>NC_079368.1:1340000-1940000 GCF_021018895.1 Seriola aureovittata | reverse complement strand
ACAACCTTCGCTAACAACAAGACAGAGAGTAGCTGGTTGTCCACTTGTTAGCTCTCCAACAAGCATAAACATTACATCAGCTGAGTGGGTGAAGTGTTCAGACAGCAAAGAAATGGATCATTACTGTTTCTACCTCAACACACTGTCAGTGGCTGTGACCTAACAACATGTGCTGTGTCTTCAGGTGGGCATCATCACCACAAAGAATAAAAGGGCTGAGAAGCTGACTGACCTGACAGGTGAGTGTCACATGACCTGCTGATGTTAGACTCCACCCCTCAGTGTAACGAGCTCCCTTTGGTGGTGAAATTGTTTTTGCTTTATCTTTTTTTAACAACATGTTAAGACATGTTATCGATGTTAGGGCTCTCATTTAAAACAGTAGTCAGTGCAACAGAGGAAAATGTCACATTAATACTAATGAGGCCATAATGAACCATATATCTCCATCTTTTTAATCAGCAGTGGGCGTCACTCTGTGCAGACAATGTCACACTGGTGGTTGGTGTTAAATTGTTAGACTGTGAAGAGACCAGAGCGCTATTCCATGAAGGCAGATAAAGGAAAACCCTGGCCTACTTTGTTAAGTCTCACTAATATCAGTCAGAGTTCCGTTCCATTACTGTGGCTTATCTGATTTCCTACTCAGTAACCGTAACTTATACTGCTGAACTAGCCTGCTCCGTAGCATGCTAACGGTCACACTTAACTTCTTCAATGAATTTCTAACGACCGGAAACAGAATCTCAAAAGACAGTTCCATCAAGTGCCTTTTTGCGCTCGCATCACTTTAGTCATGTCCGTGTTCAGACACTAGGGTCAAAGGATACTTTGGTACTTTAATTAATGGAACGGCTTGAGCCTGAAGTGAAAGTCAATGTTATTTCTAACCAGGCTTTTTAAAGTAAGCACAGATTTCCTTAGCGATGTTGATGGAATACCTCCCTGCTGCGGCTTTAATATTTTGTGATGTGTTATCTTTTTTCACCACAGGAAATCCAAAGAAACATATTACTGCTCTGAAGAAAGCAGTAGACACCGTGTGTGTAGGAGAGCCATCCCTGTACAACTCTCTCAACCTGGCCATACAGTCCCTCAAGTAGGTTCTGCACTGTTCATGTTGTAGACTGGCTTCTGTCATATTACTGAGCGTCACTCACATGCTGCTTGTCTTTGTATGAAGGCACATGCCTGGACATACGAGTCGGGAGATCCTGATAATCCTCAGTAGCCTCACCACATGTGACCCAGCCAACATCTATGAGCTGATCAAGGTGAAATCACAGTCATCAGTGTCCACGTAATAGCTGATAAGGTTTCTTGTCTATGTAGCTTGTAACTAAAAGTAAGTCTTTCTCTTGCTGCGTGTCTGGTCTCCTTCTTGGTTGTGTATAACATGTTCCTCTTCTGTCAGACCCTCACGTCTCTGAAGGTGCGCGTGTCAGTCATCGGCCTGTCAGCAGAGGTCCGGGTGTGTACGGTGTTGACCAGGGAGACGGGCGGCTTGTACCACGTCATCCTGGACGAGAGTCACTTCAAAGAGCTTCTGATGATGCACGTCAAACCTCCTCCAGCCAGCTCCTCGTCTGAATGCTCTTTAATACGCATGGGTCAGTAGACAGATGCTCTCCCTATCTTTGGTAAAGAATGTTTCTAACCCAACTGGAAGTGTTAAAAACAGCAACTCTAACAGCACATCAACTGCCCTGCTGCTCCACATACTCACCAGAGCTGCTAAATGTAGATTAAAGCACTGCTGAAAATAGTCCCCAACAAATTCACTGTTTCCTCCTGTTTGAGTAATGTTTGTTTAAATCTACAGTGGAATTACTGAGCCTTTTCTAATGCAGGATGGACTTGCTGCCCAGATAGGTTACAGAGGTCACACAGTGTTGTGAGACAGGATAACACACTGTTGGTTTGGTCTTTTCAGGAGGTTTACTGACAGTGAGAGAAATATACTTGAAGTCTAGAGACACTGTTCCTTTTTTTCCGACATTAAAAAATATGTGAACGTTCACACTCATAATGGCCATTCTTGCTCTTCATTAAAATATTAAGATTAATTTATGAGTTAAAAGCATCAACTGAATATTTGTGTCAGACCCACTTAGTTTGAATCCTGTGCTTCCTCAGGTTTTCCTCAACACACTGTTGCTGCTCTGACTGACCAAGATGCCAAGCCTTCATTCAGCATGTCGTAAGTAGAAAACGCTGTGACGTAAACCCCGTGTCCAGGGCTGTGAGCAGCCAGTGTGTTACTAGAGTGAACTGCCTGTGTAATGTGCTGCTTCTGGTGTGTGTCTCCTAGTCATCTGGACAGCAGCAGTGGTCCAGGTCTGTCTCTGGGAGGATACTTCTGTCCGCAGTGCCACGCCAAGTACACAGAACTTCCTGTGGAGTGCAAAGTCTGTGGTATGTCTGATGTGTGTGTGTGTCACTGTAAGGTTGAATCAAACTTCAGTGTTTTTTTTTTTTCCTCTGGCATCATAAAAGCATTGTAGTTCTTGACTGGTGCGTGTGTGTGTGTATTGTCTCCAAGGTTTGACTCTGGTGTCGGCCCCCCATCTTGCCAGATCCTTCCACCACCTCTTCCCCCTCCCTGCCTTTACAGAGAGTCCTGTGGAGGAGCTCCAAGGAGACAGGTGGCTGTGACACACTCACACACTCACACTCTCACACACAGATTCTGAGCTGCTATGTATTTGAAGCTGTTGTGATCTGGTTTCAGGTGCTGCCAAGCCTGTCAAGGGGAACTAAAGGATAAAAGTGTAAGTACAGTGAGTGTATGTCTGGATCTGTGGGGGGCCTGTCAGATGTACAACATACTTTTTTCCATTAAAGAGAGAGTTGAATTCCCTCATCACAGAATGTAGTGTTCACAGTTAAAATATCTTCTGAAACTGAAGGAGCTTTGTCACGTCTGAGAACATGGTGATGCACTGGTGGAACAAGGTACTTGGAGATAGCTTTGATCATTTGATGATATTATTTGATGAAACATATACACAGTATATCTACATATTTGTTTTTAGGAGGGAGATAATCACACAAAAATAGGACTACAGTTTAGTGTGATGATCTTTCAGTCTTTTTCTTTCTGGCACATTAGAAAGTGTCAGGGATGTCCAGGGATGACAGGAATGAGGGAAGAGAGAAGTGGGGGATGACATGCAGGTCCCTGGGCAGATGTGAACCGTGGATATCGTGGTTCATGGTATATGCCATAACGCCCTGGTTACCAGGATGTCCTGATCATTATCAAATTTATTGTTACAATTAAATTAACTGTAGGATCCGGTGTCTTTGTAGCTTGACCCATACATTGGTCTGTCTTATTAGCCCTCAATATATATATGGGACTGCAGTAATAGATTGTTGATTGATTTAAAAAGAAGAAATTTTTTAATTTTAAGTGTTAAACTTTGTATTTTTATTCATGTATTCATTGCAACCTCTAAACTATCTTCTCTCTTCCTCTGTGTCTCTGTTTTTGTAGATATTCACCTGTACATCATGCCACAGCGTGTTCTGTGTGGAGTGTGATCTCTTCATTCATGATTCGCTCCACTGCTGCCCCTGCTGTATTCACAGTCAGACTGCACCCTGAAGGTGAGAGGCCAACCGTCAGACAGAGACTGAAACAAACTCAGATGGGTGTCAAATGAAAAGAAAGGCCAGAAAAAATGAGTGGAGAAGCAGGACGTCAATGCCCCCGTTGACAGGACACGAGGGATCGCTGATGGTTTGATAGCATGAAAATGATGTGAATCATATGCTGTGACCTTCAGACACCAGATCTCAGTCCAGTAGATCACCTATGGGAGATTTTGGGTTGAAGTGTCAGACTGCAGTCATATTTCAAAGATGTTAAAGATCGGCACAGAATATTGGATGGTCTTGAAGGTGGAGGCAGCTGCGCTCTTCCTAAAGATGGTGCTGAGTTGGTTCAAAGCTCCTGTCTGCTCTGACACTTCATCTGAGGTGCTTTATGTCAGAAATATTTTTGTGAATTGTTTATAGATTTGTACTACAGTTCTGAATGTGACATGCTAGTTACAATAAAACAGATTTTTTTTACTTGTTTAAGTGTTAGAAATTTGCTGGCTGGTCTTGCACTTGCTATGCTAACTTTAGGGTAAGACAGAGCGCTGTCGCTACTTTTGAGGACACTGAGATTCTGTGGTATTTTTCTGGGATTATACAGCAGGTATTTTAACAGTAACATTCACACTGTGGATATTTGTAGACCACATATATAAAAGATTCAGTACTTCCCAACCAGAGTATTATTCCTGGCAATGTGGAGAAGGCTTTGAGTTTGCATTTAGATGATCAAATATGAAACAGTTAACCCAAGAAAACATGAAAGGTCAGAATATATCAAATATAATAAGGATGCAGTGATACATTTGTACGACTAAGGGCCACATTAAGGAAAAAAAAATCTGAAATTGCCAGAATAAAGTCATAATATTACCAGGAAAAAAGTTGTAATAGAGAATTAAAAATGTAAAAGTTTGAGAGCAAAAACATTTTTTAGGAATATTAAAAATCAACCAATCAGTCAGTGGCAGCCTGAGCTGCTTCTGGCAGCTGCTGTTTGTCTGTCTAACAATAGAATAGACTCAGTTTCTTCACAATCTTTTCAATGTCCTGATGATGATGATGATGATGATGAGTATCTCCTTGTTAGTGAAACCTCAGCTGCAGTATAACTTCACAGGATGCTCCACGTTCCTCATTTAAAAGCATCTGATATTTCCCCTCTAAAACAACACGGAACCTAAAATTACAACTTTATTCTCATAATATGAAGTTTTTCTTGTAAAATTATGACTTTTTTCGCATAATATTCTCATAATTCACTACTTTATTCTCGTAATGTTTTTTTTCCCTTCAACGTGTCCCTAATACTCCGTAGTACTTTTATACCATGACCTCAGCATGTTTTAAATCCTGACTGAATGCAGGTAACGGTTGTGTGATATTTAGAGAGAACAGAGAGGACTGGTGGAAGAAAGTTGATGTTATTTAAGTCCATAAGACGGCAGTGATGTCACGACACATGTGTCCGCTGCCGTAAAGCCGGAAGAAGAGGGAGGGGAAGAGGAAATCTAACAAATCACTCACCATGCTTTTGTAAAATCTACTGGCGGGAAGCTTGGGTGGTTACACACAGCAAACGACACGGAGCAGAGTCCAGTGTTCAGTCCACTCACAATGTCCCGCATTCTTAACGGTATCGTGGCCGTGTGTCCGGACCTGGGCATCGGATACAATGGAAACCTGCCGTGGCATCCTGTTCGACTCAGGCAAGTCACGCTGGTTTGTTGATGTGGAAATATGAAAGTTTGAGTGAAACCTGCAGGAAGCTTCTGAACTACAGCTCAAGCATTTTTATTTACACAGCAGTTGTGACGTAACTGTTCTTCTTTTATAGTAACGAATTCAAACATTTCCGAAAGATGACAGCGACTTCATCTGCGACAGGTAACTTACATTCACTTTGTTAAAATCAAACTGTCAGAGCTTCCAGCTTCACAACTTTTACTAATCACAGTTAAACATTTACGGCAACATTACAGCCAAACGTTCTCTTGAGCTTATGGTGTAAAGTAGACAACACAAAAGGATGCGGTTTCAGCTCCATGAGTGTGTGCATTGGCCTGTAACTGGCGTGGCTGTCGCTTTATTCTATGGAAGCTCCGTCCTGAGTCTGAGAACTTTGAGCTGTGGGGTCTCACGTGCACACTGACAGAGGAGCTCTCAGAGTAACAAAGGTTGGAGACAGCTGATCTATAGCTTCTTTATTCTAGTGCTCTTTCTTCTTTTTCATCTCAGTCTCCTATGATTTTGACAATCAGATTGTGTCGATAACTTGTCCCTGATGGTCTGCATCAAATACTAAATGTCTACATACACCAGTCATGGTGTGTTTTGCACCTGTACCTGCCACTGTCATCCAGCATGTTATTGTTTATTCTGCCTGTCTTCTTCTTCTCTCTGGATTTGACGTCAGACTACGATGCTTTGTAGTGTTATTAGACTGCCCTCATCAGTCCTGGAAGAATCACATCCCCTTTACATACGACATCTTCGGTACCTTCCTACCTACAGTCCTGTAAAGAACAAGTTCAGTCACATTTTCAGAATTTTGGCATCAACTTGTTTTTTTTAGTAACTGAAACACTGATTGTTCACTACAGTATATTTTACTACGGGTGTCGTAACTTTCTTCATATGGGTTAATATGTAATAGGTTATGTCAGCGTTCAGTTTCTCTGTGGTATGTCACATCACGAATGATGTCACAACAACTTTCTTTCAGAGGTGAAAAATATAAAGTGATAAAACAGCAGTACAAATATTCTTTATTGCTTAGATCAGGTTGCTCAGCAATACATTTATCACTAACAGTTATTACTAAAATGTATATTGAATCAAATTACATTTTCTAATTAACCCACATTCTTTCTTAAGATATGTTGTCTGTTGCTGCCAATAGAGTGAAAAGAGGTAGAGCCATGTTTTGAGTGGAGTATCCCTTTAGATTTTATAATACACTGATGAAGCCCATGCTGTTAACACAGCGTTACCTCCATCTTATAATCTCTACTCCTGCCCAAACCCCCTGTCTGTGTTTTATCTGTGTCGAGCAAGAAGATAATGGCTACAGTCTATCAGCAGTGTGACTCACACATAAGACAGTATGTTATGAAAAAGTTAGTATTGAAGTTGTATATCTGAAGAGGAAGAGGAGCGTAACGTTAGTGTCCTGCAGGAAGGCAGAATGTGGTGATCATGGGCAGGAAGACGTGGTTTTCCATCCCAGAGAAGAACAGACCTTTGAACAACAGGATCAACATCGTCCTCAGCAGAGAGTGCAAGTATGTGTCACACACTTGATGCTGACACACAACAGCGTACAAATGAAATGTTATACTGATGTTTCTATGTGAGTGAGCTGTTGCTCATTTTGTTCAGATTCTGTTGTTAACTTCTATTGCAGCAACAAATGAATGTTCCCTCTATTTCCCTGTTAAACTAATAAAAATAAATAAATAAATGAACGCTACACTTAATAACGGCAGCGTCGTTGCCAGGAAGTGTTTGGGGTGGACTAATACACCAGGGTTCACCACCACAGTTCTGTCTGGTTAGTTTTAGGCAACAGAAGCACTTTGGTTAAGGTTGGGGAAAGATGATGGTTTTGGCTAAATGTGAATAAACACATTATATCTGAAGTTTCTGTCAACTTTTCCTGAACTGTATATTCTCTTACCTTTTGATAAGAAATGTCAAAAAATAAAAACCTGGGCCCTGGTGAAGTTTTAGTTCAAAGAGAACAGAGCATTGTAGAGTGCTGTACTTTCCCCCAAATGGGAGGCCGTCAACACATCTTCTTTTTGTGATTATTATAATTAATTAAGCAATATTACACGAGAGGGAGTGATGTTGACTAAGACTAAATTCTTGTTATTGTGTTGGGCTGGAGACAGAAACCTTAGAGACATCTGGGCAAAGAAATGAAAAAATCTGCATGGATTGATACCATTGGAGGTTAGGAAGAAAATGATGTTACACTGCTCAGGAACCTCTTATGTAGGGCCTACAGGGGCTAAAGTGAATGTTACTACTCATTAACTACTGCTCATATTTATATTCCCCCAGAGCGCCCCCTGCAGGAGCTCACCACTTAGCAGCAGACTTCAGCTCAGCTCTGAGGCTGGTGGAGTCGGAGCTGGCAGACCAGGCCGACCAGGTGTGGATTATAGGAGGCAGCTCTCTCTACAAGGTACTGCATGGAGCAGCCGGAGTGGCCGCTGCTCACACCTTATGTCTGTTTTACAATCTGTATCAATGACAGCGCTGGAAAATTTTGCTTTACTTATACAGTTGCTTTAATTTTACATTATTAAATTTTCAATTTTGTCTTTGATTTTCGTGGAGAACGGCTGCAGAAATAGAACCAACGAAGACAAATAACAATAGAAATAATAAATCAATGATCATCATTATATATATAAATTATATTATGTCATTATGTCATGCTGGCTGCAGCTGTTCGTGATGGTTATGTTGAATCATACACACACTTTTGCACATATACACCCTGAGTCTATCTCTACTTACTCTTGTGATTGCTTTGGGCTACCAGGAGCTGATGGAGCACCCGGGGACCAAGAGACTGTTTGTCACGCGAATCCTGAAGCAGTTTGACTGTGACACGTTCCTCCCTCAAATCAGTCCAGGAAAATATCATCTACTGCCAGAGTAAGATCAGTAGACATGCTCAGCACATTATTGTGGCTCAGTTTAGGTTTATTACAACTTTGGTAGTTTTGGCTGTAATGTCTTTTGCTGAGGTCTTGGAACACAGTCATATCTCCACTCATAAACCCAAGCAGTTGTAATAACCTGGAACTGAACTTCTAGAACAAACACAACACGTGAACACCTGTTGCCCCATCCCGACATACAGTCAGACACATGCCCGGCCTGCAGAGAGGAGGTGTCTGATAGGGAGATCGTCTGTACAATATAGCAGCCAATGTGACTGTGGGAAAATAAAAACACAAGTTCTAGGTAATATACTAAATACATTATTTCAGTTTTTATTAAATATTCGAATGCAATTCACAACTCGATGATATTAGCAGTGAGTGGGGAAATTACTTTGTGCAAAGCGAAGTGTGATTTTTCCCCAGGTTGGTCAGCTCTTTGTCATAAACGTTACAGTACTTTCATCAGTGGGCCAGCGGCTCAGTCACCATAGTGTTAGCTCATTCAGCGATAGTGACTTAATAGATATTTATTTAGGTGAAAATCTTCCGGATCGCCACTTTGAACCTGTAACATTGATGTGTGCACCAGCTGAAATGTGTAGTAAGGCTCGTTTTTTCCCACAGGTTTCCGGGAGTGCCACAGGAGCTGCAGGAGGAGAATGGTATCCAGTACAGATTTGAAGTCTATGAAAGCGCAGATCAATGTGGAGGACAACAAGGAGAAGAAAAAACAGCCTTGTGATTTTGTAAATGGACACCGCAACATTGTAAATGCTGGATTTTTTTTTCATTTTTACAGTTGGGTAGTGTCATACCAATAAACACAGATATCAATGATTTCCTGCTATATAGTTATTTACAGGTGGAGGAATATAAAAACACCTATTTATAGGAAAAGGGTTTATCCTTGACATAATCATATTTTATCAGGCGTCCAGTTATGAGGGACGGATAGTTGTGGAGTCTGATAATGGTGACCATTTCATTCATTATCAATCAATCAAACTTTATTTGTATAGCACTTTTCATACAGATTAGTGCAGCTCAGGGTGCGTCAGAGAGGACAGATAAAGCTGACAAGGAGGAACATTAAAATAAAAAATTTTGGCTACAATAACATTTTGAACAAAGAAGAAAACATCCATATAAGAATATAAATGAAACAACAGATATGCTTTTTCTCAGTCCATCTGCCACTTATTTATCAAGTGACGCACATACAGTGACTTCAGACAGTATTCAGACCCCTTCACTTTTTGCACGTTACTGTGTTTTACATTTATTTTTAAATAAGTAAAATCAATCTACACTCAATAACCCACAACAGCAGTGTAGTGAACTCTCATTGAGTTCTCAGGGAGGACATCAATCAATCATGTCATTGATTAATGTGATCAATCTCATATCAGAAGCTGCGAGTGTAAATAAAGAGGTTTATTAACCGGACAGTCGCACGATGTCGCGATCACAATAATTATCGAAAATTCAACCAACCCCCGTGAATCGCCGATCACCGCATCTTTTTCGCAAATTTGATCAAAAATGCAAAGTTGCAGGCGAGTTGGACCAATCATACCGGCCCCTCTGCGAAACCTGGATGTGCGTCACCAAACGCACTTCTTTTGTTTTTTTTAGTTTTGAAGCTTGTGATGCTGTAAACGTGTCACGTGAACGTCTCACATTTACCAACAAAATTACTGTTAAAGTGCGTGTGAAGAAATTCCCCGGTGTTTTGCAGGAAAGTGAGATAGATTGTTTTGTACTGCGTGTAACATTGTGGTGGAAGCACAGGTGTAGAGCTGCCGGAGAAAGACGCTCCGCTACTGGTTATTATCCAGATGAAATAAGATATACAGCTCATACAGTTGGTATTTCTATACATTTTAATCGGTTGAAAATTCGATCTGCGATCTCTGGCTGGATAACTTTAGAGGAGGCTGTAAAACATTTAATGAAACAACATATAAACCTAATGGCACTAATGATAACAGACAGGAGTAATACAAGTGTGGGTTTCATATTACATCCTTCAAACCTGGAATGAATCATGATACAAGTGGTTAACTGATCAAACAACAATATAAACCCTTAAAGCGAAAGTCTATACATGTGGATTACACAGCAGTTCTTTGACTATAGTAGTAATAATAAAGACATTGTGGGTGTGTGAAGGATGCTGACAGTATGATCACATGAAAGATATTGTCTTGAAACCTATATGTTGTATTTTTGCCATTCTAGAGGATAGACTGAGAATTGACTTATTACATAGAAGCATTGTATATTTTACAGAATAATATTTAATTATATCTTCTTCCTCAGCTCTGTGTCTGTGAGTCTGTTCTGACCACGGCTCAGGATTAGGATGCGGATTGTAGTTTATGACAATTAGCCAAGAGGGACAGAGGAAGGGATAGGTTGGTGTGTTTGTGTATGTGTGTGTGTGTGTGTGTATGTATGTGTGTATTCATGCATGGCACAGAGAGTCCAGGAATCACATCTTGGTGATAATCAGTCCTTTTCCAGTTACTATTCTGATATAAGAAACAATCAAATATCAATAGACAGAGTCTTATTGCTACAACTGGAGATTTTGCCTATATTCTCCAGTTTGCCTGGTGTCCATTGGTTGACCCTCTGGAGCTGACCCTTTGACCCTTGGTCTGGTTGTGCATCTCTGTGACATGCTAACAGCATGGTCTGTTTGTAGGGCAGAGCAGTGTGGTGATTTATGAGGTATATGCATCATCGATAGGCTAAATCTTAATACATTTTAATGACCACTAAATGATTTGCCAAGGTTATCAATCATTTTAAGGAAGGTAGATTTATATCTGCTACCTGTTAGAGTCCCTGGGTTTGATTCCCAACTGAAGCACGTGTTTAGCAAGTGAAGCAGAACAAAAAGTGGCTTCATCACTCTTGTTTCATGCAGCCATCATTCACCCTTTTAAAGTTATTTTTGGACAGTTTTGCCTTTTCCTAATGTGATAATGACAGTGAGGAAGAGACAGGAAAGCTGGGAGAGAGAGAGAGAGGCAATGTCATGCAGAAAATGGCACAAGCTGGATTTGAAGCTGTGCTGCTACCGTAAAGACTGTTACTACCATGGCAGTATAGTGGACAGCAGTGCCCCTGTGGTCACTGTTAAACAGGTTATACCGCACGGAAAGTTACAAGCATCGAGGCCATAGATTTGGATATTAAGTGTAGTGACAGTGACAAATATGTCAAGCATTTACATTCAAAACCTTACACAACATGTGATTACTCTCAATTAGACTGCAGTCTGCTACATTTTGCTACATCTACATAAAAAGCCAATCGCACAGAGGAATGATTCTCCTCACAGAGGTGGGAAGTTATTATCTCTCCTGGATACAATGAATGCACGACGCCTTGACATATCTGCAGAAGATTTTTTCCCAGGTATTTCAAGAGAAGACATAATGACAGAGATGAGACCTTGTGGCCAACTGGTTTGTCTTGAATTGAATTACTGCAATAACTTAAAAAAAAAAAAAAATTCAGCCTACTAAGGCATACTGCAGCTTTTCTGACTCACTTCTATAACATATGATTTTAAGTAGCACAATCCAGGCAGTTAAAATGTGCCGTTCTTGTTATTGTAATGGAATCTTGTTTTTTCCTAAATTAATAGATAAAAATATAAATGAAAAATAAAAGCAAATTGACTTTTATTTAAATTTGACATTATTATTTTTATGTTTCTTTCGAGTGACAAAGTTTTCTTTTTGAGAGATAGATGTCAGTGTTCTGGTACCACAGGGAGATCTGTTTAGTACCAAAAGAAACTTGAATGTTGCCCTGTTAAATCCCCTCCTCATGGTCAGGAGTTTTTTGGACATTGAATATCAAGACAGAGGTAGGCAAGTGTTCCAATATGCACTGGTGTATTTTTATGTGCTGGCCCATGTTTATTAATGGTGTGCTATAATTTAAGCAGCTGCAGGGCACCGGCTGCCTCTGGTCCTACCAACCCGTAGAAAGAGGCTGCTGCTATCACCTTCTGTGGTTTCATCACGCTGATAATTAGACTGGGTTGTAGCTTGAATTAGAGGAATTGGTTAATATTATTACACAATTAATCTAACAGGTTTCGCTCACTAGTATCATAAACAGCCATGGTTGCTGTAACCCACTTGCCCACTGCAACGGGCAAGAAGTGGTAAAGGTGATGATGCGATCTGCTCCGTTCCATGTGGTTAGAAAACATGTACAAATGTGTTAGTTAGAGTCATACTGAGGCCGTAACTGCAGAGCTGAGTGTTCTCTATGGATGCACAGTATCAGGAAATCAAAAACTGTAAAAGATGAGTCAGTATGGGGGAAAGAGTATAGTGCACCCAAATAGTAAAATCTGCTTCATCATTCTGACTACTGATACCTACACAGACGGTTCAGTTTTTACACATTGGAAATCCATCAGGTTGGATATTTCCTTTAAAAAGCTTTTGCAACATTACCAGATTTGAAAGTTCTCTAATGTAGAAAATTAAAATCAAACAAACATTCAGGTGACTTCTTTTCTCCACCACTGACTTCGGAATATGGTGATACGTCTTTGAAGGGAATGAATATCCTTGTTGTGCAATCTTACCAAAATAAATCTGTCTGCAGCCTTGAACCTTGTGGTGACGTCAGTGGCACTATTGTCACTCCACACATCAACCGTCTGAATACCTGAAGGTGAAAAGAAATGAGTCTTACCTGCGCAAGTGCCTCACCAAAGACCACTGTCTGCGCTGTGGCTGCTCACAATGGGATGTGCTGTCATTGGTTGTGTGCTTCCTGCTTCTCAGCTGCCATAGGCCAGCCTTCCGCTGTCATCTGACATATATCAGTCTTCACTCTCTCCTTTCATCAGTCATTCTCCTGCATGGATGTCTGCTCCCACCACTGGTTTCTCCTCAGCCCGTCGACTGGAGGGGGCCGGCAGTCTGATCAGCTCTCATGGTAAAGAATGAAACACATTCAGGTAAGTTTGCACATACCAACAATAACTTATATGTAATGTAGAGATGGTGTCAGTGTTCATGTCTTCACAACAGTTGTGCTTTAAAACATATTCAGATCCATTTTGTCGTTGCATTTTGCGTTGTTATTTAATGACAATAGAAATAATATTTAAAGAAAGCTGACACCTCAGATGGCACAATTCATGTAAAACTATTGTATTTGTTAAAGTGTATCTCCTGCTTCCTGCTACATTTACTGTATTCATGCTGTGAAACAGGAGTTATCAGTGTGGATGTTTCATTCTGTGTAAGACACAACAACATCATATATAAATGATGCAGAGACATTTATGAAATCAGCTGCTTCACCTAAAAGCCATATGTGAGCATAACTTGGAATATATTCATGTAGTAGGAAACAGGCAGCAGATTATTTCAGTTGTGTTCAAAGAAACATTTTATTCCTATCAGGTCATATTTTGAACTATGCTTCTGTGATGCACTGACAGCATGTCCCAGCTGCCTGCGACTACATGGGTTTCTTATGTTTTGCACTTGATTTCATCTATAAGCAGTTCTTATATTATTATTATTATTATTATTATTATTATTATTATTATTATTATCTCTCTGTCTGTACTTTGGAGCATGGAATGAAAAAAGATGTGGAGTGGTAAAATGTTGAGGAATGACATTTCTCTGCTGCCTGTCTCTATCATTAGCTATTCTGTCTGTTTTGATGCTGGTTGAAGGCCAGGCCCGAGCGCTCAAAGAAGCACAGATGGGGTTGAATGTCACCTGGCAGAACAGACTGCTGACAGAAGTTAGAACCTCCTGGTCCTCACACATACATGTTAGTGTAAAATAGTGCTCCAGTCATTTAGTATCACCCACAGATTGAATGTTCAGCAGATATATTGATTTTTAGATGCTGGTATGTGTATTAGCTACAGTATCTACATTTCCCATAATGCATATAGTATCAGTAGGATCTTTATGTTAGACTGTTCCTGCCAGGTAAACAGCGGTGTCTCAAAAACATCAAGCAGCCAATCTGCAGGCTTTCTGTTAAATGAGTCGTTTCCAAGCTCCAGCAGTGGAAAGTAAATATATTTGTTCAAGTGCAGCACAGTTTTACTTGAGAATTTACATTCTATGACACTTGATTCTTTGTTGCTTTGACTTATAGCTATTGGTTACTTTACACACAGACCAATGATCAACTTCTAAAATTTGATGCATTAAACCACCCGACTGTACACACAGGAGTTAAAATGGGCTCCACCCAGACCAGCAACAACAATAACATGTTGCCAACTTGCTGCTGCATGATTAATAATTACCAAATAATAACATCCAAACGTATGATAGTATAAAAGAAGCCAATCTGCATAATTTCTACTTTTACTTCTGATGCTTAAAAGCTGATGTTACAGCCCACAAACTCCACTATCATGTTGTTTCCAACTGCAGCATGTGAATATTCTTTTTTACATTACTTGGAAGTGACATAACAGCATTATAAAAACCTTGCTTCAGCAGAAGTAAGCTAGAACCCAAGCAACGTTGTGCCTATTTGGAGCAGGTGAGCCTCTCTGATTGGCTGAGTCAGTAAAGGAGCGTGTAGGCTGTTCCAGGGAGCTGATTGGTTCCAGCCTGACAGCTTCAAACTTAAAAGGATGGCTCTCCTCCCCTTCCTGTTAGCCAGACAGCACGCTGTGGTCGACACCTTTGTAAACACTGTAAACGGTGTCATGCTCTGGGGCCAGTAGGGGGGTACTGTTCTGTCTGATTGTTTCTTTGTGAGTTGGGAGAGTTAGGTTGATTCATTTGTTTAGTTGTTAGCTCACGATCAAGCTTAAATATCCTGTTGAAAGCTTCGAGGGCTATAAATGTTGTTGCTGGTGGTTCTTGGAAATGGGGGGGGGGGGGGGGGGGTCTCTCCTCTCCCCTCATTGCACCCAGGGCTTAACATCTACACCTGAGAGGAATCATGTAAACGTGAAACAGGTGTGTCTCCGTCTCCATCTTCACCACCTGCCGGCCCTGGGCTGCTTAACAGCCTATACTGCAAGGCAGGTGCAGGACCATCATCACCTCCCCCACCCCTTCAAGTGGATCTGTCCATCCAAGTAATGTCAGAGATCAGGGGGGAAATAATCAAAATAAGACAGAAAGAAGCTAAGATAACAAATCAAAAATACAAAATGGATGACGTTCCCAAAAAGACCTGACGGCCTCGTAGGTTCTTCTGCTTGTAGAGACAGTGACAGAGCTCGTGGAGATAATAACGGAGTTAATGCTAACAAAGCTAGTATAGAAGTAGCGGAGCTAATGGAGGACCAGAAACAACCACCACATCAACTTGACATTATTGCTTAGAACACGGCCTCATACTGCAGTGTGTTCTTTGGATGAACATGGGCCCAGTCCAAATGAAAATTGTGAGGGCTAAATTTAGTTCCCTGTCTGACGCTGACAAACAGTAAAATAATCCCAGCTGACAATGTAACATCAGGGACATTGGGCTCTAATGACTCTAACATTGAACAGGAAGTGAAAATTGGGTTGACATCAAACGCAACGTTAGCTAACTGACATTGTGATGTTTAGCAGACGTTGGGTTTTGTTCATGACCAGAATGTTAGTATTTTATATGTCAAGATGTCGTTGGCATGAGACGTTCGGAGAACGTTGGATATTGGTGACTTAACAACACAACTTAAAACCAACAAAATATCAACGTCAGCTGTCGTCAGTTATTCCTACGTTACATCAACGTTGGCATCAAACGTCCTGACGTCACAACCTGTCTAACGATGTCGGTGGCCTGTCGTGTCCCTGTGGGGATGTCTGTTACCTTGATATAACTCCAGTTTTACAAATCTATTTGTGTTTCTCACTGCATCACAGAGTATGAAAGAATCTAAAGCATGGTATATCACATAGAACACCTGTGTCTAGTATTGCAGGGGTGATGTGAACAGGTAAAGTCCAGCTTTAGGATGTGACAGATGTGGGGGGACTGGACATGATCTTTTTGGTTAAAAGAGTTGGTCTCTTGTTTAGCTACAGTCAAATCATGAACTGAAGTACAGACAGATAAAAGTACATTAAACAAACACTTTGACCACTTTATATAATTTATCATCTGCTGTTTTGTACATGCAGTGTGCTGCATGCACACACACCTATGCAGTTAAACTAATTCATTCACAGTCACAGTTTGACAGAGAGAAACACAAGGCCACACACACAATAGGCAGCAGTAGTGAATACAGGCTGTCCAGGAGAGGATGAAAAACACATTATGCTCTTACGTCTGAAGCTAAAAGAAATGCCTGACTTTGCTTCTCATCCATACAGCAGCTAATGGGATGTCTATGTTTTTAACTGTTGCCACTGAGTAACCTCAACTACTGTAAAGCATAGTTATAGTGGCAACTATGCAAGTGAATCTTGAAGTATTTTGCAAATGCAGACATGTGTGTCATCGTCATCAGAAGCGATCATCACTGTGAGAATTCATTCTCACTGAGGTCCAAAGAGGACAGACAAACACTGCAAAATTATGCAACATCCAAAAAGAAATTTCATGACAACATATGCCAAACCAGGAACTGTGACCGCACTAACACTGAATGACACTCATCAGAATATTGGTTTCAAGGAGCACTTGCTTTTGTATGTTTTTACTCGTGTATATTTTACATTGATAATGTGTCATAATGTCATAGATTTTCAGCATTTCTCCTTCCTCCTCCCAGTTTTCTTTCAGTTCCGTATGCTCTAAACTTTCCAAGACATTAACAACAGACCCATGTTGTGAGTGCACTACACCTACTTTGAACATCAAATGTTGTTGCTATAGTTACCACCCATCCATTTGCTAATCAGTTTATGCAAGCATTCACACAATAAGAGGTGCTGTACACCCTGGACAGGACTCACAAAAGTAATATAAACAGAAAGGCAAACAATTCACACTAACATTCCTATTAATGTAGAGTCCTCCAGACTATAGCTCTTTCTCACTATGGGAACTTAACAACCCTTAACCTGGAGCTTCCCATAACCTGATCTTGTAGTAACCTGTGAGGGAGAGGCTCTTGGTGTTTTATACAAAACAGAAGGGTTTTTATGTGCTGTGTAGGTGAGTAAAGTTCACGCTCACCTGCAGTGGGAGGTTGACCAGACCAGGTACCACCGTGCTGACCAGCTTCCCAAAGCCAGGTGCATTCCTCGGGAAAGGTTGACAGACGGTGATGTCAATAAAACAACAGAGAGGTGATGTTCAGAAACTGGGAGGAGAACAGACTGCAGAACACGGCACACTCATTTCTTTTCATTATTTTCTTCAAGATAAAAGTAAATATGGCGATGTAGCTTTGTAGCACTTCACTGCCGCACTACTTAATGGAACAAATAGGTCACTACTTAAAATGTACTGATTTTGAAAATGCTAGTGTCAGGTGAAATAAACCGTATTCAACTAGCACATCAGTGTATCCCCAACACGGTCCAAACAATCTACAGTTTGCAACTACAAATGAAGAATGAAGAAGCAAAACACATCAGGAACTCTGAACCAGAACAATGTCTGACTACTGAAACTAACCGCAGTGCTTATCTAAACACGTTATGTGTATTAACTGCTATGTTTGCAGTGTTGTAAAACAGCTGTTGTATTTCTTTCCTTCAAGAGTACCTGGAACTTTGAGTTAGTACCATCTCCTGCACACGGCCCAAATTCTGATTCAGGAACTCGTACAGTGGAAACAAAACCTGAACCTGACAATGGCTGCACTTCGGGCACTATTTTCATCAACCCGACTCACAACATTGAAGACAATGCCCTGAGCATAGACTACCTACTAACTTTAATAGATCACAGAGCTGGTAAGAATCACTAATTAATCTTTACAGTATCTGGTGCATAATCATGAAGAACAGCAAAACATAAAGGGTGTTGTGTGATTAGTTAGGAAATAACCTCAGTGCACCATAGGAAAATACCAGTTCAGCGGTGCATCACTGTGTTATGCACCAAGAACCTGCACAAAGATGGAGCCATTTTAAGTTATGGGCCCTTAAGTTCCTGCAGTGACAAAGGTCTAATAATGTGGATCTTTGCAGTCATTCTTCTGCACAGGTCTACACTACATTTTCTGTTGTGCCATAGGGGTCCAGTTTGTTGCTCTAAGGTTACGTATATATAACAGCTGTATGACATATTACATACAGTATTAATATCTACATTTATAGTAAGTATGTGAATATCTCAGTGTGCACATGCATATAACATGCAGAAAAGACTCGGGATGGGTTTGAATGAGTCAGAGTTAAAAAAGATGTACATCCAACAAAAAGTGTGCAGTTCATCTGAAGTTCTGTTGTGGTTTGAGGACCAACAATTCAAAGCCACCAACTGCTGACCACCTGATGAACTATACCTGAGAACTTAGTCTTCTTCTTCTTCTTGCAGGCACTCGGCTGTGTACACCTTTGGACAAATAAGTGACAATTTTTCATCAAAGACAAGGTGGATTAGAGTCAGCTCAGCCAAGAGCCTTACAATGGATGAGTCAACAGAAGTGCGAACCGATGGCAACTCTCTGCTAAAGGCGGTCTGTTTGAGTCGTCTGCGCCTGACTCGGCTGCTCTTGGAGGGAGGGGCCTACATAAACGAGAGTAATGAACATGGCGAGACACCGCTTATGGTGGCCTGCAAGACACACCATACAGATTCACAGAGTGTACCCAAACACAAGATGGTTCGGTACGTTCTATCAGGGCACATGTTGATTCTTGAAAGCATGTGTTTGTTGAGAATTACTAGCTGCCACTTGGTGTAATAAATGTGATCTTCACTCCCAATAGGTATCTTCTGGAAAATGGTGCTGATCCAAACATCCAAGACAAGACAGGGAAAACAGCTCTGATGCATGCATGCCTTGAACAAACTGGAGCTGAAATACTGTCACTCCTTCTGAGCAGTGGAGCTGATCCAACTCTGGAGGATCATGCAGGCTTATCAGCACTGGTTTATGCAGTCAATTCAGGAAACAGGGATGTCCTCAGGGTCCTCTTGGATGCCTGTAAAGCAAAGGGTAAGGAGGTTATCATCATCACCACCAACAAACTGCCATCTGGCCATCATGTTACAAAACAGTATCTCAATGTCCCTCCACCCCCTGACCTTGAGGAGCGCCTGCATTACACCCCAACAACTTGTTGTATGTCTGCATATGAGCTCCAGCTACAAACTCCTCCACAGGGCTCCTCGACAAGTGCTTCTCCCCAGCCCGGTAGCCCCCTTCTTGGCCTCAGGGATTTCCAGTGTTTTCGCTCAGGGTCCGGCCATATCACATCTCAACCAGGTTCTCCAATCCAACATCCTAGTCCTTTACGTGTTAATGGTATTGATAAGCAACTTAATCTTCATAGACTTCACTCAGAGCAGTGGTCCAAAAGTCCTTCCTTGCTGCTCCA
The DNA here is from genome assembly GCF_021018895.1 of Seriola aureovittata. Lineage (NCBI taxonomy): Eukaryota > Metazoa > Chordata > Actinopteri > Carangiformes > Carangidae > Seriola > Seriola aureovittata. Next base: position 1,920,241 of record NC_079368.1, on the reverse strand, counting down.
GCAGAGCCAGGACTCCTCTCTGACAGAGGAGCCAGTGGAAGTTACACCTGAGGAGGACTTGTCCTTCAGAGTCTGTAACCTTGTCAGCCACAGTAGACCTCCTGCTGTTTCACGCAACCACAGTATCGATGTCCAAGACACACCAGGGCTTCTGAAAGCACTAGAGACCATGTCAGGAAATGAGAATAGGGGAGGTGGAAGAAGAGCCTTTGGTAGAAAGATGTCATATGACAGCGCTGCAAGTTCACTGCATTCTGCTTCCCACCCAAACTTGCATCATGACAGTCTCCCCTTTCCCCATGAATCCAGTCCTGTGGATGAAGATTCCGCTGACTGTCTTAGACAACTGAATGTTTCTAGTCTGCAAAATGTGGTCCGTCGGCAGAATATCGGTATTAACCATTACAGTTCTGACTCTCAGTTATCACAGTTTGGCAGCCGAAACAATAGCTCCAAGAACAGTGGTGGAGCTGGAGTTGGAACAGAAAGGCACAAGCTCGTCAACATCAGGTCCTCCACTCTGTCAGGATCCAGGGAGTCCTTGGAGAGCTCTGTCCAGAGACGAGGCGCAGCCTGGCTGGAGCGAAGAGGCTCAGGGGCCCTACTTCTGGATCACATTGCCCACACTCGCCCTGGATACCTTCCTCCTCTGAACCCCCATGCTCCAATACCACACATTGGGGTCTGCTCTAGCTCTTCCTACCCTTTGAGTGGAAGTAGCAAGACACTGAACGGTGTTCTTACAGGGTCAAAGCCTTTTGCCCCTTGTGCACCTGTTTTCCTGAAGAATATACAAACCAAGAAAATGCTGTGGAGACGCCACTCAATGCAGAGTGAGCAGATGAAACAGCTCGGCAACTTCGAGAAAACCTTTGGGCGCTAGGATAACATTTTGCATGTATCAGGGGAAGATGTGTTTGCCCTTAGCAGTATCACACATTGCAGTAATAGCCTGCTCATGTTTCAATGTGAAACTTTATATACTGTAGTAATTTTCCAAAAAGAACTACAGGACTTGACTAAAAAAAAAAAAAAAAAAAAGAAAATCTTAACACAAGGTTCAACTTGCTTTCTGTTTACAAAGCTTTCAACATTTAATTTCCCTCCTCAGTGAATGGAGTTGCTTAATTGTCTGTGAGATGATTTTTTTTAATCACATGACCAAAGTATGGAATTCTGGTCACATGATAAGAGGGGACTGTAAATGATGGTAAACCCTGTTTCAGCAGATGTCCTTCTTGATCCTACTCCAGCTGACCACTGACTCCTGGTCAGTGATCTCTTTCCAGTTAATGCTGTGAGACACTTTGGTCTGGTGTTGTCACCTGCCCAGGAACTTCAGATGGAAAGTAGCTATTAGAATGAATGAATGTTTTCTGTATGTGGTCTTGTATGGGTGCCCCACTAGGATGCTTCTGGTGGTAAAGCTGGCAGACTGTGAATAAAAAGAAGTCCTCCTGAACCCAGACTGGGAGCTGCTTCCACAGGATTGGAGCCTGATAGCTGAAGGCTCTACCTCCCATTCTAGTCTTAGAAACTCTAGGAACCACAAGTAGACAGCGGAGTGTTCTGCTCTTTAAGATATGATGGAGCTTCATCAGTAGGACAGAGAAGCCAACACAGGAGAGATGTGATCTCTTTTCTTAGTTCCTGTCAGTACTCTGCTGCAGCATTTTTGGATCAGCTGGAGGCTTTTCACTGAGTTATTGGGACATCCTAATAATAAAGAATTAGAGTAGTCCAGTCTAGAGGTAACAAATACATGGACTAGTTTTTCAGCATCCTTTTGAGACAGGATGTTTCTCATTTTCATAATGTTGCACAGGTGGAAGAAGGCTGTCCTACAAACTTGTTTTATGTGTAAGTAAAAGACAGGTCCTGGTCAAAAATGACCCCAAGCTTTCTGATGGTAGCACTGGAGGCTGAGGTAAAGCAAGTGACTATATGATTAGATTATGTTTTTCTGAGGTGTTTACTTCAGTACATTTACTTCAACTTGCCTGAATTTAGAAGTAAGAAATTACAGGTCATCCAGATCTTTATCAAGGTTAAATTCTTCTAGATCAGTGGAACGCCACTTCCTGTCAAGCTTACGCGATGCTTTAAAGCATGCGTATATGTGAATTGTAACATGGAACCTCCTCTAATTCACTACCTTTTTTTTCAGAGGTGTTGTACGCGATGAGACCGCAGCATTATCAACAAGATCATCACCCTGTGTGGGAGTAACGTTGAGACAGGTGACATTGTATAACACATGGCAGTGGACTAAATAACAAAGGGATTCTTTCCTTAAATATGGTACAGCATGATCAGATAGATGCCTCCTGTAATAGATTTTTTCCCCAAATGCTGTCATGCATTATTGTAAAGTCCACGTAAAAAATTATCAGACAACAGAAGATTTTTGGGATATATTATTAAATGTTCAATTCATGTCAGAACAAGATGGAGGGCTTGATTAAAACAGTGAGTGGATTCATTTACATGTTGAGAAAAGCCAATTGACTAAGAACTGAGGCCGTCACTGTCAACATCTACATAGGAACTCAGGTAAAAACTCTGAGTAACAAATGTTAAACTTACGCAGCTGCTAAATTAAAAAAAACATATGTGATGAGTCTATACCTTGAGCCATGTCACCCCTTTTAGTGACACTGAATCTGGAGTTTATCTCACGATTCAGACTTTTTTTTTGACAGCACTTGTGTGTCTATGTAACGAAGAAACGATTCATTTGCTTTTCAAAGCCAAACAGATTTGAGACTTGGCTGCGACATTACAGAAGATTTCATCTTTGAGAATGACCTTGCATCAGAGAGAGGACAGTCCAGAGTGAATACAGCTTTCATCCACATCCACTTTTCATCTGCCAGCTGTTTTTGCCAATTTTGTACAAGAAGTTATTAAAACAATTTATTCTATACAAAGGTTTAAATAATATATCCATAAACTAGATTTGAAACATGCTCTGCACTGTTGGAATGAAATAGTAATTATCAGCACAAACTGCACACTAAAGAAAAGAGTGCAGCCCAGCACTTACAAGGTTTCTTTTTCAGTTCACTCACCTTGTGCTGGAGGAGCTTACCTTCTGAGAATAACCTTTTCTAAACTGCCAGTTAGAAAATCTGCACCCTTGAATATATAAAACCTTCTCTGATACTCTTGTCACTATGTACAGAGTTGCAAGTTGTCAGTGTTCTTTGTAAAACTCTGTATTTTCAATAAACCTTGTACCAAATATATGAGTGTCTTAGTATCTCATTTCATTGAGCGGCTTATTTGAGCAATTCTAAATCTGTGTTCAGACAAATAACAAACTTAAATGCAGCAGATGTGATGGATTATTCAGCAAGGCTGTATGAACTGGTACTGAAATATGAAAATATTTGGAGGACTCACTTTATTATTTCAGGTCCCTGTATATTTTTTCCTGTATATTCCTGTGTACTTTTTAGTTACTTTGCAAGAATAAAATAGTTGAAATCATCTCCAGATCAACCAACTAAAACAGTAAAGCACTACTGAAACATCAAAGCATCAGTAATAATCCATCGATCAATTAAAATAAAACACAATAATAAAATACTAGGAAGATTTTTCTGCATGAGAACTTTTACTTTTGATAGTATAACAGCCCTGAAAATCTGCCCTTTGACCTCCAGCTGTAGTGACGTACAGGTGTGTTCCAGGACCCTGTGACATCACTGGGTGTGGTTACAGGTGCAACACAGTACATTTTCTGACCTCAACCAATCAGTTATGCTGCGTGTGGTCAAAGGTGAAATAGACTTTAAAACAACAGAGGTCATCAACACACTGCTTCTTGGCCTGGTGTTGAGTTCTGTAACTGTACTTGAATGCAACACTTTAACTTGTTACGCAGTTACAAGTGACTTGTTGCTGCAGCGCAGAAGAGAGGTAACTTCAGTATTTCGCAAGGAACAGGCAGCAATTAGAGAAAAGTCAGAAAAAATATATGCACAATTTGTGGAGCAAAAATACTTTATTTATCACATGATCCGTAAGATTTAACTTACACTCCAGGCAAAAGACAGACAAGTTTGACTTTCCTCTCTCCAGCAGTGACAGTCTCCTGAAGAAGCCACAGCCAGACAGTTTCTCAGTGTTTACAGTGGACGTCACGCTGAGCTCCGTCCTTCACAAGTCCAGGTCATAGTAGATCCTGCTGATGTGGATCTCTTTTCTGTAGGGCAGCAAGTCCTCCTGTGTTACCACGTCATTCCTGCCAGTCCACACAGTTAGAGTGTACCTGTGAACAACAACATTTCATTAACAGCTCAAAGATATTAACGTGTGTCAGAGCAACAAATAACGACTCTGCTGTTTACAGTTGTGGGCAGGAACAGACTTGTGTTCATATAACTTATTTCTCTGCTCTTCGCCTTTCCTGTAACGCCTTCAGTGCGAAGTCATAACAGGTGAGAGACATATAGAGTGGATAAACTGATAAGTTGTAATTTTTCTGTGGCTAGAAATGTCGCCAGCTTCAAATCCTATCCTTCACTGTGAGGGAGGACGTGATCCACCGAGAGCGCAGGCTGCTTCTCTCCAGACATGCCGCAGTCCGGCAGAGTACCGCCAGAAATCACACTCACTGCAGGATGACTGAGATGCACTTGGGTGGTGGAAAAGTCACTGGATCTGTTCCTTTGCTAACCAAACTTACCCACAATGCATTCAGCACTTCAGTGTAGCAGGGGCTTGTGGGTGACCAGAGGAAGATGGTGCTGAAACCATCTACAGTGGATGTAATTTTCCTACTTTGCAACTGTGTGAAATGAAAACTACATTTTCCAAGCTCTGAACCTGAGTCCCTGTGTTAACTGTCATTTACCTCTTGTTATATGCTGTATCAAGTTTTTTTTTATTTTTTTAAATCTACTTTATATATAATCCCTCCCTTTCCTCTTCCTGCAAAATGTGAAAATATTCTGATGACTCATTCTGCACTCAGGGGCAGTCATAAATTTATATGATCTCAGATGAAGAGATAACCCTGCCCATCATATAAATGTGAGCTAGTGGGCAGCTAGCAGAGCAGTAGGAGGTGTGTGTTTGGACGAAGCTGCAACATCCGAGGCTGAAACATGCAGCCAACACGGAATACCAAAAACTGCTCCAACAGTGAGTCAATCCCCATAGACTCCCATGTTAAAATGTCCAACTTTACAGCAGAAATAAACATGTTTACAGCCTGGTACAAAAAAACAGTTTTGGTGTCTGCGGCTAATTTCCTCCTTCAGGACACCTGCGCCCCTCCTCTTTGCCCATTTTTGTATTAGCCTGGCGTTCGGCGGAGTCAGGTAAAGGCGACGATAGCGACGACAGAACAGCTCACGACAGCTCTTCACAAACTTGTGGGTGACGTCACGGAGGCCACGTCCATCTTTATTTACAGACTATGGTTTGGATTGAGCAGGTAAAGAATGTGAAGAATGTGGTTGCTGTCCTCCTTCTCCTGGTATAACAACACACAGGTAAGGCAGGTGTGTGGACGCTAACGGCCTCTGCAGCTCCTTAGCTCCATATTTCTCTTCAGCTCTGTATCACGTCACCATATTTGCCATCACCAACCCTATCACATCTGAAGGATTTGATTTAAATCCCTCTGGTAACTAAACCCCGCTCACACACTCAGTTTCACATCACAATACAATCACATTACTCAAAATAAAGATGCTCTCACTTCTGTTGACTTGAAGGATCATCACCATCGTGCCTGTGCAAGGTTCTGCTTTGGATTAGAGCAGTTTGGACTGTTGTAAAGTTCAGCTGTGGAAGATGTACTGAGTTTAGTTATTTCTTACTGTGACAGAGGATTTCCAAAGCAAACAGTCCAACATTTATTATGTGGCACACAGAATTCAACCACAGCATAAAGAGACACAGATCTTTGGAAATGTGTTCTTTAATTTCTCTGAAAAGCTAAAATTATAAGAATAAGAAAATCCAGACCAAAATGACAAGTTTCATGTAAACTGAATAAAGAGTGTAGGAGGGGTGGCCTTAAAATATAATACTTAAAATATGCACATTTGATTATGGTGGCCCAGTATGGTCAATTGTCACCATCATATACAGGCTGTGAGCATTTCTCTGGACTGAGGCTTTGATACTTTCACAGTATTAATATAGAACCTAGACCTGCTTTATAATCAAACTACACATGGACATCTACCTTTCGACTGGATGGAGCTTTAGATGACTGTTTCCTCATCAAACTCAGTATAGCCCTTCTTTTTGTAGAGCACAGGTTAACTTCTGTGCTTTTGTTATGTTTTTTTCTTCTCCATTTCTTCTCCTGACTTAGTTTGAACTGATATGGCCGTGTCCCGGGTTTATGTCTGCAAAATACAGCGCTTAACATTACCGTTAATCACTCATGTCCTGGAATCAACTGTATGCAGGTGAATTAACGTTAACTTCTACTCAGTCGCGTTTGTTATAGTGTTTCAAATAGACCACACGAACGTAACGCTTATTATAGCACCTGCTGCTGGACAGTAAAGGGCTGGTAATTATTGGCATTCTTTTCTTTAGTTGCACTACCACACCAGTGCTGCAGCCTGCTGCAGTCTGCCAGGAGACAGAACAATGATGAATCCTCAGAGGATCCTGCATCCATTCTACTGAAGGCCAGATGAAATGAATTTCAAGGCATTGTGTGGTGCACAGTACTTGAAGGGATGGTTCGGACTATTTGAAGTGGGGTTGTATGAAGTATGGAGGTCGACACACACCTAGCTTTGAGAAGCAGAGAGGAGTACCGGCACAGAAGCTAAGCAATGCACTGCTGTGGACGGCAAAACTTATATAAGCCACTTAAAAGGTCCACCAAAAATATCAATATCAGTTTAAGTGTACTCTTTATTTAGAACTTTTTTTTCACCGCTTTACTTCTTTGTCAGACAGGCTTTTCTGGTGGGAAACTGTTATTATAAAAAAGCCAGACATCACTCTCTCTCACTCAGCCAGACTCTGCCCGGCTCTAATTTTACCTTGCAGAACACGGAGTTGCTGGTCTACCGCTGCCTCAACAAAAGTTTGTTCGTGTGACTTCGGCGAATCTGAACTAACCTTTAAAAACACCAAAGCTGCCAGACTCCTTAAGGATTGTGTCCTTAAAAGTACCGGATCGATGAGAATACAGTTAAAGTACCAGATATATAAGAGTACTGTTGCAGTACCGGATCGATGAGAGAACCATTAAAGTACTGAATCGATAAGTGGTATCGATAAAAATAGTAATTCCGTTAAAATCTTCATGATACTCGTCCCTAAGTGGAACTCAGCAGAGATGAAGTAAATGCTGATATGAAGGACTGGCCTCACTGGTGTGACCTCACCTGTCTGACTGCTGCAGCAGCCACTTGAGCTGGGAGAAGGACTGGGACAGGAGAGCTGCACGAACTGGGAAAGTGACAGGATGTTCAAGGGTTCTACATATCTCCTCCATCACACGCACCGTGTCCCAGCTGTAACCTGAAGAAAAGAAAAGAAAACATATCAACATCCGGACCGCCTTCTCACAGTTTCTACAGGTTTAACATCTACTCCAGGTGTAACGCTCTTGAGGATATGGCTGGTAATAAATCCCATATGCAGACCCAAGCCAACCACGAATGTGTCCTACTAACAACTACTGTGTAGAGTTCAATTGTTGTCCAAAAACTATTTAACACACATCAATATAAGCCACACTGTTGCACTGTGATATTTTTGATTAAATTGGTGGTCTCTCTTTTGTTCTAACATGTAATTACTCACCTAACAAACTTCCTGTGTCATTATGTAATTTTCATCAGAAATTTCTTCTTGCCTGGAAGTTAAGCTTCATCCACATTTTTTCTCCGCATAAAACCTTCTTATGGAACAATGAAAATATAACCTTTAAAAACAATCTCTTTTTTATCCCAATTGGGGCCAAAGAAATATCAGTAATATTATAGTTATAGTTAGAGTAACTCTAAGCTAAATCAACATGTTGTATTTGTGTGTACTTGTGTGTACGTGTTGTTGTGTGGCTTTTTGAGTGTGTGTACATGTCGTTCTATAATTTTGAGGACAAATTTGGGTAAAAACCATTATTGTGAGGTCATGTTGGCCGGTCCAGACAACTTCAAAGTGCTGTTTGAAGGTTAAGCTTTGGCAGTTTCTAACACCACGCACACACATACATTAACAGACACACAAACACCATCTCCACCTTATAGATATTAACGATATAAGTGTCTCTACCTGGTAACACAAGCATTTTGGAGACTCTATGGTAGACAGTGATTGGCTAATAAGACTGATTAAGTCAGGGCATTATTTACTGTTGTCCACATTGTTCTGTTCTAGCAGGAGAAATCACAGCAGCTTTATTGCAGATCAGCTTCTGTTGGGGCATGTACATGTGTGTGTACATGTCTTGCTGTGGTTGTGGGGACAAATTTAGGTTCGAAACCATCATTGTGAGGTCACTTTGTCCAGTCCTCACAGTTTCAAAGAGCTTTTTGATGGACACCTGCAGTGACTGAGGTCAGAGTTAGGATAATTCTCTACAACAAAAATGATAATATCAGCTGTGACATGATGTCAGGCCAAAATGAAACTTGGCTAAAACAGGGTTAGGGTTAGTCACATTCTGCCATGTAAACTTTCATTCGAACAGTTATCAGTTTAATCATTCTGAATAGTTGTTCCCAGTAACGACTGGTACTGTAGCTCAGTGAGACCAGGGTCCTATTGTAAGTATTCTGTGTGTGACCCACCAGCTTCTCCAGACCCACCACATCGATCCTGCATGTTCTCTCTCTCTCTCTCTCTCTCTCTCTCTCTCTCTCTCTCATGTGCAGTATGTACAGTGGAAATCACTTTCCTATTCAAGTGAATGGTTCCTACACTTCAACCTCAGGATCTTAGTGTTAGTAGTGACATTGTACGTAAACATTTGTTTAGAGGCCAAGTTGGAAACTTGCAATTATTTGACAGTGACAGTGGATGAAGATAGACAGGACAAGAGGAGAGAGAGAAGGGGAGTGACATTCTCTCACTATGAATTCTCTGACTGAGGCATTAACATGATGTTTTTCCTCTGTCATCAGTAGAATGTAAACACAGGCACTGGTAATGAAGTCTCCTCACCTGGGTTATCTGTCCCGGCAGTCCATCCTGTAGTCCAGCCGAGGGACAGCACGGTGTGAGTGGGAAGAGTTCTGATGGCAGATAGAAAAGCCTGAGGCTCCAGAGGTGTGGCCTGTCCACCAGGACCAGACAGAATATCTGCGTTGACCCACACAGGACGGCTTGTCTCACCCATCACCGCCTCCAGCAGGGCCACCGACGGAGACACTGCCTCCAGGCTGCATGGTGAGTAAACCAGTGTCATCATCACACACACTCACATATCAATAGAGGGAATTGAATTGTGTCTCACCTCTTAAAGTCTAGTTTGATTCCCTTGTCATGTGCCTTCACTGCTTCCAGCCACTCCTTCAGTGTGATGTCACTGTCTGTGTCAGGGGGATGTGCCATGACTGGCTCTTTGGGGTCACGACCTCTTATGATTATGTCAGCCTCCAACATATGCATGGGACCTAAAAGGGTCAGTGAAGAACTCAACACAAGAGAAACATGTCTCTTACTGCTCATACAGCTGTGGATTTACATTATGATCATGTCTGTCTAGTTCAGACCAGATCTGACGAGTGTGGCACAATTAATCTAAATATAATCCAAATCTCAATATGGCCAAAAGCAATATCCAAATCTGCATTTTTTTGATAAAGAAAAATGTGAGACAACATTGTTGTGCATTGTTAGCACCATAAGCATTGTGTTGCTACAGAGACGCCTGGCCTACAGATCATATCCTCCAGACGAAAAGGAACATGCTTGTTTGGTACAAGAACAACAAAAATCACCTTCACAAAATCATCATCATTTAAAAAAAAAGGTTCAGTGACAATGAAATGCAAAATACATACATAACATAAAACAGTATGGAAATTGGCAAACATATGTCAAACAACTGGGCCACTACATGTAGTTCACACATGTGGTTTTATCCAAAACGATCTAAGTGTAAATTTCTAATATCCTACAGTGTGATCTTTTGTAGCTACTCAACAGAGAGATAGATATTTTTGTCATATCTATATCATACATGTCTGTGCGTCCTGTCCAGAGTATCTCCAGATATTGAGCGTGGGAGCAGTCGAGCAGTCAGTCAGTCAGTCAGTCAAACCTCATTCATAAAGCACCCACATCAGAATCACCACACTACTGATCTCATTTTAGATGTATGACAGAAGTGATGACATGTAAAGCATTAAAAATCATTTTCCATTATGTTATTTGCCCACATTTCAGAGGCGCCTCAATCTTCAATTCAACTAAAACACATACATTGAGCTTAACTTGACTGATATTAATACATTGGATGCATAGAAAATATATCTTTTTTGCATTTAAAGTCATTACAATAAAGTTATGTTTAGAATGAAGATACAATCATAGTTTCCATTATAATGATATTCTGTAACATGCAAACGTGTATTTGTCTGTTCTTGCTTTCATTCTGTCCAGCAGATGTTGCTCTGTTAATTTCAAGCATCAAGAAATGAACCTTTTCAAAAACCACTTTGCTGGACTGGTTCAGTGCTTCATGAAGCTTCATGTCACCATCACTAGCACAAGGCAAGCAGATATATAAAAACATATATTTAAAATAGAAAAATATACTTTGTATGGTGTTATTTCAGTGTTTTAAAAAATCAAAAATCAAATAAAATCACAAAGTAGTTCATCACAGTGTTCATCACAGTTTTAGCTCAAGGTGATCAAGGGTTAAATTGTCTTTTGTCTGACTAATAGTCCAAAAACACAGTCTCAGTCTTAACAGGCACCTGGGACCCATTTAAAATCCCCTGCAACGATATAATTTATGTAAAAAGTCATTTTCTTTTTTTTTTTCACCAAGTGTTGTCGCCATAGCAACAGTATTTTGGAGTCCAGGTTGCCTGGGCACTTGTGTGTGAGTGACACAAGTAACTTCCACTAACACTACAAGTGAGCACTTTGTGCTACTTGGTGGCAGAACCTCTCCCTGAAAACTGGCATTATGAGCAGAGTATGATTTACTACCACCACCAATATAATAATAAAAGGGTGACTCATGACCTGTCATGGAGAAAAGAAACCATTTTAGATGCCGCAATCACTCTACAACCAGCAGCAGAAGCAGAGGTTTGACAGGTGATCAAGCAACAAATAAAAAACATTGAAAAAATAAAAGGAAAAGAAATAAGGTGGTGTTAGGGGTGGACAGTAAAGACGTACATTTAATGACGTATATTTTTCCAGTATCTGTACTTTGAGTATTATTTTTTTTGAAATGTATTACTTTTACTCCACTACACTTAAAAGACAAATATTGTAGTTTGATTCCACTACATTTCTATGAAGTACTCTTATTTTGAAGCAGAGCTTTTAGTCAGTGAATGAATTGTATTTTATTTTGAAAATCTGATAGCCCAAACACTGTGTTCACAGGCGAAAAAACAATCACAGCCAGAAATAAGGAGAGATGTATTTTGCTTAAATGTTAAAACTTTATCACTACCTGAAAAAAGAAATATGAAAACAACAGCTACTTGTTGATTCACTTGTGTTTTTATGTCCATGTCTAAAGTCTTTGTATCATATTCTACAAGCTTTTTATTGTACAGGTCCTACAGTCAGTCAGTCAGTCAGTTGTTTTAGATTAGGTTCTGTAAAAGTGGGACAATACAACAATAAGAAAAAAAAAAAAAAGTACTTTTGAATACTTCAGTATTTTTAAAATCAAGTGTACCAGTACTTTAACTCCAGTAAAAATGTCACACCTGTCAGAGCCTCTGTCAGTCTGCTCCTGCTGTTCACTGCGTGCGACCATTTCACCTCGCTAGCGTCTTTCTTCGTTATCTGATTCAGGCTCAGAAAATACTCCAGCGTCCGGTCACTCATCGCCCTGCGGACAAAGCGTCACCGTCCATTAGCGCCACTTTACAGCCACAGTTTGACTTTAGTCCGGCTGCTGAACCAGAGTAAAGATGAGCAGACTGGGATCTGTAATGTTAGCTAGCTGGATTACCGTGAGAAACACGAAGCGTAGCTGAGAACAGTTAGCACACTTTAGATCATTTTTGGCGTCTTTACACTTTAAATTCCAAATAACATAAAGTGGAAAACAACTCATTAATACCAAGGTAAAGGAAAGACAGACAACAATCCGCGACTCACCTCAACCAGTAACAACACGAGTTTACACAAGTCAAGTTAGCAGCAGGAACACCAACCTCATTTCCGGTTACGAGTTTTCAAAATAAAAGAACCAGCAGTCTTTAACCCATGATTTAACAAATTTAACAAAACTATGTTTCACTTTTCCTTATGTTAATTAGATGTCAACTTCTTGGTAATAGTAAAAATAACATTAGTCACTGACATTCGAAGAAAAGGAGAAAGGTTCCTCCCTCAGTCACAACTGCATCTGATCTTGGGGCCAATTCACCAAGTGGTACCTTTCTGTGACCTTTTCTTTTTTTCTGTGTATTGTATTGTATAGTCTTCCAATGTTATTTGTGCAGAGGCAGCAGAGGTGTATCAGTGCTTAAGAAGATTCATCTCCCTCTCAGTATTTCATCCTGTATCTTTCCAACCCCCAATAACAGAGGGAACAGTCACTGTCCTTGTGAAAGGACAATTCACTATTTATGCAACCCTGCACTGAACAACAGACAAGTGCTTTTGAAGTGTTTTTTCTGTGGGACTGTGTGTTTCAGTGACTGATCAGACAGTGTGAAGGACATTGCATGAAGTCAATCTGTACCAGGAAGAAAACCATTGCTCACAAAACTACATAAAAATGCAGATTAAACTTCGCTAAAGACCACGCAAAGAAGCCTGCTGAACAGTGGCACCTAACCCCTCAAACAAAGAGGAGCTGAAAGAATCATCTGTGAAGAAAGGAAGAAAATCTCTCCACAGCATCATCCACACAAAGGAGGATCAAATCTGTCATCAGAAGTAAAGAATTTAAAATATTTAAAAATAACTACAGCTCATCTTTTGATGGGATCACAGCAGTAATCCATGTCATTAACATGTTGATGTTCTGACCCTTGAGTACTCAGTAGTTATTACCACATTGTTATATGTGTACTCAGAACTCATGGGTCAGACCACATCTGTCCTTAAACTCAGCCTTCATTTTGATCTCAACCACACACCTGTAAAATTACAAACATCAGAAAGTGGAAAGATTAAACATTACCCGGATCGTTGACGATCACCCTGCCTTTTCTGTCCGGTGGCTCCTGGATGTGCGCCACAGAGGCAGGTGGTTGCAGGACCTGGTTGACGGGGAGGGCTGTAGAGACCCGAGGAGGGCTCATAGATTCCTTGCTCCTTCATTCTGGATCCTCAGATAGTGAGAGATTTCCATCAGACTCATCCTGAGGGGGGGCTACTGGTTACACTCTGTCTCTCCCTCACTCCCTATATTCTCCCCAATTTCCCCCCTCCCCTGTGTCATTAGTCGGTTCCTGGTTTTGTGTATGGATCAGAAATTCTGGATCTGCAATTTTGCTGTGTTATAATAGCTGTGGTGGGACGGCCGTTGGCTGTTGTCGTGGCAGCATCATAGACCCACTGATAGACACCGTGGGTAAGGGTAGTTTTCTGAATTATTAAGCATTTTGAATGGGCCGTGTATAACCACCAGCATAAAGTCACCCAACTGAAATGTTTTATGGTGCAAGTTTTAAAAATGTTTGATGAATGTAAATAAAAGTTGGAATATCCAGGAATATAGACGGGTGTTTAAATCAGACTTTGGCAGGTCACAGCTGATTAGACAGCCTGCTCGGTTAACAGGTAGTGCAGCTTTTTGCTTTTCCCGCTGTGAAGAGCTGGATGTCACAATGTGTCATGCACCTAATTCCAGATGAAACTGAGGTGCAGGTCATTTGGCCGACCCGATCAAGTATCAGTACCTCTTGACTCGTGCATGACTTCTCAAAGTCTGACAGCCAGTAATCTTGGTGTTAGGTCTGATACTCGCCTCTCTTTTGATCAGCACATTAAAGACATCACCATGACTGGCTTCTGACCATGGCTAACGCAGAGACTCTACTTCACAGCTTCATCCAGACTTGATTATTTCTACATTGTGTTTACAGGCCTGCTAATTGCACAGGAGCTAGCAAGCAAAGGAGCACATTTTCATTCATCCAGCCCAGTCTAGTAAAGGTTAATACTGCCAACTATGGGTAGAATATGTTATGCAGGCACAAGCCTATAGCACATGGACCTCATTACACCTGTTTTAGCTTCCCCTGGCTCCTTATCCATTTAAATCCAAACTCATCTTTGTGCCTTAACTTTCAGTTAATGGTTTATTTTTTGTTTAACCTACCTCAGGCATCTGTGACGGTATCACTGAGTCAGTTTAAAACCAATGCATCTCTCAAACCCCTGCTTGGTTGTTAATTATGGTAATGCCAATAAAGCAAATTCAGTTTAAAATGAGTGCGAGTCCGCTCATCATTATTGTATAACAGTGTGTCGTGTTGTGTAATGCTGAGAGTGTGGCAGGTTTTATGGGAGGGCTTTTTTTATCAAACTGATATGAGCTCTGCTGGTCTTTAAAACATGGGCCTGTAGATGGAGAGGGGAGAAGCAAGGTATCAAGACTACAGGTAAGACTTTCACATATAATCTTCTAGTTAGGGGCAGTTGAGTTTTTTCATTTTCCCTTTTCATTTCTTCAAACTGATCCATTCTCCTGGGTAACTTCTACCCCAACGTCCCCATTTATAAGTAATGACTGTAGTACACCAATAATACTGCTGGCGCCAACCAGGACCTCTAATGCAGGAGCACTGCTGCTGTCTCTACTGCTACTTTGCAGTTCATTTTCTGCCTATTTATGATTTTCCAGCTTTAAAGCAACTATAATCAAAATTTCTAATATAAGAAAATCCCATGAAATGTGAAAACAATGAGACAATGTAAAAGGGATTGAACCCATAGAGAATTAACACCCCATGTGGCATCTCCCCTCAGCTTTATGGACCTTTACAGAGATCCGCACCTCATTGTTTAGTTTTCTGCTTGTTTTCAGCATCCTTAGAAGAAAAAAGCTCGAAAAATCCACTAAATGCTAGTGGCATCAGTGGATTTGCTAACTGTTAGCAACTAGCTGGTGAACATGATGGAGCAATTAGCATCTAAAGAGCCACATATTTTCCTTGGGAGTTAAATACAGCTGCTAGAGGCTTGATTTCGACTTTGGACTTTTGGACTCACAACTCCAGTTTATTAATTGTAATGTTGCTTCAGAACTGCTGGATGTGTCAATAACAAGTTCACTATATCAACTTCAGAGGCGATGATGTGTCATAGTGGTTTTCACAACTTGTGTCTGCTGCTGCCAAGTGGACGAAGAGTTTTGGTTTAGCCCGTCTTAACTTTGGTGGAGACACTGGTGTTAACGTCAAAGTGATAAATTATTCCACAAATGAAGTGATTACATTATTAGGTATTTCATGTAGTGATATTTAATAAAAAGAAGCAGTAACATGAAAACTGTCATCCTCCATAAATGGAAGTCTATATAGAGGGATAAATCAAACACACAACAAATAACATTTAATTTAGTAACTCAATCCAATGAACAACTTGAAAATAAAAAAATAAATAATAATAATTTAATAATCAATATAAATAACATTAGGAGCGAAAATGTATTCACGCTTAAATAAAAAGGAATGATTTAGTTTGACAGTATAGTTTCTGTAGAGGATTATACATGCATCTGCTGTCACATACCTTCATATAACATACTGCAAAATTCATCCATTAATTCATCTATTAATTTGTTGTTTCCACAATCATTCTAATCTTCTTTACACATTCTATGGCTGTTATTTAATCTATTTGCTCCGTATTGTTGGTGATTTATATCTACACTTTCTGTTCAGCTAATTAGCTTAGCTTTCCTATTTGTAGAAAGTAACAGTGAAGTGTCTCAAATTTCAATGACTTACTGTGAATTAAGGTCCAACTGTGATAGGAACAACAGTCCAAACACATCCAGCTGTTCTGGAGCTAAACTTTCCCAGTGACCTTCAGAGAGGATGATATAACATCTCCTGAATGTTTAACTCAACGTGTGTGGAAAGACGATAACGGTGAGGTTGGTTTTATCTTTATCGGGAGGAGATTTTATGTGCAACATGGCCTGTTCACAGATTCTATTTACAGAGTCAATACGTGTTTCCTCTTCCAGTTTAAAGTATATTGTTTTTGTATGTAGGATTTTAGTCACAGTTAGTTATGTTCAATAATGGCCTTTAATTAGGAGTAGCCTACTCCAGATATCTATATATTACACTTCAATAAAGTTCTCAAGTTCTTATAATGGAAGCAGTAGAGGCCGAGATATCCTGACTCTTAGTCCTGAGATAAACACTGGCTCTCAAATGCCCACGTCTTTCAATCTCCACAGTTTGTCACACAGGTTTTATTTGATGAATTCTTATTCGCCAGACATAACTTTGATAACCAGGACCTGATCTGTGAAATGAGCAGCATCCCTGAGCAGCTACACAGAGAAAAAACTGTTTTTATCGTATGTTGTGTAATTTGTTTTATTTGTTTGTGTTATGAGATATATGGTACAGAAAGAAAAGTCATTCCTATAGCAACGAACAAAGGGAAGGAAACGCAGAGACAACAGAGACAGAATCCTCTGTGGCATGTTGAGGTCTCATTTAAAAGTCTTGTTCTCAGCACTCAGTATAAGAAGTACTTGATTTGTATATTAAAGTCATACCTTCATATAGTTTTAACTAAATCACTGTCCTGCTGCCCAAAATACTCACAGAACGCCACATGTGTTCATCTGCAGTCGAAATTAGTCTCCAAAAAAAAAAGGAAGGAAGGAACTAAAACTGCTTAAACATTCAAATCTAGGAGCAAATCATGATGAGGCTGTCGAGCCATGAAGTCAGAGAGTATTGAGAAATGTACTAACACACTGTTGGTTGTCTTTGACAGTAAAGAAAACATAACATAGATATAATCAGTATATAACACATTTAATCATGTTGCAGTTCCTCAATGTGCCCACTGGAGGGCAGTGAAAACTCATGACTCTAAATACATATGTCTTTGTTCACTCCATCTATCCTCAAGACAGACTGTAACCAACCAAGACTTGCAGTGGAATCTTTTAAATAAAAGAATCAAAACAGCTCTGGTTTTGTAAATACTTAACTTTGGTGACTTTATTCTGAAAGTAGACACCAGAAGTAACGAAGAGAAATGTGGCGTAATGAGAGGCTTAGATATTTTCTTCCCTTTTTCTGTTGAAAATAACAACCAATAACAACTCATCATCAGTTAAAAAGACGTTCACAGGAATGATATCAGGATGAACTGCAGGTGGATGCTGCATCAGGCCTGCCAGGCTAGTCGGTATAGAACTGTTCTGACTGATGGAAAAGCAGGAAGAGATGTGATCAATCACGGAAGACCTTACCTGGCCAGGTCTGACAACTGAGTGGTAGCTGTTGTATAAAAGCAGTAGCACCTCAGAAATATTAATGACAGATAAGGGTTGAGTAAAAACAAAATTAAAAGAAAAGATTTCCCTTGATACAATGTGGATCTGTTGCTCCACCTCCACAGCCTCCTGTGAAGCCATGGCCTCCAGTCTTCCTCTCCTCCTGCTGGTCTTGTGCAGTCTGAGTGTGGCTCAGTCCCAGCTGAGGGTGTTTAACCTGCGGGCCAGCGGTCTTCCCTCCGACCTGTTTGGAGTCACAGACGGCTACGTCAAGGTGTTCTGTAGCTCAGCCGCTATGGGTATGACATCCATCCGTCATGACAACCCTAACCCCTGGTGGGAGGAGCAGTTCACCAACTCCAACGCCCAGGTGAACGACGTACTGAGGCTTGAGGTGTTTGACCATGACTTCGTCTTCGATGACCTGCTGGGAGTCTGCCAGTGTCAGATCAAACCGGGAACCCATGATCACGACTGCTTCCTGAAGGAAGGTGGCTCCCTCCATTACGCCTACACCCTTAGCTGAATCATTGAGCATGTATAGATATACGAGACCTTCAGTCTTTACACCCAACCTGCATCTCTCGGACTGGCTCTGGGGAATGTGTGTAACAGACTGTGGGTGCTCAGGTTCTCTGTTCCAAATCTACGATTCATCATTTCATCAGAATTAGACCAGAAAAATACTCAAAGTCAATTAACTCAATCAATAAACTTTATTGTTGTTCCTTTGTCACGTTTTATTTATTGGCTATTTTCCCCTTTTCCAAGGATGACCATGAAAATAAACTGTGCTGCAACAACCAAACTTTATATCATGTTCCCACACATTTAACATAGTTTTGTGAGAGTGAAACAGAAGTTACAAGATTACCATTGTTATTTACTACAACCTTCTTAGACTGAAACTCCTTATAAACATTGCTCAAGTCATGCTACAAGTCATCTCTGTGTGTTTTAACCAAGCTGCAAGTACCTTGCTAAAGGTGTGAGATGGTATATTCTTGGGTATTGCAGTATATTCTCCCTTTGCCTCATCAGTTAAAGTGTGTGACTGTGATCTCCTGCTGGCCTACAGTTGATCCACTGGGGTCTATTCCAGGTTTAGTGAAAACTCTGAGTTTCTTAACCCTGAGATGAGGGAAACTCCCTTTTACTCTGAGTTTCTGTCCGTCTCCACCCTCAGGCTGTGATTTAAGAAGCTTCTGACCAGAAGCGTCATTTCCTCTTCATACTGTCTACGTCAAAGTGCAGATCGGAGACATTCATGTAAAGAAGTTCATGTGGGAAAAGGCTACCCAAGACCTGTGTTTATGAACATGAGCTCTTTTCTGGTCAATCAGTCAATGTGAGGACAGAGACAGAGATCTCATATGTTACACATGGAGGGTTCATCCTCACATCAAATCTTTCTAACTCTGAGACTGTGTGGACATTAAGACGCCTGTCAGACTGGAATCAGTTCCTCTGCACCGAAACATTCATCACTGTAAAAAAAAAGCTTTAGACACACATGACTCTGGTCTATGAAGAATTATTTCTCATGTTCTGATTGGTCGCACTGATGAACCGTCCTATCACAGCTGTCATATTACGCTGTAGATGATGATACTTCTGAGCGAGGATGACAGTAATGCAGCTGAAAATACTTTACATTTAAAAACTCCACTAAATGTAATTTAAATATCAGGTTTTGAAAACACTGAAATACAGTCATGCTGTTGAGCAAGATTTTTAAATGTAAAGTAGACATCTGAAAATTTACACTCAGCTTTAACCTTGACTCTTTTTCAACTGAAAAGCACCAAAATCTAAATCTGAGGTTACAATCATAGATCTATAAACTTGTGTCTGATCTGTTTCATCTATATCTATAAACTTGTGTCTGATCTGTTTCATCTATATCTATAAACCTCTGTCTGATCTGTTTCATCTATATCTATAAACCTCTGTCTGATCTGTTTCATCTATATCTATAAACCTCTGTCTGATCTGTTTCATCTATATCTATAAACTTGTGTCTGATCTGTTTCATCTATATCTATAAACTTGTGTCTGATCTGTTCCATCTATATCTATAAACTTGTGTCTGATCTGTTTCATCTATATCTATAAACTTGTGTCTGATCTGTTTCATCTATATCTATAAACCTCTGTCTGATCTGTTTCATCTATATCTATAAACTTGTGTCTGATCTGTTTCAACTATATCTATAAACTTGTGTCTGATCTGTTTCATCTATATCTATAAACTTGTGTCTGATCTGTTTCATCTATATCTATAAACTTGTGTCTGATCTGTTTCATCTATATCTATAAACTTGTGTCTGATCTGTTTCATCTATATCTATAAACTTGTGTCTGATCTGTTTCAACTATATCTATCAACTTTTGTCTGATCTGTTTCATCTATATCTATAAACGTGTGTCTGATCTGTTTCATCTATATCTATAAACTTGTGTCTGATCTGTGTGATCTATATCTCCATCCTCTGCTGCAGCAGAACTGGCTCCACATCAGGTTACATGTGAACATTGAATCTAACAAACAGCAGGTTCCAGCTGTTCCACAAATAAGAGTGTGATAAAGAACGTGGTCTAGTGGACGACGCTGAATAAACTCTAACACTTTGAACTAACTAACTAACTTTTCCCGTCTCAGGGTTCATCAACTCAGAGTTCAGGGTTCCAGTCAGAGTTTATTAAACCTGTTTTCTGGAATAGACCCCTGGCGACTTAAAGGAGCAAACATCAAACAGTTGTGTTTACATTAATTCTAACACACTGTGTATTCTTCAGGTTAACGTGTCCTTCCTCATAAAACAGTTGATTCTATTTAGTATTTGAACTCCAGCTTTGTTCCCATCCATATTCACCAGCTCGCAGTCTTCCCCCATGTGTTAGCGTGTTACCGCCTGTTGATCGGCGTGCCACCATAGAGGATCACTTGCTCGCATGCATGTGTACTTTCCACCGCTGTGAAAACCTGAGCACGTGAACACAACAGTGACCAACACAGAAAAACATCACGTTGATACTAAAGGTCAAAAACTCAAGAACCTTTAACAGTAAAGAAGCAATACGTGAATAAAAGAGGACAATAAGAAGAGAGCAAGACATTCTAAACAACAGCAAAGACAGCTCCATTTTATTTATGTCTGCCAATAATCCAGCATCAACAACAACAGCAGAGGCCTGACACTGAGATGTAGCCATACTGTTATAGATAGATATTGGTGGTATCTGCTGACATATGTACAGAAACAAAAGGTTTTACAAAGGTTTACAGATATATGGAAGACATTCAGCCGGCTTATAAGATCATTAGAGGAGAATAAGAAAAAAAACACTTATATTATTATCTGCTGATAGTGTCCAGGACTTACATTGGTGAGGGCACAGAGTATGTGTCAACTTGTGATCTACATCTGGAAAATAAAGCTTATGATTCAAAGTTTGAAAGAAACTGTGAAATCTTTGTTTGGAATATTTGGTGTATTTGCCTTTTGAGACTGTAAAAGAAAATCTAATCCGATGAATGTGGTGCTGTGGTCCTCTCATCATACATGGATAACGTGACCGACGGGCCAAACAAGCCGACCCAAACCAAACATTCTCTCTCTGGCACATTATGTAATGCTGAGAGTGGAACAGGTTGTCGGTGTGCTGTGGGAGGGTGAGAGGAAGCTGATATGAGCTTGCTGGCCTTTAAAAACACCTTCAACAACAACGCAGTGAGAGACGAGTCATCAGCACTACAGGTAAGATTTGACATATGTCACTGTCATACTGCTCAGTTTAGTAATTGTGTTTTAATTTTATTCAAGCTAATTAGTGCCCAGAGGCCATTTCTACTTTTAATCTGAATAACAGAAAATGTCAAAAAGTAGAAGAAATAAAAGCTAAAGCTTGAATTTTAATATTTAGATTTTTTAATTTTAATTTAATTTAATTTGAACTTATTCTGCATTTCCCATATCTGTTCACCACACTTATACATTTTGATCACATGATCTTTTGAGGTCCCTCCACTTGCTGAATGAAATATTTTTTTACATTATTACATGTCATTAAATTATATTTATCTCCTCTTTTAAACTCCAATTTCACATTGTTTCTGTTTTTTTATGTTTCATTTTTGTTTTAATGTTTATATACATTTTCTCAAATACTAATGAAACAAACTGTTCATTTATGTTCACATTTTCTGAATGAATAAAAAATCAAACTGTCCCTCTGAGCCCTTCATTTGGGATTATTCTCCTCTGCTGTCCTTGAAATGAAATGCTAATTTAATGGCAAATACTATTGTGAATGTGTGTTTGAGTATTTTATCCCTCATCCACAGTCTGACTGGGAGATTAATGAATTAGATGGCAGCACACAGTGAGTCTGAAACAAATAGGTCACAAATGGATTAATATGTTTCCTGGAACGAATAGAGATAACTGTCAAAACTAATGCAGCTGTTATCAGGCTTCTCCCTCATTCATTGAGTCATAAGTGACGAGTCATGTGGTGAATAGTGTTGACACAGATGCTTTATAGAAGGAATCAGGGGAATGGTGCGAAACATATTTTCAACAGTTCTAACCATCATATTTGTGATGTATTTGTATTTGATGCGTCTCCCAGTAGTTCCCGACTATTGAGCAGCAATGTACAGCCACTGTACTTCATGATAAGTCTACTGTACTCACAAAAGGGAAATTAAAATATATCTTTTCTTGTAATAAAGATTTATATCTTATATAAACAGATAAATATGACTTCCTCAATTTTCTCAAAATAATGAGATAAAGATCAAATACCTATGTACTGTAATGTACTGTAATTCTTGTGTATTGTTTAAAGACAGTGAAATGTGAAACAAATAAAAACACTGCTTAAGTCAGAATGAAATATGCACCAGGATCGTTGACAGAAGGTCTGAGGTTGGCAGATTACTGGCAGTGACATCAAATTTGATGTGAGAGTGGCTCAAATCTCATATTTAAACTGGAGCAAGTCATAACCCATCACCCCTGCCTTGGCGTCCTTGAGCAGCAACATCCCTAAAAGAATTATGTTGGGTATTGTTGTTAATTTAGTGATGTCAGAAATGATCAACAAGTGTTTCATTGTGCTTCATTGCGGTGCTAACAGTAATGGGACGTGTAGGATTTGTAGAACCTGGAGAACTGTGCAGTATCAGCTGTTTTGTCTGGAGTTTGCTTCAATTCAAAATGACACTTATTTTTGGTCATAGAGGGAAAAACATTTGTGTATATTCAGTCTAAGAAATATATATATGTACTGTATATATATATATATATATATTAATCTGGATGTTATGGGCCACAGTTTCAAAAGCTCACATTGGGGTAGTGCAGTCATAGGCACTGAAAGCTGAAAGTGTGTCATAAGATCTTCACAGATCCATGCACCCTCCTCCACAGCCTCCTGTGAAGCCATGGCCTCCAGTCTTCCTCTCCTCCTGCTGGTCTTGTGCAGTCTGAGTGTGGCTCAGTCCCAGCTGAAGGTGTTTAACCTGCGGGCCAGCGGTCTTCCCTCCAACATCCTGGGAACCACAGACGGCTACGTCAAGGTGTTCTGTGGCTCAGCCACTCTGGGTACGACGTCCATCCGTAACAACGATGCCAACCCCTGGTGGGAGGAGGAGTTCACCCACTTCAAGGGTCAGGAGAACGACATACTGAGGCTGGAGGTGTTTGACAGTGATTTCATCTCTGATGACCTGCTGGGTGTCTGTCAGCGTCAGATCAAACCAGGAACCCATAAGCACGACTGCTTCCTGAAGAAGGGTGGCTCCCTCCATTACTTCTACACCCTTGGTGGAAATAATCATTAGACTTGTATAGATGCATGACCCCTGTGGCCTGTATTTACCACAGCATTATTCCAACATGATGACGTGGTAATAATCTGAAACTTTTCTACATTAAAATGGTTAAAACATCTAGACCTTTGCTCTATATGTTGTTGAGTTGAGTTCTTACATTATCACAAATGTTTCCATCAATTCTCCAATCAGTGGAATTTGTGATTTTAATTATGGTAACATTTCATTGGTCGCCTGTCAGTGACATCATATCCTGTATGATCATGTGTCAGTGTGTTTGTCTGACAGAAGCTCAACATTGACTTTTATCTAGTTTTAAGCCACATACACTTTTTACACCTTGGTGGTTTTCACTCTATATTTGAACCAGATGAAGGATTTTAGTCGTCGGACGTCTGGCTCTGAAGTTATCAGAGAAACAAGCTGAGGAAATGTTAGACAGCTCAGCTCCCAGCTGCTGGAGACGTCCTGTCCTGTGTCACTGAAGAGCGTCTGTGAAGCTCTGATTTTTAAAGGTAAACTGTTCTCTGGGTGATATGATATTTAAAAAAAATGAAATACTGCTATCGTGTTAACAATACATTTTTGATGGTGATAGCAGATCTTTTGTTTATCAGTTCATTTTGTTGCCTCCTCACTGTTCATTAAATGTAATTGTTCTTTTTGGACAGTCATTGTTACAGACTGTCTGCACCGCCAGACATAATAAACGTCCTGTAGATATTGTGGTATATGATTCTGGTTATGAAAATTGTTAGTCTTGTGGTGATGGTAGAGAGAATTTAATACTTTTCTTTTCTTTTCTTTTCTTTTCTTTTCTTTTCTTTTCTTTTCTTTTCTTTTCTTTTCTTTTCTTTTCTTTTCTTTTCTTTTCTTTTCTTTTCTTTTCATCCACACATTAGTCCAGTAGGTGGCAGTTATGCGTTAGGCTCGTTTGCCAACAGCCATTAAAAGCCCAACGAAGAAGAAAACGAAGCGGTCGAAGGAGAAGAAGAAGACGACGACAGGTTTTGTTTTGTTGTGCTTTCTGCTCTGGTGTTTGTTGGAAGTGAACATGGATGTGAACCAGCCGTCATACTACACTGTGTTAGATAAAAAGAGCGAGTCTAAATTTCTTTGCTATACTCACAGAAAGAACGGAATCTTTTCTGTTTGGTGAGTCAACTCTTGTCTTAAAATACACAGGAAATTGACTTAAATCGTTCACTACTGAACGGAGAGAACCTCGAGCCAATGTCCATTTAACATCCGACAGTTTATTAGACTTAACATGAAAATAACTGCTGTGTGTAAAACCTAGTGTTAAACTGAATTATTGTTCCCCTCTGATGAGGACAGCTTAACACAACTCCACCAAGTAGCATAAAGTGCTCATATAATGTGGAGTCGGGTTTATAGTGTTCAATCAATCGATCAATCGATCTCCAAATGTATTTGGTGGTAAGCAGAGTGTAGGAATATTGAAAAGTCATCCCTAAAATCAGGTTTCTTGTGACGGTAATTAAACTAGAAAACAGTATATTGGCTCACTGAGTCAGTACAGGGGTGTACACACTAATATCAACCAACCATTGTCCCTTCAATAGACGATCCTTTTCTGAAGCCAGAGCCACTTTAACCCTCATCGAGAAAATGTAACTTATTCAAAATGTAAATCCCTTCTTTATTACATGGGTTCTGTTTTTTTATGTGTCGGTTTATTATCATTATTCTACAGAGTATTCATCAATCTGGACTCAATGGCCCATAATGACAAAGTGAAAACAGAATTTTAGAATTTTTTTGCAAAATTAGAAAAAAGGAAAAACGGAAATATCACGCTGACATAAGTATTCAGACACTTTGCTGCGCTGCTTGAAGTTTGGCTCATGTTCTTGATAGAGTCCACCTGTGGTAAACCCAGTTGATTGGACATGTACGGTGGCCCTGAGCGCTCAAAGCACTGTAACTTAAGAGGGCATGTATCTCCCCTGTGTCTGTGACTCATATCATCAAAATGCCAGATCGGGAATCTCTCTCTCTCTCTCTCTCTCTCTCTCTCTCTCTCTCTCTCTCTCTCTCTCTCTCT
Organism: Seriola aureovittata; assembly: GCF_021018895.1. NCBI lineage: Eukaryota > Metazoa > Chordata > Actinopteri > Carangiformes > Carangidae > Seriola > Seriola aureovittata. Next base: position 1,894,708 of record NC_079368.1, on the reverse strand, counting down.
CTCTCTCTCTCTCTCTCTCTCTCTCTCTCATGTAGTGCAAATACTCACTGTTTCCAGGGGAAATGATGAACCTGGCTGGGACGCACTTGTTGTTCAATGCTATTCACCATTGGTTATTGAACAGCCAGGTTCATCACTTTTTCGTGTCCCCTGAAACACTGTTGTGTTGAGTATCTGCAGTGCATGTGTCAAATTGATGAAGATGTTTTCTGAAGTTGTTTGTGTTTTGTGTATTTGCATGTGCTTTCTTAAGTTGTAGTGTGCTGAGCTCTCAGGGCCACCGTAGACATGACTTGAAAGACACACACCTGTCTATAACAGGTCTCACAGCTGACAGGCCAGATCAGGGAGGGAGGAACTGCTGCAGAGCTCAGAGACAGGATTGTGTCGAGGCTCTGATCTGTGGAAGGACACAAAAAAAAAATTCCTGCTACATTGAAGGTTCGGAATATCACTGTGGTCCCTCCATAATTCTTAAATGGAAGAAGTTTGGAACAACCCGGACACACACCTATTTTACCTGGTAAAATAAGTGTCACGCACTGAGACCATGTAATGAATTAGGTTGTAGATGTGCATCCCCTTTGTAAGGACATGTGACCAAGTGTGATTTTAACTGTTGTCGTCATTATGTTTTTGTTCATCTGCTGCAGTTTGACAGATGCTGCTGATGTTTGGAGCACAGAGTACACTGAGGGCACACTGAACCAGTTTGTAAGTTTCACCTGCAGACCCCTCATGATTTTCACTCTGTACCTGCTGTGACATTGGTTGTAACTGTACCTGTCTGTTTAGAAACAGAGGTTCGCCTTGAAATCTACAGAAGATTATGCTCTAAAACTCAGGTAAGATTACAACCTGGTTTCCTTTGTGTAACGTTCTGGGAAGTTACTAGAGTTCAGTGGTCAGCAGCAGCAGAACATCCTTTGTAACGAGACCGAGCAGCTCCCATGTCAGAGACTGTACGGATTAAAGTGTCATCTTTAGGTAACTGAGGCTGAATGTTCTTGTCTTTCTCCTCAGGTCGGCTTGTAGTAGTGGAGACGTGTCTGTTGTGGTTCATGACTCCAGAGCGGAGCTCCAGGTGGGCTCCAGTCCAGGGGACCCGAGTGTGACCCTGTCCAGGCTGGAAAGCCCCCAGGCTACAGAGGAACTGCGGGAGCTGTTGTTCAGGATGGCCAACACCCTCTCTCAGCTGGACAGTAAATGTACTTTGTTTCTGTGACTTATTGCAGTTGTTTCACAGCGAGTGTGGGGTTTGAGTTTATAGGAACTTATGCATTTATGTAACCAGCTGTCACTTTGAAATCAATGCTCAGTGTGTTTTGTCCTTCCCTCCAGTTAGACCTCTGCCAGTCAGTCCAATGAAAAATCACCAATGGCGTCCAACAGGTATGTTTAGTTGAATCTCTGAATGAGATCCTCCGGTTAGTAAATGTGTGTTTTTAAAACTTATTCAGTGGTCCAACACTGCAGCTACAGCTAGTTAGCATGGGTGTGTACTGGGAGGCACAGCTGTATGATGTATGGTGTAACTGTTCAAAAAAGTTCTTATTTATCTCAAACTGGCCGAGTCTCTGATTGAAACAGGCAACATTAGCTCGGGCCTCCGTAGAAGTCCAATTCTTATGAATAGCCGAGTATGAAATTGATGTGGATCATATGCTGTGACCTTCACAGTCACCACATCTCAACCCAGTTAAACATTTGTGGGAGATTTTGGACAGATGTGTTGGACAGCGCTCTGCACCATCATCATCACAACAACAAATGAGGGAATATCTTTAGGAAGAACGGTTCATCCTCCAGTAGAGTTCAGAGAGGAGGGAATCAATGCAGAGGTGCACATGGTGGCCCAGCACTTAACAGCACTTAACTAAGACGTCGGGATTCACACCTTCCAACCAATCAGAATCCAGGATCTTCAGTGCCATATTGTAAATATGGTGAACTGCTTATGGAGTTGTTCAGCATCTTACAGCGATGATGATGATTTCTTTCTTCAGAGTTTGAGCCGCGGCAGCATCAGAGTGCTCCGTCAGTGACTGTGAAGAGACGGCTTCCAGGGGCTTCACTCATCAACCCAGGAGCTAAAAAGTAAAGTGTATCTCTCATGAACTTCTGTCGGTATCCACATGATTCACTGTGAATGTAAAGCAGCAACTGTTCGTCTTTTCTGCAGAAAGCTGCAGGCGACTGGCGTGGCCTTTGATGACGCAGATGAACACTGATCCACCTTCATGATGTCACATTGCTGCTGTACAACCACCAAGGATTGTTCTTTTAGTCCATTATCACATCATTTTTAAAATTCACAGCTGTTTGACTACCTTTATGGCATATAACATCAATCACAATGAAATAAGTGATTTCTTTAATGGTATTTTAGTATTTCTCATGACGAGTGTCTCCCTCCTGAATGATGCAGTAACTTGTACGATATTAAATTGAATGTTATTTAATCTGGAAATGAAATAAAGAATAACTTGCAATAAATTAGCTCTGACTGTGTGTAAAACAAACAAGTAGCTAATTATTCTTGATCATTAATGGAAACAAAGGTTAAATAGATGTTCTTCAGATCTGTGCAGACTAAACATTATGAGCAGGGCCAGATATCTTGTTTTCTAGACGGCAATCTCCGAATATTATTGACACTTTTCTTGTGCGTAACGCATTTGATAAGGTGGCAGTTCTACTCTGAATAACATTGTATCAAGATTCAAATCCTCCTCCTAACCCTCACCTTGTGAAGGCGTGATCCCCTGTCTGGCAGGAAATCATTTTACTCTTGTGAAGTTATTGATATATCCACTCTGCGCGTCAGTTTGCATCTGCATGTTCAGTTTTAAGTAATATTAATTAATAGCAATAACTGGGTTCAAATGTGCCAGACAGCTAGGTGGAGTTCACGTTTTCTTCGCGTCTGCGACACAAACACACACACACACACACACACACACACCACACCCACCCTGTCACCTTCTTATCTTGATAAACTTGCCAGATGAATGGCACAGATAAATAATATATTTTATTCTTCATATAATTAATGCAACAGCAGCACCAGCAGAATTTTCATTCAACTTGCATGTGACCCTGACAGAGATAGACATGTCTCCTGCAGCTCTCTGTGTTGGTTTTACAGCACTGGGGAGATAATCTCCGTTTGGAAATGTTTCAAATTTGCACTAAAGCCTCTGAAAGCTGTTTAAATAAGCACAACATCTGGACTGAAATCTTCCCTGTGCCCAAAATTGAAATTATAACAGTTATTCTGAGTTACAAATGTTTTCCACAGACAGTCATTTAAATGAGGTAAAATTAACTAATGAATGAATGAATGAATTATTAATAAATTGATTGAGAATATCATCAGAATATCCCAGATATACCATAAGTACCACAGGTCACAACGGAACCATAAACTGAAGAACACAGGCTGTGTTCATTAATTTCATGTTTGTTTTTAGGGGCACAACATTATGGTGTCAGAGGTACAGCACTCGGATGCTTCAGTAGCTACATGTAAGACAGGAAGCAGTATGTATATATCAACCATTATACATGCTGCTGCTTTTTATTCTGTATAGAAATGATTTTGTGACCTCCTCCAGCACCCTACATAAGGTTTTATTTGCAGATCACTCAGAGATTTATGTGCACTACAAAATAACCTAAATGAGGAACTGGTTAAGGTGGATACGTGGTTTAAATGCAATAATATATCATTTAATATAAGCAAGACAAACGTCATTGTTTTCGTTCCAACAGAGGTCAATATAATGTTGAACATGTTCGTATTAGAATAAATGGTCAAGAAACTGAGAGAGGGAAGTCCACCGAATTCCTGAGGGATCACACTGATGAATTTTTGAACTTTAAGGTCAATATCAATGAGTTGATGAAAAAGTCCAAATATGTTGGTTTATTTTCTAATTTGAGGCATTTTCTACAAACATTATATCAGCCCTTATGTGAGCCTCATTAAATAACTGTAATATTATATGGTGTAATACTTATCCTTGTGGTACGTTCCCAGAAAGAGTTTAGGGATAGAGGGAAGTAACAGTGAAAAAGAACAGGAACCAGATTCTAGTAATAAATAAGGAGGAGTTTTGTTCACAGCACGGGAAAACTGTAACGATATATATATATATCACTATCTGACGTAACGACAACCACAGCTCTCTCTCTCTCTCTCTCTCTCTCTCTCTCTCTCTCGGCACAAATGGCGCACAATGGCCCCGACCAAGCCTCCTCCTACAGCATTTAAAGCCCCAGTTCCTGATTGGGGAACAGGGACAGCCGTGCCACATCACCTGCTGGAGGAGAGGGGAGGGCAGAGCAGGTCATACCAACACACACAGAGACACTATAACACAGAGGCACGCAACACTAGTTATCAGGAGAACCTACAGATTGAACAGAAAAAAGTCATATGTATAATATCATGGTCTGCAGTAAACGCTCCCACTGACGCTGTTTTCCACTGTTACAGTTTCTTGAAGCTTGCTGAATGTGATATCTTTCACCGTGCTTGTATAATGTATCATGTTGTATTTAACCTAAATGACCTTATTCCAATGAACTTGAAACATGAACTTAAATGAATGAGCCTCGTAACACTCTAAAAAGTCACTATCTCTATCTGCTCTTCAAAAGAACTTAAAGCAGCAGTTGCTACTAAAATATGTTTAAACTCGCCTAAATCCTGAAAGGCTGGGGTCTTCAGAACTGCTTACTGTACTGAGCATTTATTTTAGCATTATTTCTATCTACCATTTATTGCTGATCTTGCCTAGCAAATAGATATAAGGACTGATGGGACAGATGTTCTCGACCATTTAGTAATTCTTTTTAGGCTTTTAGGTTTTAGCATTCAGGTATTTTGTGGCTGAAGTTGTATTTTGTACATGCCGTGACTGGGCCCCTACTCACAAGCTTTTGAAGCTTACGTCCCATTTTCACCCATATTGTCATGTTTGTATACTTGTTTTCTATTTTTATTCATGATTTTGTCTATTTTCCTCTGAGAATTTCTTTTTTTTTGGATTTCTCCATGGTTAGTTTACCAAGGGCATGGGTCAGAGACTCAAGACTAGCCCCCTGCAGGGAGAGGCGCCAGGCTGTGGACGTAGTAGGAGGTAACACATACATGTCACAGTATCACCTCAAACTCCAAGATAAAAATAAATGCATAAAAATAAAATAAAAAAAATTAATTATAAATAAATATTTACTTCCATGTTATTTTTTGTCAAAGCTTCAGGGAGCCACCAAGGCTGAAGAGCCGCATGTTGATGATGATGATGATGATGATGATGATGATGACAGCTCAACATGAAGACACATACAACCAGCACAGAGCACAAGCATTACTACAATAACATCTATCTGCTGTCAGCTTGCTGCCAGCAGCTTTGTGAGGCTGTACTTAGGCTGATAACAGGCTCACAGTGACAATGCTAAGATGCTAATTTTAAGCAGGTATATTTTTGCCATGTTCACCATTTTATTTTAGCTTGTTAGCATGCCAACATTTGCTAATTCTCACTAATAGGATGATGAGTTTTCCCAGCATTAGGTCATAAATCACCTGATGATTGCACCACTGTAAAACTGTTTTAACTTCAGTTTAAAATGATGCCTGTTTCGTTAGGCATTTATGGGTAAGTTTGATATTAGCAATATTAGCGATATTAGCAATATTAGCGATGTTAGCGCTCCACTGGGGGAGCCATCAGAGAAACCCGTTGTGTTGTGAGAATTTACAGCACGTGTTGTCAAATTGATGAAGATGTTTTCTGACTTTGTGTTTTGTTAAGTTGCAGTGTGTTGAGACCAGGAACACACTGGACAGACTCTACGTCTCATCTGGCCTGGGATTGCCACATGGTCCTGGAGGAGGAGCTGGAACACATTGCTGGCGAGAGAAACGTCTTGACGCCCTTGCTCGTAACCTGCTGCCACACCAGATAAGCAGCAGAATATGGATGGATGGCTAGATATATTATTTATTTAGATAACAGTTATTATTAATTCTATTTTAAAAATTTAAACAATTTTTCACACCATGATGATCATCATTTTGGACTTCAGGGGCTCTGTAGAATCCTTTATTTATTTTTTGCTGGCTATAAGAAGTCAAGTTTGATTATACTGACTGTAAAAGAACATGCACACCTGAACTAGTTGACATTGAAGTTTATGCAGTGCCCTTGGACTCTGCAGTAAACTGCTGTATTTGACACTGTCTCTCTGCGGTCTGTAGCAAAATGGACTGTAAAACTGACATTTTGTAAAATAATCGGCGCCAACCTATTTGCTCTTTTCTTTCTCCTGCTTCTCCATCATGATGTGGGTTCTAAAGATCTACAAGAAGACGCTAACTTCAGACAGAAAATGTGTTATCTGCTATCTTGTAATAAACATCTCAGATACACTACATGCCCAAAAGTATGTGGACACTGGAACATTCCCAAACCATGGGCATTAATATAAGCTGCCATAACGGACTCGCACTCTTCTGGTTTTTAGCTCTCCTTCAGATCTTAAAATCTTGCAGCAGGGATTTGCTCCCATTCAGCCACAAAAATATTACTGATTTCTCACACTGATCCCGGTCTGGCTCAGTATTCATCTGAAAAGTGTGGAATAGGTCAGGGCTCTATCCAGGCCAGTTTATTTCTTCTACACCAGCTTTATGGAGCTGGCTTTGAGGACAGGGACATTGTCATGTTGAAACAGGAAAGGGCCAAACACAGACGTGGAGGCACATTGTTGTGTAAAAATATTCCTGCCCATATTATATTATATATGTACAAATATTTGTGTGTAACCAAAAACAGCTTTAATACTGGTTATTGGAACACAGAAAGCCTTCATGCGATGCAAACATCAGCATGCACTCACCAGTCACTTTATTAAGAACACCTGTACACCCGTTTATGAAATTATCCCATCAGCCAATCAGTACAGTGCATACAATCAATACAGGCCAGGAGCTTCAGTTCATGTACGCATCAAACATCAGAATGAGGAAAAATGTGATCTCGGTTACTTTGACCGTGGTCATGGTGGCTGGTGTCAGAAAGGCTGGTTTGAAGTCTGAGTGTTTCTCAAACTGCTCATCTGGAATTTAAACACAGATGGTCGAGTCAGAGTCTGAATCCATGGACCCAACCTGCCTTGTGTCAACGGTCCAGGCTGGTGGTGGTGGTGGTGTTATGGTGTGGAGAATGTTTTCTGCATACCAATCAATAATGGTGTGAATGAATAATCTTTATATTGATATTTAAAGTGTGCTGGTTGATTCACAATGTCAACTTATGCATTGAGTACCATGCAATGAAAACATTATACCATAAAATTTGCAGTAGCTGCCGGTAACCTTTAAGCAGCACAGGGAATTCAATCCTCTTTTCCCTAGACTACATATGTTGACTGCTCTGCAACCCACAGCTCTTCAGCCCTTCTGCAGTGGCTCCCTGAAGCTTTGTTGCGCAGTGGACAATCTTTCAAAGGGAACACCTCTTATCTGATACTGTGACAATGAAATTAAAAAAAAGTTTTAATATTTCCTCAACTAAAATATCCTAAACATCCTACACATCCTATGTCCACAGCCCAGCGCACTTCCCTGCAGGTGTAAAGGCAGGTGTATGTGGATCCAAGTGCAGAGAGAGTCAGGCAGAAGTACAATGTCCGAAATCCAAATCTTTAATCCAAGAAACGTAGCAGAGGTCAAAATACCAAAAGACAGTCAGACCAGGCAAAAAGGCAGATCAGGAAAAGGCAGAATCGAGGGTCACAAAAATACCAAAAACAGATCATACACAGGGAATCAAACAGGACTTAAACGCGAGAGAGCTTGAACACAAGGGTAATAAAGACAATCTGGCAAAGACATGAGAAATGAGGCGGGGGTTTAAATACACAGGAAACAAGACACAGGTGAAAGACATTAGGGCGGAGACAGCAATCAAAACAGGAGGGAAAAACCAGGAAGTAAAACAAACAGCAACACAACAGAACCAAGACTTCAAAATAAAACAGGAAATGCCAATAAAATGAATACAGATCCTGACAGCAGGTGATTAGTCTTGAGTTTCTGACCCCCGCCCTGGGTAAGTTAATCATGGATAAATCTAAAAAAAGAAAATTCCAAGAGGAAAATAAAGTGCTTAATTCTGTGTGGACAGATTCATTTGCTTTTACTGCCAACGATGCTGGCTTACCTGTATGCTTGATCTATGGTGAGAAATTAGCAAACAACAAAAAGTGGAATGTTGAGAGACATTTCCAGAACGAGCACACAGCATTTGCTGAAAAGTACCAAGCTGGAGCAGCGTGAAAAAGAGCAATTTCACATCTGTAGCAGAAAGCTGAGCAGAGCAAATATATCATCATACTTTCAAGAAGTGGATCAAGTCTCCAAACTCAACTACTCCTGCTAGTTTTGTGCCAGCCCAGGAGATAGTAAGGCTTAGAAAGTCATTGACGGATGGAAAATACATGAAAGAATCGTTCATTAAAATGTCAGAGCAACCATTCATAATTAAAAATAAATCAATAAAATGTAAAAATAGATAAATAGAAACAAAATGTAACAGTTTTCTTTAATGTAGTTCTATAATTTTGTGAATGCAACATAAACTATAGTTCTTTGTAGGCCCTATATATAGTATAACTATAAATAAAAGTTTATAGGCTGTGTTATCTTCATTTTAAGGGCCAAATATGTTTTGCAGCTCCAGACAAATTTTATTTGGTGGGAGAGTGGGCAAAAATGACTCTTTTGACAGTAAAGGTTGCCGACCCTTGGGCTAAGTCAGCAAAATATCCATTTATTTTTTTTAAAAGAGCTAAAAAGGTGAATTAAAAGTACATGATGATGTAGTTAATCAGTATTAAAAACTTACTTGGCACCAGGCCCATGCCTCAGACCACCTAAGGGATTGGCTTCTTCTAGGCTGATGCTAACTGAAACTAGCATTAAAACGTAACATTAATGTTGAGGTTTGTTATTCATTTTCATGAATACAATTCCCTTAAATAGTGACTGGTCTTTATTTACATCAACTGTTTCTATTTTCCCTGTTAAAGTTACTATATTATGTTGTCAGTACAAACACAATACTTCCTGTATCCCTTTCAAATTAAAAACCCCCAAACATTTCAGTGGACAGAAATACTTCATTTCTTAACAAGGCTTTCCAAGCTGGAAGGTGTTGTGGAAAAGTCACTGACTTGCAAGGTTTCCAAACTGCACTTGAAATGTGGCAACTGCCAACTTGTGGCGCTTGTACGTTAACTAATACAGTTTGGCTGAGACTTAAACACATTCTACAGGCACTGTGCCACTGTTGAAGATAGCATGATTACACTGAATTTATTCAATGAAAGGGATGAAAATACACATTATGCTTAGTTGGCATGCAAATAATATGACAGCCATCAGGAGTTTGTCACCATGGTTTTTCCCTGGCCATTATTTGGCACCAAACTTTATTAATTCATGTTGAGCACGTATTCAAGACCCGGGTTGTATTTGACTACTGGAAATTTATTGGGGAAATATGGTAGCCTAAAAAAAGATTATCTATGGCTGTGACATTCATCCTTTTACAACTGGCTACTAATTCACATATTATTCTACTACACCAGAGAGTAAGTGAAGGAGAGAGAGAGCATCACAGAGAGAGAGAGAGAAGGCAACGATCCCTCAGGGAAAGAATGGGAGAGAGAAGTGTCAAGTGTCTCTAACCTTTACCGAAGCATCATGATGTGGCACTCTCTGAATCATAGAGTTGAGCTGGCGTGGGTGACTGTGTCTCAGGTGTAGCAGGCATGAACCACTTCCAAACCATACACAGTAGTACCCTCTACAGCAGATCACCTCAAAAGCTTCACCTGGAACAAAGCAAAATAGGGTGCGTTCTGGATACACAGTGGGTGGCCAGCTTGTTCTGCACAGTGGGTGCAGTGTGGAACACACTTGGCATGTCAAGTGAACGTAAAACCCACAGTGACAGGAAAATGTATGATGGCTTGCAGAGAAAACTGTGCTCCAAGTAGTTCGTCAGCTTTTTGGCCATCATGTACAACATCCTAAACGAATTGGCTCTTCTGTCTGAGTGCTTACAAAAGCACAATATCGCCACCACATACATGGAAAAACTGATAAGGAGAAGCATACAAGTCATTGAACAAATCAAAGAATCACCAGGTACCAAAACTCTTGAGGCCAACATAGCAGCAGTCAGAGGTAGCCTGAGATGGTGGAGTTAATTGACAATGCCAAAATTGTGTGCATCAATTTGCAACAGTTTTTGCCAAGTGTAATTAGCAACATCTGGAATCAAATGTTCACCTTCCCTCAGAGCCAATGATGTTCACTCACAGATGGAGTACACTCAGCTGCTTGAACAAACAAGAGTCCTGGACAGTGAATCCAGGCCAGACCCTCTACCTCCAGGATACAGAGAAAGTTGCAGTACTAACCTGTGTGTTAAATTCCACCCTCTTCATCCGTCCACTCTGAACGCATTCAGAGACTTGTCACTGATGAATTGTACCTTATTGGTTCCATGCAGAGGGTCTTCAGCCACACGAACTTGACGATAACATCCAACCGATCACAAATTCAAGTGTGCCATGTGTCATGTCAGGACTTGGCTGAGCAGCACCGAGCTGAGGACACTCAGACAAGGGTAGCAAAGGCAAACCAGTTGAACTGGTTCCCCTCTGGCAGTATTTGTGAAATATTTGCTGTATCCTGTGAAGTGTTCAGTGATTTTCTTTTTTTTTTTAAACAAGTATTCTGAACTGTTGAGCACTAACTAGTTTGAGTAGACCAGTCATTCATCCTGTGTTTATACACTGCACAAACACTTAATCATCATAGTATGACACCAAGTCAGTTAAACAACAGGGATATCAATCTGTCCATTTAGGAAGCTCAAGTGATTGTGGTTTTGCATGTGGTGGCCACAGACAGTTGCTCTCTCCTGATCCTTCCTGACTGATTCTTCTCTAGTTTTGTGTTTTGCTAGACTCCTTGTCACTGCTGGTGCAGTGGGCCCTGGGTTCCTCCAGGTGCAGGACAACATCTGGCCTCATGAGCCCAAAGTGTGTAGGCAGTTCCTGAATGATGAAGGCACCGATGCCATTGACTGGCCCTCATACAGGTCCGTGGGGGCCATACACACTACTGAGTCACATTATGAGTTGCTGTGATGAAATTCACACAAGTTGGATCAGCCTGTGATTTCAAGCACATCTACTCTTACTTCCTGACTGAGACATCTGGATCAGGCCTTGAGCCCCGCCCACCACCTGCTGGCTCCAGGTGGACAGGTGAAAGAGCAGCGAGTATGAAGATGGTTAGAGGAGGAAACATCAGAGAAACTCAGTCAGAACCCAGACTCAGATGAGGAGTCTGTTGAGACCAGAATCAGAGACTAGCAGACGGATCAGAACGGTTAGCATAGTTAGCATCTTTTATTTGTTTATGTTGTTTGTTAGCGTGTAACTGGCAGCGTATGAGACAGTGTTAGTGGTTGTACTAATGCTAGCTCTCTCTGTCTGTACCGACAAGGTTTCAGGTTTATTAAGCCCCTCCCACTGTCCACACAAGTTGACAGGATTGGTTCCTTAGGTTTGTGATGTATGAAACCCTGGCTGTCTGAATCTGTTTTTATGAGACTGTCATTGGTTCACTGCAGTTCAAGGTGGAAATACTCAGTCATAGTGTTGATGATTATTTCACTCATCATGTATCATATATATCATATATTATAAAACTAGAATTACTGCCTCCCGGTGTTTTTGCAGAACATTATGATGTCATAGTGAAGTTGACCATTGACCATTTAGATGTAAAATGTCATCACTTCATTTTATCCTTGTAGACATTTGAGTTAAATTGTGTCATAATTAGCGTATGAATTTGTGAGTTATGGCCAAAAACATGTTTTGTGAGGTCACAGTGACCTTGAACCTTGATCTTCGTCCACCAAAATCTGAACAGTTCATCTTTGAGTCTTTTTTCCCACATCATGATGCATCTCTACCATTAAACAAATTAATATGTTCATCTCCACAGTATTTTTTGTGGGACTCCATGTATCTAACAACCAGTTTACATTCTGACAAACAACCAGTACAGACTGGGTACAGAGTGGGTACAAAGTTGGTCTTTTACAGGCTGATTCCAGTAAACAGACTCAATATGTGAATTTGAATACTTTCAGCCCAGTAAATAGATAAATAAAGGCTTTAGTATTTTTCCAAGAGTTTACTTTTGACAGTATGGAGAAGGCAGGAAACATAATTTACAGCAAATACTGCATAACCATTAATGGATTTTTTTTGAAAGAATATTAAAAATTTAAAAATAATAATAATCATTTTTTTAATCCACCTGTTTGGTGTCTAGTCAAAATATTCTGGCTTTTGCTTTGAAAGGGCAGATCGGAAGTGCAGGTTTTCATTACTCTGGCTCGCTTCACGTGATGCTGTTCCCGCTGGTACCTGCTCCAACTCAGTACAGTCATACGGAATAAAGCTAATCAGACACCGGGGAAACGCTGGCCGGTGATGGACCGACACACGGAGAATGACAGACGGAATACAAACAGTGTCGTTACGCTTTTTACTGTCATTGTGGCCTAATTCTACCAGCACCTGTTTCCGCTCATAATCTTTCTTCTTCTCCAACAAACTGTGGAGACAAGCGTCATATTATTTGTTATTAGTGAAGGCCGACACATCTCAGCGCAGGAACAGAGCAGGCACATGGATGCCCGGGGATGGGATAGAGATTCTCCGGTTATTTAAACCTCGTCACAGGCCACCGCCTGTATGCTAATGTGGTAAAATTAGGACACACTGGAGCAGAAGTGGGAGGCAAAATGGGATTTCTGCACCAGCTCCATCTCCTGCTGTGGAAGAACATCTCTCTGAAGAGGCGGGGGCCGGTAAGACATCTGTTCATATGACAGTCTGTGAAATGCTTTAAAGTCGTGTGTGGTTGTCCGTCTATGGAGAGCAGACGGGCGTCGGTTCAGCTGCTCCGCTGCTGCTGCATCGTCCACAGCCGTTATTTGGGCTAATTCTCCCAGTACCTGTCTCTGCAAATGTTCCCATCACACATTAGAATAACACTGCAGTGAGCTTCAGAGGGAACGTGATAATGATGTCCACACTGGTTCACTGGCAGGGTGTTGTTGGGAGACTGCTTTTTCTGATTGTGCTTATTCTGTCAAACAGGTTGTTGTTAGTGGACAAACAACAGTTTAATAACAGCCTGAATGTGGAATAGGCCTATGCAGTGAATATGAGCCCAGGATGTGTTGTCATGAGCTCAAGTTTTTATTTTATTCTGTCCACAAGCTGCAGATAATTTGAAGGGCCTGGTGTTGCTATCATAGATATGCTAAAGTCATTTGAAATTATTCATACTAACCTCAAAACATCTATAACATTGTTCAATTGTCAGACTTGATGGAAAGAATTCTGGAGAGAGAGCATATAAATGTAGTGATGTGTGACTAATTTTGAAGGGGATTAGGAATATTATACATATGTTTTTGCTTGTTGCCACTTCAGTTCTGACTGAAGGATTTAAGTTATAATCACAGAGGATAATAATACATTGTTTTTAGAGCGAATGATCATTTGACAGTATCTGTTGTCTAACCACATCAAATCAAATGTATTTATTAGAGGTGGGAATCACCAGAGGCCTCATGATATATCATCATTATACTTAAGCCTTTCTACAACATTATTGCTATTTTAAACATTTAGTGATATGCTGACATATCATAACATATATTGCGATTTATTATTGCGATTTATTCATAGTTTTTCAACATGTGTTTATCTAACAAGATAAAGTTCATAAACTGTTTGTATGACAGTCTGTGTGTGAACGACTGAACAATGTATATTGAACAATGTAACTTGTCCAGCAAAAGTTAGCAGCTCCTTCAGAAACTGGGAAATTTGAAAGCAAATTAATGTTAAATTGAAATGAAATAAAACAAAAAAAACAAAACAAAAAAAAACATAGTCTTACATTAAACAAATAATGTTAAATTGAAATGAATTAAAATGTGTAGTCTAAATAAAATGTGCTATTGTTTGCTGCTGGCCTTGGGACATTTGGACAGTGAAGGACAGAGAGGAGCCCATGCTCTGAGGTCAGGGTGCTCCTCTCTGCTGTGATGGTGTCTCTAGACTCACCCTCAGCTGAGACACTAATACCTGGGATACAAAGGTACCTGTTTTTCAGTTTGTCCAGAGAAGGCCAGACTTGCTCATGTGACTTACACCAGAGTAGTGGGTGCTCTGTGAGTGACAGTGGTGTGACTTCTGGGTATCTTCTAACCTCCTCCTCTGCAGCAGTGGCAGATGAAGATTTTGGTGGGGCAAGCCATCATTAGACATCACATATGGCACTCAGATATTAAAGGACAGTGCAGGATGAAAATATATCATACATCATGTTGACGCTCTTGTTTCTCTCCAGTCACCAGATTTTCAACTTTGTAGCAAAACTGCCATTTGTTGTAAAGTCTTTCAAATCAGCTGGAAGTGCGTTCCTGTAATGTGATGCTTGGAGAGAGAAGGCCAATAGTCACCTAGGTGACCAGGTAAATTAGGCAGTCATGTCTATCAGCATGTCTAGTGTGCCTACTTCCTTGACAAAAAACAGTCAAAATGGAAGGACCAAGACTATTCAGTATTTAAAAAAACTAGTCTGGCATCTGCATATTTTACCAAATTGTTCCACATTAAAAATTCATATTTTAAATATGCTGCAAGCGTCAGTTAAAGCTCATTTGCGCTCATTACTGTAATTGATATAGTGATTTGTTTAAGTATTCGCTGCTGCAAAAAGTAAAATTATTGCTGTCATGCATTAGCAGTCAACTGTCTCCATATGGTTCATCGTAACATCATTAATCTCTTGATTGTGTGTGATTGTGTGTGTGCAATTCATCAGCAATTATAAAGATGAGAGGCGAATGACAGTACAGCAATTCTCAAAGGTTAGGTTGTGACACTAGCTGTAAATTTTACAGACAACATCCATCCAGTGACATCGTTTCCATTATGACTCACTGTATTCTGCCATTGTTAGGCTGACAACACACTGAATAAGTAATGATTTGTTTTACTGCAGACTAGGGATGTTTTTTTTCTTACTTATAGGTGACGCTCGTTAACCAACCATTACCTGACAAGATTAAAATGTACTATTTAGAATAGATGAGTGTCTGTAACCCATTAAAAATACCAATACACAGGGGTTAAAGTGGACCAGAATGATCAGGAGTGTGAGATAGACAGACAAAGACACACACACACACGCACACAAACACACACACACACACACACACACACACACACACACACAGGAAAGCCACTCCTGTCAGATCATCACAAAGGATGATGGTCCTTTTAACTTCATTGTTGCAAAAGAAGCGAAACCCACATCCATGAGGTCATTACTATTTACGTGAGAGCAGAGGAGCAGAATCACTGAGTAATGTGTGTGAACAGCCAGACTACTGCTCACACGACAGAGTTGGACTGACGTTAAACCTCAAAATAGAATAAACGGGCCGACCTCAGTCCTCGACAGAGGATCGTCACGACAGATGCTAACGATGTCCCAGGATATTTAACTGTTGAACTGATAGTATCAATCAATCATTAAGCCGTTAGGACAGAACAAAACAACAGTTTCAAAATAAAAGCCCTAGAAAGATAATATACTATAAAGCCATATGGAAAAGTTTTGTGCCCCCCCCCCCCCCCCATTGGTAATTGACAAACTAGTTCAACATAAATATCTATCAAGTTTTGTGACAATTGGGCAAACTGACTGATTTATGACAAAGTTTGCACCAGGCTCATGTACAGGCTCCTTATTCCGCCATTTCTAAATAGTTTCACACACGTGGTTCGATATTATGAAACATATCCTGTGAGTTTTGTGATAATCGGACAAGCAATTTCTCATTAATGACCGCATGTCATCTGCTGCAGTATTTATGAATACATTTGGCACACCTTATTTTTCACTAGGCACTTCTGCAATCTACTTGATTGGCTTAAATGATTGATAAGTGATTCAAAAACATGTAGCTAGGAGAATGTGACTCCTGAAACTGACACGACCAGGTGAAGAGAAGACTTATCCCTGAACAGTGTTGTTACAGAGTGGAGCTTCCTCCCTCATTGATGAGCCTTGGCCAAAGTGCAGAAACCAGCTTGCAGAAAGCACACAAACATGACAAAATGACAAAAACATAAACAGACTTAAAAAATGCAGCAGACATGAAATGTTGATTATGTATCTGGAACATTTATATAGAAACAGCTGTAGCCTTTTAAAATTGGCACACCTTATTTTTCTCCAATGTTCCAATGTTCTCCAAATCTGGATTAAATGTGAAGATAATGATTCCCAAGTATTTCAACTCGTGTACGACCTCAAGGTCGAAACTCAAGGTCAATATCCAAATTTGCCCTTTTTTTTCAAAAACATAGCACAGTCTTCTTGACATTAAGATAAACTTGATTAGTCCTAGGGGGTAATTTAAAAGGCACAGAGATTAGACATTAAATAAAACACACAAATGCACAACAAAGAACACAGCCAGTGCAGGACAAACTGTACACATTAAGGAAAGACAATTTGAAATATGAGCCAGTGCAGCCTGTTGTTCATCCGTCACACTGTTCTTAGTTCTGCACTGTCCAGGCTGAACTTTTCTCTATAACTACTATTAACTACAAATTTATACAGAGGAAAGTGACAAAAAGCACCACAGTTTAAAGTGCTGATTGTTCTTTTTGACGTGTTCTCCTCGGTTTGTTCTCCTCTGTTTGCTACATGATTCTTGTGAAGTGTGACACCGTATCCGACGGTGTCTCCAGGCGTGTTCTGGTGGGTCAGTCCAAGTCAAAAGTTTGGGCTGACTTTTATTCCCACTCCATCCCTGTTCTCTCCCTTAGTATCATGTATAACTTTATAGATAAGGGAGTGATGATGATGCAGTACGTAAGATATGGTGATGAAGTTGTCAGCAGAGCGTATGGCAGCAGCAGGGGGCAGAATGCTTATTACAACCAGAAGAGACTTGAGACTTGACTTGGACTCGAAAAAAAATAACTTGTGAGCATCTATGATTCACCACTGGTAGTTGAGGCTGATGAGACTCAATCACGGAGCGATCATGGGTGTCTATGTGATTGCTTTCATAGGTCTCCGTTTTCACCCGTCCAGACTACAACACAACCCCGTAGTTTTCAAACTAAATCAGGTCCAGCAGTGTTTCCAAAAGTCTCCGTTTTCAGAGCAGTGTGGACGGTAGGCAAAAACATAGCAAAAGAGATCTGTTTTAAAGCTAAATTGTAGTTGTGTGAACATAGCCTAATTCACCACAAGCTTACAATTAGTAAGGCATACTCATTAAAATATGCAATAATTAAGATCAGTATATATGATGGGAATGGTGGCACCACATTTTGGCTTTCACGGCCAAAATGTTTCTTTGGGTGGTCCATGTCCCTCCCACTAGTTGGCCACTCCATATCCTTCAGCTTTTTCAGTTGTCGGTCTCACACGTGTTGACAGCTCGTGCTACATGCATGTGTGTAACTACAGTGATTGTCTGTGGGGTCTGAGCACTACCAAAATGTGGGTGACCTACTGTCAATACTGTGCCTGAACGCATCCTGTGTGGACTGAAGCTGCTGCTGCTCCTCTGCTAACTGCTGCTCATGCCATACGCCTCCTGTGTAGACACGGTGTGACTGAAGTTGTGCAAGATTATGGGTCTGTCCTCTGGCTTCCTGGTTGCCATTACTGGTGTCCTGTTTGTGTTTGTGTCTGTGGGTGGGAGGGTGGGGGGGCAGCCAGTTTTAGCCCATCTACCGTCAGACATCAAACTGAGAGGAGGCAAGAGAACTGCATTGGAGAGCCTCTGTAATAATAATAATAGCAACAGCTGCATCATTCCTGCCTATAGATTTATAATCATGCTGCTCTACTTTAGCCTGACTACAGCTGTCCTGTGGACTGATCGCAGCACAATGATGTAGTCAGCACTTACCTGAGGTAAGACACAAGTTAATACATAGAGGAACATCGTGGCCCAGTTGCATAAAGAATTCAAAAATGATCAAGTAGGATTTGGGAGAAGAAGGGTACACACATACTGTACATAATGGAATTTAAAATTGTTGAGTGATGGAAAGTAACTAACTACATTTACTCAAATTTGTATTTCCATTTTATGCTACTTTATACAACTTTGTCCACTACATTTTAGAGGTAAATATTATACTTCTTATTACTCAATCAAACAGATACTATATAAATACAGATTTATGACATTAAATGATGACATGATATGATGCATTCTTGATTAAACTAGCCAGCAGTATATAAAGTAGTTAAAGACAGCTGCATTAGATTCTCTTATCTAAGCATATGGACTGGAAGTATAGAGAAACAGCTAGCTTAGCTCTGTTCTAATATACCAAATAACACCGGTGAAGCTCATGTGATTTACTCCACTTATTTATTTAAAAACCTTTGGTTACTACTTGTACTTTGCACATTCAGGTTGCTAAAACAGAATATATCACACAGGGAGAAAAGATTCTTTCCAAGGTGTGTTGCAGGAGACTCAAGGTGTGATGTGGATGAAAGCTTGTGGCCAAGTGGCATTTATGAATACATTTTTTATTTGTTAATTGGAATAGCATTTGTGAAAATCCACAAGCATGGAATTGAGTTTCAAAAATTGAAAACTCATTCACAAGTGCCTGTTTGAAAGTTGCAAACGAGAGATATTCACATTTTTCATTTATTTGTAAATGAATTGAACCTATTCAAATACATTCATATGTTTTTATCGTGGAATTTGTGTATTGGCAGGTCTGTTTTGTATTTTCCAGATATTTTTGAATTAACAAATTCATTTTTTGTATTTGTGGAAACACACAGATTGTGAATCTGTTCCCACATAATGTTGAGACAAATCTACCTCCATACACTTGAGCTAAATTTCAAGTGTCATAGCAAAGGGTCTGAATACTTATATCAATGTGATATTTTAGTTTTCTTTTTCATAAATTTGCAAAAAGTCTAAAATTCTGTTTTCACTTTGTCATTACAGGTTATTGAGTGTAGATTGATTGAATTGAATTCATTGGGCTACTGACTTTCAGACTAAATCCAAATCTGCACACAATATAGCAATGTTCCATTGTTGCGAGATGCTAATAGATAATGTTATACCACTGCCTTTAGTAGTTAGCTTCATATGGCTTTAAAGGTGTAGTGTTTAAGATCTGACCAGAATTTTAGTTAAAAATGTTCAAAAAATGAACTAACACTATCAACAGCATGTGAAGGAGCCACAGTGATAATGTCATGACCAAGACCTCCATCTATTGTATTTCAGAGATATTTACTAATTTGAGCATACAAACAAACTAGCTGTGTCCCGAACCGTGTTGTAATGCCACTTTATGACACTAGATGTTGTGTGAGTCAGTTTAGCATCGAGTCCGCCCACAGTCCCGCGACGAAGAAAAACTTCCTCCAGAGCTTGAAGTAACACAACAGCTCCCGACTAAAAAAAAAAGCTCCTGACTAGCATCACAGATACGCAGAGATGGCTGAAGTGCCTAGAAAGCGTTCTTTATCTCCATCCCGAAGACTGCTCCGACAAGAAACCACGTTCAACTGCAAAGAAAAGAAGAAAACAAGAGTAAATCTTGGTGTGGCTTCCCGCCGCTGGAGACAGCGGTGAGTAACATCTAATGTTGGTCTGTAGTGAAAAGTATAATTAGTACAAATGACAAACCATACTGACAAACATTTCAAGTGGCATAAATGTATGATTGATGATGTCGACAGAAGTTTTAGCGATTTAGTAGAATTTAGCCTGTTCCAGAACCAACAGGTTCAGATCTGCTTCTTCCCCTCAGCTGTCACCCTGCTCCACTCTGCACCACTCGTCTATCCCACTGTGATTATATCAGAGCCACAGTGTATACATGTTCATACTGCTGATTCATAATAATGAATATTTATACCACAGTTGTACCACTGTCTAATTCATATTTATTATTATTATTGTTATTTATTGTAGACACACAGCAGACCTAACATGTTTGAATATAAAGAACTTGTATGATCTAAACTAATTGTCCTCTCACATGTTTGTCTGTATCAGGACCAGAAGTCCAGTCCAGTCCTCCCCAGTGTTGGACCAGCACCTGCCTTTTCTTCTGTGTCTGGCCTCATCAACCATCAACAACCACATTACAGTAACACCTCAGAGTATTATCCCTGCACAGAACACATATTGTCTATACTGTGATCTTCTGCACATCCTGCTCAGCAGGAGTTTTGTCAACACTTTTGTACATAGTTTTTTCATAGTTTTATTTTTTTAATATGTGTATCTATGTATATTTATCTTTTTGCTTGTTGCAGTATTTTACCTTTTTATTGTTATTTCCTGTTAATATGTTTATTGGATACTGCACTTCTAAGTAAAAACCTACCTGGCAATAAACCTTATTTTCTGATTCTGCCTTTGTGATGATGTCATCATCCCTTCCTCATGCTGCTGTAGCCTGACACCCATGTGTCATGCAGTATTCCCTTGTCTTCATATTTTTATAGGTAAATAAAAAAATACTGTTTGTACTACAAGTACTCATAATTTGTTTCAGTGCTATCAACAATTTTAACTATTAACAATAAATGCACATATAAATAATAAATTATAAGGAACATGGGGAAAGATCGTCAGAAATATTGGATTTCTGGGGATACCGATATTAGGGAGTTAAAAAATTCTGATATCGATATATCGGCCGATATTTATATATTAGGGCTGGGGAGACATGTCGATTTATGTAATGTTGTCGACGCGTTGCAAGGAGGAAGTAAGATGGCTGCGCATTGTCAGAGCATGGACACCGAAGAGCAAGCTGAAGCGAAAGAACATTGCCCATGATCATCATGGGTGTGGGAATATTTTGAATATTTTAAGCAGAGACAGAACATCATGGTGCTCTGCAAGCTCTCCAAACTGGAAATGGCCTATCACAGCATTACTACCGCCATGCTGGAGCACTTGAAGCGGAAGCATCTCGGGGCAATTTCTCAAAATGGCAGCGGGAGCAAGACGGCACTGTAAGTCCAGTTTACCCCCCCCTTCCCCCAAACATAATAGATATTTGGATTATAAACACGAGGAATGTGTTGGTGTTTGAAGTAATTGATTTGCTAATGTTAAATATTTGTCCCCCTCTGCATCACTGCTGCTGCTGTTAAACGTAACGTTACATCATCTCACATTGTTATTCGGCCGTTTTACATTTGCTCTTTTCTCCATAAGCCATGTTTAAGAAATGAAATCCAGTTCAGGGAAACTGTTGCAATTACATACAGTGAATTGTTTAATCGATGTATGTATTATTAGTATAACACAGCAGTGAAAAATTATAAAAGATTTTAAAATACGACACTTATATATATTCCCATATGCTTTATGTGTCTGTTTTGCAGGACTGGACAAAGCACTGTGGATGACTTTTTCCACAAAAGGAGCCTAAATCCATCCCAGATGTCTGCTGAGCTTCCTAACAGCATCTTACAGATGATTTTTAAAGACACGAGACCCCTTGCTATTGTGGAGGGTCAAGGCTTTCATGAGATGGTCAACACATTTCATTCAGGATACACACTTCCCTCCAGGTGCCACTTTAAGGATCTGATTGAGAAGAAATATCAGGCTGGTGAAAGCAGTTGATTCAAGACGTACCTGTAAGATGGAACAGTTCCTATTACATGGTGAGTCGCCTCTTGGAGCAGCAGTGAAGCTTATGTAACAGTCTCTGCTCTACCTCCACTGGTAAAAGGCCTCCAGAAGTCCACACAGAAAACCTCCTTTGAGTCTGCTTCTGTCAGCTCTTTCCAAACAGCTGCAAATTCAGAGACAGTGTGTGATTGCTGCTGCCCTTGACCCCAGGTTTCGCAAGCTGAAGTTCCTGCCCTCACATGAAGCCCTAAAGGTGCAAGTAAAACTTCAGGCTCTTCAGCTTCAACAGGCAAGTGTGGAGCAGGATGGCCCAGCCAGGGCCAAGACACAAGTTTCAAAGAGGAGGCAAAGGCCTGTGCTGGATGAGATGCTGGGCTCAGACTCAGAGGAGCACAGCACTGAGGAAGACAATAACCCGGAAGAAGAATGTGTGAGGAATGAGGTACTCATGTATTTTGGAATGAATGAAGAATGTATTGCAACGGATAAGAGCGCACTCCAATGGTGGAAGGACAATGCAGCTATTCTGGCTAAATCATACCTATCTGCCCCTGCCACATCTCCTCCATCTGAACGCCTCTCTTCAGCTGACAAAAAAACAAGAGCACGCCTGACCTCGGAGCACGTGGACCTGCTCACTTTCTTCCACCGCAATGCCTAACTATATTACAGGAAGGGAGCAGGAGGGAGGAAAATAGAGAAAGATGGAGAAGAGGAAATAAGGAGGGAGGGAGAGGAAGGGAGAAGGAGAGGAAGAGGCGGAGTAGGAGGGAGGAAGGGAGAGAGAGAAGGATGGGGGAGGAGGGCAGGAGGAAGAGAAGAGTAGGGAGGGAGGGAGAGAAGGAGGGAGGGAGTGAGGGGAGAGAAAGAAGGGGACATTGTGTATGTGCTTGGGGTTGTTTGTTACTGAGAGTTGATTAAACTACTAGTTTTGATAATTCCTGTTTCAAAAAGTTTAGGTTACTCAAATTGCACTATTTTTACTGTAAGTTGATTTTCTCATAGACTGCTAAACTAAAGTGTTTAGGTATTCCTCCAGACTTGAATTTTACTTTGTTTTTCATTATTTCAATATTTTGTTGTTGCTAAATGTAGATTACATTGCACTATATCATATATTTATTATTGATATTAATCAAGTAATAAAATATAATAGATTAATTGAAAAAGTAATTAAATAAAAAAATAGTCGTTAGGTGCAGTCCTAATCTATATAAACACTTCTGAAAAAGACATGTGATGACAGCAGGCTATTTTACAGTTTAACAATAAACTTTATTGTCCAGAATGACATCAGTGCACTGAAACGGTAAACTTCACTGGGAGTTAAATAAAATAACTATAAAAATAAAGTCGTCAGACTGATAAATTGGTCGGGCTCTACTATGTAACTTCATCTCCTCAAGATTTTAGTTTTTGGCTGGGCTAAATTACATTACAGCAAATAAACTATTATATAGATTATAATAGACTATAAAATTATTACTAAAGGAGGCAGAGGAATAACTAGACATAAGACACACTGAGCGAGAGGGCAGGAGAGAGAGAGAAGTCATCCGTAACAAGGCTTCATACTAACGACTATGACCAACTTTCCATATCAAACAGAGACACTTTTCACATTTGGGCTTAGTCCGTGCTGTGATGACCCGTTTGAGTCCAGCCTGTGGCCCTTTGCTGCGTATTGTCCTCTCTCTCTCTCTCTCTCTCTCTCTCATGGTGGCTGAAATAAAGACAAAAGCCTAAAAAAATAACTTTAAGAGTCTGTAACTTTCTCTCTGATCATTTTACAGTAAATCCAGCTGAAACCACAGCTCAGTCTTTGTGTCTTTCATTTCATTTCATGTGTTTGGTGATTTTGTCAGACAACGTCATAGTCCAGACATAGACTAGGTTTAGGTTTAGACTCTGGTCTTGTTAATCTACATTTTAGTCATATCAATATTGCACAGTGTGTCACAGTTAGTGTTGATGTTGATGCTGTCTCATCATCATCTCATTGACAAAATGAACAATATGGCTGGGGACCTTCGTTCCCCCTCTCTCTCCGCCATGTTTACTGCCTGCCTCTCTACTGCTGTCAAATAATGGCAAAAAGAAAAAATAGGGTTTGAAAAAGCAACCTCAGTAGTTTGATGTGTGTTGCCAGTTGTAGAAGACTGTAACCTTAAATTGGTTGAGTAGGTAGGTGGAGGAGTACAATTGCCAGCAGGTATGGAGATATTTTAAGATAAGAATAGAATACTGCAAGCTCTGCTAAACTGCCAAGAGTACAGAGTGAAAAACAGCTCTTTTAACACAGGAAATTTGATAAAACATCTAATGAACCAACATAGTGCAGTGTTAAAGACAATGATAGCAGTCAGAGACAGCAATTACCTACTTTTCAAGAAGAGAGTATGTCCAGAGACAACCCATGGACAGATCATGGGTGATGTGCTCACTTCTCATGGTACTTACTAGAAGTCTAATGGTGGTTTTGAGAAGACCAAACAAGAATGTTACAAGTGGATTGATTGTGGATTTTACTCCTCAGAGAGTCGTACTACAACAAAAGCAATTTCACAGCTCACATATCAACCAAGCAGTGGTGCGTTTGATGTTCTGTTTCAGACTTTTAAACAAAGATACAAGGAGGCAAAGTAAATTTATTTATTCTCCCAAACATGAAATAAAAAAGTGAGTTCTGAGACAAAGTACATGATGCTTTGCAAAACAGCCAGCCATGGGAAAGCCCTCTGAGTTTTGGATACTTGTCTTCCAGAGTCCTTACTATCTAAATGTAGAAACATTAAGAAAATGTCAATGCATAGGCATATATTGCATCAATTGAAAATTGGCTAATGAAACAATGTGAGTTGTCAGTTATATACTGTTATGATATTGATAGTCTGTGTTGAACATAACTTCCAAAACTTAGGTGAACATATAACTGTGCTCTATTCCAATCTTTAAGATATTCCTAATAATCCTTAAGATATTCAGTGCTGACAACGGTAACATTCATCACAATAAGAAGCAGGGCTAGGGCTGCACACTAACACCCTGAGTGGTCAGCAGCAGGTAGAGGGATGGCTGAAAGCTTCCACCTTACTTTTGTGTCTCATCGTAAATCAGTTTGTTACAACAGCATGTTTCCTGTCAACTTATTATCGCCAAATGAAAAAAACAGGTCTATGTTGAAATAGCTGTAGTTCATTGCTGTTTGTCTTTAATAACCGAAGCTTGGACAATAAATACAAGAATGTATCAGCTGTACAGACTCAACTGTCTTTTGCAGACTGAACAAAATCATTGATTCGCTATAACTCAAAAGTCCTTTTATCTAATAATTTAGCTGATTCTGTACAGGCATGCTGCATAACACGCTACAAAACACATGCATTGTTGCATGTGAATAAATGCTGAGCAGGTACAAGTGACCAGAGGTTTGAATGAAAATGGCAAGAGAAAAAGATCTAACATTAAATTCTTGCAATTCACTGGACATGAGGTTTCATAAAATGGTTTAATGATTAGGAACATTAGTCAGTCATACTGTATTTACGGCCTTTGTAGTCACCGTATCTTAACCTAGCTACACACTACAATGTAACTGATCAACCCAACTGCCCAACACTAACTGGAAGCAACAAGAATCCAAGTCCAGAGTTGGTGGCCTATACCGTGTGAGTAACCAGTCTGTCCATCAGTTTTTACAGAGTATGTCTTAAGAATATACTCCTCCCATAAACTGTGTGAACCGTTTGACAGTAAAGAGATAAAGCATCAGAGGAGGCAGCATCTGGAGAGGGAAGGGTGTTGATTAGTAAGGTGGTGTAGCAGCTGAACCTCCGGCACACACAGTTCCTCAGTGGTATTGGCAGGCCACTGTT
Source organism: Seriola aureovittata (assembly GCF_021018895.1). Classification (NCBI taxonomy): domain Eukaryota; kingdom Metazoa; phylum Chordata; class Actinopteri; order Carangiformes; family Carangidae; genus Seriola; species Seriola aureovittata. The sequence continues at coordinate 1,868,961 of NC_079368.1, read as the reverse complement.
CCTCTACAACAAACTCCTCATCCAACCGAGGGAACAAGGTGTCAGTTACCCACATCATTAAAAATGCAAGCAAGACATGCATCAATGAGAGTTCTGCTACAGTTCTACAGATACCAAGAGAGATCTAGAGATGCATGAAAATGACATGTTGGCCAGCTCAGCCGTACCAAAGCTTAAACATACAGTTGGGTGATTGGGAAAGTTGCAGCACAAAAATAGGGTTTCTATAAGATACCAGTAAAGATGAAGATGGTAAGGCTGCCACATACCGTGCATGTGGACAGAAAAAATGTAGTGCATAAATTATTGACTGATATTATGAATTTCTTTTGTGTGAGTCTTTACATGAAACTTTAATGCAAAAAGACTTCCTTTATACCATGGTGCTCCTGCTGAAAACTGCAGTTTGACTGCAGTTTCTTGTTGCTTCCTCCTGACAGCAGTGCTCTGCTAAAACTTCATGTATTGGCTCTCCATCCACAGTTTATGGTTATTCCATCCCTGTTTGAATAAGGCAAGGTGCCTCTGAAGCTGGGGTAGGAAATTCCACTGGAGAGCATATAGATCAACTTCACTGTCTGGGTTCAGTAGTCCTTCAGGATCCTAGAATCATCCCTCTCTGTTTCTGGTCTGGTCTTTTTCTTCTGTGTCCTCTGAATATGCATTGAGTATTTCGATGAAACTGATTGAATTTGAAATGGAGAATGATGCTACCATCATGACTACAGCCTCAAAAACTTTAGTCTTACCCTCTCTGCCAGTTCAAAAAATGTCAAAATTGAAAAAACATTATTTCTCAACAGATGTATTACATGCAGGAGTGTAGCATTACATTTCAGACCCATTAGTTCAAAAGTTTCGTCATTCTATGATCTTTTATTGGTCAGCAAATAGTGCACTATGATATGGCGTAAAAACTGGGCTATAGGCCTATCTCCTGCAGTGAGGAGATAAGATCTAAGTTGGGCCACTGGAAGGTCCATTGGGCATCCCTGTCTGTAAGCAAGTGTAGGGGCCTGCAGGAAACAGGGGACTTGGAGCGGTGGAGTGACGAGCTGCAGGTATGAAAGCTTCTTCAGTTCTGACTGACTGGTTGGGAGTACCAGGTATTTAACCTCTTGTACAGTCAATAACACCTTGAGAGTTGTTGAGGTCACGTGCGAGTTGTTGACCCACCCGGCCAACGTGAGTCGTGAGGGTCACGAGTAACTCTGTGAATGGGTGTTAAGGTGCTTGGGGAAGGATCTCAAGACCACATTGTAAGTGGTTGATAAATGGTCGTTCCAGATTGATGTAGATGTCTTCTTTCACTCCTCTTTCAAACCGTAGGTCCTATCTGGGTAAAAATGTTTACACTGCTGTCCTCAAATGTGACACTTGTCCTTCAGATGTACTGTGGGTGAACTGCTGAGTCCTGACTGAGGACTTGAATCACTTGTGAATCGACTGTTTTGTTTCCCAATTGTACAGGTCCATTATTTTTGCATTGAACAGTGTACTGTACATTGACCTGCTTATGCATGGACCTTTTGTCTGTAGGATGGACAAGCTTCTGCCTCAGTGTGTTACTGGGCTTGCACAGGGCTGCAGTGTTTGTTAAGCTTTTCCGATACTTCTGTATACTACAGATACTATGGCATCATAAGAAAAAACAATGTTGTTGTGTTTTTTGTCCATTTATGTCCTATTTTTTGGTAGTTTCAAGAATCCCTCTATTCTCGTGTCTTATTACCTGACTGACACACCTAATATCTGAAGCAATGCTGTCAACACCCTTTTTTTGATGGTGTTATTCTGTCAAGAGCTCCCATGGGCCAATGAAGGGCTGATGATGCAGGATGACACCGCCAAAATGATGAAGGAGTTCGCTGTCACTCCATATGACTTCATGTTCACAGCTTTTGGTGGTTTGTAATTAGTCAGTGTTAACATTAAACCAGATAATAACTAAAAGGCAACAATGGATAGTTTGTGTTCTTTGGTCCAGACCAAGTTAGCCAGTGGTGGGCAGTAGTGTCGCTAGATGTAGCAGCATTGCTAGTTTAACTGCAGTGGCAAGAAAAAGTAAGTGAACAATTTGGAATTACTTCCATTTAAGTATAAACGTGTCCTTAAATATGGTTATTTAAGATCAAACACAATCTGTTTTAACACACAATTCATTGTATTGTTCTTGTCCTCAACTAATGGCATCAACCAAAGCTAACTGGAGTCAGGATTTATCAAACCTGGAGTCCAGTCAATGAAACGAGATTGGAGGTGTGGGTTACAGACAGTTTGACTTCTGAAAAACACTCAAACATTTTGAGTTTGCTGTTTAAGAAGAAACATCAGCTGATGTGAACCATGCCTCACAAAAAGAAGAGATCAGAAATCTCAATCAGTCCACAGTCAAACTGTCTATAAGTGGAGATGATTTAATTCTGTGGCTACTCTCCCTTTAAGTGGACGTCTCTGACTCTGAAGGCACAACTCAGACGCTCAGTAATGTAAAGAAAGAAGCTCAGAGTAAAGGCTTGAAGGAATCACTGGAACTGGTTAACATCTCTGCTCATGAGTCCACCATGCAGAGATCATGGAGCATGGTTCCATGGTGCATGGTGTCATGCCACAGACACCACAGAGGAAACTGTTTCTGTCCAAAAAAACATTGTTGCTCCCTTGAGATTTATAAAGAGCACCTTTACACTCCACAGTGCTGCTGGTTCATTAAAATGTTTAATGAACTGATGAAACTCAGGTTGACTTGTAGGGAAAAACATGCAGCACTATGTGTGGTGGAGAAAGGCACTGCATACTAACATCCCAATATCATCATCCCAAAGGTGAAGCAGGGTGGAGGGAGCATCATGATTTGGGGCTGATTTGCTGCCTCTGGGCCTGGACAGAGAGGGACCTTAATCCAGTAGAGATGCTGTGGACTTACCTGAAGAGAAACGTTCAAACCAGATATCCTAGGAATATGTCTGAGCTGAAGCACAGTGTAACGGTTGTGATCAATAAAGACACAAAACATTATAATTGTTTGTGTTATATTAGTTTAGAGATAGTGTGTTTGTCTACATTAGATGACAATCAGATCACATTTTATGACAAATCAGTGCAGAAAATCAGGTAATTCCAAAGGGTTCACTGACTTTTTCTTGCTACTATACATTTCTCAGAAGTATGGTGATAATGTCAGTTTTCTGAATCATACTTTTTCGGTAGCAAAGCTCTTTTATTGATCAAATAGTGAGGTAGTGTTCACACCAGCTACTTTTTCGCGAGCATTTCTGAGGCTCAAGCTAAGGATGACTGTGTGACGCTGCCATCGTACAATGACGTATGAGCAAAACCACTTCTGCATGATGGGACATCATGTAGCAATCCTTGGGCATTTTTTTAAACTAAGTATCTGTTTGACTGACTGAGTTATATTGACGACTGTGGTAGCACTGACTTGGCATGAAGCTGGTTAAATTTAAATAGACAGATAAATAAAAAACTACCTTCTGATGTAGTAAACTAATTTTGCTATGTTTGTGTAGCTTAGCTTGCTACATTCCCTTCTGGATTAGCTTCAGTGTAGTGAGGAGTCACTGTAGCTTAGCTCGCTACACTTTCCAAGTAGCTTGCTCATCATTGAAATGAACCAAAATAGAGGTGCGAAAGCTTATTCAAGTTGTTAATCCATTGTTAATATAAAACATGAACCAATCACAGCTTAAGAAATGTTATTATAATTTCTTTGAAAAGTAGTGATCAAAACACAGAAGACCCTGAAGACTGCAGAGAGCTTTAAAATGAAGAGAGAAAGGAAAATAAAGAAACCCAACAGGAAAGGAGAAGAGTGGATAAGAGAAAGACACAGAGGAAGCTTAAGACATGGAGGGGTGGAAGGATACAGCTGCTGACTGATAAGGGAGCGTGCAAATCTGTATCAGAAGGTTAACTGACAAGCTAAATGAATTATAAATGCTATCTGTAAAGTCTAATAGACTAGCAGCTGGTTCACTGAGGCCTGGCACTGGAGAGGAGATGATATCAATAAATCCTGTGAGGTAAGCGTGCTGCTGCTCTTCCTCTGGAGGGCTCTTAGTTTTTAACATTTCATCATGACTCCTCATGGTGTGGGATTTCTGGATTCTGTCTAAAATGTGTGAATTTAGAAAGGTTAGTTTCTTGTACTAAAATAAGCCAAGATGTGTTTTGTTTAAACATATTTTATGATTTTAAATTTGCATTCAAAAACTTAACCCTCCCTCAAATCAATTCCTAGAGAGAGTGGTGTATGAATATGAAAAACATATATAATGCTTGATATATTCAATACAATAAAATGTACAGGACATTATATTATTATATCATTTTATACTCAATACCCCATGATGACAATGTAAAAATTGAATTTTAGAAAATTAATTTCACCACTAGGGAAAATTATATTTTAAACATTAAAGGTGGAGTACAGTAAGCAGTAATGGAGAAAGACTGTTGATAGGTGAAATCTCTTTAGTGCCCACGAATGGTTGCTGAACTTTTGTATTGCAACTCGAATTGGGTTTGTTAATAATTTTGACCATTTCTGGACCTGAGGGGACCCGTACAAAAACCTTCATCCAAACTATAGAAGCACCAGACTGCTAACCAAAAACATTGTCCTCTGTTTGCAGAGCCTGTGATATACGATATATGTGAGAGGATAGGTTGCACCAGTAATATTCCCCACTCCAATGATTCACAGAATGCTTCCCTATCCCATCCCATCATATCTATTCGAGTTGTTGAAGGTGGCCGATCCCATTCTATTACACCAAAAACCGTACACAGGTCAGCCAACCATCAAAATCTGACTCAAATGAATTGCTCTCTCTTATTTTTACTGAAACTTGGCAGGACTCTTAGTGGTACTTTTACACTAACTGATGCATCACTGCCTAATTTCAACTTTTTCAATGTTTTTAGATCTGACAGGAAGTGGAGGTGTAGTAGCACTTTTTTTCTGAGATGTTTTTATGCAAACAGCTCACTTTTGGTGAGCTCATTTCATTTGACTACCTCGCACTTACCCTGAAATGCACAACCCCTGTTATTAATTATTTATAATAGTGTTTCGACCCCCAAAACCAACTAGCACTTTTATTGATGAATTTAATGACCTATTGACCCAAATTGTTTCAGATTTTCATTTTATATTATTTATATTTCTGGTGATTGTAATATCCTGGAGATTACTACTCTAAAGAGCTAAATAACCTGATAGAGGCCTAAGGTTTTTCTCAGCATATAACTGCACCCACTCATAACCTGGGCCATGCATTAGATGTAGTTATGTTCAAAGGAGTCAATGTATTTTCTGAGTCAGTAATTGATGTTGCCTTATCAGACCATTACAGCATTTTCTTTGAAATCTATCTTATCAGTCTGTAAGGGTCACCTCAACCAAAACTATTCAGAAACGGTACCTAGCTGCTAATTCTACTATTAATAGATATATTAATAATATTTTTGCAACCAAATTCTGTAATGCTGTAACACCTAATGTGACATCCTGTGATGGAATGTTAAATGCCTTTAATCTCTGACATTGCTCCCATCAAAATAAAGTGTCATGGCCATATAAATCCATGGCTAGTAGATTAATTGCTAAGGAGGATGAAAAGGGACTGCAGGAGAGCTGAGCCTAAATGGTGTAAAACCAAGCTTTTAGATAATCTCAAAATTCATAAAATTTTGAAAAGCAAGACAAGCATATTTTAAAAATATAATAATAATATACACAATCCAAGGTATCTCTTTTCCACCGTAGACAAACTTTTTAATAATTCCAGAGCCTCAATTCCAGGTGAATTTATTTCTACTCATAAATGCGAGGACTTTGCAACATTCTTTCAAAACAAGATAATGACTATCAGGACAAATATTCCCATAATCACTGATGCTCCTCCTACCCTGCCTCCCTCTAGGAGGTTTACCAGGGATTTGCATCTTGATGAATCCTCTACGGTCTTCACCATTGGCATGGAGATGAGTAAGCCCTCACTCTGGAGAACATTCCTTACTCACTGTGCAGTCATAAAGTGGATGATGGATAAACCCAGTTGTTCAACAACCTTTGACATCTCTCTGACCTCTTCTTCACCTTCATAGTCATTTCTTCACTCATCACACTGACACACAACTCCTCAATCTGAATGGCAACTCTCGTCTCTCAGTCAGCTGAAGTGTGAGCTCTGCATGAACTAAAGTTGAAACAATGCTCAGCTGCCCAAAAAACATTTAGTCCAAGTGTCCAGTGACATCTGAACCCTTGCAGTCTGGGCACTATGTGATAAAAGGGCTACATCTCACACACAGTTCTTTCTATATTGATGTAAAACTACTCAAATTAAGGCTGAGCCCTGGCACTTTAATGGAGTGTTCTTTTATTATTTCATATTGAATGTGCTGCAGCACAGAGCCTGAAGAACTAAAGATGTATAACTCTCCAAATACTTGTGGTCAGGACTGTGTTTGAGAATTTATGGCCTGCAGGAGCATTAGTGAGGTCCAGCACTGATGTTGGGAGATGAAGCCGGGTTCACAACTCCCCAGTGTGGATCAGGTCAGGGCACTGTGCCGGCCAGACTACTCCTTCCACCAAACTGGAAAAAACCCATTTCTTTATGGACCTGCTTATGCAGAGCAGCACAAGGGGGTGTCCAAATAGTTTTGGCCATAGTCATCAATCATGTTGTAGAAATTAATACATTTTTATCCTTCATTTTTGATAAATTCTAGATAACCCTGAATACTAGGTGATCAAACTATAGTTACATAAGTTATTGATCAGAGGAAGTTAGCAGGTCAACGTTTACACACAGGCAGGCAGTGATCTTATTGTTTTAGGTGTCGGGTTAAGCTTTATATCATTGATGGGTCCCCACAATGATAGGGGTACAAAGGTGTGTGTATGTGTGTGTGTGTGTGCACGTAAAAAATGGTAGGAGGATTTGTGAGATTGTTATTGCTGAGATAAAAACACTCACTCACACAAACACACGCACACACACACACACACACACACACACACACACACACACACACACACACAATTAATCAACTGCCAACATTAAACTACAGGGCAGACAATCTGCTCACACATGCCCAGTGTATGTGAATGGTCATGTGATATGTGTTTTTAGGTGTGATGGTCTGGACGGAGATCGTTTTCGTTTTAAAATGCTGTTTTAAAATGCTGTTTTAAAATGAAAACATATCAGTGTGGACGTAGCCTGAGTTCAATGGAACATGTGGAATAACATCTGCAGGAGGTGAAGGGGAGTGTCAGACAACTCTCCACAAAGTATTTAGACATGGTTATAACTTGTCCCAGATGTCACTTGTGTAAATCAATACCAAGAATTTGACCTTTGTGTGTGTGTGTGTGTGTGTGTGTGTGTGTGTGTGTTTGTGTGTGTGTGTGTGTGTGTGTGTGTGTGTGTCCCACACTCTCACACACACTCTGACTCTGTCAGCCTCAAACATTGGCTTCATTGTGACTCTGAATGTTGTGAATGGTGTCTCTGGTGTGCAGCACAGATGACAATCTGTAGATGATGAATAAATGGATGTGTGTGTGTTGGTGTCAGAGTGTGCCATGTTTGCATGTTAGAATAGCAGTGCATGTGTGAGTGTGTGTGTGTGATTGTGACAGTACAGTCTGTTGTTTTTCTTTGTAAGTGAATGTGTTTATTGAAATGTGGATGTGCACAAAGTTCTTATTAGCAAACTGTGACCTGAAAAACAGAAACTGTGTTTGATGTGTTGATGTGTAGACAGGGACGTCATTGTTGTTAACCCACTGGAACCAGTCAGAACTGCTTTTCAGCCCTCTGCATGTTTTTGTGATTTCATGTGGACGGAGCGAAGGAGGAAAACCCCCATTTTTATAAATATCCTTGTACGTTTGGACCATTTTCATATCGGCCTAATCTGAAAATGGTTTGATGTTTTTTGCATACATAGAGAATATAATCTTTTTGTGTGTTGAGTTTAAAATTCTTTCCCCTTGCTGTATTTAAGTCATTCTGTGTTGTAGCTAATAATGCAATAAGCAAGTGTGATGGAATTGAATTTGTGTGGCTGTAACTGAACAGCTCCAAGTTCTTTAGCTCAGCTTCACTCTTTCTATCTTTGAGTAGAGTTTTATACTGATACATGAATCTAGAACTGTAAACACACACCTGCATCAGAGCTGACCCGTTATACTGTCTTGATCCTAAAAGTTAAACCAGACCTGGAAGCCATTCAGGATGGAGAATCCTGTGAATGACCAGAGTTTGACGTGCGTTAATCCTGCAGTGGCCCGGGCCGGATACTTTAGCAAACACCAATTATAACAAAGCAGTTTTTTTCTTATTCTGAATCAAAAGCAAGCGAACATTCTGACATGTGGTTTAGTTGTGCACTTATGGTGAGCCAAATTCTACCGACCACGCCTGCTAGCAAAACAGAGCAGAGCAGTGCAGCAGGTACCTTCAGTTTAATACATTGATTATCAATTAATTAATAATGCCACACTCTAACCAACAATCTTATCATGCTTGTAATTTATAAATAAAGCTGTCTTATATAAAGTCAGATTTCATTTAAATATAAATGATCTCAGGTACACAATGACATTACATTGACTTTGTGAATGGAGCCTCCACCAGTAACGTCCTTTCAGTGCGATTAATCAGCCGAACTGATTAACTGGCCGACTTCTAGTATAATTAACATCGTATAGACACGAATCCACAGTGGCTGAAATGAAACAGCTGTCTGGTTCAGACTGATCGTTGACATCCCTCTTTGATGATGTCCTTGTCTTTGCTGTATCACGCTGCTCTGATGACTCAAAGTGTGAAACATGCATGAGTAAATCTTTGTGGCATGTTCTCTTTTAGAAACAACAATTTCATCTGTTCTTGTTACGACATGAGCAAAATGCTTGCACTTACACAGCCCTGCAAGATCTGGTATTAGACATTGTTTATATGGAAGAAGGTGATTCTGCCAGGGCCTTATGCGTCAGACTGCACAATATTATTGTCTTTGGAGACACTGTGTCAGATTAAGTGCCTGGAGTCATACATTCTTGCTGTCCTGGAACAGACTGACTGTACTGCTCCACCTGACATCACCAACAACAAATGTTTCCTTACGTAATCGGGGTTGTGGATAAAAGTAGAACTGGAAACACTCATCCACTCGCTGGTTGGTGAAAGTGGAGGGTGACTCATTTGTTTCATGACACAGGTAGCACTGGTAAAATGTTTGGTTCACTGACGTCTGGCGCCTGCTGGGAAGTAAATCAGGCTGACATCACCTCAGCTTGCTTCATTTATGCATCTGCTATCTTGGCATTTCCATTGTTTACAGGCTCTTAAACTCAGGAGTCTAATGTGATGTAATATAAAAAACAGACATTCAAAAGAGCCATGCAGGGACGCCTGCGTAGAGCTCATACCCTGCAGGCTCAGTCCTCACCGCAGTGGCCTGGGTTCCAATCCCACTCCGGTCCTTTGCTGCATGTCATCCCCTATCTCTCTCTTCCCTAACTGTCCTATCTCTCCCTCTCTCTCTCTCTCTCTCTCTCTCTCTCTCTCTCTCTCTCTCTCTCTCTCTCGCTCTCTCTCTGTCCATGGTGTAATATAGCCAAAAATGTCCAACAGCCTAAATGTGATTTATGAATGGCTAGTTTGGGCAGTCTGCTTGCTGTGTCCAGTTGAGTGGCCCGCTAATTAAAATTTTACCTACTGACCGTTTTTGTCCTGCACTGGGAACAAAGAAAGACCGAAAGCAAGACAAGGACACAGGCTCAAGACAGAAGAAGAACACAGGTGTTTGTGACTGTCTTTACTTCAATAGGCAAACGGGCCCGTAATAATAAAAAAATTGGTTTAAATAGGCAGTGACACAGTTGCATTGGGCACAGTGGGCAGTTATACACCACACATCCTGTTTTTAGAAGACTGGCGCTATGCAAAGGTTTTGGCAGTGGCAGCCATGAGCTCATTGTGCATGTTCAGCAGACTGTACATCCTTCACACTGCACACACACCTTCACTCCTCCCTGATGTAATGATGTAGCGCAGCAGGACACACACTTTATGTATTCCACAGCGTGATCCATGAGCAGGGAGATGGGAACTGACAGGTTGAGTTTCATGGTGGAGAACCATGAAAGAAGAAGTAACCTTGGAGCAGGATCACTGAGCTCAAACTGGACTTTTTTTTATTGAGGTTTTATTGAAAATGCAGCACAATTAATGTTATCAATTTTCTGTCTGTTTCCCATCCAGTGGGTGCTGGCCTTTGAGATCTTCATCCCGCTGGTCCTCTTCTTCATCCTCCTGGGTCTGAGGCAGAAGAAGCCAGCGATTCCTGTCAAGGAAGGTAGGCAGCCATGGTGGGACATGGATGAAGAAGGCAGTGGGTCGGGTCCTACTGATAGAGTTTACTGTGGGCTAAAGGATAGTTCTGGTTTATAAGAACTTATTTTCATTTCTATCCTTTCCATTTATAACAGTTACATCTGTAAAGCTTTCCTTTCTCATGTCATGCCGTGATAATGGGAGCAGATTTACCATTATTACTTTAGAAAATCTTCTTCATCACACTGATCCTTTTGTTGAACTAAAGCTTTCGTCAAGCTTTGTAACAGATTTACTGATATTAACTGATATTTTCCCTCTTATAGCTCTCTTCTTCTTCTTATGGGATAAATGGTTGTAGTTCAGAAAATGACTAATATTATCTCTTTTGTGTTCTATTCATTTCCAGATATATATAAATACACATTCTTATTTATGCAAATCAGATAAACTGCAGGTGGCCTCATTTCTAAATGTAGTCTTAGTGAATATTGCAAAAAATTGCAATGTTGCAAAATGTGTTAGTTTTGGTCTTTTCATGGGATTTGTTGACATTAAGAAAAATACAGAATATGAATTAACATGTTTAATCTCTTGTTTTTAATCAAACTTCCTGTGGCCCTCAACTGTGTTTTGGTTTACAAAGTAGGGAAGGTAATAATAATAATAGTAGTAGTAATAATAATAATGATAATGATAATAATACATTTTACTTATAACCACCTTTCATGGCACTCATGGACACCTTACAACACATAGTAAAAGATAAATGCAAATACAAGCATAAAATACAGAATAAATTCGAATAAATGTAATAAAAATAAATATGATTGAGCGCTGGTGTTGGAGTTAAATAGAGTTGGCAAGTTTGAAGAGTTGTGTTTTGAGGTGGGAATTGAAAACATGAAGAGAATCAGTGTTACAGATGTCTTGTGGAAGTGAGTTCCAGAGTCGAGGGGCAACACGGCTGAAGCCGCTGAACCACGTGGTGGTCAGGTGGGCAGGAAGTACAGTCAGAGTCATGGAAGAGGAAGATCCAAGAGGATGGGCAGGTGTTCAGGAGTAGATCAGAGATACAGAGGTACAGGTTGTGAAGTGACTTAAAAGAGAGAAGCAGAATCTTGAAGTCAATACAGTGTTTTAAGGTGATGACATTTTGATCAGGATTGATTATAATGATGGCGAACATCAACATGGTGTGGAGATGAATAAATACAATCTCAGCCGGTTAGTGTGAAGCCTGACAACAACAGCTTCTCCAGGTGATCACATCAAATGATCGTCTAGGACGTGCAGAGCAGCATGACGTGAACATTTTTACAGTTAATTAGTGCAGTGATGATAGGAATAGAATAGAAAGTGAGCTGAGGTGAAGGAGAACTAAAATGCAGTGCAGTCTTGACCAGAGTCTCAGCGCTGAGCAGTGAGTGAAAACCTGGCTCAAATGTTTCTAAAACAGGATTATTGTTTGTAAAAGAAATCAGGTGTGAGGAAACATTTTTTTCTATAATCTATGGAAATAATATGCTTTTCTTTTCTGGATAAATATGTCAGCATAGAGATCACAATAAAAAGCCAGTTTGATCAAATCAGAGGTAAAATCCCCAACAATAAGAACAGTGTCATTAGAACATTATAATGTAATGACAATAAACGGTCTGAAAAAAAAACAGAGCTACATCTAGGAGATCTGTAGTCACATAAAATGGACAATGTTTTTCTCCAAATAAATATCTCAAAGGTGGAAAAACAACCGAGTGAAAGGAGAACAACAGTTATTTCTGTGGATTACTGGAAGGCCGCCGCCTCCACCTGTCAGTCTGAGCTGGTGGAAAAATAAGAGCTCTGGGGGGAATGACTTAACAAGAAGGGCATATCAGCGTCATTCCAAGACTCTGTGATGCAAATATATATATATATATACATATATATATATTGTTGTAACCTGTTTGCAGGGGATCTTTAACGAAGTAAACAGAAAGAGCTGTTTCAACTGAGGGGATGGAAGAAGTGGCTCTAACTGTGCTCAGATTGTTTCTGTGGGGACTATGAAGTCCAGAACTGGGTCTAATTCATTTTCCTGCTCTTTTCCTATAAGGATGCAAACCAGAAGTTCATTTATAGATATATTCAGACAATGCTCCGGCACTTTTGATGCCAATTTATTATTATTATGCCAATTTTATTATTAATTTCATCTTTGAGTTGGAAATGATTTAATTCTAATATTTTTTTTACATTTGAAGCATTATTCCATCACTGCTACGTACAGTATGTGAGTGAACTTCTTAGTTTCCTGTTGTTGAGAAAATGGCAGCTTTTATTTACAAAATTTAAGAGACATTTTCCACCAAAATATCAACAAATCATTTTGTGCCGCCTCATTTGAATGAAGCAGCACAAAATGCTTTTGTTCCTCTGCTCCCACTTGTGCACTATGAGCTGTGCACTGGGCGCCAAAATACCACACAGTCAGGACAAGCACATTTCACAGGTAGGAAAACCCCAAACTGTCACAGCTTTATTTGGGCCACCACAGAAGATTGATACCAACCCACTCGCTGTCTCCAACAGTGAGAGCTACAAGGAAGTTATAAGGAAGAGAGTAAATCCATGTTTCATGAAGCAGCACTGAGCGAGTGGGGGGGGGGGGGGGGGACTGCATTGGTTTACTGCTGTTAGAGTGATGTCTTCTGTCCTTCTCTCCACCTTAACTTGCATTATTTTTTATAAATATAGAAAGTAAGCACTGCTGACTCAGCCCTGCCTAATATTACCTAGTTCTGTGCAGTATTGTCATTCATGCATTTTAAACAGAAAAAACATAGTTTTTCTGCTGGTACAAACATGTGATTTGCCTCCACTAAGTGCTGTGGGGGTTTTTTATGTCTTTAGCTCACCTGTTGTGTTGCACTGTCCTCTGTTGACTTTTTCATGTTTTAGTTTGCTCTCAGTGCACTTACATGTTGGCACCCACTTTATTTTGATGGTTTTTGTCTTTGTTCTTTTCCGTCACCTCTGTCTTTGTTTCTGTCTTTCCGGCTGTGTTTCTTTCTTTCCTGCGCATGATGCATGTTCTCGACATGTTGGATGGACCAGTGTGTAAGTGTCATCATCACATCATTTTATCCCGACACCTGATCCTGGCTGACGAGACTTTAACGAAAACATTTTTGTTCTACATGTTTGAACTGAACCAGAATGTCTTCATTCTGTTCTGGGCTTGTGTGTATGCACTATATGTTTTCCTAACCCTGCGCCTCACTACATATCATGACACCCATCTCTGGGAACCTGCACATTCCAGTCACTCAGCAGCTCATAACTTTTGTTTTCTTCGAGGTTTGTAATACCATTGTGTAATAGAAAATCTTCTTAGCAACCACTAGTGTAAAGTAACAAAAAATTATTCTCAACAAGAAAGGTCTCCTCCTTAAAGTCACAGATGGAAAAGAAGTGGATACATTTTATAATAATATAAAATATAAATGGTGCAGCTGTATTAATATGCTACTGTAGCTGCTCCACAGGGACTCTGCTTGTTCCGGCTCTTTTACCAAAATAATTTGTGGACACATTTAGATGCGACTCCAACACACTTCTTCTCAAAAAATTAAAAGCTTTTGCTGAACTGCTGCGTTAAAGTAACAATGTTTTTTCTAATTATTACAGTTCAAGCCCTGAAGAGTCAGAACCGTGTTGTTTTTGCGTTGATTTATCAATGTTATTATTTCCAGCTCAGGGTGCTCGACAAAAAACCTTCTGTGACCATAAAAGTGCGCATGATAGATTTTCTGCCATTCTGAACACATTCTTCACATTTCCTCCTAAACCATAGGTGCAACTTTCTGTAGATCATCATTTATCAAAAGTTACATAGATCTTATTGATATCTTATTTACTTTTCAATATTTTGACCAATAAACTTCAGAAGGGGCGGGGCTTAGCAGGAAATTGTCAGTAATGCTGAACCAGGTGTGTAAAACTTTTTTGAAATTCCAACTCCAAGCAAATTGTGCCATTAATCAATGAGTTTGTCCAATTATCACAAAACATGGTAAACAGTTACACTGAAGGTTCCTACCCACGAACCTTCAGGATGTTGTAATGTGTCGGGGGGGGGGGGCTTAATCAACATCAGAGAAATAATGCAGCTGACTGTCCGGTGCTTAATTTAGCCTCCACATGTTTACAATGTTCATATACACAGCAGAACGCTCTCTTCAGCTCTCTTCAGCTGTCTTCAGCCTTCACACCAGATTTAAACACCAGCTTTAACATTCAATGTCAAATTTCTGCACTGGGCACCAAAATTTCTTCATGGGAGGACAGTCTCAAAATCATGGCACCTCTTCTCTACCCCTGCTGGACTACAGCTAGGTAGCAGTGCATTCTGTGCTCATTTAGAATGATACAGCTAAATATAACTGTGGTCTACTTTATATGTAGCTTCTGGCCATCTTTGATTCTCTTGTTGTATTGACATGAGTGGAGGAGACCTGTCTCAGTCAGAGTGATTGATGTTGTTACGTGTGTGTTTTGCGTAAGGTCATATTTTCAACACGCTTCACGTTTCATGAGCCTCTGAATGACTGAAGTGTCTGGGTTTCAACTGTATCTGTGTTTGTACACAAGTTGAAATTAACATTTATTTACCTCCCTGTGAGTGTGTTCCTCTCAGTCCTGATATGTCTGGTCCTGATGTGTGTGTACTAAGCCAGCGACTGGCCTCCATCATCATCACACACAACTAGAGCTTTATTCTCTCCATATCAGCACTACCATCCAAAAACACTGGCTGCTGGACAGAGAGCAACACACTTGAATGAATACTGATGTGAATACATACTGTCTGCATGTTGAATAATTGAATCTGTACTCACACTGTCACCTTTTTAAAGAAATGGACTGCACAGTATAGCAAACAAATCATTATATGGTTATGTTATTCATTATATGATACTGTCATGCTTTTGCTTGCATTTTTTTTTTTTTTTTTGCAGTTTACAACAGATGCTAACAGGCCCTCACTGCAGCGTCCTGAATCAGGCTGAATTACCAAGACTTTATTTTTCAAAATGTGCAGTCCTTACCTGTGTGTCTTGGTGTGTGGTGTTTGTGTGTGTGAATGATTTGTCGGCACAGAGTCAGTTGGACGCTTTGTGTATTTACTGAGTCTATGAAGACTTAATGAATGTCTCCTCACTCCATGTAATTATTGTTCCATGCAGCAGGTTGTGCACTTAAAGCTCTGTCTCTACAATTCATGATGAACTTAACAATGGATTCTGACCTGTGTTTAACATCTTGACTTGATGGCCTTTATTCTCAGCTGCTGGTCAGAGAGGACAGATGTCAATGAACTGAATTAATTAACCTTCTTCCTGTCTGTAGATTTTCCAGTAACAAATTTGGTTTAGACTAATGACAGTGGGGTCTCTAACAGCAGGAGTATAAGTGCTGGCGGTCCAGGTTTAGTTTCTATTCTAGGATAAAATTCATGAGCCATTCTTTTGCTTTACTTAATTACTAAACTTTAATATGTTGATAAAGGGAAGATATATAGAGGATGTAAATACGAGTCTTAAAAATATGTGATGCGCTTTTAACAACAAGCTATCAAAGACTGTTAAGATATAAACAATGATATACTGCATACAACTAAAATTATCCACCGTGTAATTGTCTTCTTTTAAAGTGCACACTGGCTTGTGAGTTTGTGGAAGCTGTTAAAGTTTGAGGTACTCACTCTTTTCACAACAGGGTTCTCTGTTGTACCACAACATAGTTCTTTGCTTCATAGTAGAACTGGTTAATGTCCTCAAACCCGTTTGAGAAATGTCTCTGCTCTGGAGAGGTGTAGGTTTGAGTTATGTTCAATCAGGAAAGAGCCTCACTGACATTAAAAATGTCTTTTTACTGGAGCGTCCTGGCAGCAGCAGATAGAACGGGATCGTGTAAAACTGATAAAACAACAGCAGTCAAAACTTGTGAAGTTTTATGCCTTAGGTTTTTTACAGTCAGAAGGCACAGCAAACATTAAAGCTCTTTTCATACATAGAATACAGTATGTAATATTGGTTTGTCATCCAGACATGGGCGAGTGCAGTGACTTCTAAACGTTACGACTGTGTTTCAGTTCTCTCACAGGCCGCATCGCTAATGGATTGTAAAACTTCTTGTTGTTGAAGCTTTAGTTAATGACTGTCATGAGCACAGGGGAGACATCAATTTCATTATTCATCAGGTTCATCTTCTAATGTTACTATAGTTCACTACTAGAGAATTTGACTGGCTGTTTCCTAATGTCCAACAGTTAACTCTCCTTTAAGGCAGACGACCTCTGACGGTGTATGTGAGATCCCGGTTGACAGCCGCTCTTCACCGTGCCCAGCTGCATGATGGGACAGTCAAGTGTTCGTTCCTCTCCCTCAGGGAACAGAAGTTATAGTCATAATACGACTGCTGCTCCATTTCAGTTGATTCACTCAGTACAACCATAGACTGTAAATAAAGATGGATGTGACCTCTGTGACGTCAGCCACAGGTTTCCATCTTGCCATCTTGACAGTGTCTGACTCCACCACTAACTCCCGGCTAATCCAAAAATGGCCAAAGAGGAGGGCTGTGGGTGGAGCTGACACTGTGACTGTGGCACATTCTCACCCACCTGTAACTCAAGAGGCCCCTCCCCCAATTGTGCAAAACTTAAAGCCTTGATAAAATGTAAACAGGTGAGTTATATAAACAGTTGTCATGAAGGAGGAAATTAACTCTAGAGACCAAAATGGCTCCCTTGTGTATCACAGACCAGCAGAAAGGACAGCGTGAGCCATGAAGGGGGAAGTCACGTTCAAACCGAACAACAGTGTGCAGTGATGACCAACTAACTGCAGCACAGATATCACTCACATATACCCCTTTAAACCATTTGTCAAATGTGCTCTCACACAGCAAATCCCTGCTGTTGTAAGCCAGAAAGAAAGCCTCTACAATCCAATGACTAAACCACTGTTTAGAAGTCTAGAAGGGACAGTGGATTTAACCAACCAAAGAAACCTATAGCGAGAGGATGATCACACGGTGTCACACCATGAAAGCCAACATGACAGACAGATATAGCCGCTGTATCTTTAATCGTGGAACAGGAGAGACCCTCAGCTCATTCTCGATCGTTGCCATCACACTTCGGGGTAGACCTCTCAACAGGTAGGCATGCAGCCGCCACAGCTCTGGGCATTGATGAATCACCTCTCCTTCCACAGAAAGGAAATCCCTGCTACCAGCAGCCCCACTACCTCAGCATACCACGATTTTGCCTGCCATCGGGGAGCCACCAGTATCAGGGTTAGGCCCTGCCCGCACACCTTCTCCAAAACATGCAGTATCATTTCCACTGGAGGAAATGTATACAGGAGCTTGTTGAGCCATCGGTGTGCTAGTGCATCTATTCCCAGGGGGGCACTTTGGTCTGTTATGGAAAAGAACAGAGGCAAAGAGATCCTCTTCTGCCCTGCCGAAAGGATTTCATACTTGAGCCACCACTAGTGTGCTCTCACCATCCCTACACAGAGACCTACCCCCACAGGGAATTATCCGCGGACACCAAACATGGACACCAGCAGTACAGAGATCAAAGAAGCTATTAAGCTGTAAAACAGTTTTGAAATGCAGTCTGCATGTGCAAAGGTGAAATGCAGCCATTTTGTACTCTTACAGATTTGCCGGGCTGGACACTGCATATTTCCAGCCCAAGATCAGAAAACTCAGGGGTCAGGGGAGTGGAGTGCAATGCCTTTTGGGACCGGGCCTAACAGAACTTGACAACCGCTTCATGGGCGACAACAGATGAGTAGAAGCAGTGCTCCATTCCAGTCAGTCCCAGAACTAGGAGGAGTGTTTTCTCTTCATCTTAGGTGTTGAGTCCTTTTGAAGGACCAGAGGAGGGCCCTTGCTCCAAGTTGAGGAGTGCTGTTTTTATCTGGGTGGATTCACTGTCTGGGAGCCCGTACTCATGGCTGATGCTGACCTTATGGAGGGAAGTGGTGGTAATACAGCCTTGCAAGTGATCATGGAGGGCTTGTTTTGAATCCAGCCGAAGGATGATGCTGCGCAGAGCTTCCACCTGCTTCTTCCTCAACTCACACTTTGCCTGAATGGCATCGAGTGATTGCCTGACAAACCCTCCGCCATCCCTGGCTCATCCCAATATACCGCTCTATCCCTGTGGGGAACGCCAGAGAGAGTCAGCCTTCACCATAGACCCCATCTCTCTGCCCAGTGCGACCCATGAAGAATGTCGTCAGGGGAGACTCTAACTTCATTGAGAAGGAGCACCAGTGGACCATCGGGGGCTCCTGTGTCCCAAGCTCCTCCTCTGGTGACAGAGCTCAGCCCACGAATGGTGCCAGCTTGTGCTCAGTAGCTCTTGTCCAGCTGAGAAGCACAGAACATGAGGGTTGTGGGACGGGGCCAGATCAGCTGCCAGAGATGGTTCCATAGGCAGGGAATTGACTAAACCAGCCTCCTCAGCTCCATTCAAATCCAAATGATGGACAAGGGTTTGTTCTATGTTGAAGTCAACTCCAAGACGAAATGTGGGAACATGGGCAGTCATTGTCCCATGAACCATGTTGCTTTGTGAGCCTCCAGTTTCTCAGCTGCACGGCGGTATAGAGAGAAGAGGGATGATCATCTTGGCTAACTGATGCAGTAGCAGCAGCAGCGTACTGGCCCGATGACAAAGCCTCTCGGTCGTCCTCCAACAAACCATGAACATCCAAACCAGTGTCCAACACGTCATCGTCATTATGGTGCGCGATTCGCTCAGGCTGTAGCTGGCTAACATTTAATATCTCCCAGGTATTGACGCTTAGAGGTAAACACCCACTTGAGACTGCATCCTTAGTTTGGTTATTGGTCCCTGGTAACAGGGTGGTGGCCTGTAATTATTAATGCTTTAATGCTCATTACAAATTTCATGAATACGATTAGCTAATAACCAAACCTGTTCCTGCCAGTGCACAACATTCATGTTCTGTATTCATGTAAAACATGACAATATACTTACACATCATTACAATGTATGCTGCTTATATAATGTTTTCAGTCATTCCCCTGGTAAAGATGCAGATGTATTTGCACGCCAGGCAGGAGATGTGTGGATGATGTGTGGATGATATGGATGATATGAGAGAGAGAGGACAATAGGAAGTGTTTTGGTGGGCGGATGTACAGGACCCACACTCACAGACAAGCCTCAGCCGCACAGTAACCATGGAAACATCGAGCTATTAGCACAAGCTGAAGTTTCTTTTTGTCCTGGTCCAGCCAACGTTCATGGACAGATGAGGAAAAATATCATGAGCCATTTCTGTGATGAAAGGCCTGTGTAGTCGGCATTGACATGTGGGAGCCTCTCTGGCCATTAGCTGCTGTGCTGCCTTTCAGGTGGCTGGTCAGACATCTTTCTTCCTTTCCAACTCTAACACAGAATCTCTCCCTCTGCTTTTTCATTTATCATTGTCCTGTTTGGTCCCCTGGTTTTCTACCTGTTCTTCCTCCTCATCCTTTTTTTCTAAATCTTTATCCACCACCCTCCTGCCTTCCATTGCCACATCCTCTTCCTTTGTCTGTGGTTTTCTCTTTTCTCTTTTTGTCCCTCCTATTCCCTGTTCTTCCTCCCTCATGTCCAGCCTTTTACAGCGCAGCCCCTCTCACCTCGGCTGGCATCATTCCCATCATGCAGTCGCTGTGCCCAGATGGACAAAGGGATGAATTTGGTTTTCTGCAGTACAAGAACTCCACGTGCGTAGATTTTGTCACTTATCAGTCTGATAACTTGTTTTTTTAGAGTGGTTGTTTGTCTTGAGTGATTTGTTTTCTTTGTTACATTTCTTCTTCTGTGATAATATTAAGATCAGAATCATGTTCAGGCAGCTTTAAAGAAATCCACCCCAGTCATTAATTTAACATTTAGCAAGAAAGCTGAACCAGGCTCAACAGTAAGGTGCTGCCTTGGCCAATCAAATACATTCCTGGTAGGTTACATTGTCAACCACTGGAAACCAAGATAAAATAACTGCAGAAGAAGAGTGCACAAAAAGATGATGTTATTAAAGGAGAGCCAGTCAAACATCAAATGAACAAAAACAATGTGGAAAACGTGATGGAGACATGTCTGTTGGCTTCCTGTGTATATTTGAGGAGACTACTGTCTCTTCACTGCTCCACACCGACCTGACGTTTCCATTGAAGCAGAAATTTACGACACAAGCCTCATGCCATGTCCAACATGATTTATTCATGCGACAGCTTTTCCACCTCACCTCAGTTGATACAAGTCACAATCAGAATTAAGTATGCAGACCTGCATCAGTGAGACTATGTTGATTTCACAGAGTTTTACTGCAACGAGGCCAAAAGTAACTGATGTATAGTAGGTGTAACCAGGAAACATCTAAAACATCTAATGGGCCAACATACAAACATGCCAAATTATATATTATTATATGGTAAATACCCTTTAACATGTGGAACATGTGGCTCTGTGAGGGTCAGTACACACTGGTGTAAACACACAGACACAGAATCACTCCTTCATGCAACTAAATATAGACAGAGACACAACATACACAGAGCCATTGGCTGTTTTTCATGAAATGCTGCTAATTGAATAATTGTATGTGCTCTCATCTCATATTTTTCAAGAGTAAGAAATCAGTCCTAAATGACCAAAGACTGTCACATTGTGGTTCTGCTTTCAGGCAGAGAAGAAAAGAATTTTAGCACAAAGGAAATTAATCTAATACAGGGTTGTCCCATATTTCAAAATAAAATACTCTATTGATTCAATACAGGTCCCAATTTGTGCCATACTTTTGTCATTTCATTTATAAACAATGTCCTCAAAGTGCTGTGAATAATGTAATGTCAAAATAAACCAAACCAGTCTAACCAGTGGACTGTAGAAGTTCATCAATGAGCAGCAGACTGATGAGCTCTGTGTGCTGTGAGAAAATAGACGTCAAGTGAAGACACCCTCAGTGGTTACCTTCTACAGGTAAAGATAGCAGTACTCTCGTTCACTGTTAATGATGTCTGAATGTCTGCAGGTAAGAGGCTGTGGAGATATCCGTAGGGCTGCATGAGAGACAGAGGAGCAGTGTGTCTGACGGGCCCCCACACTGCACTGAAACAAATGATCAAAACTATATTAAGTTGTTAAAATTAAAGTGCTACTTACATGTTAATGCATCAATAATAATAAATCCAATAATGTAATTTTCATAAAACTATCAACCTCTGAAATCTTTGTTCAGGGTTGGAGCTAATTCCACCTCTGGTGATGAGTCAAAGGTTAGCTGAGCTCTCTGCAGCCACCTCCTCATCAGCGCCTGAGGCAAGACGCTCGGCTGCCTCCTACTAAACAAACCTGCAGTTGACTTATATTATAGGCACCATGATAAAGGAGAATAATGGAATAAAACAATATCTCTGATTTCCCTGCCCCTCGTAACTCTAACTACTTTATTAGAGGGCAATGCTAAATCAGTCTACCATGATATCCTGTATGTGATTACATTGTGCAAACAAGGGTCATTTCACACACTTTACGATTTTGAATACCGTTCATTTTTGAAAAGAATAGTTTTACATTCTGGGAAATACACTTATATATTTGTTTTATTACTAATGTCACTGTAGTGTTAAAATAATGTTCTTTCAAACCTCAAACATCCAGAGTTAACAGAAACCAAACAGTAAGAGGATTCTTTCAATTAAATGATAATGCTTATTTTTAGAGTCAAGGCAGAGTCTTCTTTATCTTAGCTACTCAGTATTTTAAATGTCATTTTAAAGGAACAATATTCAAGAGCGTCACTGTGAGGACAGATGATCTTGTGCAGAGCGGTATTTAACAAGATGCTGTTTCATTAATTGTTACAGAGATACGCTCATTCACTTTTGATAAGAAGATTGCTACTACTAACATGTCTGTGCCCTAAATATAAAGCTACTGTCAGCTCCCAGTTGGCTGAACACAAAGACTGAAAACAGGAGCAACCAAACGTAACAAACCGTAACACCACAATGTGACGTTTTTAAGATGAAACAGATGAGAAATAATGTTGGTGAGCTCTGGAGTTGCCTGTAGGGGGCTCTTGTTGCCAGGCGAGCTGTGCCCAGCCTTTATGTTCAGGACTGGTTTTAGTCCTGTTTAACTTTCAGTATGTTTACCGGGAAGAATTCTGAGGCTCCTTATTTCCTCCCCTGTCTCTGCTTATCCTTTCTCTTCTTCCTTTCACTCACCACTTCACTCACACCCTCGCTCTTTTTGCCCTCCCTCTTTCCACTTTTTTTGCCCTATCCTTCTTTCCCTAATTATACCGCACTGGCGACAGCCAGGTAGTAAGGTCGTGTGCACGTATGTCCCATTCTTGTGAACGTGATATCTCCGTAACACTTTGAGGGAATTTCTTCAATTTTGGTACAAGCATCACCTGGACTCAAGGGCAAACTGATTCGATTTTGGTGGTCAAAGGTCAAGGTCATGGTGATCACACAAAACACTGTTTTGGCCTCGTGAATGCAATATCACAAAACACTTTTAGCCATAACTCAAGACTTCACACAGCAATTATGACAAGATTTCACACAGATGATTCATATTTTAAATGACTGGATGAACGGATGTAATCTGACTGGAGAAGGCAGACAACCGCGAGTTTTGTTCTTATTTAATGAACCAAAGATGAATCATTTACTATGAGAAACTCTGTCTTGATACTTTGTGTGCTTCCTTGTGTCGAACTATTTGTGAATGGAACTCTGTGTCTGTCTCTGTAACACTGAGATTGTTTCTTTTTCAGTGCTGTTGTTTTAATGTCTAAATCTCCGTCTGATAGTGTGACCCAGCTGCTGGAGCAGATCAGTGAAGTGGTTGAACAGAACCGACTCTTCACGTCTGACCGGCCGGGTTTGGGTCAAGAGCTGGAGACCCTGCAGCAGCACCTGGAGAGTCTTAGCTCCACCTCTTTACCACCAGACTACAACCTCAGCAACAGCCAAGGTCTAACGCATGGCCATGCTTTATCTGACCAGTTGGTGCGAGGACTTTGTCCTACAGGTCTCTGTTACTTGAGAACTCCAGATGCATCAGTGAATCACTTGCTAAAGTGTTCGACTCGGCAAAAAACCCTGCAAACCTTTAAGCTTCTGTGATACACAGTCTGAGACCACTGATCACCAGTGGTTCTCAGTGTGCAGCGGTTTACAGTGTTTTACTCTTTTGCTTCCTACTGGTGTGGAAGTCTGAAACACGAGTAGCACAGGAAATAAACACACAGCACTAGTTGACTTACTTTATCATTTTATGCCATATATCATGTTCCTAACGTCCAAGCTGGCACTTAGAATATATCTGGAAGGTTTAGTGACTTTACAGTTGGTTGATCATGTTCAGTGAATTCCTTCCTTCACACAGGCTGCTCGAACATACAGAGTAAGCAGAGTTGGCATTGATCCACGCTGCAGTCTTAAGTGATGTCATTAGCCATGCAGATGAGAGATGGTAGAGAGCTGGTACACGTCATTCAGCACGATACAGAACAAAGTTACTGCCACAACTTCTCAAGATCCAGACATACTGTAGTTCCCAAATGTATTTCAGTAGCAGTTGAGGTTAAATTCAGTTAATCCTGAGGTTAGCTACAATCTCCTGTGAGCGGTATAGATAAGATTCAAGCTGCAATTATTGTTCTATGAAGATTCACAGGTCTGCAAACCGAGGCAGAGAAATGTGTTATGGGTAACCACAGGTCACAAGGGTGATGACATGAATAACGTAACTGAGGCTAAAAAAAGTCTAATTTAAATATACTTTTTACTTATGGTTTAGAGATACATACATTTTCTTGTTTTTACATGTGAGCGTGGCGGCTGCGTCGCTGACCTGCTGCCGAGAATCACACGTGTGTGTTCACACCGGCTGCGTCTCTGCTGCTGCAGCTCTGTTTGCAGGTTAATAAGATGTTTGATTTCTTTTCATTATGAATTAATTTCTAATTTATTTTTGACATTTTTTTCATATTAACATCATAACAGCAACATTACAACTGACACCTTCCACTTCAATCTCTATGTCTAGGCTGAAGCAAATTATGATACAGACATGAATTATATTATATTATATATAATGTACTTTTTAACCATTGTAGCAGCTGCATTGGAGACAGAGACAATTTAGTGATGTTTTCTGTCAAAAATAAATCAGAAATTAATTAATAATGAAGAGAAATCCAACATTCCAGTAACCTGCAAACTCTATGTAGAGAGACAGAGCTGCAGCAGCAGCAATGCAGCAGAGACGCAGCCGGTGTGAACACACACACGTGATTCTCCACAGCCGCCATGCTCGTGCCTCGCATCCAGTGTGTTCCCGGCCGTAGTTAACAAATACTTCATTCTTTGTCATGATCCATGATTTTCTGTTTATTGCTCCACTGCATGGACAGAGAATCAGGGTCATTTAGTAAGATGTTTTTTAGTAATTATAATGTAAATGTGACAATTAAGTATGACGCTGATTTCAGATGATATCACCCCAACTTTGAACATCAACATAAGATTTATGTCAACAGTATTGTATTTCTTACACCGTGTGTGGGTGGGTAATGGTGAGTAATTCTGAAGTGAACCAGTGTGTGTGTGTGTGTGTGTGTGTGTGTGTGTGTGTGTGTGAGAGAGAGTATCAACAGTGTGTCCTTCAGGGCAGATGTATGAGCTTGTCAAATTTAGAGCTGAAAATGTTGGTTTGAAAACCCATGAACAGCCCTGATGTTGTGTAGTTTTGTGTTCAGATGTCTCCTGCTGACACAGAGAGAAGAGTCAGAGTTTCAAAAAGCCACAAAGGTATCGTCCTGTATTTGTGCTAAGTGAACAATACAGATTGCATTTTCTAACACCGAAAAAAAACATCTGTGTGTTTTTATGCAAATCATGGCCCAAAAAACACACTGTACTCTGTGTGGGTTCATGATTCACGCAGGAGCCCAATATAACAGAAAACAAATGAGAGCACAGGTGGACTATACTACACATATGCACGTGCTCTTTCTCACTCTCTTTCTTTTTAGTTGTTGAAGCGTTCACGTTATTTTAATGGTACTCAATTTTGTAAAAGCAGCAGCAGGAATGATTGTAAACAGAATTTAGAAGAGTGCAGTTTGTTGTGCTGTATCGACACTGTGAAGGGAAAACAGATAATACAAACAGTAGGTCAATGAACTGCTATATTAGGGGAAGCAGAAAACTGGATTAATGAATTAATGGAATTCAGCAAAATTAAGATGAAATAAATGGGAAGAAAATATCAATCTCTAAACTCAATCCTCAATCCTCCGCCTGAGGACATACCCTAACCATGAAGCAAAGCAGAGACCAATATATGAGCTTTTGTCCAGTCACCGGCTGCCATATACATTTGGACCTCTTTCTTCCTGCTTCCTGCCGTTGACTTTGGAGCCACAGCCAAGGATATTTTTCCACTCACATGCCCATATGTAAATCTAAAACCATTATTGGTTGCTTTAACTGTTGCTCTACTGGAAGATGCGACTCCACTGTCCTTATTTTGTGTAAAATGTAGCAGAACGCTGTGTTCAGAGAAAACACAGAGGAGAGAACAGATGGACTGCTGACACCTCACATTCATGTGTGTCCCATGTCAGGAGAGGATCTCCTCAGGGCCAGTATAGGAACAATGACTACAGCAACTACAAGATCAATATACATGTAGGAATTAGTATAATATTAAGATAGACTTACTGTTACTTCAAAATCATTGCAGACAGAAGTAAGACAGTGACCTTGAATCTTTGACTGAATCAAAGATGTTTAAAAGAGAGTTCATCTCCAGATTGGCCTGATATGCCATGACAGGTACTCCTCCAGAGACTCGGAATCCTACAACTAACTAGTTAACAATGTACGATCTGCCTGATACGTAACATGAAACTACACTCCTCAGGTCAGTTGTTGTGTGGATGTCAGACTGACCGCCATTCGCTTTGTTTGGAAGCTGATCAAAGCTTTTATGTTTCAGTGATGAAAGATGAATTTTAAATACTTTTGTGTGTATTTATTTGTGTGTCATCTTGCATGTGTGTCTTTGGAAGCAGGGTTCACTCTGGCTAGTGTGCTGAAGAGTCAGTCGGCTTTCCATCAGTTCCTGGTGAAGAACCTTTCCCTGTCCAACGCCACGACCAGCTTCCTGCTCAACATCCCAGTCAGCGTCAGAGAGGTGATTCACTCTCTTTAAAAACACACTAATATCACTTTACTGCCTGCTCCGCTCAGTTTCATTCACTTCACTGCAGGTCGGTCATTATATTTGCCTACTTGTTTCCTGTTTGTTGTCATAGAATAATCTGCATGGCCACAACATCCACGAGCAGCCAAAGATGTCTTCACACTCAGTAGTCATTTTATTTGCTCCTACTTAAACAACAGGTTGCAACCTGTGTCAGTAGAGAAGACTGTTTCTGAATCTTTGAAAGTAAACACTCCCATGATCAATTAAGAGACTAACTGCAACCCTTCTGAACCATGTGTCTGGTGCAGCGACTCTTTTTCCACCGTTAAATTAGCCATGTTGTCATTGTGTGTCCTCATGGACTCTTTATGTTTGGACTTTTTTTATTGATTTCCTGTTTTATTTTGGAATTACTTCCCTTGTGTGTCTTGCGGTTATTTTACTTCCTGTCTTTATCCTGTGTAAAGTTGGACCTTTTAACATGGGAGTCTATGGGGACTGACTGACTGTTGGAGCCAGACTCTAGTGGTCATTAGAGGAACTGCAGGTTTTGGTTCTTCAGTGTTGGCTTAAGTCTTGGAGGTTGAGGCTTGTCTTAGACTCTCAGCTTGGCTTATGAACTGAGTGTCCTTAAAAATTAATTATAACTGAGACCAATGAGAACTGATGCAGTGGAAGTTTTAAATTATTTCTAAGATTAGATAAGAAAAGTTCTCATCACACATTTAACAAGCTAGGACAGCTAAAACATTTATTGTCTCTACGTCCTCAATTCAAAAGATTTTGAAAGTTTTTATCACATTTCATTCAGATTTTTAACAGTCTGTGACTGTTTATACTTTACTATGAAAATTTGATTAATTATCCACATTTTGAAAACAGTAGAGTGGTCTTTCATCGCACGTTTCAAACAGAGTGAAGTGGCTTTCTGGTGATTTTTGACATTTTGAGTGCTGTATTGCTAAATTTATGATTACTTGCGTATAAACCAATCAATTAAAACCATAGTCCTCACTCCCCCATACACCAACCATTCCAAAGCCTTTTGCAATAAAATCCTTATTTATCAGTATCATGTGTTTCACTGAAACGTGGCTACGTGACCACATACCAGACTCTAATGTTACCATCCCCGGCTTCCACACGGTCCAAGCGGACAGAGTCACCCCTGCGTGCACACAAGAGGAAGGGGGGGGGGGGGGCATATTTATGTTAAGGAGCGTTTCTGCAGCCTGAACACTGAGCTGGTTACCACCAGGCTTTGCCCATATTACCTGCCGAAGGGAATTTACCACTGTCATCGCCGTCACTGTTTACATTCCTCCTTCTGGAAATGCGGAAGCAGCTTGTGACGTCATCCACGGCATAACTGCCTGCCTACAAACAAAACTCTCAGGCCCCTTCATCACTATCACTAGTGATTTCAACCAAGTCTCTCTCTCCTCCACACTTCCCACCTTCTATCAGTTTGTCAAGTGCCCAGCCAGAGAAATGAGGGCCTTTAGGTCTGGGGACCATGCAGAACTGAAACGGGTAGTGAGGTGCTATCTCTGCATTCCTGGGACATCGGTACCATCTGAGCAGTTATTCTCCGCCGCGGGTCTCAATATTTATTTCTCTCCCTCTCGAAGACATCAGACGACACCATGAAAACTACAAAAAATGAAAAGAAACAAGTTGAAGCACAAGTCTCTCTGTTGTTTCAAATTCTCGTTAATGTCCATATAAACATGTTAATTACAATATACACATATAAATCCAATACAATTACTGTGTGCGCCTCTTGTGCAGAAAAATGTCAATTTGGAGCTGTACATTCCTCCTCTGCCACCATGATGCTCTGATCCACTGCGCTGACCCACAATGCCACAGTCATACATCTAGCCAAATACTGATGATGTGACTCTTACTCTTCAAAATTAAACAAAAACTTACATGAAGGGCATCTGATTTACAACCAAAATTATTTTAAACAAACCTTTTATCCATGTTACCCTTTTCTATTTTTAATTATTTTTGATAACCTTATGAACTTAAATTATCATGAATTTATATGACACATATGAAATGTAGAAAATGAACAATGAAACCTGGCTCTCAGACAGTTACAATGTCCACATGTTGCTATTTCTGAACAAACACCAGTAGACGAGCTGTCCGCCATGCTGAGGACGGAGGTAGACCTGCTCTGTTTCTTTTATTTTGAGCTCTGAAGATGCAACTGCCAGTTTAGGTTTTGTTCACCTGTTGGCTGCTTTTGATCATTAATTAGCTGAGAGAGGAGGAGGAGGAGGAGGAGGAGGAGGAGGAAGAGGAGGAGGAGGAGGAGGAGGAGGAGGAGGAGGAGGTTTTCCTTACAGCGCTCTCAGCGCTGGAGGATTCAGTGTGTGTTTTCGTTTTGTTAAACTGTTTATAAATCAGAAAGTCTGGCTGCGATTTGCTATTTATTTTAAGTTATAAGTATATTTAGGCTATTATGCTGATTCTGCACATGTAAAAATAAGCCCCTTCTTATGAAGAAAAAAAAACATTTATATTGGTATTCCATTCTAAATCTCGGCTGTCGGTCAGAAAAAACTTCTAAATGAGCATCCCTACCTTCAATACTATCCAGCCCAGACTGTTGAAGGCGAAACTGGAGGAGATGCAGGTAGAGCCCCCCCCCCAGGTCACATGGATTGAGGACTACCTGACGGGCAGACCACAGTTTGTGAGGCTACAGAGCTGTGCATCTGAACGTCTGATCTGTAACATCGGGGCCCACCAGGATACTGCGCTATCACACTTGCTTTTCACCACCCACACATCAGACTTCAGTCATGTCATCTACAACAGTTTTCTGATGACACTGTCATTGTGGGGTGTGTTGGACAAGAGGAGCAGGACAGGGTCCTGGTGGATCACATAGTCAGGTGGTGCGGGGACAATAACCTGCAGATTAATGTTGCAAAGAAAAAAGAGATTGTGGTGGACTTCAGAAATCTAGTCCCTACCCTCTTCAGTCTGTATCAGTGGGACTAACGTTGACATTGTTAAATCAGAAATATCTGGGCGTGCAACTGGGTGACAAAATGGAGTGGTCCACCAACACAGAGGCCGTGTACAAGAAGGGCCTGAGCCGGCGTTACTTCCTGAGGAGGCTCAGGTCCTTCAATGTCTGCAATATGATGTTCCTCATGTTGTAAAAGTCTGTGGTTGCAAGCACTATCTTCTTTGCTGTGGTGTGCTGGGGTGGAGACATTAAAGCAAAGGATGCCAACAGACGAAAGAAACTCATTAAGGTTGAGGACAGAATGAGGATCTGCACCTTCAAGTTTGAGGCCATGCTTCTCTGACAGAAAACACTGGACTGCTCCCTCTGGGTGGGGGGTGAGTTGCTGCTGGAGCGTGAGATGGACGGACAGGGGATTGGTGTTGCATCAGCAGTAATGTGGATGTTGTACTGGACCTTTACAGTGAAGAAGGAGCTGGGCCAGAAGGTCAAGCTTTCGATTTACTAGTCCTTCGACTTTGCAACCCTCAGCTATGGTCATCAGCTTTGGGTAGTGATGGAAAGAAGAAGATCACGGATACAAGCAGCCAAAATGAGTTTCCTCCGTAGAGAAAGGATCAGAGTCACTGATCGTTCACGATGACAGGATAAGGATCTGATTAGGATGCCTCCTGGGTTCCTCCCCTTCCCCAGGGTAGACCCAGATGACAGGGATTATACTGTTTTTTCCATCCCTGCTCAGCCTCCTGCCATCATGTCCTGACCCCAGCTGAACAGAAGAAAATGAAGATGGATGGATGGATGGATGGATGGATGGATGGATGGGTGGATAGAAAATTGCTATTGTTATTCAATTCAGCTGATTTCCTGAGAAAAACCAGAACTGACCCTTTGTTGTAACCTGCTCCTGTTTCCACATTTTTGGCTCTAGAAACACCAAAGCCACATATCTGTGCACGAAGGTCTTGTGTCGCTCATGGTCCGCTCATGTTCCTGATAGGCGTTATCATTTTTTTCAGAAATAGCAGCTGTTTGAGAGGCTCGCCGAGCCAAAATGACACCCAGATCTGTGACAGCTCTGTGTCTTCCAGCTAGACACAAGGCGAAACAGCTCGTTAAGAGACTCTTTGATCTCTGTGATGGATAAAAACACAGCCACACACACACACACACACACACACACACACACACACACACACACACACACACACACACACACACACACACACTACTACTAACGCAGTATCTGGGTAGAATTGGACAAAGCTGATTCTTATTTGCTAATTAGACTCATTAACTCTTACCCTTATTACTCTCAAGTATGAGAACATGTATAAGGTAAATCAGCACTGTGTATTTGTGTGTGTTCATGTCTTTCTATGATTGTGAGGACAATTTTGTTTAGAACCCATTTTTGTGAGGTCATATAGGCCAGTCCAGACAACTTCAATGGGCATGCACATGTGTGTAGACATGTCTTGCTGTGGTTGTGGGGACAAATTTAGGTTAAACCTCTGTAGAGATTGAAATATGTGTGATGGATACGCACCAAGCAGCAGGCACATTCACATTTCTTCAAGAATTGTCTCGTTTACTATACTATTACTATTACTATAGTGCCACCATGTGTTCAGTTGATGGGAATTTTGTTGCCTAAATCGTGGGTAACTTTGAACATATCTGCCAAGTTTGGTGTCTGTATGTCTTACGGTTTCTGTGTGTGTGGTTGTGTGTGTGTTCTGTAGGTGTACAGCCTTATCTTTGGGACAACTCTCAGAGATGGAGCAGGGATACAAAGTTGGATTCAGGGAGCAGAAGACAACAAACAAAAACCTGGAGATAGAATTCTTCATCTAGAGGTAAGTAAAGATTCCCATACACACAGACCCATATCTGAACACTGAGGTCCAGTTTGGTGACAGCTTTAAAGTGTAGATGAAGCACTGAACAGTTTGAGTGTTGGGTAAGATGTGCTTCTGCAATCAAACCATCAGCTGGTTTTGCTGGAAAACGAAACAGTGTTTTGCTGTTGGATGGTGACGTGATGAGGATTGTTGTCTGGTCGTCTCTGCGGTTGTTGTTAGAGTGTTAGGAGTCGCTGGTAAATCTCACGATGGATAGAGAAGAGAGCAAAAGGCACAGACCAGGATGGTCCTTTTGTATTGCTCCTTGATACTCACATGAGTAGCTCCACATGAGAGAGCAATAACTTGAGACAAAGTTTCATTCATTCATTCATTCTAACACGCATGACTATAATTAATATAGAAATCAGCAATCTCAGATTCAGGTCTTGCGTTTGGCGTCTTCACATCTAACGACTGTGCTCTTACTGTTGTTGGCTTCTTCTTAGGCCTGATATTGACTGTTAATTCAAATAAAAACAGTAGCAAAGTACACCTGCACTAAAACACCTGGAACCCTGAGCCTCTTCACTGCATTACCGTATATTACAAAGTATATGTGCAAGAAAAAAGGATGGATGACCAACCCAGAACTGGGAACAACTAAACCGGGTGAAGGTGGTGTGAGACAGACAGACACAAATGTTTAAATCATTACACATTTACAACATGTTTAGGTTTTTGCGAGGTTTGCAAACTATTTATAGAAAAATATGTGAAGCAAATTAACACGCTGTACTCTTTGTATGGATCATGTGACTGTCCATACAGACAACATCAGGGCTCCAGACTAACTTTTTTTTTTTTTTATACCAATATTCTGGACCCATCCCAAAAAACCATTTTAACCGTCCTGAAGTGAATGTAAACTACAAAGCGTATTACTGCCAAGCCAGAAAAAAGAAAAACAGTATGATGTGATAATGTGAAAAGTTTATTGTTCAAACCATATGCTTTGATAACTTATCACATCATAACAATATAATACTTTATATTGTAAAAACATGAAATGTTTCACGTTATAACGTGATAACTTCAAGCTCATGTTGGAGAATGTGGAGAATAACCTAAGGAATATGCCTAATTTACAGGATTTAATGAAGTTCTGTTCCATGCTTGGGTTGAGACATTGAGAGATTCTGCTATTACTGAACAAGGTGGATGACACTGTGATAAGAATACGCACATTAAGAAGAATTTTTCCTCACTGATCGGCTGGAGGGCCACGGAAGCTACACCATCTGAACTGCATCCAAGCTGGTCATGTTGTGACCCAAAGTAGAGTGAGACGTTTGTTGAAGCTTCTCAGTCCCCGTGGTTTGGAGCATAGACAGAGAAAACGCCTGATGCCATACGTTAACCCTGGGCCGAATTTTATGTGGCATGTGGACTCATACGACAAACTAAAACCATCTGCTTTATGTTTTAATGGAGCGATCAATGGTTTTTCAAGACTTATTGTGTGGTTTCGTGCTTATTCGACGAACAGCAACCCCAAGGTCATCGCTGGTTACTTTGCAGCAGAAGTTGAGAAGAGGATGGGGACAGCTGCCAGAAACTGGAACTGAGAATGTCACAATGGCAGAAATGCAGAGAGAGAGACCAGGCCTTCAGGAAACTCACCCTACTATGTTTATCACCATTTTTGTGGCCAATATTTGCAGTTAAAATCTAGATATGCTGAGTACAGCAGGAGGCTAGGGAATAGCTATTCAATATCTTAAGTACAGCCTATAAAATGGGCACATTTTATTGACCTGCTGCGACATATTTGAACAAAATCATGACAAGATTCTCAGTGAATCCTCATCACAATGCTGCAAGTGTAAAGGCTTTTTGAAGTTTGTCTTTTACGATTTTTATTGCAATTATTTAATGTATTATGTGTTTAATAATACAATGATAACAATTAATTAGTAATTCCAGCTACTGCCCACATTCCTTTGCTCCACCCTCGCCGCTCAGCAGGGGCGTCCAAATGGAGTGCACCTATAGCTGACAGTGATCCATGAGTGACTTTCATGCCCCAGTTTATTGAGGTGCTGCATCTGAAATGATCCCAAAATTATACTCACAGCCACGGTCCAACAAAAATTAAAAGAGGAAATCAGCGGGTTAAACAATAAAAGTAAGGCAGAAACTAAAGCAGAAATTAGAAACAATAACAAACAACCCCTCAGGGAGGCTACAAGTTATTGCTGTTTGTTAATAATGGTGTAGGCTAAGCAGTTGTCCTGTAGCTTACTTTTCACAACAATGTTGGCATTCATCCTAGACATCACTATTAATCTTGGAGGAAAACAGTTTTGTTTAGGACCGGCTGTCTTCATACTTTGGCTGCACATTGCTGTATGCAGAGATATTTTTATTCCTGATTTAAACAAAAAGAGGCCAACTCACCCCGTCATCAGTCCATAAGAGAGCATATGTCTTAAGGAATAATAAATTCAAAATTGGAAGCGTTACATTAATTTTTGTTCTCACTGGTATTTTCCTTCTACAGGAAGAGATGCAGCAAGTTGCATATTTGGGGAATACCCACATTATCTGCAGCAGCAGAAAGTAAGAGCAGGTTTAATCTCATCTCTTATTTCTCGTTACTTGTTTTCCCTGCTGTTGCAATAAAATTCAACATTATGAGACGGTACATGAGAAGGTAGCCTACCGGACTGTGTTCCCGGGGCTGGCTACCCCGGTGAAGTTAGTTTTAGAGTGGATTCGACAACCATTCACTCCTGATCCTACCACATTACACTCAGTGTTGATAGTCAGCCACTTTTCCACTGGTCCAAAAACCTGCAAAGACCCTCTAATATCGGGCTTTTGTCAGCAATGGAAAAGGGTACAATCAGCATTCACCTCACCTGCCCAGCAAGGTGCTGTTAAACAAGAAGCACCGCAGCTGCACCGCGCTCGGGGAAAATAGAGTGAGCTGGAGCCCGAGGTAGGTTTCAGAAACACACAATGACTATAACACTTATAGGAGCTCCAACTAGGGGATGACAGTCTGCTCGGCAACTAACCTAGCTTTAACATGATGCTGTTTTTTTTTTTTCTGGCGTGGCAGCAATACGCTTCTGTAGTAAACTGACCCAACTGGTTTCTTTACTTTTTATGTTAACATCTGTAGTTGTTAGTTGTTTGTGGCATAATAGAAATACCATTAAAATGTTGAGGAAATAAATAATTATATTTGTTTTGCTACATTTAAAGAAATAGGTTCAAAACAAAACAAAAGTTATTTTAAACTGTAAAAACAGAATGATGAGAAGAAAAATGAACAGGAGAACAAGAAGAAGAGAACGCTGTCTCAATCGTCTCAGTCTTTGTACTGAGGTCGTTGTGCCTTGAAAACACCCCTCCACTACTCCTCCAGTCTGACTTGATCCTCTTGCTGGAGAAGCCACACACTCGTGGGGAGGACAAGGCTGAGATCTGGAACTGGCTGTTTCTTCCAGTGGCAGCCTGAATCAGCCACTGCCACAGCACGAGGCAATTGAGATGCCTGTGATGACGGGAAACGAGAACCATGAGGTCAAATTTAGTTGTCTCCATATATTACTAACCCTAAGTCCTCACGTCACAAGTACTGGGTGGAAATGCGCCGTGAGGGCATTCAGGTCAAAGGTGCCTGTGGTGTCTCGTGGCCTGCTGGACAGGAAACGCTGCTCCGACACAAACTCACAGAGCCAGTTGGTGAGGCAAAGCTTTAAGGCAGTGGTTGGCAACTGGTGGCCCACGGGCAAGCAATAATATCTGGCCCACCAGATTATTTTAATAATATGATTTTTTAAATAATAATAAAAAAGATCTCTGTTGCTACAATAGATCTTCGTCTGAGCAGCAAAAAGTCACCAACAGAATGACTTTCATTTTAGTGATTTTGCCTGGAAAATAATTTGTTTGGGTTTTTTTTGCAGCAATGCTTTATTTCGAGCTATTGTGAGCTTTTATTCTGAAAGGTTCTGACAGGAAGTTCCAAAGGTTCAGTTGCTTGACAAACCTCTGATGGAACGGACGAAAGATGTGCCATATGAAAAAAATAACACAAGTTCAGTAAATCAGTCAGTCAAACGTATAATATGTGACTGTGGGTGGACGAGCTGACGTGTCAAAGCAGCAGAGAGATAGGAATCACAACTTCCGGTCAGGACTTTCACAATAAAATTAGAGTGGAAACAGAATGCAGATGATGAGCAAGATCGTGGATTGCTGTTCTACCTAAAAAGATTCTCATAAACTCTTTTTGCCAGATCGCTCTCCCCTGTCTGTGCCTGTGGGCCACAGCGCCACATATGTGAACAATAACAAAGTAAATTCCCAATTGCATTTTCATAAGTATCTTCAATTAGCCTTTGATCATGTTCTGGCCACCATCTGATGGATTAGAAAAA
Source organism: Seriola aureovittata (assembly GCF_021018895.1). Lineage (NCBI taxonomy): Eukaryota > Metazoa > Chordata > Actinopteri > Carangiformes > Carangidae > Seriola > Seriola aureovittata. The sequence goes on along the minus strand of NC_079368.1, from coordinate 1,832,974 downwards.
ACTTGGCCCGAGGCCCAAACTTACTTGGCGACCCCTCCTTTAGGATGTTGAAGTTGTCATCATCAGCATTGGTCCTGGTGAGCTGGACTCCCTGCCAGGTGCTTCCAACCCCAACTTCATCCAAAGACTTTTGCAGCCCTAGGCCTGGGTTTGTCATCAACATTTTCCTCACTTTAATCACCAAAAACTTTAATCATGTTGAGTTGTGACAGTATTTAATAAAATCATGGGGTTATGAATTTATAAAATATTTTTTGTATGTATGTACATGGGTCCATGACAAATAAGGTTTCCTACCTGACATTTAGCACTTAATAACAAATCAAAAAAAAAAGATTTCTCACCTGCATGGCCACGAGAGCCAGTGTTGCTGTCTGCAGTCCATCAGAAACCGTCTGCAATGTGAGGCCTTCCTGCTGGAAGAGGCTGAGGTGCTTCAGTTTTTGTTTCATCCAGCATGAGGTGGGTGAATAGCAGCATATTGTACTGCTTCAGGGACTGCTGCACAAGCTTTACCCTCCCCTTCATGGCTGCACTTGCTTCCCTGTCATTGGGATTCCTGACATGGTTCTCACAGTGTACCAAGCTGGGCCTGCACTTCGTCACTCAGGCCTTCAGTGTTGCTCGGCCTCACAATGGGGATCTCCATCGCCTTGCTGATCTGCTCTTCTGAAGCTCCCATGAGGCCTTTGCAGACAAGGTGTACTGCTTGTGGATTGCACATAGCATTTATTTGATGTCTTGCACCTGAGGAATGTGTTTGACACAGTCTAGAGAAACTAGCTCTAGATGGTGAGCCACACACCAGAATGAGACGAGGGACGGGCGCAAACGGCTGGAGTTTGGCGGTAACTCCATTGTTCACACCCAGTATAATGGCAGCACTATCGCACCCAAAGCCAATGAGATTTTTTTATTTAAGCTCTTCACCCACCCAATCTTCAACAGTCCCTGGCAGCCCTGGGTATGGATGTAGTCCAGGGCAACAATCTGGATGTGCTGGTTCACTGGTTTGCCATTCTGGAAGTAGGTGCAGTTCGCTCCCAGTCCTTCACTGATCAGTCAACCGAACAGTCAGACAGAGTAGGAAAGAACCTGGCTGATTGTAAATTGAACTCCTGAAGCTCCTTAATGAAGCCCAAACCAATGGCTGTGATGAACATGCAGCATGCCTGGTCACTGCCGTATGTTGTGCCAAAGTCCAGGCCGTTTGCATGATGGAGAGCGACCAGCTTAAGGGACATGGTGAAGGCTGCCTCCTCTTTGATAATGAAGTAGGCTATGTTGAAGACTTACCATCTTTTAATTAAAAAAGCTGACACTAGTGCTCCTCTTTCTGCTGGAGGGCATCTTCAGCTGAACTGTGTGCAGTCATGTCTGCATGCTCTTTGATGCTCCTCACTTTCTCTTACTTTCTCTCCAGTCACACCGTGGAACAGGCTGTGGTGATCTGAGCTAAACAGCTGCTGCATGTTTTGCAGTGCATTAGCTGTGCAGCTTCATCATATTCACTGAATGAAAAGAACATAATTCGAATGATGCGCCGGCAACAAGTGGCAGCAAATTCACATTGCTCCTCATTTTTTTTTTGCAGTATACATTTTTGTAGAATGACATGTTGTTGTTTTGTCTGACGATGGAGAAAATAATGTACACAGAGGAAAACTCCTGGCTTTAAAGTTTACCAGATATGGAGTTAAACATCCCATACCGGCTGAGCTGAAGAAGCTGTACCGTGGATGCAGAGCCGCGGCTAAGCTAAAGGCTAGCAGATGGAGATATAAGCCTTTTCTACCATCGATCCTCATGGGAAATGTCAACTCCCTGGCTAACAAGTGTGATGAATTTTTCCTTCAGCCTTCCTACAAGCCCTGTGTACTGAGGCAGGCTGCAACCACCCGCTCATTCAGGAACTGGACCCCAGAGACCAGTGAGTCTCTAAAGGACTGTTTTGAGTGGACGGATTGGAATGTCCTGTTGGAGTCACAGGAAAATGGTAACAGCAAGGACCCTGACCTTGGATGGTTGAATGCACCATGGACTACATTAACTTCTGTATGGACACTGTAACACCAGCAAGGACAGTACACTGCTAAATAAATAAATACCTTACACCTTATTTATTTATTTTTTATAAATAATTTTTTTCTTTCTTATTCTTTCTCCTCAATAAATCAAATATTTATATCAGTCATATATCTAAATCTATAGCAATAACAAAAAGCTGTCAGTTGTTCTCTGTTGTAGTGTATGCCATCATGTTACCTTATGTTATCTCTTTTTATGTTTTCACTTTCTTCTCTTTTCTCTTGCTTCACCAAATTCGAAAAGGAAAAATAAATAAATAGATAAGTTAAACGGATAGTTTGGGTTTTTTGACGTGGGTTTGTGTGAGGTACTCATGAATATGTGTTACATTACCCGCAGTAGATTCTGTTCCGTGTGCTCGCCGTTAGGAGAGTCGACAGAAGGGAAGTTAAGCGGTGTGATATAGTGTGCTCCATAGGTGCGCTTGTGTTTAGGAATACGCTAGATCAGCGTGCCAAAGGAAAGTGCTGTTTTCAAGATAAACCACTGAAAATATTCTGCATGAAGCATACATTTAAATTCTAAACAAGAGTGCTGCTGGTCAGCTTTCCTAACTGGGAGCGTGCTGCACTGTGTGTAATCTAACGACTTCCTTACACAACCCCATGTCAAAAAACCTGAAGTATCCCTTTACTTTTACCTCCCTTCAGGTGGTTTGTTGGTGTTAATTAGGGAGTACCAGAACACTCCGAGGCCCCCCATTGTTCGCACTCATCTAAGAAAGACATTTAATATTAATAAAACTGAATAATTCAGTCCTTCTCCAGCAATTGAGGATATGATGAAATTTGTTTATCTCAGTACCAACAAACAACAATTTAGCGAAACAGAAATGGGGTCAGTCAGTCCACTCCTGTACTCCCACCTCTCTTTGAACACTTAACTTTTCGTGCGAGAGTACAACACTGTAGCTGTGTCTCAATTCAGGGGCCGCCTCCTTTAGAGGACGTGGTCTACAAAGGTGTGGCCCTTCACAGTCGTTGTAGACTGCGAAAGCCGCACTGATGTTTGCTGTGCATCACCAGCTGTGCCTTCCCTTACCGTTGGTTGCAAAGCGCGGCTCCTGTCCCCTAGCAACGCCCTTGTTTTTATCAGTTGTACCGTCAGCTGTTGAACTGAGCTGAAACTCACTTACATTTGGAAGTGGCTCTCTGTCTGTGTTGTTTGCTTTCATTACCGTCATTGCAGTGAATCTTGGAATAGGTTGGGCCACAATGGTTTCACCCATTGGAGCCTTTGTTGCCCAGGAAACAAAGAAAGTGTGCTCTGTTCCTCCCACATGTAATGGTTGTTCATGTCTCACCTGTCTCTATGAGAGCAGGCCTTTCAAGCTGGTTCTGTCTTCACACAGGGGATCCTCTTAACTGGAGCCATGCTGGAGACCCTCACCTGTGGGGAGGGCAGGGCCAGTGAGCTCAGTAATATCCTTTTGGTGCCGGAGAAGCAGCAGCCGGTGCTACAGGCCTATCGCAGTGCACTGTGCAGCGGAGGGGAGGGTCAAAGGTCGGAGCGCTTCAGGCAGATGAGCCTCGAGCTGAGAGAGCAGATCAACACACAGAGTGTCACCGAGAAGGTACGGCTGCTACAAAGACAACTGTTGTTTTCTTGTTTCGTTTTACATGACAAATATTTGAGTGCTGTGGAGTCCAAAGTTGTTTTTCATCATTCGGGAAACTTCTTACCTTGTAGAGCCATCTTACATTAGACACAACTAGGGTTGCCACCTTTCCCGTATAATATGGGATTGCCCTGTATTTGAAAATAAAATGCTCCGTCCTGTATTGAATCAATACAGGACACAGGTTCTTTTATAACCTTGTTCATGGAGTTAGGCTCCATTGGAAATCACAGGTGTAATCAGATTTGTCTCAGTGCTCACAGGTGTAGTCACCTTTGTTGCATTGGGGTTGTACTTTGGGGTCTGTATTTTCAATGTAGTCTATGTAAACTGATTTTAGTTATACCTAAGATCAGAGACCTGATACTTCAACTCAACATAGACAGATAAAACAGATGAGTCCTGCTGAGGACAAGTCCAACAGAAAGGATTTCATGTATGATATTCCAAGATGAAAATAAAAGGTTTTCTGCGGTTTGAGGGAGCTGTGGCTGAGGCCCTGTTCACACCTGCAGACCATCAGATCACAGGTGGTCAGCTCTAAGTACGTCAGTTCACACCTGGCATTAAAATACATCTCCACATGTGTCTCAGTGACCACCTGAGATGGATTCTCACTTCCCCGCCGGTCCTTCAGTGTGGTCCAGGACTGTTCACACTGCTAAAAGAATGTGGCCACATGTGGTGTGTGATCGGATCTCTGCGTCCTCAGTGTATTTTAGATGTATGCTTGAGCTGTGCACTTGTGATCAGATCACCTTAGAATCTAAGGCTTAGATGGATGTTAATGCAGGTCTGAGCAGGACCTCAGATGCACTATAAACTAATGAACAATTGAGAATAAAACCTGTATTTTAAGTTATGATTGTTCTTTAAAATTCCAAAAGGGGAAGTTGTTAAATGCTGGATCAGTTCTCTTATCTTGAAAGCACAGGGAGACAGTGAATTCATGTGTGAAAAATATTAAATGAATGATAGTGAATGGCTGCATTGATATGGAAGTTGTATCCAAAGGGCTCATTCACCCATTCCCACACACAGTCAAAGAGTGCTGTGCAGGGTGCTGCTCAGGCAGCTGGGAGCTTTGTGGGGTTCAGTGTCATGCCCAAGGACAGGAGTAGCTGGGGATCGAAACCACCTGCTCTACCTACTGCAAGTCTGGAGCACACTGTATTTACTCACTGGCTCTCTCCCTCCACCATCTCTACCTCTCTTCCTCCACCCTCATCCCATCAGCTCCACCTGGAGAAACCCAACTCTTGGGCTCCTCTCTCTCAGTCCCATCTCGGAGCTTTACTGAAGGACCTGGCTGATGTAGAGAGGCTTCTCAAGGATGTGGACCTGCTCTCCGGCCTGGCCCGCCTGCTGCCCAAAGGAGCCTGTACTGGTCGATCTCCAGCCTCCACCACAAACATGACCTGGGCCCTCAACTCCACCACCTGGGGCCCCAACACGACGGACCTCCCCAAAGAGGAGGGGGAGAAAGGATCAGAGGGAGGGGGAAGACCAAGAGGAGGGAAAGGGAAGGAGGAATTAGAGAATCCTCATTCTCAGTTTTCAGCATTTGTACAACTGTGGGCTGGACTGCAGCCGATCCTGTGTGGGAACAACAGGTGAGTAATGAAATCCAAAAATGACAAAAAGTGATAGCTGTGATTATGTGAAGAACATTTTATTCTTGTTGTAGAAAATTAACCGGAGAACAGAGAAGTATCTTTTCATAGTTTAGTGTTTCTTTTTCCTTCAAGTTTTTGGTTAAAATGTCGTGTTCCCACATTTAAGCATTTAACTTGGTAATTACAACGGATGAAAAATGATTGCTCAGCTGGAATCAGCTGGAATTAGCCTCTAACTAAATTGTTGTTAATGCACTGTATCTTGTGTCATTCAATGTCTTTGACATTACTTAGTCCTCACTTTATACATATATATATAAATATATATATATATATATATAGAGTGCATCCGGAAAGTATTCCCCGAATTTTGTTATGTTACAGCCTTATTCCAAAATGGATTATATTCCTTTTTCTCTCATCAATCTACACACAATACCCCATAATGACAAAGCAAAAAAAGTTTTTTAGAAATTCTTGCAAATTTATTAAAAAATAAAAAACTGAAATATCGCATGTACTTAAGTATTTTGCTATGACACTCAAAAGTGAGCTTAGGTGCATCCTGTTTCCTCTGATCATCCTTGAGATGTTTCTACAACTTGATTGGAGTCTACCTGTAGTAAATTCAATTGATTGGACGTGATTTGGAAAGGCACACACCTTATATAGACACACCTGTCTAAATAAGGTCCCACTGTAGACAGTGCATGTCAGAGCAGAAACCAAGCCATGAAGTCAAAGGAATTGTCTGTAGACCTCCGAGACAGGATTGTATCGAGGCACAGATCTGGGGAAGGGCACAAAAACATTTCTGCAGCATTGATGGTGCTGAAGAGCACAGTGGTCTCCATCATTCCTAAATGGAAGAAGTTTGGAACCACCAGGACTCTTCCTAGAGCTGGCCGCCCAGCTAAACTGAGCAATCGGGGGAGAAGGGCCTCGGTCAGGGAGGTGACCAAGAACCCAATGGTCACTCTGACAGAGCTCCAGCGTTCCTCTGTGGAGATGGGAGAAACTTCCAGAAGGACAACCGTCTCTGCAGCACTCCACCAATCAAGCCTTTATGGTGGGGAGTGGCCGGATGGAAGCCTCTACTCAGTAAAAGGCACATGACAGCCCGCTTGGAGTTTGCCAGAAGGCACCTAAAGGACTCTCAGACCATGAGAAACCAGATTCTCTGGTCTGATGAAACCAAGATTGAACTCTTTGGCCTGAATGCCAAGTGTCACGTCTACAGTAAACCAGGCACATCTCATCACCTGGCTAATACCATCCCTACGGTGAAGCATGGTGGTGGCAGCATCATGCTGTGGGGATGTTTTTCAGCAGCAGGAACTGGGAGACTACTCAGGATCGAGGGAAAGATGAACGGAGCAAAGTACAGAGAAATCCTTGATGAAAACCTGTTCCAGAGCGCTCAGGACCTCAGACTGGGGCAAAGGTTTATCTTCCAACAGGACAACGACCCTAAGCACACAGCCAAGACAACGAAGGAGTGGCTTTGAGACAAGTCTGTGAATGTCCTTGAGTGGCCCAGCCAGAGCCCTGACTTGAACCTGATTGAACATCTCTGGAAAGACCTGAAAATAGCTGTGAAGCAACGCTCCCCATCTAACCTGACAGAGCTTGAGAGGATCTGCAGATAAGAATGGGAGAAATACCCCAAATACAGGTGTGCCAGGCTTGTAGCTTCATACCCAAGAAGACTTGAGGCTGTAATCGCTGCCAAGGTGCCTCAACAAAGTACTGAGTAAAGGGTGTGAATACTTATGTACGTGTGATTTTTCAGTTTTTTATTTTAAATAAATTTGCAAAAATTTCTAAAAAACCTTTTTCGCTTTGTCGTTATGGGGTATTGTGTGTAGATTGATGAGGAAAAAAAAGGAATTTAATCCATTTTGGAATAAGGCTGTAACATGACAAAATGTGGGGAAAGTGAAGGGGTGTGAATACTTTCCGGATGCACTGTATATATGTATGTGTGTGCGTGTATGTATACATATATATATATATTTGCATTCAATATTACATTAATAATAAGATAATACCGTTGTTGGCAGCTGTAAAAACTGGGAGCAGTGAGATATGAGCACAGTAAGCTCGAGGCCTGATTTATGGGGAGAATTCTTTAGTTTCATTGTTAGTCATTTTAAGCACCTGTGACAGATAAGCCTAACATACACACTGCAGAGCAAACTCTCAACTACTGTGACTGGCCAGTGAAGTTAATTGCCTTTAACCAATGCCTCTTGTTGCAGGATCATTGAGCCAGAGGCTTTGAAGCAGGGGAATATGAGTTCTTTGGGATTCACCAGCAAAGAACAAAGGAATCTGGGCTTACTGGTTCACTTGATGACTACAAATCCCAAGATCCTCTACTCTCCCATTGGCTCTCAGGTGGATAAAGTGATACAGAAGGCAAGTACACAGCATGTGATTTTGGTCTAGGTGTATACATCTTACAGTCTGTAGCAGTTGTCATTTGATGATGAAGACCATGAGGTTGAAAGCTCAGGTAAAAACGAGTAGTGGACCTTGACTTAAAATTCTTTTGTTCAAAGTTAAAAATGAACGGAGTAATGCAGCTTCATATGATATAGACCTGGTCACAGCAGCATTTAAAACAAATGTATAATCATCTAACTGCAATGAGCCGATTCACTCATGGGGCAAAAGTAAATCCTTGAACTTTCACACACTAATCTGTGCTGTGGACTAATGGCAAATCATCATGATGGTGCTGACCCTTGAGAGGATGGAGAACTGGGAACTAGCTTATCAGCAGTGTGTATACATGACTGCAGTGCTGGAGTATAAACTCCTCCACACATGGTTTACCCATAGTTCTGAGACAGGAATCAACTGCACAAAAATCTCTTCTGATTACACCGTAAATGTATTGTCCCGTCAACAATCAAGCTAAAGTGCCTGCTAACTGGTAGCTTGGAGAGATTTTTCAATAAAACTCTTGATTGAACTAAATTATGGACAATGCTAAAACCAAAATGCCAAGGTGGAGCAACCAGTGGTGCTTCTGAGACCAGCACTAGTATGTTCACTTCTGGTTAGCATGTTAGCTCACCAACTTCAGCAGTGCACCAACTAGCCCAGCAAGTAGTTCTTGTATCATCAGTTGCATACAAAACCAAGCATCTGATGTGTATTAAATGTGTATTAATATGCTGCTGAAAATAGTTCACAACAAATGCACTATTTCTTCCTGTTCGAGTAACTAAACTAGTATCCATCTTTTTTTTTCTTTTTTTTTTGGAAAAATAAAACTGTATATTTTCCAGCAGTTTTTTAAGATGGGCATCCTCAATTGAACTAATGGATCATCTGAGAGACACAGGGTAGTTGAGAGGTGGACTAAAATGTTGGTTTAGGTCTTTTCATGGTCACACTAAAACCAACAAAAAACAAAACAATACTTTACTCATAATAGTGGTGCATGTGCAGTTACATTGATGCATGCTGCCCAGGAAACAGAGACTCCTAGCATGAATTATGTGAGACCATGGAGCATACTGTGGGAATGGTTTCATCTTTAATGACTCATTAATGATTAATGTCTTTTGTATTCCACACAAAAGACATTAATAATGCAAGGTCCACCATGTTGAATTCACAGAGCCATCTGATTAATGTGGCGCTGTGAAGTGATGCTGCTCATTATGCTGCTGATTATCTGTTAGTTAGCACAGACTATGGCAGCAGCTATATCACTCTCTTTACTGTGCAAGTGGGCTAAAGGTGAGTGAACGTGGGAGGGTGAGAGATGGATGGAGGAGGTGGAGAAAGAAAGGAGTGGAGAGTGGCTGGAGAAATGGCTGAATTCATACAAAATGAAATGAAAACTTTTTCACTTAGGCAAATGAGACATTTGCTTTTGTTGGGAACGTGACACACTACACCCGGGTGTGGCTGAACATCTCTGCCCAGCTCAGGACTTTCCTGGAGGAGGGCCGGCTGCACAGCCACCTGGTGTGGCTACAGCAGGTACGCTTACATATAAGTCATCTTTTGACATTATTAATTATACAAAACTATGACTATGTGAACAATCATCTGAGCATTGATAGTTTCCCATTAGGTTCATCTGTTTGCAGTACATTCCTCCTCTTCCTCCTCTCTTTCCAGCTGTCCTCAGAGCTTCAGCAGCACCCTAAGGTGTTGAATGGCACAGACAGTGAGCTGATGCAGGGTCTGATGGAAGGAAACTACAGTCTTCCTAACACCTCCACCCTGCTGGAACAACTGGACACCATTGACAACGCTGCCTGTGGCTGGACACACTTCATGTCTAAGGTCAGTGTAGTTTATAGTGAACAGTGGTTCCCAACAAAAACATAATAATAAATTGGTGCAAGGCTGATCTTTAGTATATTGTCACCAGTGAAGTATCAGCTACAACAGTCCATCTGCACAGGACATGCTTCACCTGCTCCAGTCAGCTGTAATACAATGATCACCTGCTGTTGGGAGTTCATGAACACTAGCAAGAGAGCAGAGAAATCAAAGCAGCTAAAAGTAATGTATCAGTTGTTGAAACATCAAGTTCTAGTACTAGTTTGAATGTTCTGTTCAAAATTGCTCTGCCTAATTGGCTTTCACGACTGACAACCCTGACACCTCCAAAAGAAGAAGGAGAACAAATTCTAAGATGGATGCATTTTGTCTGATCACATGATTACTGTAAAATTGACGCCACATACTGTAGCTTGCCAATGTGACATTTACATACAAGTATGTACAGACATTCTGCTAATAAATGGAGGAGTCTGTCCATCTGTCTGTCTGTCTGTCTGTCCGTCTGTCCGTCTGTCTGTCTGAGTGGTTGTTCAGACATAAAATGACACACAAGCATCTGCTGTGGAACATTATGTGAGTGTCTGCTCTGTGCTCTCAGGTCAGTGTGGATGTCTTCAAGGGCTTTCCTGATGAGGACAGCATCGTCAACTACACCCTGAACCAGGCCTACCAGGACAACGTTTCTGTGTTTGCCAGTGAGTCATCCCTGTGTCAGGTTGTGTTCATGATACCTGAGTTGAGGCGTGAGCGATCTGATGATCTTATATCGTGGACGATCTTACTTTGGCATATGATCTACTTTTCCGATGAATCGCACAGGTCACGTCATTCAAAGCTGCTATATTTAGATATTTGATTTCAAAAGTTCAGTTGCTGCTAACCAGCCCGTTGTTAATAGTTTAACAGCTCTCCTGCTAACTGCAGCTGGTGACGACAGTCTTTGTTCTGCTCTGCAGCCTCAGTGAGCTTGGCGTAGTGCCACATGAACCAGTTTACCTTTATGGGGGGACAATACTATGACAAAGGTTCGGTGAAGTTGAGGCACAAATCAGCTTGTTTAGATTTAGGGAGAGATCATGGTTTAGGTTAAAATAGGTATTTTGTTGAGGTTAGACAACCTCTATTGTCATGGTTATAATAAAAAATGTGTTTATATGATTAAGAAATGGTCATGGTTAAAAGAAACAATGTTGAGTATTAGTTTAAAACCAGATGTGAGTATGACTTCAGACCTGGTTGATTTGGTGACGCTTGTAATTGCTGGTGGTGACAGCAAATGTGGTTTAAAGGTATAATATGTAACATTAAAATGTATCCAAATGTATGTATGTGTTTTATCCAGTTTTAAGGCTCATTTTTACAATACAGTTTTTAGAGATTGGTAATTTTTAGATATATGGTATACAGAATATATATTATATATATTTTAAAGCTGAAGTGCAGGGCTTTTAAATATAAATAAATGGCCATTACATTCAAGCTCTTTGCCAAGTGAGTTCTCACAGTACAGGTTAAGCTTATCAATCTGTATTCTGCAGTATACCAGAGTTTTAAATCTGGTGTCTGCGGCAACTTTCCCGCTCTGCGCACTGGTAGCGATGCGTTTAGCGTCAAACAACGAGTTTACCCGAGCTGAAGAGAGTGTTCTGTTGTGTATATGAACATTGTAAACATATGTGGAGGCTCAATTAAGCACCAAACAGACAGCTGAATTATTTCTTGGACGTTTAATATGTGTCTTCCTGACAACACAGTACATCCTGAAGGATATGTTTTTTTCTTTTCAGGTGTGATTTTCCAGACTAACAAAGATGGCTCCCTGCCACCCCATGTTCTGTACAAAATTAGACAAAATTCCAGCTTTACAGAGAAGACCAATGAAATCAGACGGGCCTACTGGCGTCCTGGGCCCAACACTGGGGGGAAATTCTACTTCCTTTATGGTTTTGTTTGGATTCAAGGCAAGTGACTGATATCCAATGCTTCCTGAGTGCTGAATATATATATGATATAGGCTTTAGTAGGGATTTGATACATCATTTCCATGGTTGTATGTCCTACCCCGGTTGTTTTAGTGCAGCCTGCAGATGGCAATAGCCTGTGCTAAAGATGAAGACCTAGACCCAGGTCCACAGGGAGCCAGACTGTGGTGTATATACATACATGCATACAAATATATACATGTACATATATAACAGGCCACACACGTATGTATGTACTGTATGTGTACACTGTACCTGTCGGTGTAGCGCAGAGCGCAGTCACATGTGCCCTGTGCGCCAGGGTACACCTGTGTATTCTTTCGTGACCAGACTCACATGGTGCACCTGTGTATTTGGAAATATGGTGGGATCAGAAAGAATACATTATAATACATAATAGGTGGGCATGTTAGAAGTTGTGACAATCATGGCAAATCACATGCATTAATTAATGCCATCATCCTGTCAAGGTTTGTGGTAAGCAGGACCCAAAATGCAGCCAACACAGAGGAGACGGTGCAGAATGTTTAATTAAACAAAAGAACTTACAAAACAAGCACAGGGAACCACAGGAGATGACAACAGCAACATGAACAGACTGAGGACAAACCCAGAGATCACAGACAAAGGGGAGCACAAAGACTATATAGACAAGGGAGGCAAGGGTGATTGAACACAGGTGAAACACATTAGGGCGGGGCAGACAATCACCACACAGAAAACAGGACCAAGACAGGAAGCAAAACACTGAGACACACAAGGAAACAAATTACAAAATAAAACAGGAAGTGCACGGGGAAACAGAGCACAAGACAGGGAAGACTAAACTAGACACTAGAAATACCCAAACCAGAAATACTCAAACCAAAAATACTCAAAACCCAGAACAGAAACCCAAAACACAGAAAACTAAATTGTCAAGAAAGTCCCAAAAAAGTCCAAAAAACCAAAACCCTGGAGCCTCCAGGCTGAGACCATGACACATCCCCTTTTAACACAGAACTCTCTCTTGTCATGACACATAGACTTTTCTCAGAGGAAACTTATTGTTGTCTGGGACATCAAACTATACCATATACTGCCAGGAACAGAATTCACTTATGAATATGCTTAGGACATGTTGAAGAAATTATGACCATAACTATCTGCCATTAAATATTACCATAATGCCATACATTGAAGGTAGAATTTAAAATCTAGACCTGTTTTTTCATATTGAATTTCTTTATTTCTGAAATAATCTTTAATGTTCAATTGAGTCTAGATTGCCTGTTTCAATTGGAAAATAATTGCTGACAATCTGGTAAAAGTTCTAAGCTTCATCTTCATATTGTGACATATGTGTGCTCCTGGTAACAGACTCAATGATACACCAACACAGCAACACATTTTGTGATGTCAATATGATGTCAACTTGTTAAAAAAAGAAGATTAACCATTGCCCTGGTTACCCAGTGTTTTAGATAGGGAATACATCATCATCAGGGGGGCATTCACTGGCAGTTTGGCCAGCTTTGATTCATACACTTTTCAGGCCCCTTTGTTAACTTTCTGTCAAAAAGCATGAGCAACAAATCTAGCGACTTTCAGGACAAACTTAGCTACAGTTGCCAGTTGTGCCCCACGAACCCAAGGTCAGGCTTTCTCACTGCAAGCACACCTATCTATGCCTCTCATTCAGTTGACCAGCTTTGAAGTGACTGCTGGTTAACATGTAGTCTTACTACGTAGTGCGTTTTAAACTTGTTCCGTTGTCATGACAGCAGAAACAAAAAAACTTGTCAATGAGAACAGCTTTATTTTGAATGCAGCTGTATTTAAATACTGTATATGTGAGCACAGATAAGAGGAGAGAACAGATAAAGAGCTGAAACCAGCTGATACTAGACTGAAACCATCTGACTCTAGACTGAAACCAGCAGACACTATATTGAAACCAGCTGACTCTAGACTGAAACCAGCTGACTGTAGACTGAAACCAGCTGACACTATATTGAAACCAGCTGACTCTAGACTGAAACCAGCTGACTCTACACTGAAGCCAGCTGACACTAGACTGAAACCAGCTGGTACTAGACTGAAACCAGCTGTTATTAGACTGAAACCAGCTGACACTAGACTGAAACCAGCTGACACTGGGCTGAAACCAGCTGACACTAGACTGAAACCAGCGTACTCATGCCGTCTATCTTCTTAGGGCGGCGGGAGGGGTCCTCTGGCCAGTTCTATCACAGGGCTGACATAGAGATTTTGGTCCTCCACCTGACTTGCAGTATAGGTAGCCTAATTGGAATCATGTAACCCACAATCAGATGGGCTGTTCATGGCCGATCTGGCATTTGCCATGTTTACCACATTGCTAGTCTGAGCCTGGAATCAATGTTGATATTATGAACTTGTTAGCAAACAGCTACCTATTTAAACATTTAGATTACCAAGTCCATTATTCACTCTTCTGATAGCTTTGATTTGGTCTCTCTTTAACTCTTTCTCTCTCACTTTCCTATAGATATGATAGAGAGAGCCATCATCAACACATTTGTGGGCCATGATGTGGTGGAGCCTGGTAACTACGTTCAAATGTTCCCCTACCCATGTTACACCAGAGACGAGTAAGAAATGGGCTTTGTATTTAAAAGTGTAACTTCTCCTATTTTCTGTTCTGTGCTCCTGTTTAGGTCTAATGTTAAAGTAATCATTAGGCAGCAAAGTAAAATTGCAGCTCAAAACACTGTGTATTTAAAATCTTATATGTAAATAAATAAATAAATATAAATATATTTAATACATGTTACACATTTGTACATATTAGAACTTGTGAAGATCCCAGACATTTGAAATGCAGTGTGGTCTAAAACACGATCCCCTGTGTTGTTTCTTTCAGTTTTCTGTTTGTGATTGAGCACATGATGCCTCTGTGCATGGTGATCTCCTGGGTTTACTCAGTAGCCATGATGATTCAGCATATTGTGGCTGAGAAGGAGCACCGTCTCAAAGAGGTTAGTCTGTGTGATTGCATGTCTGTCACCAGTCTGGAGGGTCGGCCTTGAATCGACTGGTTCACACACCAGGCTGGTGTTTGGTGTTTTTCCATGAGCACAGCTTGTGTGATGTTTGTTACTGTTGTAATTTTAAAGGATAGGTCTGGCAATATTCTTTATTTTTCTATTTGTCAACAAATCCCATATGAACAGCAAAAGCAACAGTGAATGTATTGTCTATGTATCCAAAGCCTGATAACATCTTATGTCTCAGTGCCACAGAACGCCACCGTTTCCAAAAAACTATTAAAAATACATCAGTGAACCGCACTGTTGCACTGGGTGACATGTTCAATCATTACCATCAACACACAGCCATATTTTAATGTGAAACTAAATATTTGAAAGATTTGTGACTTCAGCAGGAGCCAGTGGACTGAGACAGGGCCTCAGACATGGTTTTGGTATTTTTTACCTTTTTGCTGACAGTAAGAAAAACATGGAATAACACAAACTCTCTCCTTCTAATATTAAGTAGTGGTAGCAGTATTAGTATATTATAATATATATGAACAGAATTAATAATATAATTGGCTCAGAGATTTAGTCATGATTCTGTTAATAGTTTCAATTTTAACCCTATAAGAAAGAAAAAATCCAGGAAAACTACTGATTTTATTTTTTTTATAAGATCCATGAAAAAGAGTTGACATGACAATAGTCAAATGGGCAATATCTATCATATTATATATGATCATGCATAATCCATTAAACAACACTCATCATATCTTCAAACCCCACAGCTGTTGAACACTATGACTCTCTGTTTGTCTGTTTGTCTATTGTGTAAGTCTATTATGTCTTTGTTTGTTAGCACAAACATCTCAGTCACAGCCAGTGAGAGTTGTCGTGCCACCTGCAGACACAGTTGCTGTTTGCAGAATGTCCTTTGTGCTACAATATTTTAGACTTATAGCTATCTCAGCTTTAATCTGCCAGTAGTGCCAGCACTGTAAAGATATTAACAGTCATTTTCTGATTACATCCTTTCATACAGTATCTCATGCACATGGACGTATTTAATATGATTTAAAACATAGAGATGCTGTTTGATTTTTACAGTGTAAATCTTATATGAAACGGGTACTCCACTTATTTTACACATTGACAGTAACTTATTGGAGATAATCAAGACAAAACAATACAAGTGAAAAATATAACATGTAACCTTCATGACACTTTCTCAGGTGATGAAGATGATGGGTCTGAACAATGCAGTCCACTGGGTGGCCTGGTTCATCACCGGCTTTGTCCAGCTGTCCATCTCTGTCACTGCTCTGACGGCCATCTTGAAGTATGGGCGAGTGTTGCTCCATAGCAACCCCTTCATCATCTGGCTCTTCCTCACCATCTACGCTGTGGCCACCATCATGTTCTGGTGAGATCACCAAGTTCTACTTAAACCAACTCGCCATGAATCCCACACTTCTCATAATGCATTGATTTCTACAGCTCAACAGTTGACTGTTCAGACAAAGAAACACTGGTGACTAATTGATGCAGAAATGAATTTGACTAGTGTTTGCTTTGCAGTTTTTTGGTGTCAGTCATCTACTCTAAGGCCAAGTTGGCTTCTGCCTGCGGAGGAATCATCTACTTCCTCAGCTACGTGCCCTACATGTATGTGGCCATCAGGGAGGAGGTGGCCCATGATAAGATCACTGCTTTTGAGAAGTGCATCGCTGTAAGGCCTTTTATCTTTTTTCCCCAACTTCTCATGTTGTCACTGCAAAGTATTACTTCAATAATCAATGTGAATCTTGCTTCACATGTGTCCTCCAGTCTCTGATGTCCACCACAGCCTTTGGCCTTGGCTCCAAGTACTTTGCACTGTATGAGGTAGCAGGTGTTGGCATCCAGTGGCGGACCATTAGCCAGTCACCAGTCGAAGGTGATGACTTTAACCTGGGTCTGTCCATGATGATGCTCATCATTGATGCCAGTGTGTATGGTGTTCTCACCTGGTACATAGAGGCGGTGCATCCAGGTATGAAATCATTAACCTCTCAGTCCCCACCATCCTGTTCTCAGCTTTCAACATTTCTTTCAGACAGACTAGATCAAAAGTATTGTCCCTCTCTTACAGGAATGTATGGACTGCCCCGCCCGTGGTACTTCCCCCTGCAGAGGTCCTATTGGTCAGGCAGTGGGCGTGTTGAGACCTGGGATTGGCCATGGTGTGGAGGCGGGGCTGCCAGGCTCAGTGTGATGGAGGAGGATCAGGCTTGTGCGATGGACCAGCGGAAGTCTGGTACGGACAAATAATCATTTGGAGTTGAGGAGGCTTGTAGACATGCTTCTCATGTTCTATACACACACCTAACCAACTCAGTAACAACATGGGAACAGCTAGGTGAATAGGATTTAGTTGGTGGCGCTTACAGCATTGAAGAGTTACATGTAAGAAAATCAACAGCAAAAACCCTATCCTTGTGAGGCAGCTTGATTTCTAGCAAGTGAAAATCCATCTAACTGTGCTCTGAGATATTCAGAGTGGGTTTGGACCAATCAGAATCCTTTGAGGGAAGAATCAATGGCAGCTAATGTCTTTCGTGTGACAGCAGCGAGAGGGGACTGTGTTAGCTAAAGAGGTTAGCATGTATGCTACTTTATGTGGCAGAAGCAGGAGTCATTTGTTGTATCAACATCGCCACCTAGTGGAATTTCACCCCAAGGTTACAGGTTCAAAAACAGGACTAGAGATGTGATTCCATAAAAAATTTTTTAACAAACATGGTTGTTGGCAGCCCAGTGAGTTTGAGTTTGTGAGCATTACGTCTTAGCCAACTATTTTTTATACCAGGCTGTAAACATGTTTATTTCTGCTGTAAAGTTGGACATTTTAACATGGGAGTCTGTGGGGACTGACTCACTGTTGGAGCCAGACTCTAGTGGACATTAGAGGGACTGCAGTGTTAGCTTAATTTTTCAGCCTTGGATTTTGATGCTTGGTTGTAGCATCAGTTCTTAGTCAGAATTAAAGGTTTCGAACTGTACATTTGAAGTTGTAGGTTGGCTGTATTTCTGAATCTTGTATCAAGAACACTGACTGCACCAGACTCAATACTTCAGTGCCTCTTCATACGTTACATTTTGACTAAAAAAGTAGTACAGACCAGAATGTATATGACCACAAAATGATCAGGTAGGAGACAGAACTAAGACAACAACAGAAAGGTCGAAGTTTCTTAAATATCCATCCATTTTCTACCGCTTATCCTCTAGTAGGGTCGCGGGGGGGCTGGAGCCTATCCCAGCATCTTTTCGGGCGAGAGGCGGGGTACGCCCTGGACAGGTCGCCAGTCCATCGCAGGGCAAACACATAGAGACAGACAACCATTCACACTCACAGCCACACCTATGGTCAATTTAGAGTATCCGATTAGCCTAGTCCCCATTTTTGCATGTCTTTGGACTGTGGAAGGAAGCCGGAGTACCCGGAGAGAACCCACACTGGCACGGGGAGAAGATGCAAACTCCTCACAGAAAGATCCCACGGCCAAGCCGGGACTTGAACCCGGGACCTTCTTGCTGTGAGGCGACAGCGCTAACCACTGCACCACCGTGCAGCCACTTCTTAAATATCTGTTTTCATATTTAAGCAGTCATTTTGGTACAACACTAATTTCTCTCTTTCCTTTTGTCACCCCAGAAGAGATGCGGGGCATAGAGGAGGAGCCCAGCCACCTCCCGTTGGTGGTGTGTATAGACAAGCTGACCAAAGTGTACAAGACCGGCAGCAAACTGGCCCTCAACAAACTGAGCCTCAACCTCCATGAAAACCAGGTGGTCTCCTTCCTGGGACACAATGGCGCTGGCAAAACAACAACCATGTGAGGGGGACTAGAGTGTGTCTGCTTGTGCATGTGTGTTATATTTACAGTCAGCGCTGAAGATTAGTGTTCAGCCGAAATACTAGTGTGTAAATGTTTATGCAATCCAATACTGACATCCTCGGCTGTAGCTCCCCCCTCCGTCTGACTGAAGGAGATCCCCTCGCACCTGCAGTAACATAGTCATTACAATATAGCCCGTTTTATTGTTCAAACTCAGTGTCACATTATGCTTTAAATCCTGTTCTGTTTTACATTAAAATGTTTCTACTTTGGGGGAATTTTGGCTTGAAAAAATTAACGGATGTCATATTTAAATCCTCAGAAAACTTTTGTTTTTAAATCTCACATCATGGCTAAATAAGCAGCACCTGAAGTTAACGTTCAGAAGATAACTTGTGTTTAAGTGTTTAAGGTTATAATCCTTAAAGATGATTTGTCTTCACTAGTGCAGGGATGTTCCCAGTGTTTTCCAGTACTCTAACTTTTAGGCCACAAGAGTGCAGGACACCTCAATAAGACACTGTATACAGGTATCATTTGGAAATAGAACAATGTGCTTCATCGTCCTTCCAAAATATGAAGCAGCAGGCTATATAAAGCTGGAAAATGATGAAATCAAATGTTATTACTTAATTTACCATGATAACTGTGTTAATGCTACATGTGCATCTTTACAGTGAATAAACAAAACTCTACTAGCTCTATATACTGAATCAGTAGCAGAAAGAAAGAAAGACCTGGAGGAAGTATTCAGATCAAAATACAAAACATATTAGTAACACTAACAGGCTCTAGAAGTTATGTAATGTAACGCAGTGGAGCAGTGGAAGCAGTCGCCTCTGCAGCTGCAGGTGGTGATTACAGAACACTGATGCATTAAATGTTGTTGGGCTGGGAAGGGAGGTGGAAGCAGCGTAGCACTAGATGCTAACGGCTCATGTACAGAAAACAAAGCCTGTCACACACTCGGGCAACAAACACAAAATCAGGTCAAGTCAGCATTCGGCTGATCTGTTGGACCAAACACATCTGTACACTTGTACACACACTTGAACCATGATGGCGCGCTGGCTGAATGATGCCTTTTCTGCTGTAAAGTTGGACATTTTAACATGGGAGTCTATGGGGATTGACTCACTGTTGGAGCCAAACTGCAGTTTTTTGGTTCTTCAGTGTTGGCTTGATTTTTCAACACGTACTGTGTCTTCTGACTGGTACAAGAACAAAGCCATGGACTGTCTCCTCATCATTCTGTTATGTACTGGCTTCGGCTCAGCATATACAGGAAGCATCAGGGATATCAAGACTGTACAAGAGCTGGTATCAGCACAGAGATGCTCATAAGTCAAGTCTCAAGTCTCGTATGGTTGTGGAGCGTGTTCTATCATCTGCCGCCACCCAGTCTGCTGAGAACACTGCATTACTATAACTAAAGAATTCAAAGCATGTAATGCATCATCATCACTCCTGCTAATGCACCGAAAACAGAGAAAACACCCAGTAGAGTGCAGCGCTCTGAACCACAGACACTAGGGGGAGGACTGAGAAAATGTCTGCTGTAGTTTCACCATCCGTCAGCTGTTTACAAGTCAAGAGAAAGAACAACATTTTTCATTTGACAGATACATTTAAACTCTCACTCTTGTACCAATGCTGCCAACACAGGTCCATCCTGACGGGCTTGTTCCCGCCCACCTCTGGCTCCGCCACCATATATGGTCATGACATCCGCACGGAGATGGAGCGTATTCGTCAGAACCTGGGCATGTGTCCGCAGCACAACGTCCTGTTTGACAAGCTGAGCGTGGAGGAGCACCTGTGGTTCTACTCCAGACTCAAAGGCATGGAGGAAGACGACATACGCAAGGAGATGGACAAGTCAGTGTTTTATAATTCTTTGCCCACAACACAAGATTATAAATAAAGATAGTGCAAAGTACATGAATGAAACACCTGCAGGTACCTTGCTTCATGCAGAACAGTGTTGAATACTATCATTGCAGCTCTGAAATCTTACCACACACTTTTATGATCTTATTCACTTAGATTTTTTTAATTGTAGCTGACAAAGAATATAAGAAAGGTTACATCATTCTCTGAAATGATCAAAAGAAGGAATTAAGGATCTCTGTGTGGCAGCTTCAAAGTGTAATCCTCTCCTGTAAATGTCCCATGAGTCACGCCATCTCTAGATATTAATAGGTATTTCAATTCCCAAAACTGAGGCCAAGGCCTTTATTTGGATCAGGCCTCTTGTTTCTGTTCCTCAGTTAATACACATACACGTTAACAGACTCAACACTTCTTCTATGTTTTTCTGTTTTCTCGGTAAGTTGAGGTTAATCCACTCTGCTGCTCCCAGTTTTGTCCTCTCTAACACAAATATGGTTTTCATGCAGTCATTATGTTCAACACTTACTACGCAGAAGTTTCCCACGGAAAGATCTCCAGCAGCTAAACTGGATCTTCTCTTTGCTCTTATGTGCAGGATGATCGTTGACCTGGAGTTATCAAACAAGCGTCACAGCTTGGTGCAGACTTTGTCCGGTGGGATG
Organism: Seriola aureovittata; assembly: GCF_021018895.1. Taxonomy (NCBI): domain Eukaryota; kingdom Metazoa; phylum Chordata; class Actinopteri; order Carangiformes; family Carangidae; genus Seriola; species Seriola aureovittata. The sequence continues at coordinate 1,811,924 of NC_079368.1, read as the reverse complement.
AAGAGGAAGTTGTCTGTGGCCATCGCCTTCGTTGGCGGCTCCAGGGCTGTCATCTTGGATGAACCCACAGCGGGGGTAGACCCGTACGCCCGCAGGGCCATCTGGGACCTCATCCTCAAGTACAAACAGGGTGAGTTGAAGTTCTACAGCAGAAGGCAACCTTGAAATAAACTCCAACATCTATTTATTACTGTGTCCAAGGTAGTTCTGAAGGAGAAATGGCTGTACATGCTTCAGCAAAGCTGCCTTCACGTCAGCTATCTGTTGTATTAAAGTATATCCTTCAGTAATACAGACCACTTATAAATCTTTTGCATATCAAAGAATTTCTTGGCTTACTTTTCCTCACTGCAGAGGATGAGGCTGCCTGGAGTCAGACTTTTTGCATACTCAAAGAAACAGGAACAAACTATAATTAAAGACTGCAAGACATGGCATGAATACGGTTTTTACTCTGGCAGCAGAGTGCTGCAGGGATGACGTACTGTATCTTTGTGGGCCAACCCAGAAGTTAGCATCTCTCTGGTTCCCTCCACAGAAAGCCAACTGTGACCAACCAATTTATAATACTGACACATTTTGTTCAGCAGTATCCACAGAACGAGGGTGTAAAGGTGGACTGGTTTAAACGTCCCTGACAACCACTGTAGTCTCATTTAGACACTTGTTAGCAACCGGCCTTTTTTAACAGACGCAAAAGCTTCGAGAAATCAGGACTGTGGGATTTACTGATGTATTTTATGTTGTAGAAGAAAATGTGAAAATGTCTTGAGCTTGTGTTAACCACAGACCTTATTTCAGTTATCTAACCAAAAACCCGTTGTACAAACCCACTGAGTTTGAGGCAAGTGAAAAATGCTAATTTACATTCAGGTGTCAGGAGTCATTCCTGCAGCACTCTGGTATAGTCGTCTACATAAGATATCTGTGAAAAATAGCAGGAATTCTTGGAATGTAATGAGCTCAGTTTTCACATTATTGTTGCAGATGCACTTCCTGTCCTTTTCTGATTGTGTGTTTGATTATTTCTGCGCAAACCAGCTGCTGTATATGTGTGTCAACGTATGTTGCGTCTCTGCCTCAGGTCGTACGATTCTGCTGTCCACCCACCACATGGATGAAGCAGACCTTCTGGGAGATCGCATCGCCATCATCTCACATGGGAAACTCAAGTGCTGCGGCTCGCCGCTCTTCCTGAAGAGCACCTACGGAGACGGATACAAACTGACGCTGGTCAAAAAGCAGAGTGAAGGCCGAGGTGTGTTTACATACACGTGTGAAGTTTTTCTATATGAGTTCTGAATGTCTGTCAGACTGTAAATTACTGCCTATTGAATTATTATTATTATTATTATTATTGTCAGTGGCCATGTCCTTGAACAATTTTAACCACTGACAGTGTAAAACAAAAAAAGCTCATTTTCATAGATTTGACTTATTCTTATTTGAGTTGACTGTTTTGAGGTGTTGCCATCAGCCCCCCCTCCTGCCATGGGTGATGTAAACAGGGAATATAATGTTTCCATGGCACTTTAACCATGGACTTACATAAAACAATCACCTGGATGATTGATACTGAAGCAGATCTGTAGATGATGATCCTCAGTGGACGTGACATGTTTGTCTGTGCATCCTGACGTGACAGTGTTCTGACTATTAGGAGACAGAGAGCGTGTTTTGTGCTGAAATTGTTATTGAGAAAGAATCGCACATTGACACTCCTCTAAAATGTATGAATTAATACATTTGTTGTATAAGTTTGTGTGATGAAAGTTGGTCATGTGTTAGCTAGTCGTTGACCTGCCTCCAGCCGCTTCTCAGTTCATCTCCTCTGCTGCCTGTGGTTCTTTACTGACATGACTGTGTTTTCTTTTCCTTCCCCGTCTCACTCTTTGCCTTTTCCCCTTTACTCATCCTGTCCTCCACCGCTCCATCCGTCCATCATGTTGCATGATTTCCTTCCATCCTCCAGGCCAAGGCAGCCAGCTGCAGCCTCCTTCGTCTCTGTCTCCGTCCTCCTCTCTGTCGCCTTGCTCAGAGGCCCGGGTCACCCAGTTCATTCGCCATTTTGTGGCTTCCTGCCTGCTCGTGTCTGACTCCAACACTGAGCTGTCCTACGTGCTGCCCTCCGAGGCCGTGAAGAAGGGCTGCTTCGAGAGACTGTTCCAGGTACACAAATACAGACAACACAAACACTGAAACTCCTCGTCCTGTTCTTGGTCTTCTGTTGCTGGATGAACAGTGAAAGGGGCATCATCTGGCATAAGTCTATGTATCTCTCTCTCTCTCTCTCTCATACACACATACGTTTTCTCATTTTGTGTTGTGATGACGGTGCAGAGCGCTGTCTGACACGTCAGTCTAAAATCTCCCATAGGTTCAACTGGGTTGAGATGTGGTGACCGTGAAGGTCACAGCATAGCATTCACATCGTTTTCATACTCATCAAACCGTCAATGAACCCTATAGTGTCCTATGAACAGGGCAATGTCATCCTGTTTCTCCGTTCAGTTTTAAGGTTTGTCCTTTAATGTGCACCATCTGTTAATATACATGTATATATTTACATGACTGATTAGAAGATTTAGAACACCCCCATGTTTCCAGTTCTTATTGAGAACGGTTCAAGTCCAGTGAACAACCTGAAATGGTACAAAGGTCAGTGGGAAAAACTTTTCTAAATCCAAAAATCATCTAAATCTGATAGAGAACAGACTCTTTCAGGGGTGAAGAAAATGGTGAACTTCATCTTTCCAGCAGCAGTGAAGAAAATGAACCTTTGAAAGTTACTGAAACACCCCCCCCCCCCATGTTGGTGATAACTACAGAATGTGTTACTACACCCTCTGAAGCATCATTAGGACAACACTGTGCTGCAGGAAGTACGACTGTATGTTGCTGCCAGAAGTAACTAATGAAGACAGACTGGTCGGTCAGGGCTTCATCCTACAGCAACATAATGAGCCACAACATTAAGACCAGAACATGATGAAGACCGGCACAGTCTCCAGACCTGAACCCCATGGAGCTGGATTTAGATGAGCTGGACAGAAGGTGAAAGTAAAGAAACCTTAGTGGGAACGCTCTGAAACAATATTTGATTTCCCTCGCAGAAAGAACGTCACGAGTTAAAATCTTTATTATTTATTTGTTGTTGAGACAGGATGCACATGTCAGTAACAACTGGAAAAGTTGAGGTGTTCTAATACATATATATATAAATATACATACTGTAGATAGATAGATGGATGGATAGATGGATAGATGTAATGTATCATTCTCTTCCGCTGTGTGTGTCCTCAGGCTTTGGAGCAGAGCCTGGACAGCCTGGCCCTGACCAGTTTCGGGGTGATGGACACCACCCTGGAGGAGGTCTTCCTCAAAGTGTCTGATGAAGACCAGTCTCTGGAGAACAGTGACGCTGGTGAGACCTCTCCTTCGCCTCCAGGTAGCTCAACACCACCACAAAGTTTTTACTGCTCATGAATTAATCACGACTTTCTCCACAGAAATAGATTTCCGCACAGTGTGCACTTTCTGAGTTAAAGTTCTAACTTTAGACATTTTTAGAGTTCACTCTTTGGCTCCAGGCTGAGGTGATAACCCCCCCTCCCCTCCCTCTCTCTGGGCAGACATGAAGGGTTCCCCAGGGGGCAGCTCAGTGGGGAAATCTTCAGTGGGTTCAGGAGGCCTGTGGGGGCCACAGGGCGAGACTGCACCTTCGGTGGAGAGCGAGAAGCTGGAGGTGGAGCTGAATAATCTGGTGACGTGTTCCAGGCTGAGCCACAGCCAGTCCTCCCTGAAATCCTCCTCATCCATCGGCTCGACGAGGGGGGATGAAGGGGGGCTGTATGCAGATTTCTATGGAGATTACTGTCCACTCTTCGACAACGGCCAGGAGTCTGACTCTGCCAGCCTGAGGGGTAAGACAGCTGTGTCTGACACTGACTCCTAATTCCAGTCACTGAGCCTCAGGACAGCTGTAGCCCACACTGAAACCTGATACATCACTTATAATATTTCTGTGTTTTTGCTTTTACTGTTCACACTGGGCTTCTTTCAAGAAACACTCTTAAGTGGAACGCACGTGTGATTCAAGAGAACAACAACACTCAACGATGTTCTTGTATTTACAATTTTCTCATAGGTTCTGGAGTTTATATATGTTACTGAAATAAAATCAAATAAAGATAAACATTTAAAAATGAAGTAGAAGTTAAGTAAAAGGTTATTTAAACTTAATTTATTGTCCACCATGCCACGGGCATCATGACATTACTTTTTGTATTTCGTTGATTCCTTCTTTATTTTAGTCACAGTGTGTCTGTGATGACACAGCACTTACAGTTGTAGAGATATTTTCTCATTTTTTAAGTCCCTTGAAAGGGACCTCCTCCTATTTTACACATGAATATGATTACAGGTCATTACAGGGGAGTGCTGCTGTGAATGTGAAAAAAATTGTCCAGCTAAGCTGAGATTAATCTCAATATGTCCTCAAGTGATGTCACTTGAGTCATTGGCTCCTCTCCTCAGCACTTCTCCTCGACCTCGATGTGACACATCATGAGGTTCAGAAAGGACGCAAAGGAGAATTGATAAGGACAAGACGCCGCAGTGCGAAGAGAACCCGACTGCACTTCCACCGGGCTTTTTTTTAAACCATCTTTATTTATAACACATGAAAGATTAGGCTCTACAGTTCAAACAGAATCACATGTCTAAAGAAAGGATGTTTTCAGTTTAAACATAGGGAACATTTAACCAGCAACTACTCATAGGAAGAAACAGTTGAAACTAAGAACAAAAACAACACAAGCAGGACTGATAAGGGTTGAAGTAATATAACATGAAAGGAAGATGCAAGCAGAGAAATCTGAGCCAGTTTCCTGACACGGGCACGTGTGACCTTTTTTATACATTTGTGAAGTAGAGCATCCAGACAGGCAGACGTGCATTGCAGCTGCTAATCATTTCAGTATTTTTCCTTTTTTTTCTTTTTCATTTGACGTTTCCTTCATCTCCAGGGGACGCGGAGAACCCATCGTCCCCAGAGCCAAAAGTCCAAGAGGGGCAGGGCAGCTTCAAGTTGGAGGGCTGGTGGTTAAAGCTAAGTCAGTTCCACGGCCTCATTGTCAAGAGGTTCCACTGTGCCAAGAGGAACACCAAGGGCCTCTTCTCTCAGATCCTCCTTCCTGCTTTCTTTGTCTGTGTGGCCATGACTGTGGCCTTATCTGTGCCTGAGATTGGTAAGATTTTAATTATGGTTTATATATACAGATGGTTTTTGTACTGAGGTGTTCAGTGCTGTTGGTAATACTGATGAGGACAGTTCACTGTTGAGTTATTTATTGGTGATGACGGTTTAGTTCATTACATCTATAAATCAGTCCCTGGAATGAAAATAAGCATAACTGCTTCTCCTGTGGACAGGGATTGAACAGCAAACACTTTTATTTAACCTACACTTATTTCAAAAAAATTCCTACAGTTGCTTCTCCATGAAAGACTCTTACTGCCCCAGATAATGTGATGAAGTATTCAGAGCCTTCACTTAAGTAATAGTAGTACTACCACTCACAATAAAGCCCTGCATTTAGGTAAAAGTACAGAGGTATCAGCACTAGAACACATTTTGCAAATCAGCCTTGATGCTGCTATATTTCATATATTATATACAGTAGTTATATGATTGAGTTCTGAAATTGCATTAAGGATATTGTAGTAACAATATTTTTTTATAGTTTTTAACTAATAGCAATCTCAAAGTTCTGTCTGTTTAATTATCTTTGATGACACCTGTGGCCATAAATGGTAACTGCGGGTTTGTTTTCGAACCATACTTGTGTGAACTCGCATTATTAACTTTGTGTTAGTGAGTCATTTTTTTTTACCAGACACCCAGTTCATAAAACTGCAAAACGCAAGGGCGTCTTTATCATTTCATCACAGTGTCATAGTCTCAGTTACCAATGTGTCACCTCATCCAGTGACAGTGACTTAAACAACACTTATTTAAATGAAAATCTATGAGATTGCCACTTTAAACAGCTTGTTGAAAAAAATGCTCTAGAATGGAATGTCTGGAGAAATTAGTAACTTGCATCACTATAATTATAAAAATGTATAATAGAAAATTTTTGAAATGAGTTCATTTGCTTAAAAAACAGGGTTGGCAGAACAGTAAGACTTCATGTGTTCATTTATGCACTAAAATTACTCAGTAAGCACATTTTATGTCTTATTTTACAAACTGATCAAATAACTAGTAACAAAATAACTAGAAACTAGTCAAATAAATATAGTGGAGTAGAAAGTATTTCTCTCTGAAATGTAGTGGAGAAGAAGAAAGTAGTCACTCCTGTGTCTCAAGTAGAATACAGGGCAGAGCTGCTCATGTATAATATTGTTGCTGTAACAATAACCACTGTTGTTATTTATAAAAGTAGTTTTTATTATTATTATTATTGTTGTTATTATTTCATGAAAATGATGGGAGGTAGAACACAATACTGACACATAATCACTGTGTATAGTTGTAGCTTCACATTCTAGCAAACAGTTTATTCTAGGGTGACCAGATGTCCCCGTTTTCCAGGGACATTCACCGTTTTTGGTGGCCTGTTCCTGGCTGGAGCTGTCCCTGTAAATGTCCCTATTTTTAACTGTAAATTAAAAACAGACTTATAGCATTGCGGTTGTTTTGGCCAACAGAAGGGGCTAGCTGCTCACTATAGCAGCTTCAGAAATGAAGCTAAAATTATCAAAAAAGATTTTCCTATCAGATCTTCTTTTTTGTTGTTGTTTCTAGGCAGAGAAGAGGTTAGCTCGCTCACTCATTGCTTAGGAGTTCATACAGGGCAGTAAACAAACATACCCAGAGCCTCCCACCCGGAACTTGAAAGTGAAAAAGTTGACTGACTGTCTGTAAAGGACTTCACATGACAATATTCACAAACTTTTATGAGAGATTCTGTTGATTCTTGTGATGTGTGGACCCTTATGAACTAAAGGAATATAAATAATTGAGGAATAGTTAGACAATAAGATTTCACGACTGCTTCAAAGGTAGGGACTTGTCATTTTATCAGTCGTCTTTCACCATAGTTCAACAGTTACCATGGTCAAAATACATCAAACAAGGACTGTCCCTGTTTTTTTTCATAGATAAAATCATTGGATATTTTAAATAAATATATATAATAATGACTGCCGAACAGGAAATGTCCCCAGTTTGTCATCTGGTCACCCTAGTTTATTTAGCAGAGACAGAGCAACATTAGCTTCATTTGGAAACGTGTCTGTGTCCACCTGGTGAATGTAAGTCTTTTAGCTCAAATTTGGTCTTAACCAGCTCCTGAGGGAAATATCTGACTATTAGCTGCTAATTGCTGAACAATGTTAACTAGCTAGTTACTAATTGTGCTGTTGGGTGCTGATAAGATAGGGTACAGTGGGTTTATCAGAGCTTGTTACTGAAAACAGCGGCTGCTGCTGAACATGGTTAGTGAAAGTTCTGAGACAGAACCATACCAGTAAATCTGAAACCAAATCCAGTGAGCTTAAAAAAGTTACTCACTTTGAGTTTTACCTTTCATGCTAATAGTCATTTGATCCATTGTAAATATTAAAGTATTTATTTGTTTAGCTTTGATAAATTAAAGCCCAATCTGAATTGGGAACAATAATTAACACAAAAGAATGTGATCAAATGTAAATGGTTAAGGCTTTCTGCTTAATGTTGCTGGAGGATGATTCCATTTGTTTTGTTTTACAGGAGACTTGCCCCCCCTGATCCTGTCCCCATCTCAGTATCATAACTATACCCAACCTAGAGGCAACTTCATTCCCTATGCTAATGAAGACCGACCCCAGTACAGGTAAGATGACACTTGTGTTCATGTCCATCTTTATATACTGTCTATGCTGTGCACACACTTTGCACTGAGATGCTCTTTAAAGGAGTTGCTCTAATCTCATTCCCATAACACAATGTAAAGGGTTGGGTCCTGGTTTAGATTCCTTCAGTGTCAGTGGTTCAGGAAATCAAACAGACCCAGTGATTCTAACTGTTAAAAACACTGAATTAAGCAGTTTGACATTTAAAGTCAGTGTTTGAGCGACGCTGTACGGAGGACAGAGACTCAGGGAAGAGTTGGAGCTGAGATTGATGCTAACCTTTGTTCTGATTGTTTCTCTGATAACTTATGAACCAGACGTTCAATGATTAAAATCCTTCATCTGGTTAAAATATATTGTTGAAAACCAGCAAGTTGTAAAAGTGAATGTGGCTTTAAACTAGATAAAAGTCAATGTTGAGCTTCTGATAGGATAGGAATCCACAACAATGACACATGATCATAGAGGATATGATGTCATTGACAGGCAACCAATGAAACATTACCATGATTGAAATCACAGATTTCTCTGGTTTGAGAATTGATAGAAACATTTGTGATAATGTAAGAACACAACTCTTTAATGCGGAAAAGTTACCAATTATGACCTTAAGTCAGTCTCAAAACAATACTTACATACACTAGAGGAGCTGTTGGTCTTTAAATGTTCCTCCTGATCATACTGGGCTTTCTGAAGTGATGTCATTGTGAGAGACAAAATCCACAGTCCTCATTCTGTTGAAATGCATTTTTAAATTCAGCTGAGGCTCATATACAGCTATAGTGGTCAGAGAGTTAAATCAAGAGGATGTCTTCCAAACTTAGTCTTTTAGTCCCAGATTTCCACTGTGTGCTTTCACACAGTGTTTCCTTGCTGAACTGTGGTGGGACAGTAACAAAAAGAGGGAATTTGACACTGAAAAGACTGAATCTGTAAGTTAATAACTCCTCACATTTTTGCACAGAACAAAGACTGTGTATTTTGTCCCCCTTCACTTATACTGAAATCACACTAGACAGGGATCTCTTTGGAGCCAGTATGGACAGGAGGAAGCATAACTGGACTTGACTAACAGTGCAGCACATTCAAGTGTGTGAGTGTGGTGTAAAAACAGACGTGAACCTATCCTTTAACATCTCGCCTGTGTTGTCCTCTATCTTCAGCCTTATGGGATTTGCACAGTGTCCAACATGCACTGATCAAATGTAAATATGTGTAAATATGTACTGTCTGTAATACTGGCAGCAAAAATAGGCTGACTGCCTGCAGACCTACACCCTGTTCACACCTGTCTTCTCACTACTTCGCTTTATATGCAAATAAACATATGCATTGTTATTTAGAGAGAGAGAGAGAGAGAGGGAGAGAGAACAGGACAAGCAGGGGTTGAGTGAATCAACAATCTGCTCTACAGTGAAATAGAGTTTGTTTGAACTGTGTTGGGACTAATCAGACTGTGTTTGAGGACGTCATGGAGTAGGCAGTCCATCAGTGTGGCCCCATGTGGTCCAGACCACCTCTCAATGTGGTCTGAGCGATCCAATATCAAATGCGTCCTCAATGCTTCTCAGGCACGTTCACACTGAACTTAGAGCTGTCAGCGTGTGATCGGACCACCTGAGACTGATGTTAACACCAGGTCTGAGTTATAAGCATAAATGTTTTAATGATCTTTTACATGACACATTCAACAAAAGACATCCACTTCTGGGCAGTTTGTATTAAGATGTAAAGCCCCTGCACTCATTTCCTTATTCTGGCTGATTTGACCGATTCAAAGTGCTCGCATGTACAAATTATGATTCTGTTAGCGTAGTTGCAGCTGTTAGGAGGAGGCAGCAGAGGAAGCCGAGGTCTGAGCAGTCCAAATACTATAAATTAAATCACTTGTGAGGAAGTTCAGGGCTTTAAACACTGAAATAAACCTTTACTTTGACTACAGTCTGAGAGTAGCACCTTTGTCCTCCCCTTTCAGGAGTAAGCTGTTGCCAGACGCCAGCCCACAGAAGATCATCAACACCCTCCGTCTGCCCTCAGGCGTGGGTGCTACCTGTGTCCTCAAAACTCCCTTTAACAGCACCCTGGACCAGCTGGCCCAGACACTCAACCCTAGCGCCAACAACTCCAAGACCCTGGCTGCCCGTTACTTTGACTCCATGTGTCTGGACTCCTTCACACAGGGGGTCCCCCTCTCCAACTTTGTACCCCCTCCGCCTTCACCAGCACCTTCAGATGACCCAGACCCTCGCTTTGAAGATGGACTGTGGAACTTCACAGTTGCCCCTCCAACCACAGTCCATGGTGAGTCCATGTGCAACTCACTGTAATATGTGCAGTTTCAAATATACCTCCACAACAGTTCAGGCTGAAACAAATCAGACTGAAGTGCTCTGGTAATGTCTCAATATGTGTTGAGACATTAAGATGTGTAATACCTCCCACTTCCCGAGTTCACCAGCCCAGACAGCTCCATGTTTTCCTCTTCTTCTGTGTTTTATTTGAAGTGTTGATACATAAGAAGATATATTTGTGGTTTTAAGAATCAAAAACCATCTCAATGTAGTTCTACATCTCCTCTCTCAAGCTTCTGTCAACAACAGGTTGGTGAGCCAATCAGAAGAGAGAAGGCTCTTAGCCTCTGTTCTGATTGGCTGACTGCTTTCTGAGTGATCCAATAAGAATATAGTAGATTTCAGGTAAACACTCAGAAAAACCAAATCCTTGGTCTCATTTGATCCATTGGGGCACGGCTGAGGGAGTTGACTGCTTTGTTGTGACATCACAAAGTTCCAGAAGTCCTGATGGCTGGTTTTAAGGCTCAGTTTCTGAATACAGGCTGTGTGTATTTCTCTGTGGACTGAAGCTTTGATACTTTCACAGTATTAATATAGAACCTCTTTTATAATCAAAGAGAACATGGACATTTACCTTTATACTATATAGACCTTTAAACTGGCCCAATCGATGCCTCGTAACAGAAATGTAAATAACAAGAGGAAAAATAATGAGTTAACAAATGAAATGACTTTAATAATCTTTAATTAATAATACAATAATAACAAGAAGAAGAACATTAGAACAATTAATTTTTCACAAATTTTCTGTTGCCCCTTTGATCTTCATTGTACATAGAACTAACTTCTCCCTGCTTTGTTGGTAGCTGCACTTCAGTCAGTTTCTACCTCATCTTTTTTCCAGTGCTGAGCCACTGTCTAAACATTTGCACTTGAGTCAGGAAAAAGTTTGGTTTCCAGTCATTTTCATTATTAACTCTATTGATTTGAACCATTTCTTTACACCATCAACACAGTGTCTCTGAAACAGCTGATCTCCTGGATTTCCACAGAACAGTCTGTAGTTTTTACTCAGAATGGTGGAAAAACAAAAAACAGTTCAGTGGACTGAAGCAGCTTGTTGATGAGAGAGGTCCTAGGAGAATGGACAGGTTGGAGCTTGACAGAAAGACTGTGGTCACTCAGATAACCACTCTTTCCAACTGTGTTGAGCAGAGAAGCTTGAGAGTGAACATATTTTATGTGCTGGCTCACAGGGTGAGATGCGACATTTAATGGAGCTGAACCATCGTTAATGTTTCTTTTCCCCTCTGCGACAAGTTTGAAGTGTCTGCTATGAAAAAGCTGCACTGAGTTAAAGACGCCTCTCTTGTGTTTGCTCAGAGCCTGTGACGTCTCCTCCCACCCTCCCTCTGTCCATCCACGAGCCTGTCCGTTGTACCTGCTCCATGCAGGGGACGGGCTTCTCCTGCCCCAGCGGGGTGGGAGGGCGCCCCCCCCTCATGAAGGTGGTGACAGGTGACATCCTGGTGGACATCACAGGCCGCAACGTCTCTGAGTATCTGCTCTTCACGTCGGACAGACTGCGCCTGCACAGGTAGGACTGCTTCTGAACATTTTTAATAAAGTAAGAAGCATTTGAAATATAATAATGACGACGTTGAGAGGCTCACAGAGCATCAGGGCTTCATCTCACATTGTTTGAAATCAGTGTCGACACAATCACTGAGGTCTAAATATATATGCAAAGTGAAGGGGTAATGGAGGGGTAAAGGAAAGCTAGAAGGACTTGTTATTATAATTCAGACCAATGAACATGGTATTATCCTCTAAAAGGCAAAATGACGGACACATGTCCATGCTGGTACTTAAAGCTAATGCTTTAGATTTAAAGTACTGTCAAACACACAAGCCAGAGAGGAGTTTCTACAAACTACAGATTGAAGTTCAAAGTAAAAGGAAAAAGAGCTACACATGTATCTCCTGTTTAGATTGTGTACAGCAAAGCTTCTCACCAACTCAGATCAACACTCACTGACGGATTACATTTAAAGGATTACATTTAAAGGATTACATTTAAAGGATTACATTTACATGACATCAGCAAAACACATGAATAAATGTATCATAGGGATACAAACGTAGCCTACCTACAGTGTTCCTCATCCAGTACCTTTGTAAAACTCATTATACAGCAAAAAGTAAAACCACAGCAAGGTTGAAAACAAGCACCATAGCTTTCTGCAGACTATAACCACTCACACACCACACATGCCGTTATTGGTTGCTTGGCTACTGATATTAAATGTGAAATTGTGAAATGTTTAATGGGCTCTGGCAGGCACTGTGTCCTGCAGCTGAGTGTCTGCATAATGAAGAGGTAACGGCCACATTCAGGCAAACACTGCACATTAGATTTTTACAAGCAATAGAAGCACAAACACAACAGTGAGCAGAGAGAGAGGAGGGGAACGTTTGACTCACCCATAGTGATGATGTTTTCATGTCCTGCCATGAACACCATACCTGTTTGATGATCTGCATAAAACTCATAAACAGAGGTGTTATTCCACTCCGGTGATTCCTTTAAGCCTTCACTTGTCACTCTGGGTTTCTTTTCTGCCTTGTTGAGCATCACATTGTGCTTGTGGAGTTACTGAGCTGGGTGGTCCTTCCAGGGAGAAGCACAGTGCCCTGAGAGCTCAACACACTGCAACTAAAGAAAACATCCTCATCAGTTTTACAACACATGAGCTGCAAATACTCACAGCACAACACAAGTGTTTCCAGGGGGACACTAAACAGTGATGAACCTTGCTGGGACGCACTTGTTCAATGCTTTTAACTTCAAAAGTCTCAGTCGGGCATTGAACAACAGGTGGGTCCCAGCCAGGTACATCACCATTTGTCTTTTTATGAATGACTGATGAAACGATGGCGTGCAGCAAAGGGACACGGGTTGGACTCGAACCCGGGCCGCTGTGGTTAGGACTACGCCGTTAGGACCAAACAACAAAACAGATTAAAATAAGGTTTAAAAAGGAGAATGAAATAAAATACAAATAGATATATTTAATAATAGGAGCACAGTCATAGTTCATAAGTAAAGATAACATACATTGTACATATCCCTATACACATATTTTGGTCACTACTTAGCCACTACTGTGTTTCAATATCCAGCCCTAACACATACCATCTAGTGCCAGTGTAAAGCTATACATGTGTATTTTCAGTTTTACACCTGAAGTTCTTACTATGAGAGTTTTTTGCATTAGAATATATATATATATATATATATATATATATATATATATATATGTGTGGCTTGTGTCTCTTGCCTCAAGGCTGCGTTGTGTGATCTAGAGATTTGGTGAAAACATTCTGGGGAAATACCTGTTGATGTCATGTTGACACCACACCAGCAACAGCAGTTTCTCTGTCTCTTTACTCCACCATCGGCATTTGTAGCTGCTGCTTCATCACATGTTTCTTAAGTTACTAGCAATGAACCACCATCAACATCTTAGTGGTCAAAAAGTTTCATTTGGAAGATCAAATTATGGCAGATCACGTGATCATATGAAATGAGCAGACTCATCCTCTGAGGCCGTGGCAGGGTTGTTGACCTCGATCAGCAGCCGTCCTCATTCTAATCACAGCTGTTGATCAGACTGTTCTGCTCAGTGAGGATTAACATGGAGATGCTTTTTGCTGGTTGCTCTCTTCTTTAGGATTTTAACATTCCAGGTAGAACACAGGTGGTAACCTTCCTTTACTTACTTAATTAATGAGTTACAATAAAGCTTCTTATTATCAGTTATAATTACTAGTAACTCATTAATAAATGGTGATGGGTTTTACACTTTACAATAAGGCTCCTTTTACCAGTTATAAATGGTAGTAACTCATTAGTGAGATTAATTAGTAAGGATAGTAGTAACTTGATCTTGCCAAATAGTGAGTCTGCATCACCATATGAAAACTGTGTTATAAGTTGTTTATAATTGTTTATTCATGATTAATAAAGTGTTAACAACTGAATTAATAACTTAATTATAAAACCAATTATAAATCATTTCAGGCGGTCTCATTGTAAGGTGGTACCAATATATTTTTTTAAACCATTGCAGCAGCTGCATGTGGAGACAATAACATGATGATGTTTTCTGTCAAAAATAAATCAGAAATTAATGAAATAATGACAAGAAATGTGCTTTTCTGCAGTAGCTGTCGCTCACACAACGCAGGCAGTGTGTTCCTGCAGCAGACGTGCAAAACTATAATTCTGCAGCAAATGAAGGCTACTTTTTTTTTTTTTTTTCTATTTTGTTCACTGACTTTGTTCTCAACAGATATGGTGGTCTAACAGTGGGGAACATCCAGAAATCAATCCCAGCATCCTTTGGGAGGAAGATTCCTCCAATGGTTCGCAAAATAGCGGTTCGCAGATCAGCTCAGGTGAGACGGGCACAGGAAGTCAGGGTTGGGCTTACACAGTGTAAATAACAGCTGACAGAGCAACCTCTTGTGTTCAGGTTCTGTATAACAACAAAGGCTACCACAGCATGCCGACATATCTGAACGTCCTCAACAACGCCATCCTGCGTGCCAACCTACCTGTATCCAAGGGCAACCCTGCTGCCTATGGTAACACATACCAGTTACATCATTGACAGTGATGTTAAATGAAGTTGTGTAGTTTTAAGTCAGCTCCTGGTTTGGTTCTTATCATCTACACAATGAGGTTGTTGTGTTGTGTGTGTGTGTGTGTGTGTTTCACAGGTATCACACTGACGAACCACCCAATGAATCGAACCAGCGCCAGCCTGTCTTTGGACTACTTGTGAGTTGCTCCTCAGCACTAGTAGTATCACCTTAGAAATATTATAAAGGACTTAATCACCACTTGGGGGCTTATTTCTGTAGCTGTAGTTAATCGCCGATATCAGGGAACAAGTCTCAACAACAAAAACATGACAGTGTTTGTGGATTTTAGACAATTTCCAGGCTTGTTGAACTAAACTTATCCATAGTTAACTTTGTTTCCAGCAGTAAAGTTTTACAAAGTAACTTCTTTTCAATTCACGATTTTACACTCCTGAAAAAATTAGGGGAACACTTCAATCACACATCGGATCTTGATGAATGAATGATCCAAGTTGAAAATCTTTGCTGATGTTCATTGTATAATTTGTTGAAAACAAAATGACGTAACAACAGTCAGTGGAAACCATAATCATCAACCCATGGAGGGCTGGATTCACAATCACACTGAAAATCAAAGTGAAAAATTGAAATCACAGGCTGATGTGGCTCAGTAGTGTGTATGGCCCCCGTGTGCCTGTTTGCACTCCCGACAACATCTGGACAATCTCCTGATGAGTCGGCTGATGGTGTCCTGGGGGATCTCCTCCCTGACCTGGATCAGGGCATCAGTGAGCTCCTGGACAATCTGTGCACATAGGTGCTCACATGAGGGCCAGTCAATGGCATCAGTGCCTTCATTATTCAGGAAGTGCCTACACACTCTGGCCACATGAGGCCGGGCGTGGTGCTGCACCAGGAGGAACCCAGGGCCACTGCTTCAGTGTCAGGTCTGACAATCACTCTGAGGATTTCATCCTGGTACCTAACAGCAGTCAGGGTACCGCTGGCTCTGACATGGAGGTCTGTGCCATTCTCCAAGGATCTGCCTCCCCAGACCATCACTGACCCACAAGCAAACCGGTCATGCTGGATGATGTTACAGGCAGCATAACGTTCATCACGGCGTCTCCAGACTCTTTCACACCTGTCACATGTGCTCAGTGTGAACCTGCTCTCATCTGTGAAGAGATCAGGGCACCCGTGGCGGACTTGCCAATTCTGTTGTTCTCTGGCGATGCCAATCGAGCTGCAGGGTGCTGGGCTGTGAGCACAGGTCCCACTAGAGGATGTGGGGCCCTCATGCCACCCTCATGGAGTCTGTTTCTGACAGTGTGGTCAGAAACATGAACACCAGTATCCTGCTGGAGGTCCTGTTGTAGGGCTCTGACAGTGCTCCTCCCGTTCCTCCTCACACAAAGGAGCAGGTACCGGTCCTGCTGCTGGGTTGTCCAGCTGCTCTCCTCGTGTAACGGCCTGGTGTAATCTCCTCCATGCTCTTGAGACTGTGCTGGGAGATACAACAAACCTTCCTGCGGCTGCACATATGGATGTGCCATCCTGGAGGAGCTGGACTACCTGTGCAACCTGATTGGGCTGCAGGCACCTCCTCATGCTACCAGTAGTGACAGGGACACTAGCAAAACACAAAACTAGAGGGGGTGGTCTTGTTTTGCCTCTCCATTGCACCTGTTGTCACTTTCATTTTCACCAAAGCAGATGAAACTGATTCACAATCACTTGTGTTTCCTAAATGTACAGATTGATATCCCTGAAGTTTAACTGACGTGGTGTTATACTGTGATGATTAAGTGTTCCCTTCATTTTTTGAGCAGTGTAAAATCCATTTAGACAGAATCATAGATGGATTATCATATATGTTTATTATTGGATTGTTTACATCCCTGCCATGCAGTGGGAATTTCATGTGATCTCTCCTTATATATCCGTACTCTCTGTTCTCTCCTCCTGACCTATCCTGTCCTCTCCTGTCCACTCCCCTGCCTCTCCAGGCTCCAGGGGACAGATGTGGTGATTGCCATCTTCATAATTGTGGCCATGTCCTTTGTGCCAGCCAGCTTTGTAGTTTTCCTGGTTGCAGAGAAATCCACTAAGGCCAAACACCTGCAGTTTGTCAGCGGCTGTGACCCTGTCATCTACTGGCTGGCTAACTACATATGGGACATGGTGAGGAGGATACTTGTGTGTGTGTGTGTGTGTGTGTGTGTGTCTGTGTGACTGATGCTAACTGACAGTCATACTATAATATTTTAGTCCCTCCTTTTTCTCATCTCTCCTCAGCTCAACTACCTGGTTCCTGCCACATGCTGTGTTATTATTCTGTTTGTGTTCGACCTGCCGGCCTACACCTCCTCAACCAACTTCCCTGCAGTCCTCTCCCTCTTTCTTCTGTATGGGTAAGACACAGACAGACACACACACACACACACACACACACACACTCAAAACCAAGTCCTAACCCTCAAACAGTCATAACTCAAGACTTCACACAGCAATTATGACAAAATTTCACTCAAATGAATAATATTTTCTGACTCTGGATAAATAGGGATGTAATCTGAAACTAATGAAAGTCTCAGAGGCAGACAACCATGAGGATTGTTCTAGTTTTTTAATGTTATTTTTCATTTCCATTGTTTTGGCTTGTTCGCCAAATAAAACCAAAACTGTCCGACTGAAGAAACCCACTAGGAAAGTGAAACGTTTTCTTTTCATAATAGGGGTAAATCCAACCTTTTAATTAAAAAGCATTAAGAGAATATTTTCCATTCTCTGAATAATAATATTTTACTTCAGATGCCATGGCAACATATGCTGGCCCCAGTAGCGATCAATAGCAAGTTCTGCTCGCTGTAATATTTCTGCTGTTGTAAACACAGTACGTGCCCGTATGTGTGTGTGTGTGTGTGTGTGTGTGTGTGTGACTGATGCTAACTGACAGTCATGCTGCAATATTGTAGTCTCTGTTTTTTTCTCACCTCTCCTCGTGCTGCTGTTGTACGGTGAGAACCAGTAGGCGGAGAAGTTTCATACCACAGTGACACCTGTGCAGCGCATAACTGCAAATGACTAGGAATAAGAAGTCAGAAAGCCTGTGAGCAAAGAACCTTTATTCTTGGCTAAAAGTGGTTAAATGAGAAAGTGAAAGAGTGAAAGAACCACAGCTGCAGACCACACGCCTCCATGCTTTGCCTTCTTTCTGATATATCACCTAGAAAAACAGCAGCATTTCTGTGGCTTGGAATCCAGTCACGATTACTAGTGTGAGATTCAATATGATCTGTATAGCCAGTTTCACAGCATTCAAACTACTTCATGTTAACTGAATTGTTGCATCTTCATGTATTTGTTGTGACCTGAAAAACCAAAAACAAGTGTTCTAAACTTCCTGAAGCTTTGGATGTCCTCAATGATTCTGTTCCCTCTAGGTGGTCCATCACTCCCATCATGTACCCGGCATCCTTCTGGTTCGAGGTTCCCAGTACAGCCTACGTGTTCCTCATAGTCATCAACCTCTTCATAGGCATCACTGCAACTGTTGCCACCTTCCTCCTTCAGCTCTTTGAACATGACAAGGCCAGTTTGACTCTTGATGTTATAACCTCAGATACTGCAGCTTATTCTCAGGTTTTAACCTTAATAACAAGATGAGATGTCACATCACTCTTCACCCCTCCCACATATTTAAGTTTATTTAGAAAATGAATTAAGATAGGGAAAAAAAAACTTACTAAATGTATACAGAGTATTGTGTATTGGCTTCTGTAGCAGTATCAGACATGGACTTTGGATGTTTCTGTATTTACTTCTTCACTCTTTTCTTCTCTAGGATCTGAAAAAAGTCAACAGTTACCTGAAGTCTTGTTTTCTCATCTTCCCCAACTACAACCTGGGCCACGGCCTGATGGAGATGGCCTACAACGAATACATCAACGAATACTATGCTAAAATAGGTAGTTGAGCTCACCCCTATTATTTTCACATCTAAAAGTGCCGACTGTTCTACAGTTAAAGCATGTGCCTGTAAATAAACAACAGTGTGTTTTCATGGTAATTCAGGAATATGTCACCGAGCACAACAGTGTGGCTCACTGATGTGTTTTTAATAGTGGAAACAATGAAGCTCTGTGGCTCAGAGGAATAAGACATATCAGGCTTTGATACAGATACAGATACAGATACAGACACAGTACTTGTCGCTAGGATACATTCATTGTTGTTTTGGGTCTTTTGACAAGGTTTTTGACAGTAAACAGAAAAAGATTGAAACTTTAAAGGGGCAATATGTAAGTAATTTGGTTAAAATATTCAAAAAAATAAGTAACCGTTTTGACATTATGTTTAAGATGTCAGTGTATTGTGTTGCAGAGATATCTACTGCAGTTAGCATGCTAACCAGCTACTCCCAGGAGGAGGGATCAAAGAATGCATTTCCTTGTGCACATATGCTGCCTGCTATTTGTTTGGAGTGTGACTTCAACAGTTGGCTATTTTATTTTTTTTTTGGCATTTTCAGATCTATTTGATAGTATATTAGTAGAGAGGGGATGGCATGCAGCAGAGGGTAGTAAGGATTCAACCTACCAGGTGAGCTCCAGACGCCCAACAGTCAGCCAGTTCTTACATATTTCCCCTTTAGACCTGCTCTAAGGTCGACCTGTAATTGTGTTACTGTTTTACTTTTGGCACAGACAAATGTTTTTTTTTCAAAGTAAGAAGAATGCTGGGAATGTGTGCTTTCAGGCCAGTTTGACAAGATGAAGTCACCGTTTGAGTGGGACATTGTGACTCGAGGACTCGTTGCCATGACAATCGAAGGCTTTGTTGGTTTCCTCATCACCATCCTATGCCAGTACAACTTCCTCAGGAAACCCCTGTGAGTGATGTGTGTTTCTGAGTGTGTGAGTTGTTGCCATTTTGCAAACAACTAACATCCATCACAGAGAAGTCTAGAGCTACAGACACCACCACCTCCACCCACAGCTGCAGAAAATCGACTGTAGTGCAATGCAACCACAATACATTTTGGTTTGGAGTAATGACTTTAATATGACTTATGTTGTCTCAACATGGAAAAGTCAATGCATTGCTTTAATTATTGTCTCTCTCCCCTTGCTAGAGGCTGTAAACAAATACAGACACATGATTCTGAAATAAACAGATAAAGGACATGGTCCAGATGTGAACATCAATATTTTTGCAGTAATAAGTTTTTTGTCCCTGTCACCCAGGTGACACAGTTTGCCATAAATGTCCCATCACTTCTTCAAATCCAAACACACACACTCACACAGTGTTATGATTGCATTCTTCACTGTGATACCAGGATCTCCACTCGAGGGTTAATCAAACCAGAAAAGTGCATCTTGTCACATCTCATATTCATCAGATTCAGACTTCTTCTTCAGTGCTGAAGTAATCCACCTGATTGTTGTCTGTACAGTGTAAACAGCTGCGGGTGTTTTCATGGTGTAGATGGAGCTGTAGGTAGTTCTGTATAGTTGATATTTAGACTTTCAGCAAGGTTCATCCTCTAAAAGCTTTCATCAGTCTTCACTGGATCTGTTGTAGTGCAGCATGAAGCTCAGCTGATGCTCGTCAGCTGTTAGTGATTTATTTGCCTGACTTCACGGAAGACAGGAAGCAGATGAGTTGAAATTAGAAAGTGCATGCAAGTTGGCCAAGACAGCTTTTCAGATTTTTCTATTGCTTTCATAAACACTTCAAACCAACTTTATACTCAT
Organism: Seriola aureovittata; assembly: GCF_021018895.1. Taxonomy (NCBI): domain Eukaryota; kingdom Metazoa; phylum Chordata; class Actinopteri; order Carangiformes; family Carangidae; genus Seriola; species Seriola aureovittata. The sequence goes on along the minus strand of NC_079368.1, from coordinate 1,791,319 downwards.
TTGCCCTCTCTCCCTTTGCATGCACAAACGAGTAATGCAGTATGGTCCAATGCAATTCTACTGGTATTTACCACTGTAGCACAGCTTTTAATGAGGCTCAGTTCAGACTCTTTACTATTATCAACAATAGGATTACACCACAGTTTATGCTTTACTTTTTTGATTAATTTAGATAGTTTATTTTCTATATTTTGTTAGCACCTTAAATGAGTGGGCATCAGTCTAAAGGCAGAGGAAGTGATACTAATCCAAGGTTGACAAGATGTGTTGTTGGTGTGATGTTTGCTACAGCAGCAGGAGAGTTGTGAGTATCGCTGTCTGCAGCTTGTGTGGTGGCTGTAGCCACAGTTTGCTGTCTTGTTGTTATTATCGCTGTTGTATCAGGGTTTTATTACCATAAACACCTAAAAACCTTTGCTAGCACGGTGGATTTATTTGGATTGATGAATATTTCAAAATGCTGCTGTAGGTAACATTACCTTCTTGTTAGCTTAGCTTTACACCTACAGTCCTTCCCTCTGTCTCTGTTGTTTTGTGTCTTTGTAAAAACAAGTAGTTTTTGGTCTGTTGTGTTTATGATGTTGTGTTTGTGTGTATGCCATTTGTTTGATGACATTTTATAGGATGGGTGTGTTTGTTTTGCCATTCATTTCAAATATCAAGTCTTTTTCCAGCATCACTTACTCCACCTTTAACCCAGAAAATAAAGCAGTCCAGATTCAGATGTAGGCACACCCACTTCCCATGTAAATCCAAATCCAAATATTTTTTGTAATTAATACAGAGATAGTAGTTTTACCTTTACCACTTACTACATGTTCTGCAGAGCAAGGTGAAACCAGCTGTTCATACCTGTTACCTGGTGCATTTTGGGAAATTGGGGTGAGGTAGTGGTACAGTGGATATGTGAAATATGTTTGTGTGTGTGTGTGTGTGTATGTGTGTGTGTCCAGGAGGGTGCCAGTCAGCTGCCAGCCGATAGATGATGATGATGTAGACGTGGCCTGTGAGAGACGAAGAGTGCTGCGAGGAGACGCTGATAACGACATGCTGAAGATCGAGAACCTGACAAAGGTTTAAAGTCAACTTAATATTAAGAAAATCCTTTCACTCAAGCATCGATAGCTCACATTATGTGTCCAATTATGCCAGCACAGAAAATGAATCTACCAGTCATACATATGAAATCCACAGTAGCTGATTTGTAGTTAAGGAGTTTAAATTTCCAAAAGAAAAAGACAGTTAAGTTCCTTTAATGTGCGTCTTTCTCAGGTGTATAAATCCAGGAAGATGGGGCGTATCCTGGCAGTGGACCGGCTGTGTCTGGGCGTCCGGCCTGGTGAGTGTTTTGGACTGCTGGGAGTGAACGGAGCAGGGAAGACGACCACCTTCAAAATGCTGACAGGAGATGAGTGCACCACTGGAGGAGAGGCCTTCATTAATGGAAACAGGTCCGTGCCAGTCTTCATGTGCTCTATTATTATTATTATTATTATTATTTTTATTTTTGTATTTCAATTTATATATTTGATTGCAAAGCACTTTGTGACTGGTGTCTGTGAAAAGTGCTATGTAAAATCAAGTATAAAATTGATGAATGTGCAGTAGAATGGTTGGTACTAAGTACTCCTGTGCATATGTGTTTTTGCATTTGTGTGTGTGTGTGTGTGTGTGTGTGTGTGTGTGTGCAGTATCCTGAAGGATCTGTTACATGTGCAGCAGAGTATTGGCTACTGTCCACAGTTCGACGCCTTATTTGACGACCTGACAGCCAGGGAACATCTGGAGCTTTACACTCGCCTTCGTGGCATTCCCTGGAAGGACCAGGAGCGGGTAGGTTTCACTCACACACACACACACACACACACACACACACACTTCCACGGGACTGTGTACCATTGACAAAGGCTGGGGCTCGTCACGCAGAGAGGAGAGCAGCATTGGCCTGGATCTTTGATGGGTGACGAGCTGTAACTGTAAAGTGTGCTTGTCAAGCTGTCCTTGAGATCAGTTGTGATATTGCACAGATTATAAACATGCACACATATGTAGAAAATAAACTTGCAAATTAGAAAACTTCCACAATTAAAAGGTTTTCTTCCTAAATATTAAGAAGTTGATTTATCCGCTCTGTATGAGATCTGCTGTAAGTTTGAGACGTTTGAGACAGAATATTGTTACAGGAGTAGAGCAACTCCTTTCAGGAATAGATCAGTACATAGGTTATGTGCATAGTGGACGAGAGAGAGAGAGAGAGAGAGAGGGGGAGAGGTGAGGCTGGCGACTGGAGCAGAGAGTTAAAAGTTAGCAGTATAGCTGTGATCACAGCAGTACAATGCAATAATGTGATGTGTATAGATGTGTATAGAGAGAGAGGGAAAGAGAGAGAGATTTTTTGAAGGGGGTTTGCAGTACTTCAGTTCTTCATTCAGAGTCTCATCAGTAATGATTTAAGCCGAGTGCTCCTTTCAGAGCAGCTGTGAGAGCTGGCAGGACTCCTTCCTAGAGCGGTATGAGTTCCTAATTTTAGCTAGTATCTAACTGCAGGTTCCTCCAGAGCGTGGTGCATGAGGTGAGTTGTGTATTTGGCCAGGTGATTCTGCAGGGTTGGACTAAACTGGGTGAAAGCCTCCTGTAATTCTCTCTCGCCACCAAAAACTTTGGTTTGTGCCTTGGTCCAAGAGCAGCTCAAAGGTCAAGTCTTGTTGGAAATGTCGTAAGGAAACTGTTGGAATGAAGGTGGTACAAGGTTTCAGGGTAGAGGGAGCAGGTGCGCTGGCATTCTTATGACAACAGCCAACTTTGATCGAGGGCTCTAAGCATTCCATGTCAGTGGAGAGGAAGAGTGGCTTAATGAGAAGGAGTTGTGAGGGGGTAGTTCAGCCATTTGAGAGGAAAGGTTTTGCTTTTGATTACTTGCAGCCCAGACGGTAATGTCGGTGCTTATGGCTTGTTGTCATATACCAGCAAACACACTCTCAGGTCCAGGCTGAACAAGTTTCTGGTCATGTTCTCCAATAAGAAGTTGAGTAATGTTTACAGTTGAGTAATAGTTAAGATTTTCAAGACTCACTGGACTGAGTTTCCTCCTGAGGGGTGAGATGTTTGACATCTCACTCTTGCAATAGGTTCTCAATTTCCTGGTCATAGATGGTGGCCGGTTCAGGCCTACGGGACAGAGAAAGGCCATCGACACTGACTTGAGGGGGAGGAGTTTGCAACACTTCACTTCTCCCAGCCCTTTACCTCTGTCCCACTACTCCCTAACATTACCCTTCATTCCCCTCTAGGTGGTGCAGTGGGCATTAGAAAAGCTGGAGTTGGCCAAGTATGCAGACAAGCCTGCTGGCACTTACAGTGGGGGAAACAAACGCAAGCTTTCCACTGCCATCGCACTGATTGGATACCCCTCACTCATCTTCCTGGTAAGAAGTTTGACCTTGCTATATCCTGCATCAGTAAACAGAGTCAGCATTAGTACAAAATGAGAAATGGTTTAATTTTACCAATCTTTCATTTTCTGAACATGATCCTGTTGGGCCTTGGTTGTTTATCAATTTCTCAGGCATCATAAATTAAGAAAATATTAATATTAAATAATAACTTCAAAAAGAATTCGAGTTTTTGGGGGCACCAGCCAAAAATAGGTGAGAATAGCCAATATTGATTCAGTCTTAAATTATTACTATTAATCTGGAATTCTGACAGTTTGGTCAGAAACATGAACACCAGTATCCTGCTGGAGGTCATGTTGTAGAGCTCTGGCAGTGCTCCTCCTGTTGCTCTCCTCGTGTAACGGCCTGGTGTAATCTCCTCCATGCTCTTGAGACTGTGCCGGGAGACACAGCAAACCTTTTTTTGAATTATGGATGATTCCCAGACCAGTAACGTTACTGTTACTCACACTGTTCAAGCTGTAACTGTTACCAACTCTCGTTCCAAATTCATCCCAAAATGAATTTACATCCTTCCTGATCCTGTCTTTATTGGCCCTGGGACGACGGGAGCACGAGCTCTGCCCCTGGTTGGTCAAACTTATTAAATGAAGGCAAAATCAAAGTTACCCAAACCATCGGTTGTAAACAGCCACTGCAGTTGATGCACCAGCAGCATTCTTGTGAAATGATGGATTCATCCCAGCACTTCAGCCTGACCTCCATCTTGGCTTCTCCTTGGTGATGTAACAGGGTTCTGAGGTGGACAAATACAAGAATAAGACTCAAACTGTCACAAACTCTCACACTTTATACATTTTTGGATTTGATTGACATTTTCTTGTTTATGTCGTAGAAAGGCAACAAGAACTTCAATGAGAGTAAAGTGTAAATATTCTGTAGCTATGCTTTAAGTTTGTGGGGTTTTTCAGGATGAGCCCACCACTGGGATGGACCCAAAGGCCCGCAGATTCCTCTGGAATCTAATCCTGGACATCATCAAGACCGGACGCTCGGTTGTGCTGACATCACACAGGTGAGACATCTCACCTCTCACATGCTGGGGCTTATTTTAACTTCTCTTTCACCAGTGTACTTACATATTATTTCATGCTGTCCTCTGCAGCATGGAGGAGTGTGAGGCTTTGTGCACCAGACTGGGCATTATGGTGAATGGCAGGTTTAAATGCTTGGGCAGCATCCAACACCTGAAGAACAGGTGAGGAAGACAAAGATGTTGTTTGTCTTTTGTAGAACGATCTCATCTGCTTCCTTTAAACAGAGTTTGATATGATGAACAGCTGACAATCACTTCTTGCTAAATGGTAAATGGATTATACGCAAACATAAAAAACAAGTGCAATGGTGAACACAACCACTAGATATACGCCATGTAGAAGCCATAGAGAGAGTGTGAACAAATGCACGCCCAGCAAAACTAATATAATGCGTACACTCAAAATGACTGTGTAATATATTTAAACATGTGGAATGATGTTGTGGTTCTGATGTTTGAAGGAAATGTATGTAGTTTGCTCCATGGATTGAATGTTCCCCATTACAATAATGTAGTTGCAAGTTTATATGTCATTCTTACACAGAATGGATATTAGCATTCCACCACAAATTCTATATAAAAACCAAGAAGCTTTACAACAGTTCTTCATCTTCTTATAGTGAAACCCAAGAATCTAAATCACTTCCCTTTAACTCCTCAGGTCAAAAGCAGATAGCGAACCACTGTGTCGACCTGGAGACGAACCACTCTCATGATTTGTGTCACTACATTAAAGCTTTTCATAGATAATGTAACTGCAGCCATGAAAGACGTCGTGGAATATCTTGTTCCAAACAACTATACTGTGATGTACCAGAGAATCGTTGAGGAGAGGCTGATGCTCCAGGGAATGAAAAATGGCTTCATTTTGTTCATGAAATGTGCTGAACTGAAAAATCTTTTCGGAGCAGAAATTGATTTACATGCCATGAGATGCTGAGCAAGAAGGTTCTGGAAACATCTTCTGGATTTGGTCCATTTTATTAAAGCTCCCAACTATGAATCTCACAGTTCCTGGTTGGAACCCAGTTACTTTTCTAATATAAGAAACAATCAAATATCAATAGACAGAGTCTTATTATTACAAACTGGAGATTTTGCCTATATTCTCCAGTTTGCCTGGTGTCCATTGGTTGACCCTCTGGAGCTGACCCTCTGACCCATGGTCTGGTTGTGCATCTCTGTGACATGCTAAAAGCAATGAACTTCTTTGCTGGCTAGTGACTGATGTCAGACCAGTTATGTCCGATAAAGTGCAATGGATGAATTTAGGGTCTACCTGAAGTCTGATTGTTTGTTATAGTATAGTATAGTATAGTCAGTATGTGTTTGTGAAACCGGCTCTTCGTGTCTGTCTGTTGTCTGTTTCACACTTAGTGTCTCTTCTGCTTTAAAAGTTGCAAAGTGTAATGTGCTTCTGTTTTAAGAAAATGAGAATGTACATACAAAACATGACTGAGGACCCGTGCCAACTATTTGTTCTATGTTATATTATAGTTATGTTATCATGTCATGTTGCCATATCTGAAAACCCAAATTAAGTGCAAGACAAAAACAAACTTGCCATCATGTTCGTGTGATCATGCTCCAGGTTTGGGGACGGTTACATGATCACAGTGAGGACCAAGACCAGCTCCAATGTGAAGGAAGTGGTTCGATTCTTCAACAGAAACTTCCCCGAGGCCGTGCTGAAGGTAGATCGCCACTGACCATCACAAACTGAAGTCTCAGCTCCACCTCTTTGACCACTTCTGAAGTTAGGTGGAGTCAGGCACTGCCAAGATGGAGACAATGCCTCACTCTGAGCTTCAAAACTGCTCTTCACGTCACGGAGGCTACGTCCATCTTTACTTACAGTCTATAATCTCACCCTCGGGTGTTTAAATCCAAAGGGTGTTTATCACTCTCCAAATTTAACCTAGCCGACCAAATGTTTAAAAAACCCCAAGGGTTAAGTGATTTTAGTTTTCTTGTCCGATGAAAAGCATCTTGTTAAACAAGATATTTTGGTCGGGGCCTGTTTGACAAGGTTTTTGAATTTCATATTTCCAGGAGTGCTTTGCAATCAGCAGAGTGAAGTTTGTAAATGCCTGGAAGAGATTATACTCTCCCTTTTTTTGACTCATGTCAGACATTAATCCACTTTTTGTCATGTTTGCAGGAGCGTCACCACACCAAGGTCCAGTACCAACTGAAGTCTGCATGGCTCTCTCTGGCTCAAGTCTTCAGTAAGATGGAGCAGGTGGTGGAGGTGCTGGGCATCGAAGACTACTCTGTCAGTCAGACCACTCTGGACAACGTGAGTCAAAGCTCACGCTCGGTCCTTCAGCAAGGAACCGTGGCGTCCAGGTGGAGATAAACAACTTTCTTTTTCCTCTCAGGTGTTCGTCAACTTTGCCAAGAAGCAGAGTGACAACTTGGAGCAGCAGGAGGCGTTACCCCCCGTCGGTGCACAGTCCCCCCTGCAGCACATCCTGAACTTGCTGAAGTCTCGGCCCGCCAACACAGAGCTCAACGCTCTGATCAGCGAGGCACCGGAGGAGCTGGATAGCGACGATGATGAAGGTCTGATCAGCTTTGAAGAGGAAAGGGTGAGTGGATCATACCTGGCGTTTTTTTTTTTAATTTTCTATTTGTTATAACATTTGTAAATTTTGTATTAAAATGAGGTACAGAAGAAGTACACAGATACAGGTATAGAGGGATTTAGGTGCAGCAGCATCTTATTGTTGGAACAAAAAGGAAACATTTCAAAAAGACTGGAGGACACTTTCAGTTTTTCTGAGCATAACAGTCTCATGTTATCCAGAGCTGTTTATCCCTGTCTGTCCCTAGTTAACGGTTCAGTTAGGGGTGATAGCAGTCTATAAAAAGGCTAATGTTGTGGGGCACCATTATGAACGCAAATATAGCTGGGTAATTATCGGTGGCCTCTATCAAATGGGACTTCTGGTCTCTTTCAGAAAAAAATGGCAGACCTGTAAGTACCTGTAAAGATCATGTTTAACCAGTACAAACCTTTAAGTTATCAAATTCCCAATAGGTACAATCTTACAGAACACCATCATCCTGTATCTGTGATAGTACGATGCTGGTGTGAAGTGTGAATCATAAGCCAGACACTAAGTAGTTTCAACTCTCTTTGAAGATGCAATTTCTTACAGTAAGAATCTGTAACTTTTCCACTTTAAAGTGTCTCAAAGCATCTAGACCTTTGTTCTATATGTTGTTGAGTTCTTACATTATCACAAATGTTTCCATCAATTCTCCAACCAGAGAAATCTGTGATTTTAATCTTGGTAACGTTTCATTGGTCGCCTGTCAGTGACATCATATCCTCTATGATCATGTGTCAGTGTGTTTGTCTGACAGAAGCTCAACACTGACTTTTATCTAGTTTTAAGCCACATACACTTTTTACACCTTGGTGGTTTTCAGCTCTATATTTGAACCAGATGAAGGATTTTAGTCGTCGGACGTCTGGATCTGAAGTTATCAGAGAAACAAGCTGAGGAAATGTTAGACAGCTCAGCTCCCAGCTGCTGGAGACGTCCTGTCCTGTGTCACTGAAGAGCGTCAGTGAATCTCTGAGTTTTAAAGTCAAACTGCTTCATGATGTTTTCTACTGTGGATAATTCAGCTGCTGGTAAAAACCTGCTGAACATCTGCTTCATAAATTATCAGAGAAACAATCAGAACAAAGGTTAGCATCAATGTCAGCTCCAACTCTTCCCTGAGTCTCTGTCCTCCGTACAGCGTCGCTCAAACTCTGACTTTAAATGTCAAACTGCTTCATTCAGTGTTTTTAACAGTGAGAATCACTGGGTCTGTTTGATTTCCTGAACCACTCACACTGAAGGAATCTAAACGGGGAGGAGCTTATGGTAATAGTGGTGAAGATAACACCTCTCATGATCCCACGCTACTTCCTGACATCAACAAACACGGTCTTTTGCTATTGTTTTGATTGAGAGAGCCCTAGAGGCAAAAGTTACAGACTGTGTGTTTAACCACCTCTACCCATACCTTAACTGAGAGACACACAGACATACATTGAACTATTTACATTTTTCACGCCAATAATGAAATTCAAAGCGGCTGAGCTGATGTTCTTTGACTATTTTTTGCAAAAGAAACTAATGACATTGCACTTGATAGATAAGGTTAGATTCTCAGAATAGAACAAGAGAATTTATGATGCTTGCTCCTGTTTGTAGTTGAAACATGTGAAATAACTGAAATACTGTAAACAATGAAGTGGCAGTGAATATACAATTACTAAAAGAAGTTCAAATGGCAGCAAGTTAACGCCACAAACACACACCCCCCCACCCCACCTCCCATTTTTAACTCATGTTGAAAAGGTGGAGGTAAAATATCCTGAAGAAACTTTGACATCATCTCCTCCAGAGCTAGACAGCGTTACAAACTGAATCACAGACTGATGAGTACAAAACAAAACTAATAGAGTGTGACATGTAAATTTGTCTTCTTTGAATTCTTATCGCAAGATAACCATTATTATATATATATATCTGTGTGTATGTCTGTGTGTGTCTTGGCAGGTGCAGCTCTCCTTCAACACAGACACACTCTGTTGAAATGAGCCACTCACTGAGCAGAGAGACGAGCAGCGTCGCAGAGCGGGGAAATCCAAACCCATGAGCTCTGAGGCCTGGAAGGAGAACAGAGCTGCTTATTTAACCCTAAGGAAGACCAAACCCCTCTGCACCATGGGACATGGGACCAGTAGTTCAGTATTTCAGCCTCAAATTCTTCATCCCAGGAGGAATGAGGTGGTTTCGGTCAGATCACATGACCTGCAGGTAGAGACGCAGCAGCAGCAGTGCTTGCATTTGGATTGAAACTTTATCCTGGAATGTTTCCATATTCATTTTATTTGAGAATGTATCACACTAGACGGCTGAGGAATACAGGAGCCTTTGCTAGCGACTGAACATATAATAGGTGATATGTTAAAAGCCAAGTGTCTGGCACCATAGGTCCCATCTGAGCTGGTTGTACACACTCCCTGCCAGAGGGCCTCATTTACAGTTGATAGACTAAACCCGACTTGCCTGAGAGCATACTGTGATGAAACTGATTCCCACTGGTAATGTAATACAGTCTATTTTTCTGTGGCGAGAAGAGTGATTTATTTTGGATATAGAAGCAGCTACGGACTGAGGCCTGTGATTTATTTTGCAATAACAGAAGATTTAGTGAAAAGCAACTTGGAAAGTGACAGGTGTGGACGTGTGGGAGCTGTCGGCCTTTTCTTTGGACTGCCTGTCAGAGACACAGAGGGGAATGTACGTGGTTATGGTCCTTCTAACAACTTGTTCGGACACTGTACAATTTGGTCTGTTTCTACTGAAGGCTCTCTTTTGTGCTTTTAACATATCATTAAGTGGTGGACTCCTCTGTAAACTGGGCACAGTGTATAATAATAGTAACTCCATTCCCATTGAAGGTAACAGCATTCTAACGGTCTGACACTGAAGTGAACTCTGCTCATGTTCCCTGACAATGACTGCAACACCATCACTGTGATACTAAAGAGAGCTCTCTGTTGTTTTAACACGGGTACAGGATGTGTTTTATGATTTGCAGATGATCTTGTTTTGTTTGTTTGTTTGTTTGTTTGACTCAAGATGTGCAAAATATCCACACTTACAAACACGTTAATGTTCCTCTGACTTTATGTTGGCATGTGGTTTTGACCGGTCTCTCTCACGGGTTTTGTGATAGTTTGAGTTGTAACCTGTCCTGTCAATACAGTTACTGTTTCACTACTTCTTTCACTGCTCTTCGGAGTCATGTTTCCATGATTGTTATGGCACTGATGGACCTTTTTCAGAATTGAAGGGGTTGTCATTAAACAAGAAAATCTAAGCTGTCATTTATTTGTTCTCTGAGAATGTTGGTCTGGAAGAATATTTTAATGACTTCTATTATAACATACAGTCCAAACAAAAAAATTATTTTTGCAAACTTAAGACTTTGAGTTTAATTTGGATCTTTCTGTGACTAGAACAAAGTCAAAGTGTGGAACTTCAAAGTGTGTTTTCATTAAAACGATGACAAGACCAGGTCGAAACCTGAGGCGTCATCAGATTCACATTTAGCGTTGAAGCTCCTGTATGAACTTTGCTTTGTGTTGGATGCTTGTGCTTTTATTTTGCTGTGTGAAAATGCTACAGTGACCCTCCACCCCAATTCTGATTTCGACTCAAATGCCCCCCCCACCCCCCACCCCCCCCCACCCGCTTTGTGTGTTTCTGTTCTGTGCTCACCTCAAATCCCAGTGTAAAGGATATATAAATATTTTTTCAAGTCTGTCTTAAAACAATACATGCTCATGTGTACATTGAAGGAGGTACTGGTTCACTGTAATTGCTTCTGTCATTCATTCTGGCCACAAAGAAATCCCTTCTTAAAGGAATGTCAGTGGAAAAATGCATCTTAAAGTTCAACCAAAGCTGCTGGGTTTGGTCTGGACGGCCTTCTATAAATAAATAAATAGATAGATATATACTTTATTTATCCCCAGTGTCCAGCAGTCCTTTAGTAATAATAATAATAATAATAATCATGAGAAGAGACGTTTGCTGCAGCTGCAGCTGCTTCTCTGTCCTGCCAGAATGTTGTGGAGAGGATGGTTGGTATTGTCAAAGATGGCCTCCATCTTACATTACATGCATCTCTCCACAACAGTCCTGAGTGAGTCCAGACTCCTGCCAAGCTCAGACCCAGCCTTTTTGACCAGCTCCAGTCTCCTTGTGTTCATGTCTGACATGCTGCCCCAGCAAACTGCAGCATTAAAGATACACTGGCCACCACTGACTGATAAAACATGTGCAGCATTTCACTGCAGACGTCAAAGGACCTGAGCTTCCTGAGGATAAAGAGCCGGCTCCGCCCCTTCAGGTAGATGACATCAGTGTTCAGGGACCAGTCCAGTTTACTGTCCAGGTGCACACCTAGGTATCCTGTCCAATCCAATCCAATTTATTAATAAAGCACTTTTAAACAACACTGTTGACCAAAGTGCTGTACAATAACAATAAAATACAAGAAAGACACAAAACACAAGTAGAAAATCTCCCATTAAAAGTACAAAAAGACATAAAACAACAGTTAACCAATAAAAGGCAAGATCTCAGACTGTGTCAGAAGCGAAGGAAAAGAGGTGTGTTTTAAGAAGAGATTTACAGACGGTGAAGAGGCCTGACGTGTAAAGGCAACTCGTTCCAGAGTCTGTTTGCCACAACTGCAAACGCCCGATCCCCTCTGACTTTCAGTCTAGTTATTGGGACCACTAAGAGAAAGCTGATCAGCAGACCTGAGAGACGGCGAAGGTACATAAGGTTGAAGCAGGTCAGAGAGATGGGATGGAGCAAGACCATCCAGGGATCTATAGGCGAACAAAAGCATTTTTAAACTGATCCTGAAGCGCACAGAGAGCCAGTGGAGGGAGGCTAGAATGGAGGAATTTATGTGCACCACCTCACTGTCCTTCCCTTGAATGTTGACTGGCTGAAGGACCTAGACCTGTGAAAGTCCATGACCATCTCCTTGGTCTTGAGGTGTCCAGAAGGAGGCAGTTCTTGTTGCTCCATTCACTGAAGGCCATCGTCAGATCCCTGTACTCCTCTTCCTGCCTGTTCCTGATACGCGCCACAATAGCTGTGTCATCCGAGTATTTCTGGATGTGGCAGGACTCTGTATTTAAAGTCGGCCGTATACAGGGTGAACAGGAACGGAGCCGGAACAGTCCCATGGAGCCCTGTGGTCCATCTTGTCAGGTAATCCACAATCCAGGACGTGAAGCAGGGATCCACCCCCTTCCCTTCCAGCTTGTACTGGTGGTCCTGGTGTTAAATGCACTTGAAAAATCAAGTGTTATTCCTCAGAAAAGTTTCTCGGTATGAATGATTCAGCTGTCAACTGTAAGTATTGAATTTTAATTTCAAATTATTAAGGCAAGAATATCCGACAAGTTATTTGTACAGTGATTTTAGAACAGCTAGGAGGCGTTCAAACATACACCTAGCTGTTACCACTGTGTTTCCACAGCCGATTGTTGCTTATAGTTTTTATTGTAACGGTTAGCATACTGGCAAGGTTTCATAAAATAAACAGCAAAAAAAAAAATCAATTAATTAGGACTGCAACTGTCCGTTTTATAATATATTAGTGTTCATCTGATTGTTGACAAGTTGTACCAAACAACGTGCAATATTGACAATATTAACATTTTGCTTTTATTTAAAAGATCCTCACAAGTTTTTTTTAATCATGCCATCACTTAATTTCATTTGAACTCAAAGAAATAACCAATCATTCAAAAAAGAAACTGAAAGCTTTGCCTCAAAATGTGTGCATTTTTAGTTTGAATTGTAATCTTTGCAGTTCATTTTCACAACAAAAACAAAAAGATGATTTGATGTTTGTCGGGTCTTGTGACAAACATACATGTTGCATTACTTGTGGAGAATATGATTGGTAGGCCAGGATATGTCTCTAGCACCACCATGTTCTATTCATGGCCTGTTGTCAGACATTTTAGCTTCATTAAAAAAAATTTGAAACTTTTGCAATTTGGATATTACACTTGGCCATATTCTGATTTTGATTATTTTTCATTTAATTGTTCTGTCCTAATATGGTAATGTATGAATCCTTCTCTGTGGACACACAGTTTTGAAGGTTTGAACGGGATAGTGTTGCTAAATACATTGTTTTATTAATGCCTCATAACAAAAATTTCTGCATGTGTTTTGTCTCATGTCTCAAGAGTCACTTGTCTAAAGTGCTTGTAAATGCTACTTGATGATTGTTATGGTCATTGGTTGTTTAGTATTTTCAGGATGCTTGCATGGATCCAGCTGTTACCTGGGAGGAGCTTTATCAACGAAGCCTTGAGGTGAATGCGATGGCCATGGAGTCGTTAGTGCTCCAGGTTCAATTAAAACACGCGGCCGAGCAGAGAGAGCAACACCTGCTACAAGCAGAAGCTTGCCACTGCCATCCAGCAGCCGGACACTGCCCAGGTATCCACCCTTTTTGCTCATGATGGTAAGTGCTTGTGTTTTCTTTTGTTTTACATTATATGATTGTCTTGGTATGGTTGTTTAATATTAGTGTTCATGTGATTTGTGTGTTGTGTGACTAGATCACAACACAGTGGGGGCAGTTCACTTTAAACGCAAAAATCTGTCACTCAGTTAGACAGTCATCAACTCACACCACTGGTCAGTCGGAGTTCAGTTTCCCCATTAGCTGTCATTTGACTCAACTTTAGCTTTACCATGTTATGTGATGCTACTTCAGCAGTTTAAGAGCAAATATTGCTGAGAGCAGTACAGAAAAATTGCAGGTTGACATATATCATCTAGTAATTCTCATTATAGACGCAGTTAACTGTCCCTGTAAGAATTTAAAACACTGAATGTGTGAACTGGGACAGTAACATGGAGAGTGTCAACACATTTTTGTTCTTGATTGCATTATCCAATCCAAATTGCTTCTGTGCGCAGATGTTACTGAGGCCAGCAGCTAAACAGAGTTGCCAGAATGAAGGGGTCCCTCACACTCACCTCAAGGCTTTTGTTTAATTAAAATAATGAATTGGAATAGATCATTTGTTTCTTGTAGTTACTGATTGGTAACTGATAGTTATTGAGAGAAGGTGAAGATACAGATTTTTTACACACTACATGCACAAGTATTGTAAAGGAGAGATTGGTTTCTGCCAAAAGATAGTAGCATATGTCAAAAAATTGCCTGCCATACAGATGAGAGGGTATTTCTTTACATTTTGAGAAATATTACGAATAGTAATTTGGATGCAAGAGTGGGGCAGTTGCATACTATTTTACATGCATGGTAAGAATGACAAACTGTGAATGGATGAACATTCTTCATTTGAAACATGTACATATTTTATGTTTACATGTAACATTATGTTAAATTCATTCACTCTCTGTTTCCATCTGCTGTTCGCTCCCTTTGTTTGAGGCAAATTCTTTGCTTGCTTGTGTAGTGGGTTGGAAATGCCACATGTTAAGTTTTTTATGTAAACAGACACCCCCTAATTTTTTGTTAATTATTTGAACTAATCTGACTCTGTTATACAGTTTTGACATGAGGTCAACACTCAAAGACGTCAGTAGACGACTCTAATGCCACTGTGGATATCTTAGGGAGATCACACGTATGTGCTCTGCTCATGCGCAGCTCAATATTAAATGAGCATCGGCTGGAGCAAGACGCTAACTTTGGCTCTCTCCCTTATTAATCCACAGACTGTTCTTATTGGCTACACGGTAACCTTTGCTGCCGGTCCAGATTTCCCCTCGGTCTGGCCCCGGCAACAATTGCAGCTAGTTGTCAAAGAGAAGTGATGAGAACCTGCAGATATTTCAAAGACCATTTCCAAGTAGATGAGTTTGAAGAAGACCATCACCAACTTTGAGGAACTGTTTTGAAGTGACACATGGTGAGTTATTTATTATTAATTGTAATTTATATACAGTTCATTCTTCTGTGGGCCAGCTAGGCCCGGCTCATCGCGCTTCATGCAGGCAGGCAGCCTCTTGGCCCGGGGGCAGACAACTACCTACCGGAAAGCACTCGTCGACCGCCGGCGTACAGCGTCAAACACATGCCGCTCCTGATATTTAATACCGTGCAGCGTCGACAAATATTTCACGTTTGTTTTGAAATTATGCCACACTTCCTCGAGTCCTTTGTTGTCGTTCGTGCCGACTGCCTCTCGTGAAAATGTGACATCATTATTTTGCAAGGCACGCGGAACTAAGTGGAAGGCATCGATAAGGGAATCGTTAAGCATTAAGGCAAATGATGTCGATGGATCAAACCAGTTGAAACCGGTTCTAAACTGAAACCGGTTCTCGATTCTCATCCCTAATCTGATGTCATGTTAATTGTGCAAGAAATTGCAAAAGATGCTACACTGCAAAAAATGGCTGGCTAGCTCCAGAGTGGGTGGCCAGAAGGAAGTTGTCCAGGGTTTTATCCAGTGAGGGCAGACCTGAATGTGGCTAATGGCCGTCTGCTGAGACCAAACACAATCACAGAATTCACTATCCACGCTCCAGGATGTGCTTCACAGGATCCATGAAGGGTATCATGGCAGTGAAAAATGAGGAAGGACAGCCAGAGAAGCTGTCTATTGGCCAGGCATTAACATGGATATTGAGAAAGTGATTGGGAAACATGACACATGCCTCAGACACCTTTACAAACAAACAAAGGAGCCAATGCTGATTGCTGACATGCCAAGTGAGCCATGGCAAAAGGTGGGAACTGACCTATTCCATCTGAATGGCAAGGACTATTTTCTGCTAATAGATTGCTACTGCAGCTTCCTTGAGTTAGCACAGCTATCGAGCACATCAGCACATTCTGTCATGGCACGGAATCCCACAGGGTGTGCTTAGTGGCACCAGTCCCCAGTACAGCTGTGGACAATTCAAGAAGTTTGCCAAACAGTATGGATTTCAACACAGTACCTTCAGCCCTCTACATCCACAGCCCGAGGCACAGAAAGGGGTTCAAATTGTAAAAAGACTGCTGAAAAGGCAATTGACAGTGAAACTGACCCTTATCTAGCTTTGTTGAGCTACAGGGCTACAGCTTTGGAGTGTGGAGCATCTCCAGTTGAGCTCCTCATGAATTGCAAGCTGTGCACCACACTACTACACATTGTGAAGTAAAACAACAGCGAAGAGATGAAGAAGAAAAATGTAAAACTCAAGCTCAAACAGAAAATGTTCTATGACAAGACAACCAGGAGACTGGAATCTCTTCATGAAAGGGATGTTGTGTGAATCGAGGATCCTAACTCCTGGAACAGAAAGGCAACCGTCCTTGAGGAAGTGAGTCCAAGGTCATTCACTGTAAAAAACAAAGGATGGACAAGTGTTTAGGAGAAACAGAAAGAGTCTGTTGAAGACTCAGGAGAACGTGAAGGAAAGTGTTGGATGGATACTGAGGCTCAACAGCAAGTCAGTGCAAACCCTGGTGTAGTGTACATACCTGGCCTGGCCTCAGTCACAAGCCAGTAAAGAAGTTCATTATAAGGACATGCAGAGTTATGGATCCAAAACTGACATGTTGTCATTCTTCCCACCATCAAACTATCACATTGATATGAAATAGAGACAGAGGACCCTTCTCTACAAACAGACCATGCTGTTAGCATGTCACAGAGATGCACAACCAGACCAAGGGTCAAAGGGTCAGCTCCAGAGGGTCAACCAATGGACACCAGGCAAACTGGAAAGCATAGGCAAAATCTGCAGTTTGTAACACTAAGACTGTGTATTGATATTTGATTGTTTTTTATATAAGAAAAATAACACCAAAAGGACGGATTATCACTAAGGTGTGAATCCTGGCCTCTCTGTGCCATGCATGATAACACACAGACACACACACACACACACACACACACACACACACACACACACACACCAACCTCACTTCCTCTGTCCCTCTCTAGATAAGAGTCATAAACTACAACCCACATTCCAATCCTGGGTAGTGACCAGCAGAACTCTCTTCACAGACACAGATCTGAGGAAGAATGTAAAATGAAATATCTAGCTGTTCTGTAACTCATGAGATGTTCCTATGTAATAGTTTAATCCCAAACTTCTATCCCATAGAATGTTTGAAATGTAACATGTAGATGTTAAGACATTGTCCTTCATGTGACCATACTGTCACCATCCTTCACACAAGGTAACACACACTACATGACATCCAGCACGTCCATATTATTATTATTACAGTCGAAGAACTGCTGTGTAATCCACATTTATAGACTATTAGCTTTGGGAAATGTTTATATTGTTGTTTGATCAGTTAACCACTTGTATCATGATTAATTCCAGGTTTGAAGGATGTAATATGAAATCCACACTTGTATTATTCCTATCTGTCATTATTAGTGCCATTAGGTTTATATGTTATTTCATTAAATGTTTTGTGGTCATGGTGGAAGAAGGATGTGCGAGTTCATAAGTAAACTCTAGATTTAAATTATTCTAAAGTTCAGTGGAAAATCACTCTCTCCTCCAAGTGGAAACGCAGGAGAAGACGGGTGACGTCCCTGAAACGTGCGCCAGCACCCAGGGGATAAAACAGTTGTGAACAATTCACACGTAGTTAGAAACATTAGAAACGCGAAGAAGCTAGATGCCTGAGAAACTGGTAGAAGATGCTAGAAGCTAGAAACGAAACTAAAAGCTAGAGGCTGAAAAGCTGAAGCTAGAAAACGATGCAGAAACTAGAAGCTGAGAACTTTGCTCAAAGCTCAGAGTCCCGGCTCTGTAGCCATGGAAACTCTTAGCTCTAAGCTGCTCGCCACAAACTCACGGCTCTTAGTCATTTAGTTGCAGTTTTTCGCGTCTTTTATTTTAATTTGCCACAAGCTCCAAGTAACATCATTTTTGTCTACATGCGCAATCTTGTATTTTTATAAGCCAAGTCAAGATCAACTGAACCAAAACAACAGAAGTGCCTCAGAGTAATTTCTAATTATTATTTTTTATTAGTTTTTTTTGAAGATTTTTGACAACTTTAGAGTCATGTGGTCAAAGCCAGTCTCCTCTGCATGTCATCCTCTCTCTCTCTCCCTGACTTTCCTGTCTATCTGTCTCTTCACTATCAAAAATAAAGAAAAAAAATGCCCAAAAATATAACTTTAAAAAGAATGTTTACACTTATGAAAGTAAAAAGTTCTGTTCAGATTTTAAGTTAGGAGGTGTATGTGGTACAGGGATGGAATGATAGGTGGTGTTGTTATGTGATGCCAGTTGGTGGCAGTAAAACCCTTGAAATCTGTGAGACCAGTTGTTGAAGGACGACGGAGACAGCAACATGGCACCAATAACGCTCGGCTGAGTTACACAATGAAAAAGGTTTTTTTCCTATAAATAAGAACATTAGACTGCTCATCATCATTAGCTTAACCTATGAAAATTAGCCTATTAGCCCTAAAAGAATTCTAAAGGCCAAATATTAGCCAAATATTAGTTAATAATCTTGATTCAAAATTCTGGTTAATACAACTGTTAGTAGAGTCTATTTTGAAACAGAGGCTTAAATGAGTTAAACTTGATTGTGTTTGTGTGCTGTGTGTTTTATCTCAGTAAACTGCCAGCTATTTCTTTTAAAGGTCTCTGGCCTCTAATTCTTAATTATACTGCTATTCAAAAAATTTTCAAAATAACGGCAAAATAACGGGGAAAACATCCTGCCACATGAGAATATTGCCATCTGATACCATTTCCCTGGTTCAAGTTCAATAGGAAAGGAACATCATGACTCTGTTAATTCTGTAATTATCAGAGAGGATCTTTGCTGTTACATAACTTACCAGACTCTCAAAGAAGAGATGTAGCAATCTGCCAGCGTAACTCTGCCACATCATCAGTGGCGATCCACGCCCCGTGCATCTGACGTCACACGCCCCGCCATGCACCCACGTCAGATACACACACCCCTCATTCACAAATGAAAAAGTCAGAGGCAGACCCTGGGCTAGTCCGTCTGCGGCTCATCCCTAGTTTGCCTATCCCTGGCAGCGCGCTCAGTGCGATTGGGCTTGTGCTCATCTCTGCAACATCTCTGCCACCTAGATAATACTTAACTTCCCTCTGCTCAGTCTTTAACCATACAGAGATCGTACCAGACGTCATTCCCGGCGATTAGCTGCCTTGCAAGGAGGCGGAGCAGGTGAACTGCTGGCCCTGGTCAGACTTACACAGCTGGTACCTCTCTGCTTGAAACTTTGATTTACACTTTCTTTTCAATTCTTTAAAGAAGGATTTAGGAATAAAGACTGGTGTTGTTTGAAACAGAAATACAAATCTGGGCATTATAGTCATTTTTACAGAACTGATCCTGCCAGCAAGTGACATGGGGAGGGTTGACCACTTCTCCATGTCCTGATTGGCCCTATCAAATGCTGCTTTAATGTTGTTGTCAAATAGATCCCTTAATTTGTGGGTGACACACACACCCAAATAATTAATCTCTGCTATCCCTGCTAACTGAAAAGGGGGAAACTCTGGAACGACATTTGTCGTGTTTTATGATTTATGGGGAATAACACACTCATGTTAAATTTAAATTTATCTTATATCCTGATACTCGTCCAAACTCAGTGATAAGATCAAGTGCAATCGGTATGGTGGCATATGGGTCACAGAGGAAAAGGAGAAGATCATCCATGTAGAGCTATACTTTATGTAATTGTCCCGGCCTTCGCACTCCACCCGGACTAGTGGTCCCTCTTAACATTGTTGCCAGGGGTTCAATGGCGATATCAAATATCTGGGTGCTCAAGCGACATCCTTGTCTTGTCCCACAAGATAAGGGGAATATTAGGCAACATTTAGAGCCATCATCACCAAAAAAAAAAAACATCCTAATATTTTAATATGAAAGATCCATTTTGTAGTGTTCCCAGTTAAAGAAAAATATTCTGCAAAATGAATCAACATTTTTGTTAAAAAAAATCTCTTTATTTTTAAATGCATAAATCACCACGAACTCATGATTTTATTAGGACATTTTTGTGAGTTTGCTGATATTTTTACTGAATGTGCTCATATGCAATTAACATTCTTTATATTTATATGTTGTTCAAATTTATGATTTCACACCTACATCATTCATACATACATGAGTAATATGGATATTATGAGGATTTGTGCCAAGTTTTCTATTTGTATCCACATTTGAAAGACTTCCCTGATATCTGCTGCACTAAGGTAAGTACAGTATTTCAATCGGACACAAACGTTCAGCATGATAAGTAACTCAGATAGGAATTAGCATATGAGTTATACAGTTATTAGCTTAACACCTCCACAGAAAAAATTCCCCTCTTAGTTAGCTAGTAAGCTTCAAGGGGAGGTAACGTGAAACATACATTCACCTAACAGCTAAAATCATTTTCCTTCCACAGAACAATTTCCCCATGAAAACACTCATTATGACAATATTTCAGATATGTACTTACAGACAAATCTACTTCGGCTAAACCGAAGGAGAGCTCCCTGTGGGTTGTTCTTTGATCAAGTGAAAACAAAATGGCGGTCAAGACAAATAAAACCCTACATAAAATGTCCACCAGGGATCAGAGCACTCCCTGCCTGGTATATTACTGTAACAAGTATACCACTACTAAGTACAGTAGACCACTGTAACAGGCCTGAGATGTTTGACAGTCCCTTGTTTCTTTAATCTGACCTCGACTTTTCTGCACCTTATTGTCGCCCCTTATGGCTTTGACAATAGGTCCCAGAGACCACTCATTACAACTCACTTGACTCTCTTTAAGTAAGGAGACAGCACCTTCTCTTCCCACTTCCTCCTTGTCTGCAACATTGCGAGATACTCCTGCCTCCACTTCCTCAAGAAACAGTCTGGACACAAAGTTCGGGCCATCAGCCACACAGGAGTTTCAAAGGGGGAGACTTCTGATCCATGTTCCTTCTCACCCAGTTCAGCTACTTCCTTCAGTCCATAGATGGCCACAACTGGTGAGCGGCAGTTTCCAAAAACATGCACCTTTAGGGGCGACTCTGTGATTCTGGTCCGGAGGTTTTCTCTGACTATAAAGCAGTAAAACATCTGCCCAACATCCACAGTTATGGCTACTAAAACTGTCACTTCAGTCAAAAGCAACTTGATCCCCTGTTTCAATTCCTCAGCCTAAATCCGCTCACTGTGCATATGGTGTGTTATGTTATGCACCATTGTACTGTTCATGTATCTTAAGTGCACCCAGAATGTTCTGACCACCATCAGGAACACTTGGGGGGCAGGTTCTGGTTTTCATGTCCTGTCTGGTACAAATGAACCAGCCGGATTATGGGACATGATCTGGGCCCAAGACTGGCCAAAGATTTGTGTGCACTTGGATGTGGCTTCAGGTGATGAGCCACTGTTTTGCTCCTTGCCATGCATTGCCATTAGCAGAACCTCATCTGATCACAGAGCTGGACCTGGATGTAATGCAGAGATGTGATCACGGTTACACTCCATGCACATCACAATTGCTTTGCAGTCCTTATCAAAGTGCTGCAACACCAGAATCAGATAGACATTTCCTTTAGATGAGCCTCCCTTTCATCTAAAAGCTTATCTCTACTGATGGGTGTGCCTTGTCATGATGTCAAATCGGGACATGTTGAAGGTGATGATGAAGACGATGATGATGACTGCGCTAGAGTTGATCCATCATTTAATTCGAGTTTAATGTTTTTCAAAATTTGGTTTTCAAACATGTTACTACCATCACCTCTCAACAGCAGCAGAAATTAAATCAAATGGAAGAAATTGAACCTGTGTTCTCCTGAGTCTCCAAGAAGAAGAGAGAATAATAAACAAACAGTACTTTCATCAGAGGAAGCTGAATTGGAAGTGGTTTTCTGGTTTTCATCATCATATATGCATCATTGGCATTTAAGAAGTTGTCATTTTTGATTTCATCAGTGTAGCATATATATTATACTATTACTACCCTTCCCCTTTCATGAGCCACTTTTGGATCAGGAGGTGAGTTTTATTTGTTGGGGTCATTATATTGGCGCAGTGGTTAGCATTGTCACCACACAGTGAGAAGGTTGCAGGTTCTGGGTTTGACTGGCTGGTCAGCTTCATGCTCTTCCTTTGCAGAGTAGGTTCAACGGTGACTCTAAATTGCTTTTTCAATGTCTTACTGTGTTACAGGAGTGCAACTTGAGACCCTTTTATTAGCCTGCTAATTGTGTTGATTGAATTCACGAGTCCAAGTCCCTCCAATGCACAAAGTTTTGTGGAGGCCGGGAATACGATTCTGATGGGAAATGCTGAATGCTTTATTTATTTATTTTGTTGGCTGAAAAAGTCAAAAAGTAAATCTAAACATAAGAGTCCACACTGGATTCAAGTAATTGAAAACCCACATTGTGTAATGTGTAGGTGTGGAATATAATTGCTCCTCAGATGGTACAGATCCCACATTCCCAGATAAAAAACAGAGGACCTCAATGTCATCAGTGGTAGATACAATCCTGATTGACAGTTGGCAACTTTAACCTAGCTTTAAGCTAACTGTCAATTTAGTCTTTTTGTATGATTTCTGCCACGTTTTCTTTCTTTTTGTGGAACATAGGAAGGTTTTAATTGCTCTGAATAATCCTCCTCCACCACCCACTGATCTCATACAGCAAATGTCCTCCCCGATCTCTCCAAGCTCTCCGTGTCTTTTGCTTGTCTGTTCTCAACGTGGTGATGAATTGTACAAATGTCAATCTCACTGTACGCAAAAAACATGTCAAGCCTGACAAAAGAGAGTTTGAGAGAGAACCCTGCTCAGTCTTCTTTCACACCTCCACACACAAGGCGTTTGTTGCATGGGTGCGGTTGTCGGATTGCTGATTTCAAAGTCACAAATATGATCAGATGCAGGTTTTGTATCAGACCACGTTAATGTTGATCAAAATGTCTTTCAGAAAGTCTGATCAACATTTTGTTTGAAGCATCCTGAGGCCTTTAGGGAGAACGATCGGGTGTACAAAATGTCGTACAAAAGATTCTGATATATTTTTTTACACAGCAAAAACACACAAAGCACCAAATTGTCCACAACTTTGAACTATGACAAGAAAACATGTTTCCCCAATTTTTAGCCCTCATGCATTGACTTCTCATTGCTACCAGAAAAAAATACCTTCAAAATTCTATTAATCACTTACAGAGTTAAATGGTTCAGCTCCAGGCTGTATCAAAGCTCACCACACATTTACTGTCATGACTTCTAAACTGTGGAATAAATTACTGATCGCAGTCTGAACAAAATGGCGTTCTATGTCATTTATCTGGTTTTACTTTTTACTGTGTCATTTATTTAAGGTCTCTCTTGTACTTTGTAAGATCACTTATAACTATGTTGAGAGTGCTACACAAATATTATTTATAGTTGTGCTTAACCAAGTACTTTCAGCTGCCTAAATTGAACCAAACTGCAAAAATGAAATCATTGTGAAAGCACACTGAGCAGGCAGGAAAATGAAAACATAATGACTCTGTCATAATTTGATGTGCAGACATTTCAGTTGAAGAATGAAATATCCCACACTTTTCACACTGTGTGTAGAGAAACGCGCCTCTGTGGTTGAAGCAAATGTTACATGCTTATTTATGGTTACACACAAGTTCCCACTTCTGCTTTTTCAGACTGAACCTTGTTTCTGTTGTGTGCAGTTCCTCACTCTATAACCAAAATTCTATGGTTGACTGAGTATTCCCACATCACGTGTAGTACTTCACTTTTGCATGTGGTCACACCTCATTGAACTCAAAGCGAGAAGAAGAGCTAAAATCTTAGCTGTTAACCCAGCTCTCCAGGTTGTGGTAGATTCTACTGGCTGGTAAACTGGGGTAGTCAACACAGATCTGACACAGCCTCTCTCTCCAGTCAGTGTAGGTTTTGATTCTGTGAGTGCGATGCCACTGGAAGTACTGCTCGTAGGCCTGTCTGTCTGCAGCCACACGCTTCAGGTAGGCAGCCAGATGTGCTGTGCTCTTGAAATCATCCACATGGATAAAGGAACCAGGGGGAGCCAGGGCCTCATATGTGGCCCTGCTGGGGCCGAGAACCACCGGTATGGCTCCTGCTTGGAAAGCGTTCCTCCAGAGCTTCTCACTGATGTAGTCCTTCGCCTCAGAGTTCTCAAAAGACAGGTAAAATAGACACTTTGCAATGGTCGGCAACAGCTTCTTGTCCAACAGAGGTTTCCTGCTCCACCTGCCGTACACTTCTATGGGGATATACTTCTTTAGACTTTGGTAAACACCAGCCCGAGCCTGGCGAGACTGATATCTGCTGACAACCCAGCTGACAAGACAGGAGCGATTTATAACAGGAAGCTGGAAGCTGAGCTCATCACTTCCTTGAATGGTTTCTCCATAAGGGATGGATATGTCTGCATCATGTCTGTAGCTCATTGTCCAGTTGAAGAGGCCATTGAGCTGACTAAGGTTTATGTTGTTGACAGGAGGCTCCATGGACATCCACACCCAGTGCTGGGAGGCTGGACGATCCAGGTGCAAGGGCAGTGGCGATAAACCATTACTCAGCTCCTGGTGATGGAAGACGACCACATCAGCACTGGAGAAGGCAGAGGTGTTATCAGAGAGAAAACAGCGGCTGATGTTGTACATCTGGAGGCATTTGTCCCCATCGAGCCTGTAGGAGCGGCCAAATGGCCAGTGCCACAGCAGGATGCTGATGTTTCTTTGTAGAACACCTGGATGATTTTTCTGCAGATGAAACTTCTGGTCCAACAAGTTGAAATAAAACAGGGACGAGAGAAAGCTGAGGAGGGTGAGGAAGAAGAGGAAGGCTTGGGATCCAGATGGTGTCATGGCAACTGGGCAAAATGGCACAGATCACTGGTCTGGAACTAGAAAGGAAGGAGGGGTAGATCAGAGATATGACAGTCTGTTAACAGTGTTACATTGCAGGAACTGCTGAGGGCATGGTGTTAACAGCAAAAAAAACTCCAACTGCAGAAAACATCTCATTCTTTTTAACTCAAATGATTATTTGCTTTCTCAGACAAATTTATCAATTGGCTAATTTGTGACAGATTAATTACAAGAGAGCTAACAGCAGAGATGTAACAAACATTAATAAAATCTTTTTTTTTTTCTAATATGGTCAATTTTGGGGGAAAATTTGTGAGAAAAGATTGTCAGTAAACTAGTAAACAGTAAATTAGCAGATGGTTTCATGAAATGTGCACTGCTGCCTGTGTCCTCTCAGTGTTTTCTGTATACGTTCTGTTTCTGCTTCTGTTCGTTCTCTCTAGGATTTCGTCATCAGTATTGCACACTCCTAATTGCCTAAGAAAATGTATGATCAAGGTTAAAAAGAAAGAATACAAATTAAACAGTTTGCACAAAATAATTCCATCAAATCAAGTAACTATCATATAAAATGGAGACTGGTCAGAGTCATTTTTGACAGAGCACAGATTTGCATCAGTTTGACTTATAATAATGACTTATAATAACTTGATATTGATATTCTAAAAACTCTTCTTGTGTGTACTGATGATGAGGCATCTTCTAAAATGAACCAGGCAGGAAACGGCTCTCTAACGTTGGCACACCCTGATAACTGGGTACACCACAAACTCAACATCGTTTTAAAAACAGAACATTTTTAAGAAAAAAAAGAAAAAAAAAAAAAAGTAAGAAAATCAGAATAAAAATCAATGAAAAATAAAAAACCTGTTTTACACATTTTCCATCAGCTGAGGACACATACTGTAGCATTCTGTACACTGTGAATCTGTAGTAAACTTGATCAACTTTGATATCAGTTCAGCAGATTTGAATGAATTAGTTAATAATTGAATGAAATAAACTTACCTGGGTAACATGGCATCAGGCTGCTGTCCGTAAAGCTTTATCCTGCTCAGTGCATCCTAGAATATAAACGAAATCCTGCCCTCTTAAATGCTTGACTCATTTCTTGCTTGACAGTTTAGACACATACCCACCCAGCTTCTCGCTGTCAGGGTGTGGCAAGTCAATGTACAAGCTCTGTCGGTGGTCAGTAGACTGAGAACAGAGAGGGTAAACCATCTTATCATGCTGAAATTTCAAATGTACAGATTTGACATGTTCCGTGTACTGAAGGAATACACTGTGAAGACTTCAGTCAACCTGCTCTGTAGATAACTTCTGTTATGATTTGGTATATTATAAATAAAAATGACTTGACTTAATTTAACTATGAAATAGCATTATCCTCTCAGAGAGAAATTTGAATATGGATTTGACAGTGGATTTGTTTGAGATTGTAAAACCTTCGCCCATCACCACATATACCTACCACCGTGCCACCTTGTTTCACACTCATTTATCTTCCTGTTTAACTGCTCGTGCATCTGCTGTTTGCAGAGTTGGCACAACAGCACTCAGTACTGATGGTTTAGATTTGTAAACCACAAGCTGGTCTTCCTCTTCCTGTTCTCACAGCTCTGCAGAGGAAAGGGGCACAGGGTTGCGCAGCTCCTGTAGGCACCAACCACATCATAACCGTTTCAACGAATTATCTTTGCCCCTGGCCTCTGAGTTCTTGTGCCTTCTCCATACTCCCACACTTTTCTCAATGATTTACCCCAATGCATTGCTTTGTATTAACATCCCTGTATAAGCACAGTTTTGATATTATATAATGTTTTGAACTATTCAGGCCCTGCAGTGGGTGTCAAATTGTGCTGTCATGAAGGCACCATTCTCTTACCCTGACCTAATGCCTGTAACTGCCTTTAAGAGCCACTGTCACCCAAGCAAAGAGCAGATATCCAGCTTGACCCTCTCTCATATTAACATTGTACCTGCTTAGGCAAAACTACAATGTCTAGCTCAGGGGTCTCCAACCTTTTTCTGAGAGCTCCTTATGTCTTAAACTTAGGCAAATGCTGACTTTATGTTCAGCCATGCTTACATTACATTCATAACTGGTCCTCAACAACTGGTGTAATGTATATATGTGTGTCTGTACAATCAGATGAATAAGATCATTTAACAAGTCATCAAATATCAACATTGCAGACAGGTGAACTTGTGCTGTTGCAAAACACACATTGGGCATGCCAGCTTTGTTCAGTAAATGCAGTATTTGACAATTTCCCCTGTTCTCCTCAGTGTATTTGCTGTTCGTTTTCCAGGCTCTCCTGTCTGTCACAGCATGTTTACACAGATAACTACAGAAGGAGACCATTGATCGTTCCCAAGCAGTGACATACAAAGATGCAGTGATTGACTCCCTTAAGGAGACGCACGGTGATGACACTGCTGCAGATCTTCATGCCAGAACAAATGCCTTATGTGAGGCTAACCAGATAGCAGTTCCAGAGCTATCTTCTGGACAGGTGCAAAGACAAAGCGAATGGATGGATTTGTTGTTGAGTCAACTTGTGGGGCAGATAAGGAAGTCAATGGTTGTTCAGAGTCAGAAAAACTCAAAAGAAAATTGTTATTTCCTTGTCCGAAACAGAATGATCTCATAACTTGAGAAACATTTTGCTGATGTGAATGAAGAATTGCTTAATGGAATTCTGGCACTGCATTACCATATTGACCTGAAGTCAGAGGAAGTGATGGTTGCAAAAGACTGAGATCTGAGGCGCAAGAGAGAGGTTGGTGCTGTTCAAGACATGCTCTCCATGTTCCCTTCGCTGAAAGCTATTCAGGTTGCCACGATCATTAGGGTTGTCACCAGAACCGATACTTCGGTACCAAGTCGGTGCCACGTGGCAAAAAACCGAACGGTACCCGTTTTTTCGTGGTATCAAAGGTACCGAAAAGTACCGACACATGACGAGATTGATAGTCACCCTCTTAGGAAGTAATATAAGATTGACATCCTGTTCAGGGAGGCAGTTGAATCAGTGCTCTTCACGCCCGCTCGTGCATCTGCTCTCATTGCGCACAAGCAGGATGTCATTAACTGTATGTGCAACTTATCTCATGGTGCAAAAGTGTCTTACCTCAAGAGTTACAGTAATCTACCAAAAAACGTGTCAAAGAACATTCACACAAATTACTGCATCACTGGCAACATTTGAATGACTCGGAACACAGGTGAGCACAGTTTCTCTGGCACATGCTCGGCCTCTGCCTAAGGGAGGATGAGGAACCTCCACCACTAGGCTGCAGGTGTAGCCGCAATAACAAATGGAAGATGGCGACAAGTACCTGACTTAGGAGGACCATGGGGCAAAGTAGACTCCAGCACCTGGCTGTGATGTCAATCGATAAGGAGAGGTGCTTGAAAGAGTCAGTCACCAAAAAGTGATTGGTATACTTACCATTTGTGAGGCGACACAGCTTAATTCATAAGTGACATTGTACTTTGGGGTGAGATGAGTTGAGTTTTGGGGTGAATTGAGCCAAATTTAAAAAAAATCTTTATTTATTCAATTACTGTTTACCTCTCATTATCTTTTATTTTAATGCAGGTAGTTCATGAAGAAAGTGACTTTAACCGTTTTTTCATTCAGTCAATTTTTTTTTTTTTTTTTACCTTTGTTATGGTTTTGTGGCTCAATATTAAAGTCAGTTTTTTCAGATTCTTGTTGTCTTTCTAGTCACATTATTAAATAATTGATGTATAACAGGAGATTATTTTATTAACAGGTGGCTTAACATGATGGCTGCCATACTCAGCCCAGGACGTAACCCTGAAGGACTGATGGCAAACGCTAGACCGAATCAGCTGGAAGGATGCTTCATATATTATTAGCTCCAATGACTTCACAATGAAAAGGTCCAAACCTTTAGGTTTGTGTGTGCGTGGGCTAAAATATTTAATGTTTAGTATGTGATTTTCAGAATAAGAATGATCTATAAAAAAAAACATCAACATAAATGTGATTCTGGTAATGATTGACAAATAAATCACTATTTTTCAAATGACCCTTGTTCCTGGGAACAAAATAAAATGAACATGATCTCTGTGATTAAATTAGCAGAAGTACACACACACACACACACACACACACACACACACACACACACTCACTCACACACACACCTGACAGTGATAGACACCTGGAATGGCAGGAAGTAACATTTTATTTAAAGTTTTAAACAAGTGAACAAAAACAGAGAGGAATGACTTCACTTGATACGAGACCTATCAAAACAGATACACAGGAAAACAATACTAATACTCTGTTTTTTTATTTACAAATGAAACAAACTTGATACGATGTGTATATCAGTGAGCTTTACAGGAGTTAACAGGTACAGTACACTGCTAGCTGTTTCTTTCATTTTACACAGAGGCTCTACATTAGGGGCCTCCGGACGTGTCCCGTATAACAAGTATATACTAATCCTCAACACTAAAAGAGGCCATTCCTCCACCACTGATAAATAAAGTGCCATTCTAAATTAAGACAATTAAAATGATCAATGCAGAACATGTAGTTTTTGCTTCATTGTGTTATTACTTCTCATTTTTGAGACGAGAGCCACACATCTGATCATTCTAACAGATGATTTAATCCCACTGTAGGCTGGGATTACTGTGTTGTGCCACCAGATGGCGCTTTTTACCACTGTTTTAATCCTCCAGTTTTTAAACAACACTGTTTTGTTTTTTTAGCCTCTATGAAGCATATTTTAAAGTGTCTCATTTACAAAGCACTGCAGTCATGAGTCAATAATGAGAGATGAAATGGAAGTGAATAACAAAATTTATAGAGGTAAGCAACAGGGAGGGTGTTGGCAGTTAGACTCCATTGATCGTCATCAAGCGTAAGCCCATAAAAAGATAAGAGATAGGACTGGGACTAGGAGAGTGAGGGAAGAGATCTTCCTGATTCAACTTTCACCAAAGCTTCATTTTTGTTGCTAAAAGTGTTGAAAAACTACATTTAAAATTCCAAAGCAGTATCTATTTCCACAAGAAATGGCCTGGTTTTATTTGGAACTGCTGTCAACCCAAGAAATAGTCCCTGGGGTGACATGAGCCAAATGGTTATGGGGGATGCCACAATGACACAAAAGCCCTGAGCAGCAAGTCCGACTCCCAGCTGGACACATTTTGCTGCATGTCATTCCCCTACTCTCCACCGTCTCCCCACATTTCCTGTCTCCAATAAAGTCATAACATGCCCTCAAAAAAGAGAGAAACTAGAATTACCACCTTGTGGTTGTATCCCTCCGCCACTCAGACTAGTTTCAGATTACACCCCTGTTTAGCCAGAGTCATAGAAAATATGAACCATTTGTGTGAAATTTTGTCATGACTGTTGAAAGTGTTGTGAAATCCATTCCCTGAGTCCAGGTGAACATTTTTTACCAATTTGAAGAAGTTCCATCAAGGAGTTACTGAGATATTGTGCAAAAGAATGGGACGGATGGATGGACAACCCAAGAACAATATGCCTCTGGCTTTGGCTGTCGCCAGTGCGGAGGAATAAAATAGTCCCTGTTGTGGTTGGGGTGAAGTGGTTGGGGTGAATGAAGCCTTCAAAATATGAAAATAATGTTCCCCCAACATCTGTGTGATTATTTCATTTGAAAAACAAGACACACAAGAAACCATGTTAGACTTCAGATTATATAAATATTTATTTCTTTCATTTCAGCTCTGTTATATCCACATGCATGCTAAACATAGTGGTAAAGAAGTCCTCTTTAGTGTATAGAACTTATTATATGTAGTCTGAAAACTCTCTTTATCAAAGAGAGCTAGCCTCATTACTTGTTCTAGAGTTCCTTCACAAGACCTCGTCATCATCAGAGAGAGAATGACCAATACAAGACAAGCAGCTTAGGTTGTTTAGCTCTCAGCACTGGTGAAGGGAAAGCAGAGCCAGGTATCATTAAAAAAAGGCAAACAACATGAGAATGATATCTTTTCTGCTAATTCCTTATACATCCAACCAATAATTTGTCCTGCGTGTTGTTCTACAAGCTCAGTGGGTTAGAATAAACCATCTTCACAACACAATTGAAGCATCTCCCACATGTTTCTTTTTACATACTGACACTTGTGTACGTGTGCAGGTCAAGTACAGTTGATTATGCTCTTCCACTGTTGGAGAGCTGAGATGCTGTGGGGGGGGGGGGGCAGGCTGAAGAGAGGTGCCACAGAGTGCGGCTTTCCTGAGAAACAACAGCGAGAGGCCACAGTTACAGCCATGGCCACTGGAGTTGAAGAGTCATCCTGGGTGTGTAATATCATCTGTGGCCTGTGCAAAAATACAGAAAGGTGGGTGTGCACTTCCAGTCCTATGCAGTATTTAGGCCAGGTGAGGGGAGCAGGTCCAGTAAAGGAAAAAGCAGAGAATATCCAATGTAGATGCACCAATCCAATCTGTCATGTGTCATATATATCATTATAAACATTCAGTGTTAGCACTGAATCGGTATCAGGGAAACCAAAGTTACATTGGTCCATTTGTTACATCTGCCCACTAAAGTTCTGAGATACCTTTTATTTTTCATTTGAGTGCAACTTGTGTGTGAGAAAATTCAAATGTAAAAATCTGAATGTTATTTTTGTTTGAAAATATATAATTACCACAGTGGAGGTTAAATATAACTTTTTAGTTCCCATTGCCATAATGAAATTTAATGTAACACTGTGAAAATGGAATTGTACTAATTATGTCCTGATTGTAAGATAGAGTATTTCTTGATCATTTTCACCATCTACAACTCAACATACTTAAAGAAAACACAGTATCTTGTAAACCTGTAAAATTGGAACATCTGATTGGGTGCTCTGGTTTCTGGCCACAGTTGCCATGTCTGCTTTGTATAAGCACATTTGGATGTTTTTCCAGTAAGTTTAATTTCAAAATTCTCAACTTCAAAATATTTAAGAATCACAAACAGCAGCACAACAGCTGTTGTCCCTCCCTGCTTTAGGGTAGTGCTGTTTACCTGTTCTGTGTTTGAGCATGTATGCAAGTATGTTGAGTTGTAGGTGGCGGCTGCTTTAAAATGGCAGCTGCCAATGCCAGATTCTCTTTGTCTTTTACTTGGCTCTCAAACGGGCCGATTCAGTATTATCTTGATTGATTGATCTTTGTTGTAAATAATGTCAATATCCTCTAAATGCAGTCCTGGCAGCTGTAGGGGTGAGAAGCCATATTGTTGATGCATGTTTCCTTCTTTTCTTTTTTCCCTTTAGTTTAAGTAGGTTAGTGGATACTGTTATAGATGGTTTTGTTTGTTGTTGTGGCCATGGTCACCCCAACACCTATTTCTACCTTAATTAATGAATAAACCTATTCTGTTGGACTGGAATCTGCTGTGGCACTGGTCGTCCTAGTAGTGGGATAAGAGGGGAGTCTTTTTTTTAATGATATGCACAGGTTCCTCCTAGGCATAACAATGCCCTACATTTCTGTCTGTCTTACCATTATTTTCAGAGTGTATTGAGTGTATTTCATCTTCAACAATATTCTGACATTATGCTGTGACCCTTCTTTTCGAAATATTCTCCAATACTAATATATGTGTGAAAATACACAAATATTTATCTCTTGTCATTTTGCTTTGCCTGTCCTTGACATTAGCATGATGTCACCTTCCATTTTGTCATGTGTTGCCTGATAAAGACTTGGCAGACTTGAAACATCGCCTGTTCACTTCTAATAAAAGTTTAGGACTTGTGTTACAGTGTTTGGATGCTCTCTGCTTTCCCCTGAAAGGTGCTATATCTAAGTTTATTCTAAGTGGGTGGTGTTAATGATAATGGTCACTTGCCAGAAGTTTCAGCCGACGGTGTGTTTACAAGTCAAAAGGTCAGAATACTACGACGGAGTATTAGGGCCACATTGAGGAAACAGGAAATCTAAAATCTTAATATTTCAAGAAAAAATTCATAAAGTTGAAAAGTTGAAGTTGAAAATAACATAATTTTTTAGGAATATTACAATCAACCAATCAAACGGGTGAAAGGACAGTCAGTGGCAGCCTGAGCTGCTTCTGGCAGCTGCTGTTTGTCTGTCTAACAATAGAATAGACTCAGTTTCTTGACAATCTTTTCAATGTCATGATGATGATGATGATGATGATGATGATGATGATGATTATGGTGAGTATCTCTTTATTTGTGAAACCTCTGCTGCAGTATAACTTCACAGGATGCTACACGTTCCTCATTTTAAAGCTTCCCCTACCCCCTATATTTCCCCTCTAAAACAAACAGAACCTAAAATGACCACTTGATTCTCATTATATTATGAAATATTATGAATTTTTTTAATTTAAACGAGTTTATTCTCGAAATCTCCGATATATTTTCCTTCAATGTGGCCCCAATACTCGGTCGTAGAATACGCCCCTCTTGGCAGTGCTACTTCTTTGTCCTTTCATGCTGAACTGAGGGCAGACTAGATGCTACAGTGACTCACGATCGCAAAGTAGTGTTGGCACCGATGGGCCAGGGCGAGCTGATTAGCATGCTTACTGAAGTAGAAGAAAAGACGTGATAGAAACAGAAGCAAAACGAGGCTTAAAATCGCACTTGCTTTCCACTTCTGGAGACAGCTGTTGGTGAATAAAGGAATAAAGTCTGATGCTGAATTTGCAAACGTTTCTTCTACACTGATAAGTAAGTAATTAGCTGCTAATGCTAAAGCTAGCTATGTAGCGATAGTAAAAACTTACATATAGCACCTTTAATTTACAAAACTATTACATTTCAGTTAAAAACGATTATGCACAACACATATAATGGGTATAATGTTTTCAAAACTTGAACATCACAACTTTTCTGAGACTGTCCACATGTGTAGGAACCCTGCAAACACAGTCAATGATAAGAAAGCAAACAGCTCAATATTTGACACAGCACTGGAGAATCTAGAGGAACATGTGTATGAACACAGAGTGAGAGGTAAGATCTCTCTCCTGTACACGTTAGCAGCTAAATACAGATCACAAAACCATGGGGACCAGCCGCGTTAGTCAGATAGCATAAATACAGCACGGCCTCGCTCAGTCTCCCAGTTCTACATAGAGAGATTCAAATTCCTTTGAAATCATTCAAGTTAGCAAGAAACTTGTAAGACCTGTTAATGCATATTGGCTCCCATGTTTCATACACAGCATCATCAATTCATGCATAGAGCAACTAGACTGAATAGCTACATAACAGTGAGATCAGGGTGCTGCATGAAATATTAAAATCAAATTTCTTTAAAAAAATACTTCAGTCAAACCATAGCCTGCAATGACAACTTGATAAATTAGTACTGACTTATTCGTAAATATATATATCTATCAATTAACTGACAGAAGCACTTAACTTAGTGGCATCAGAAAACTGGATGTGCATGGGACTCTGCTCTATCGACAAAGGATATTATATTGAATATGTGTCTGCTACCTGACAGAAGTCAGTTGTAAACAAAACTAGGAAAAATGAGTGATGACATAAAAAAGAAGAGAGTGTGACTGTAGTGTGGGAGACATTGGTCCCAGATTCAGTCCTGCTTCAAACAAGAAACCTTTCTGTGACGTCCGTTCACTGTCCACGCACTCCTCTTCCTCTTGCTCTTGCTCCTCCGTGTACCTCATACTCTCCATCCTCTCCATTAAATGACTGGACTGAGGACTGAGGATGTGTGTAAATTAAACTATTTGTACACACAAGTGCTGCAGTGTTGAATGTCCAGGTTTACTTGTGGAACTTCTGAAGGTAGAGGGTGGAATCATCAAACAGCGGGTTCTTCACTTCCATTTCCCCCGTCTAAAGATGGACAGAGAGAGGGGAGAGGATTCTGGGTAACATAGCCCATTATCAGAAATCAAATGTCAAAAAAACTAAATAATCTCCTTTTCTAACCACTTGTCTTTGACTTCAGTGGAAAACACCATGACGTTAAGGAAAGATGTGGAAGGATGTGAAGCAGAATTTGTGGACAACCACAGTCCAGAGAGAATCTTACTGCACTAATACTCATTCTCCTGACACCCTGCTTACAACCAACCACAAGCCCAGGCCGAATGCTCATCCACGGCTCAAATGCTGTTCCTATAACACGGTGATAAATGTTCTTCTATCCTCCTCCAGTCTCCTGGGCTCACTAGCCTGGCCTTAACACTTGAGACTGCAGGCTGGACAATTAAAGCAAATGCTCCATAGAACTGCTGGAAACTGCAGTTCTATCGTCATTTGAGCCATTGCTAATATAAATATTATTGATTTGTGCAGCTTTAAGTTAAATGAATATTATGACTGAAAATGAAAGATATACATTTATTTGCCATGATTTTGTTCTTTAAGTCTGGTTGAGGGTTTCCCACTGAAGACTGATTCCTCACTGTGGATGATTGTACTGATCTGATGATAGACACAGAACGTAATGAAAGTGGAGATCATTTACTCACAGGTGCCAAACCAGGACACTCATATACGGTGAAATCTCCGTCCTCGTTCTCCTCGTCTGTTGATGCTCCTGAGTCAGGAACTTTGAGCTCATCCCTGTGTCTAGACACACACACACACACACACACACACACACACACACACACACACACACACACACACACACACACACCCACACACACGCACGCACTTTATATTGACATAAAGCCCAACAAAGTTGTCAGACCCCACAAGTATGTTGGACTCCCAGTTTTCAGTAAAGCAAGCACAGACACGTAGATCTAAAGACATATAAAAGTCACACAATACTCAGAGGACAGATTGATGGAGGCAGAGAAGGCAGGGGAGGATGACAGAGGAGACAAGGGCTCAATCCCAATGTCCACCCTCACAGACTCACAGATTTGGAGGTGTGTTCTCGGTAAGTCCATGAGGGCTTGTTGTCCGTGATATGTGACGAAGTGCTGTCCAATTCCTCTTCATACCATTTTGAACCCTATCAGCCTCTTGCACTCAGTAACTTACCAGGTGACGTCAATTAAATCTGTGAGGTTCCAGGGCTCAGGCCTTAGGTGGGACATTGGGATTGGGCCAATCACACATGTCAAGGAAAGATGAGTGTGTGTGTGTGTGTGTGTGTGTGTGTGTGGAGGATGACTCACTTCTCCAGGGAAAGCATCTGCTGCTTCTGGTGCTGGTAGTGGTACATCTGAGCACTGTGAGCCAGCTTCTTGTCCCCAGGCTAGAGCACACCGAGGGGCAGAGGGGCCATGAGAAAGTCAGTGGTATTCATCCACATCACAGTCACACGGTTCAGGTGATATGCACTTTCTGACATGTGTCTGTACTGCACATGTTCAGGGTTCTGACACAGCTGAAAGGACAGGTCCTTCTGGGGCACGAGACACATAGAACTAGCTTAATGGCTAATGCTACCCAGCAAGAAATCGGACAATTGGTGATGAAGATATTATGATATGCTGGTCTATTGTTCTTTGTGGAAAGTTGTTAAGCACATAGGTTTAATTCCAGATTTGGTAGCAGTAGGACAACAGGTCTGTAATCTGTAAAAAGGATCTGTCACATTCAACATCTGCATGTTTTGGCCACAGTGGCATCAGTAAGTTATATTATTACAGTCGTGCCGCTGATAAAGTATTCCAAATTTATAAGCTTAAAGAATTTTCAATATATTACAATATAGTACTTGTGGTATATGATACTATCAGTTACTAGACTCATTACTGTTACTATATCGAGGAGAGATAGAAGTTTTTCTGCTTACCAAACTGTCAAAGTTTTGGGCTCTAATCAGTCCATACGCAGCAAAGTCCACCTTCTGAGTGAGACGCACACCTTTCTGCAACCTGTCAGAAAAAATGAAATGACTAGAGGAGATCTTTTTGAATGCATTTGGAACTGACTGGCATGTATTGCTGTGTCTCTGTGATTTTACCAGTGGTGGATTCAAAGTTAGGGCATTGTAAACTCCTCATTGCCTTACTGGTCAGTAGACTCACTGGTCAGGAGACTCACTGGTCAGGAGACCCACTGGTCAGAACTGGTTTCATTGGTCTGACTGGTCTCACTGGTCTGACTGGTCTCACTGGTCAGAACTGGTTTCATTGGTCTGACTGGTCTCACTGGTCTGACTGGTCTCACTGGTCTGACTGGTCTCACTGGTCAGGACTGGTGTTACTGGTCAGGAGACTCACTGGTCTGACTGGGCTCAGTGGTCAGGACTGGACTCACTGGTCAGGAGACTCACTGTTCAGGACTGGTGTCACTGGTCAGGAGACTCACTGGTCTTACTGGTCTCAGTGGTCAGGACTAGACTCACTGGTCAGGACTAGACTCACTGGTCAGAACTGGTTTCACTGGTCAGGACTGGACTCACTGGTCAGAACTGGTTTCACTGGTCAGGACTGGACTCACTGGTCAGGACTGGTTTCACTGGTCAGGACTGGACTCACTGGACAGGACTGGTCTCAGTGGACAGGACTGGA
Source organism: Seriola aureovittata (assembly GCF_021018895.1). Classification (NCBI taxonomy): domain Eukaryota; kingdom Metazoa; phylum Chordata; class Actinopteri; order Carangiformes; family Carangidae; genus Seriola; species Seriola aureovittata. The sequence continues at coordinate 1,753,855 of NC_079368.1, read as the reverse complement.
CTCAGTGGTCAGAACTGGTTTCACTGGTCAGGACTAGACTCACTGGTCAGGACTGGACTCACTGGACAGGACTAGACTCACTGGTCAGGACTAGACTCACTGGTCAGGACTGGTCTCAGTGGTCAGGACTGGTTTTACTGGTCAGGACTGGACTCACTGGTCAGGACTAGACTCACTGGTCAGGACTGGTCTCAGTGGTCAGGACTGGTTTTACTGGTCTGACTGGTCTCACTGGTCTGACTGGTCAGGACTGGTTTCACTGGTCTGACTGGGCTCAGTGGTCAGGACTAGACTCAGTGGTCAGGACTAGACTCAGTGGTCAGGACTAGACTCAGTGGTCAGAACTGGTTTCACTGGTCAGGACTGGACTCACTAGACAGGACTGGTCTTAGTGGTCAGGACTGGTTTCACTGGTCAGGACTGGTCTCACTGGACAGGCCAGCTCTCAGTGGACAGGACTGGTTTCACTGGTCAGGCCAGGTCTCAGTGGACAGGACTGGTTTCACTGGTCAGGCCAGCTCTCAGTGGACAGGACTGGTTTCACTGGTCAGGACTGGTCTCAGTGGTCAGGACTGGTTTTACTGGTCAGGACTGGACTCACTGGTCAGGACTGGTTTCACTGGTCAGGACTGGTCTCACTGGACAGGACTGGTTTCACTGGTCAGGCCAGGTCTCAGTGGTCAGGACTGGTTTTACTGGTCTGGACCAAACTCTCTGGTCAGTCACAATATGTGATCAACTGACCGCAGACAGAATCTAACTGTGTGAAACACTGCACCATTATAATAACAATACGGCAAGGTGCAGCTCACCTGGCTTTTAAAGGGAATCTGGAGATGGCACTGTGATTGGTTTATTGCATGTTACACCAAACACACTCCCATGAATAATGAAGGGGTTCAGTACAACCCCTCTGAACCATGTACCTGGAGCAGAGTCTGATTTTTCTCCCGTTAAAACAGCATGTGTGCCATGAGCTTCAGACCATGTGCTTTGGACTGTTAAAATACAGCCAAGAACATCTTTGGGTTTTAGACTGTTGGTTAGGGAAAAAAGTCACTCTTCTAACACTTCATAGACCAATTAATCATTTCAATTGAGAAAATAATCAGCATATTAATCAATAATAACAATAATTTTAGATTCAGACCTTCAGGCTGTACAGTGTAGTGAGAGTCTAAAGCAGTAGAAAGAGAGGAATAAGATTCTTACCTGACCCAACAGGCCCCGGCCATGATTAAAGCCAGTGAACCTGCCGCGATGAAGATGGTGCTCATTGCTGAGAAGAAAAAAATACAGACAGTCAGGACAAGAGAACGCTGTGCGGGTCTGAAGGTGTTAGAGGACGACATGATGCCTGACTGCTCTGGAGACGGGTCTGAAGCGGAGTGTGTGTGTAGCTGGTTATCAACAACAGTGAAACCAGCATTGATGACAGTAATGGAGTGTAGCAGAACTAACTGACAGTAACACAAGTTCTGTTCTGTTAACTCGAGGACAGTCCACGAGATTTCCCAGCGTGCAGTGCTAACATTTGGTCTGACAAAGGAGGTCTTTTACTGAACTGATCGAAACGCTTTGGAGTCTGATGTTCCATAAAGATGGATTTTTTCCATCATCTCTGTTTCCAGGTTGACTACCAGGAAACAAGATCCTGGTTGTTCCTGGGATTTTGCTTGTGTGTGTGCGCATGTGTGTTTTACACACTGATCATACAGACTGAAGCAAAAACCAAACCGCGCCACTGCCACAGATAAATGCTAAAGTTTGACCTTCAAATACTGTTGTCATGGTGACGTAGCTAAATGGAAAAATTAGGACGTGCTGGGAAACAGAATCAAACGATTCTGAATGGTTCCCATTGTTTACACTTGTAACAGGAATTACCGCTCTGCCAATGTAAAAAAATAAAAGATACGTAGGTGGCTTACCTCATATTGGGATATCATTTTCTAATTTTAAAAATTTAATTTTTCCTACTACAGAAAACACAGGTTTGAACCATTTGAATTGGCAAACCAATACAACCAGATGCAACTACCTGTATATAACCCTAATTGTGCTAATAGCAACCACAAGACAGAAAGTAGTATTTGGGTGGAATAAGCCTTTATGAGAGCGGTCCTAAAATCAGCCTCCAGTACTCCTCTTCATGAGTTGGTGCTGGAGCGAAAAAGTAAGGTCCTAGAAATGCAGCCTCCGATACTGCAGGAACAAACTATTGGAAATAGCTTGCGCACAACTTTTTCTCCAGGCTTCGCAACTTTGCCATCTACTGACCAAAATCCAAACGGGGCTGGGACTGCAGGTCCCTCTCTCTGCAGCCAGGTCGGCTTTCATTTTCCATTAGTGAAAGTGACATTGTGTGACTCCGTCATGCAGTGTATTCAGTGCAGCAGCCCAGGCCTATGTGAGAACTCATGAGACAGACAATTTTTCACAATCACAATCAATCAATCTTTACGTTATTGGATTTAGAATATTCCTTGACAGACCTGCTGTGCATGACATGATTTCAGATCATCAGATCTGCTCCAGCACTTAGCATATCATCTTATCTGTATTCTTATTTGTTGCAGCTCGTCTTTGCTTTTATCTCCTGAATCTTAATTGTATTCTATATTGCATGTATAGGACTTTTGCTTGTGTTATTGTCTTACTGTTATGACTTTGTTTGTTTGCTGCCCTGCTGCAAAGACGTCCTCTCACAGGACAATAAAGATGTGAACGGAACTGGACTTCAGTCCATCTTTACAACACAAAGTCATAATGGAAACTTCCTGTGCATCGCTGCCAGACCGATGCTTGCTGCTGTCCTCTGTTATATTATTTTTAGTGTTTTTAATAAATCTGTTGCCTGTGAATCATCAAAGCAAATCTCGGTGACCACAGAGCTCAGGTCACTGAGCAAAGCAGGTTGTGGTTAAAGACTTACTGATGAAGACGCGGTCGTTGGAGGGGTAGGGGAGGATGATGGGATCGCTGAGCAAAGCAGGCGTGTGGTTTGTGGTGGTGGTGGGAGGAGCCACTCTGGTGAATTGGACACTCTGGCTTGTAGGCTGCGCTGCAGTTGAAGCTCTGTGGGTGTGGCCAGACTCACTGAGCTGCTTGGATATGTGTTGAGAGACATCCTGGGAGGGCGGAGCTGAGAAAAGAAATGAAAAGTTTGGAGCCATTACATCAGCAGAGGTATTGTAGAAAATACCAACAGGTGTAAAGTAGTAGCCTATCCACTACCTGGCAGCCTGGCCTCAGTTCTCTGCTCACTGATGATGGCAGACAGGAAGTCGATCTCCTCATCCAGCTCAGGGTACGTGCTCATCTTACCTGGAGGAACACAAACGAAACAAAATTACCAGTGAGTGGAGAGTCATCATCTCATATTATCTATTTACTACATATGGGAACTTTGTCAGTGCTACATTAACAGCATGTTTATGCACCAAACTTCAAGTAAATCGGACAGACTTAACATTTATCTTTAGAGCTGCTAGAAACCTGTTGAAAAACCAGCCCAGCTAGAGATGGCTGATGGCCTAATCAGCATTTTGTTGGCTCCCGCTGGTCTGAGGTGATCTGATGCTGGTGAGGGTGGTATATGAGTTCATGCATAGAAGATCAGCATCTACTTAAAGTTGTAAATCAGTATTTACGTGGCTGTTCCACTGGTTTAGTATCTACAAAATACTGGCTCTGATATCAGCCTTCAGAAACCTATGTTGGTCAAAATCCAGTCTTTTAGCATTTGGTGTAAAATAATAAATTACAGAAGCACTTCAGTGATTTGGTAATGTACTTCCATAAAGTTGGAGAAGTCACAAGAGACATGACACATTTTTAATTACCTACTTCTCCCTGGCCATGTTTATCCCCAGGCATGCCAGTTTCCACCCACCAGATATCACTTTTCCTGTCTTTTTACCCACCTGCTCACCTGTTTTCTTATCTACACCTGGCTACAGAATACTTCCCTGTGTCATCCTTCCCTGTGGCTCCTCCCTGCCTGTGCTGCTTCCACCCATGAAAGAGAAATCCCAACTCTAGTAAAGGTCAAGACTCCAATTCGTCTTTTGTTAGAATGTCCAGAATATCGGAGAAACAGCCATGTTCTTCCAGCTCCACACCCCCGGTTTGCAACACAGAACTCTGTTAAGAGTTCAAGCTGATGACATCATCAGGGTTATTTTCTCAGACTTGATAAAGCTCCCCCAGAGCCACAGATGACACCATCAACAGAAACATTGACCAGCCGACCAACCAGGGGCCGGTTCCACAAAGATATGTCAGACTGGTCTGTGGCGTTGGTCCAGTCTTAGTTTGGCTAGAAGATTTAAAGATTTTATTCCTCTGCGCCGGCATCAGCCAGAGCCTATTGTTTTCGGGTTGTCCGTCTGTCCCATTCTCAAGGACACAATATCCCAGTGTCTCTCAACGCCCTGACGGAACTGCTTCAAATTTGGCACAAACATTCAGTTGGACTCAAGGACGAACTGATTAGATTTTGGTGGTCAAAGGTCAAAAGTCAAGGTCAGTGTGGGCTCACAAAACAATTTTTAGCCATAACTCAAGACTTCACAGAAGTTATGATAAAATTTTACACAAATGGTTCATATTTTCTATGTCTCTGGATAAACAAGGATGTGTGGAGGACGCAGACAACCACGAGGAGGTGATTCTAGTAGTGACTTCAGTCTGACTCCAGGCACCTCTGGAGCAACAAACCTGAAACCTGGACAATGTGTCAGGCTGACGTTCAAAATGATCTTTGTTCCTAAAATAAATCATCTGAGCCACACAGATCACCTGACCATCAGTACTGATGCTTTAAGTTACTGTGTGTAATACTGTGGAGGGTAAAATCAGTGCATTAAAAACAAAAAGATAACGCAGCCCCATGTGGCAAAAAACTGAAAAAAAAAACCCTGCAGTCTTGATTGTTTCAATGAGGGAACCACTGCTTGTGCCCATTCACTTCCTGTGATCCTGTGCTGCACTACAGAGCATCATCTCACTGCCTGGGGTCTGTGGTGTAGGAGGAATATATATGTGTGTGTGTGTGTGTGTGTGTGTGTGTGTGTGTGTGTGTGTGTGTGTGTGTGTGAGACTGTGTGTGGGTGGACGGCAGTAAGGGGAAGGGAAAGGACAGAGAAATGAAAAACAAGGACAGACGGATATATGGATGTGTGGGGGGTGGAGTGGGTCAACAGCAACAGGAGGACAGAGAGGATGAGAAGGTAAAGAAGCCTCTACATTATCTGTATGGTGCAAGAAAAAAATGAAAGAGGGAAAAGAAGAAACAAAATAAATAAAAGGATGTGAAATCTGTGAAATCAGTTTGAGAAAATAACCTTGATGATGTGTTCAGGGTTCATTCAGCCTAGGCTTTTAAAATAAAGTCTGTGTGATAAACCAGGGTATGGAAGACACAGGTGTTTACCCAGCAATGATAATGTAAAATCTAACATGACATTTTCTAAATGGGATAATTGTATTTGAGCAAAATGTGCATGTTGTTTTGTTATTTTGTAAAAGTTGAACTGGTACTATGTATGTAGCCACAGTGAGGACTGACCACCGACCTTTAATGATCTGAGCAGAGTGAGAAGAATGTCTCTTCTTGACCACACATCGGCCACGGGAGTCCTCCACCAAAGAGCGCAGGCAGGGGCCACAGTGTGAGCTGCCCGGCTGGCAGAAGTAGCGTCCTGCCCGGGCACAGTCTAAACTCCGGGGACACAGATGAGATCCTGTGGATAAAGTTATAACAGAAAACTTCACACAACGTTCGGAGAAATTTTACTTTCAATACAACAACCCAAATTCTTTAATTCATATTTTCAAAAACAAAAGAGACAATTATAGAAAATGTAATTCAATTTGAGTTTTTAAAGCAATACCACCAGAGGCTAGTTAGTTTAGCTTAGCACAAACAGCTAGCTTGACTAAGTCCAGAGGAAACACTTTTTGTAAACAAGATAGAAGACAGAAACTTTGCTGTAGATGTATTTTGTTACCTGTTTCCCCTGTTTCCAGTGTTTGTGCTAAGCTAAACTAAGCTAACCAGCCGCTGGTTTGTATTTACCATACAAACACGTGAGCGGTATCAAGCTTTTCAAAAATAAACTGATTGTCATGTTCCGTCCTGATATCTAGGTCATGTTTTCTGTTTTCGTCATATTTTTTTTTCATCTCGTCTTATTTTGGTGCGTCTAACCTCTCCTCTCGTTTCAGACTTACACTTCCTGCCATTGTGTGTTTCCCGCTCCTGTGATTGTCGACCCCGCCCCTAATGTGTTAGACCTGCGTCTCCTCGTCTTCCCCTCCTTGTGTATTTAGTCTGCTTGCTCCCTGTTCGTCATCATTCTTAGTAGCAAGCATTGCAGCATTCTCTGTCTACTGTGTGTCTGACCTGTTTCTTGATCGACCTAGTCTTTTGCCTCAGCCGTTGGATTTGTTTGCCCTGCCTGGCTGGCTTCCTGTGTACTGACCTGGTTTCCATTAAAGACCCTGCCTCTGATTGCTGCTTTGAGTCGTGTATTTTTCAGTCCAGAGGGCGGCACGTTGGTGCGGTGGTTAGCCCTGTTCAAAGCACCAGCTTGGGGCCTTTCTGTGTGGCGTTTGCATGTTCTCCCTGTGTCTGCGTGAGTTCTCTCCGGTTTCTCCGGCTTCCTCCCAGGATTTTTGAGTCCTCACCTAGTGGTTGTGATACTGATACACATCACATGGACCGTGACATCAGTTGTCCAAAGCTTAATCATGGCACAAAAAACTATTTCTGTTTGTTGTTCATTGAAATGCATTTTACAAACGTAAGATTATATTGTGTTTTCGTTAGACGGTCATTTAGTCCATACATGTACAAAAAAGTACAAAGTCAATGCTGGAAATCTGATTCTAGAGTGACACAGAAGTCAAAGCAGTCAACCTAAAACTGAACAAACTGACTGGTATGTGAAGGTCAGAGATGATGACAAGACATCGCAAGGAAAATGCCAGCTTGGAAAAGATCCCCTGTAAGTTGAGAGCAGATGTGGTCGGGAAACCTGACCTTGTCTCTGCTGCTGCTGCTGTGATGCAGTTTTGTAATGGGTGCAGGCCGTTGCTGCTTACCTGGTCTGATATATGACAATGTGCGGGTGGGAGAGGATATTCCTGGGGGTTTAAGGGTCGACAGGAAGGGCTAAACATTAGTTGATGAGAAGAGTCTTAGTCAACCAAGTTTTGATTAGTCGCTTGGTCACAGGGAAAAAAGAAATAAATAAAACTCCACATGAAGTGGCCACTGTCACACACAGTCATCATAGACATTGTTCATTGCAGCACACAGTAAACACAGGCCAGCATGTCAGGCAGGAAATCACAAGTCTGGGATCATTTCAAGAGGCTCGAGGACAAACCCCGAGAAAGCAGCACGCAAACTATCGTCCATCTATCAGCTCAAACACGGCTTATCATTTCAAACATGTAAGTAGCCTAATATTAGCCACTTAGCATGGCCACTTACTCTAACGTTCTCTTTGCTGGTTGTTCCGACATATTCGGATTCATTACAGCTTCGTTTCTAAAGGATCATTATTATGTATTTCTCTGTAATATAGTGCAGTGTTAGTAGTGTTACTCTCAACCCTGGACTCAAACCATTTTCTGATGCCACCCCCATATACTATATTTAAATAGTTAAATGAATAACATAAAGGTGCAATGAATAGTCGAATAATGGTTTAAACTAAGGACTACTAGTCGACCAGGAGAATTTTGGGTTGGGCTACAACACCTGTATGAAGGGAAAACATCGGAAATCCGATCCACAGAAATCCACAGAGTGAAAAACAAGAAAAATAATAGTGCTGGAAGCGGCACAAAATTTGACAAAGGCAACCGCCTCATAATTCTCTCTGCTTTATTAACAATGTATTACGCATTACATGGATATCCAACATGAAACTTCAGTAAACTGTGAACTGTGCCTGTTCGTCAGGATATGGTTAGCCTACCTTAGCATAAAGACTGGGGTAAAGAGCTGGCCGGGCCGTGCCTAAAGTGACATCTTTATATTTCTGTTTTTCTATTAGCAGACTGCTGAGAACATGCCAGGAGGTCAGCAGTTTCAGAAAAACTCAAACCAGCTCATCTGACACCAACATCGTGCCACACTCAAATTCACTCAGATCACATTTGTTCTCATTCTGATATGAAAATGAAGTGAGGCTCCTGACCTCAGGCAGGAGTTTATGCATGAAAAAGGAGGTGTGCATGGTGTATATCATACATTATAATCTTCTCATCCTCTATACATCACTTTAATTCTTTGATGGATATAGATAATTAAAACGCAAAAGAGAGAAGACACCAGTTTTAAAGGGTGAAGAGGTTACAAGGGACTCATTGTACCTCTACATTAGTCTGACTGAGCAGTCAGAGCATTGCTGCAGATACTTCATCTGTTGCACTGGTTGTTTTGGTGTAATATTGCATCCATTTACTTGTGAAGATAACAGAAAACCTGTGAGCACAGCACCTGTGTGAAGAGCAGAATAAAGCTGGACTCTTCATCCTGCAGAGTGGAAAATAATTAGACCCAGCTATCAATATTAACCCCCTTCAGCTTCCTCGTCAGAATCCCTCCTGTCTCTGTTACTGGAACCTAGACACTGGTTGCCATGACGACTTCCATGGCAACTGAGGAGTTGTGACATCATCAAGGGGTGAGTCACTGCACAAACGCACAAGTCAAGGATGGAAGGTTTGTCTCAGGCTATTGTAATGAGCAGAGAAAGGCAAGGATGACAAATGCACGAGGAAAATGATTATTAGACTGTCAGTGAGCTGGAAGCAGGTGAAGTGCACATTTCTATAGAATTACAGACTTTAACTTTAATACTTTTTATGGCTTACCACTATGTGGGTGCACATGGATTTTGGTCCTATAGCTGCACTATAATTAATGCCATGGACGAAGCAGCTAGCAAACTGTGCAACTCATACACACTCACAATGGCCGAACCTCGGAGACTACAACAGTGGCGCTAATCTATTCAAAGCTTTACAACTGGATGATGCAATGAGGCACTGAGGCACTGAGGGTGTGCTTCCCTGTTTCTCTCAGCTGTCAGATCCTGTGGGCCTGAGATGAGGTTCATGCGCTCAGTTCATTGCCAGACCCAAAGACAGGAAAGGGCTGAAGCACACAGATGTCACACCTCAGTGAGAATAATACTGCAGACGTGTAAGCACCAACCTGACTCAACATCAAAGACAGTGAAATGCAGGCGAGTAGCATTTGCAAATATCTCCACCATGATGTATGTTGATATGAGTGGTGATACAATAATCAACTACATCAACAACAATCCTACACGTCGCATATTTTTATACCACGATCCGTAAATGATTTCCTGAGAAATGAACGAAAATGTCAATGAACTACTTTTGGTGTAGTCATGCTGACAAACCAACACACATTACTCAGTCTGACATGTTCACATAGTAAACTGTCACAAAGACTGATCACATCTTAATAAGAGATTTTGTATTGTTTTGTGCTGCACGTACAACTTGCATAACAGAAAACCCCTGCACTGTGTAACTGTGCCAACATGAAGAGACAAAGTCTGTGTGCACCTTTTCACAGTGTGCTGCACACACTGTGAAAACTCTTTCAGCTGCACTGCTTTGAATACCTCCACATGCAAATAAAAGCCACTGCTGAGAAGCTTTATCGCTGCTATTTTGAAAAAAGGCTGTAAAGCACATTAGAGCAGGTGCTATTAGGCTTTTTGTGCTTCAGTCAGCAGCACTGGTGTTCACCAACTCTCCGAGCACCGGTAACATTATCACAGTGTATTAAATACACTTTCTTCAAAAGTCACTGTTTCCTAGCAACCTCCTGTCCCTTGTTTGGTCAAAGAAAGTGAAATGTGTTCATTCTCTTCATCTCCAGTGAATTACATGAATTCTACTGATTAAAGAGAATTACATGTCCTTCAAGCCTTCAGATGCATTACAACCAACAGTGCTGCAAATGTCTCAACTCATACTTGACCCTGGCAGGACTGCTGGTTTATAAATGTATTACACTGAAGCAGACATCAGTCTAACTCATGGTCTTATTTGTTAAAAGGTTTCTTTCTAGATCGTGAAGCTGCACTAGTCGATATGTTCGTGTTAACTGCGGATCAAATGTATCACATGAAAGGTGCCGCTTGTGGCAGAAGTGACAGAATTATACTCTGACCATTCATCAGATACAGTACGTTGTGTTTCCAGCTTGTTTTTCATTTTCCCCAAGTGGCAGTGAGTTGATACAAAATCAATCTGCATTACAGTTATCCTCACGTCACGTGCAAGAATATATCAACTAAAATGATACCGCAAATATTGTGCATATTATCTTTGGAGAAACAACTTCTATAGGCCTCAAGTCTCTAAATGTTGGTTGGTTGGTTTCATCTCACTTAGAGAGAACATCATGAGGTTAGGGAAAGATGTGAAGGAGAGAATCCGACTGCACTTACACTAGCTTCTTTTTTTTTTTTTTTACTTCAACCACAAAAACAAAGCAAACGTGAAGGGAATATGAGATGAAGTTGAGCCATTAATATAAATAAGAAACCAGAATATATTATATTCAGACTTAAGTAAATAGTTTAACACAGTCCAGAACGTACAGTATGAACATATATTTGTCATCTCAAACATAAAACAGCTGCTCTGTTGTTTCTACATTTACGTAGGTCTGCCAAGGTGAAACTACAATGTTGTGTCGTTTCAAATGTTGCTGCAGCAAGGAATTGTGGGATGGTATTTCTCCTTTCCTTTCCTAAAGGAGGGTTCAGTGTTTCCTATGCTGAAGGAAATAAGATAGGAAGCACTGAAGCTCCTTTCCTTATCATGCAGAGAAGTGGAGCAGCTCTGATCATGGCTGCTGCTCAGAGACTTCAGCTCATTTCACTCAGTTTGAACCTCCAACCTCAGCCATACTGTCACCTTTCATGGGGGGCCACTGACTGGAGAATCTCATACTGAAGGTTCCTACGCATAGTGACAGCGGTAGCTAGCAAGCTAGGCTAACCACTTGCCACTAAATGGACACTATTTGAATTAGTTTGCTGTATTTTCATATGTATTTTGATCACCTGTGCAGTTCCTGCATAGAAAGGGGGGGTGCTCACTAGTCAGCAGCTGTGGTGATGGCAAATGACACAAACTGTCAAAACATTTTTACTTCTGTTTAGTTTTTCGATTACCAGTCAGCAGTGAGCATCTGCTCAGCTGACGTCAGTGAAGCTGCAGTAGCAAGTAGCAGTCGACTAAATGATTTTCACGTAGATTGAAGAACTCTTTAAGAAAAGAACAGCTTGTTTTTTCTGATGCCCTCCAGCAAGGTAACATATCCCCAACCTGTGCTGTAAAGACTGTTGTTGAATCTGTATCACCTGAAGAAGACGGCTCTGCCTTACACTAGGTCCAGATGAGCCGAGGAGAGAAAAGAACATTATAAAAGAAATTCAATTAACACTGCTTTCTATTCCTGATTCACATCCTGTGGAATAACAGCAGCTCCATCCATCCACGGCTTCAAGTGGAGGTCACAGTAAGAGTCTTAAAATAGACCGCTCCCAGTAAATTCAGCAGAAATAGAAAACTCACTGAAGCTTCTGTCAGAATACTCAGATCAATGATCAGTGAGTCACTCTTCATCTTTTCCAGTAACAGTGCATAGTCATGACGAAGTGTATTTTGATGAATCATCATTCTTACAGTGCTCTGTTGTCTACTATTAAATCCTTAAACATGAAAATGCCTCATTCAAACCTGCTGTGTTGCAGTGCTCCAGGCAAACTGAGGAGACACTAAGCAGAAGGGGAGCAGCTCTCAGCCCTGACTGAGAGGGAGCCGTCAGGCAGCAGAGAGAGTGGAGGCACTGCTGATCCTCACACTGAGCCAACAGGGTGCAGAGACACAGTGGTGCTGCATGGTGGGCGGGCGTGAGGCCGGGACTGTTAACACGTCTGCAGTAATGCAATGTAAGACATCCGCAACATTTAAAAACATTAAAACACGAGGGGAATGAAAAACATGAACGACATAAATAACATGAATGTCTTTCCATCCTGCAACCATGTGTGCACGCTGCACGGCAGAGCTGAACACCAGGGGCCAGATGATAGATGATGCGTACACACAAAAACCAGGCGTACGTCATTTCCTGCACGTAAATGAATCTTTATAAAGACCTGCGTACACACGGTTTCACAAAGTGATCCAAGTTACAGTGAAAATACAAAATAAGCTGAGACTTGCAATTTAACATAAAATAAAATAACCAACTTCACAGAGCCTGTTTACACAGCATTAACAATTTTACAATTAATAACAGACAGAAATAATTGTGTTTAAAGTACTTATTATACATTGTGAGTCATTGTGTAACTGTTTGATACTATTTGATTATTGACTCATCTCAGTGTTAGAGCCTGGAGCCTCGTTAAGACTCTCCAGTCCCAATAAATGAAGTTCAGAGTGAAACAGGACTTTACATCAGAGCGATTGTACTAAAGTAAACCTTTACCTCTGTTTCACAGTCAGTGAAATTGCGCCTCTGTCTCATCTTTCTTCTCTGTGTCTGATCACTTTCCCTTGATTAAGGGAGAGTGTCCATCTATTTATAGATAATTGTGGGAGTGGAAATGAGGCTCATGCCCCCAGTTTCTCAATGAGTAAGATTTTCTGAAGTGGAACCATGTGAACGCACGGCTTCATAATTCTGATGAAAAGAATGCGTATGTATATTTCTGATTTTGTGCGTCACATAGTTCTCATAGTCATAAATCTACAGAGTTTCATGCATCTGGCCCAGCTGCAGAGGTTTCAGTATTTCCTGGGAGATCTCACCACAATCTGATCCGACGCTTTGGGAAAAACATGGTCCCCTGTTTGTGCATACTGAAATACAGCTAATCCTTCTGTAAACCTAACATTCATGCAACTGTTGTAGATAAAATCCAACCATAAATTGCATTAATTATTGTAACAGAAGAGGATTTTGCACCAGAAAACATGGCTGGATGTTCCTGCTACTGCACACATGAATAACTTCACATCAAGCACTATAAAGATGATCAACTGCTCCATTACAACTACGGTAAGAGTAGGTATTGTGTTTTTTTTCCAAATGAAAGACATTATACGTAAAAAGTATTCTTTTTCTACTTAAAATATTAACACTCTAATGAATATAAAAGAATAGAATCAGAATATTAAAATTAACAATTTTAGAGCTAATTATCTAAAGTTGTGTCTTTAAATTGAAACGTGCTGAGCTGTGCTGAGCTGGAGACCATCACCAGCTCCTTCTGACCTAAACCCAAGTGTAATTCACACGTCAATGAGTCCTGAGCAAGACACTGAACCCAGAACTGCTCCCCATGTTTCAGGCCTAAGCCCGCATGGTAGCTCGCTGACAATGGTGTACTGGCACAAGTGTGTGTGTGTGTGTGTATGTGTAGGTGTGTGTATGAATGACGGCCATGCATGTTCAAATGCATTGTGTACATTGCTCAAGCTCACGACTTGTTGCTTTGAAAGCCGAACTAAAGGCCGTCGGCTTCGGTGTTAATATGAGAGCACTGTAAGAAATGGTGGAAGACTGTGACTCCAGAAATGACACAAACTGACAGGAATGGAACGAACTGTGTGAAAGTGAAACTCCTTTATGAAACCCCGACATATTCTGTCCCGAGTCACTGATGTGCACAAATACTTATCATGTGTCACCAGACAACCTGGCACAGGAGGCACTTATGCAAATATATATTTGAAATCCATATTTAAGAAAAATAATAATGTTCAGATATCTTAAAAAGGTGTGAATGTATTTTTAAAATAAAATGCATATTTAAATAGTTTCTATAACAGTAATTGGGATTTTTGAATACACTAATTTATACAGAGATTTGGGTGAATGAATGGTACTTTAGATTAATTAGCTGTATCAAATCATCTGTAGGACCTCGACTGATCCAATAATGTAGAAAGATACAGACTGAGAGACACTGCAAACTGACAATCAGCAAGGAGCCTAAATATCTGCTCTTCTGTGTTCACATTCAAATTCCATTAGATTGCACATTGATTATTTTATGATTAAGGATCTAAAATAGAATAAATTAATGTGTTCTTATTCTCTCAATTATCGGCTTATGGGTTAAAAAATATTAAAATTGGTGAAGTAACATGAAAGCTTAGGGGCAATGAGCCTTATTTTAAATTATGGTGAAAATTCTGTGATATTTGAAGGAGTTTTTAAATAAAATACTGAAATTAATTAATCTTAAATACAGAAATGTAAGTTCTTCTAAGTTGCAAATTAAGGAGTCCTCCTCGTGTCAGGACACTTGCAGTGACGGGGATAGATGTCAGAATTTCATGGTAATCACTCCCAAAGGAAGAGGGTCGTCAATGATTAATTGATTATTGATTAACTGCCATTAATAATTGAATTGATAAAAAATATATTAACCGACAATACAGAAGATGAGGACGTGCAGTTTAACGGTTAGAAAAAGTTCTGCAGTTTGCTGTGGTACCTGGTTGTGCCACTAGGTGGTGCCTCCGACTGTTTAATGAGATCGAGCTGCATGTTGCTGACGCCTGTGAGGGCTGCACAGATTATAAAACACACGTCCGAGGAAGAAGAAGACGTGGCAGTGTAGCTCACTGTGCTCACTGTGGCAGTCATGTTGATGAACCACATTATCTGGCAGCTTCAAATTATGAACCTCACCACATCCCAAAGCAACAGCCTGAAGGAAGAGCTTTTCTAAATCAACAATTCACAGATTACAAACTCAGAGGACAAACAAAGATCTGTTTTACCTCTGCCCCTGTACATGACTTACAACACTGACCCGTTTATTTCTTTATGTATGTATGTATAGGGTGAAGGCCCTACTGTTACTACACCCTCTGGTGCATTATTAGGACAATACTTTACTCCAAGGAGGCACAATATCACAAGAACAAAACCACACAGAGCCTTCACATCATCAACACTGAACATCATTTTGGATTTTTTTTTCTGACCTATAGCTGACGCTCGTTAACTGCCAAGATTAAAATGTACTATTTAGAATAGATGAGCTTCTGAAAGCCATTACAAATATCAATACACGGGGTTAAAGAACATACAAAAAGCTCTATGTTATAAATTCATGAGGTCATTATAAAGATCAGTGCTGGATAATGCACTTCTGGTGTGACAGTCAGAATACTGCTCTCACCACTAAAGCATTAAACCTCAAAATAAGGATATTTTAACTGTTTAACTTATACTATTAATAACGGTTATGAACCACTCTGATACATACATATATAGGCTGTTAAAGGAAAATGGCACACAGGTGCACTGCGTGGTACATTTACACAACGCTGGCTGACAGTCAGGACATCAAGGTTAAGAGCAGAGCTGCACTGAGCAACAAGACAGAACACAGCAGATGATCGGATCACCATCTCACACTCCAACAACAGGTGTGTGTGTGTCTCTGGCTGAGTCACCGAGTCACACTGGTGGGAACTCTCAGGTTCGACTGATATCTGATCATCTGAGAGGTCCAGTACTATCGTAAGACACAAAAATGTTGCATTTCATACTTTTAAAGAAGCTGAAATTCCCTCAGTTCTTCACGGTTCTTTACACCATGACTTTTGGGTTAAATGATAGAATTCAAAAAGATTGTGATTAAGCTTGAAGGTTCATAGCAGTGTTGAGATTTCACTGCACTATTGTTTTAACCCTGGCTCTGTTTACATTATGGTGTGTAATTTCATATGGATCAGTACATTTTATTTCATGGCTTTGCCTGACTGTAATCAGGATGTGTCACCGTGCATTAAACAATATGACTATCCTTGTTTCCGTATAGAGTGGCACAGTCACGTCACATGATGCTCTAAATGCCATTTACACTCACTTAACTTTGGCCTGTTTGATGATGTTCAAACTGCTGTTTGCGAGCTGACGAGGTTAGGAAAGGGTTTGTGTGGATCTCATGGTAAATTGTGGGAAGTGAAACGGTCGTCATCTACGGTCAGCGGCGGGGAGCTCTTGAGCTCTGACATTAGGAATGCGTTTGTGAGGACAGCCAGGCCGCAGCCGACACCTCTGCCATGATACCACCATCACACCCACTCACACACCCTGAAAAACATCCTGTTCCGTCCATTTCTGTGGCCCTGAATCATCCTTCTCCCACCTCACTGCCTAATGTGATTTTTTTCTATTGTACGGTCTCACAGCCACACGAAGCAGCACACATCATCACTGGGTTCAGAAGCCCAGAGTCACTGAGGCCGTCATCTGTGCACATGGCTGCTCGTGACTGTACTAACACACAAAGCACCACAACTTCACATTTCAAAGACGTGTAAAAGCGTTTAAAAATCACCAGTATGTTCTAAGGTGTTTTCACAACTTACCTAAACATTCTGCTTTTTAATATTTCAATCCTCTGTCATGATACTAAATGTTCCCATGAGGTCTTACAGTCTCATTGGCTGCGATATGAACACAGGATCACACTAACCTCTACTGCAGCATTACTGTTGTCTTTTTTCATCAGGGTAAACCAAACAACAACCACTGAGGCTGAAACATGAAGCCAACACTGAAGCACCAACACCTGCAGTTCCTCTAATGACCACTAGAGTCTGGCTCCAACAGTCAGTCCCCATAGACTCCCATGTTAAAATGTCCAACTTTACAGCAGAAATCAACATGTTTACAGCCTGGTACAAAAAACAGTTTTGGTCTCTAGAGCTAATTTCCTCCTTCATGACACCTGTTTATATAACTCACCTGTTTACATTTTATTAAGGCTTAAAGTTATGGAGAATTGAGGGCGTGCTGCTTTGAGTGACAGGTGGGTGGGCGTATGTTTGTCACAAACTAACATTCACCGAAGTCTCTGCTCCACACACACCCCTCCTCTTTGTCCATTTTTGCATTAGCTGGGAGTTAGGGGCGGAGTCAGACACTGCAAAAACCACTCTTCAGAAACCTGTGGGTCACATCACAGAGGCTACGTCCATCTCTGTTTACAGGCTATGGGTATTAGCATGAAATGGATATACTTAATAAGTAAAGTACAAGTAGAAGTACAAGTAAGGGATAACTTAAGATCCAGAAGTCAAAGGAGTGAAATCATTCATTATAAAAAAGTGACATATGACTTGAAACAGTAAGAACATAGGTCGTTATGGAAAACAGCTTATAAAGTACTGAAAATGCCTATTGAGATTTCCCAGAGGTGATGGTTTTACCAGGAGCCAGATAACGGTTCTATGTTGATAAAGACGCCCAATGAATGATTATCAAAATTGGTGTCATTTTTTTTTAATTAACCTATAATCAATTGATTGACCGATCATATCAGCACTTATCTTAAGACTGGAGGGTTCATAACACTAGATCTCAACAATGAAGGGGGAAAAAAAGACAAAAAGGCTTCTCTCCATTCACAGTAAAGGTACATGGATTACATGGATACATATTTTTTATATCCTCCATTCTTTAATTAAAAAAATAATTAAACTATTTTTTTAGGGCTGAAATGAGTGATTATCAATTAATGTCAACTATTTCTCAATAAATGCATGAATTGTTTGATCTGCTCCTTGTTAAAGACTCATTATATTGTCAGTCAGACACATTCTATTCGGATTATTTCATATTAAACGTTTACCAAAATATTATACAAACAGACAATCAGGCCGTGACACACTCACTGAGACACTACAGCATCACAAACACTAACATTATCATCATCTGATCCAAGGCGTGAGAGGATTACAGGGTGATGCACAGCGGTCCTGGAGGCCCTGTGCAGCTTTACCAACCCACCAACCAGGTGGCAGCAGGTCTTACCTGTCAGGCACATGCCCAGCGCCAACAGGGCCGCAAACACCGCAGCCTGGCGGAGCAGCGGGGCCCACATCCTGGACAAGAGCTCCGACGATTGTCAAGGGACACAGAGACAGACTGGAGGAGGACCAGGAGGAAGAGGAGGAGGAAGCGGGCACGGCGGAGGGTGGTCGGTGCTGATCATTCCCTCATCCCCCCCATCCCCTGGTGCTCAGGGAGGAGAAGACTCAGAGGAGCGGAATAAATAACCACCGGTCAGAAGATGACGGCAGAGCGGGAGACGATGCAGCAGATCCCCGGGTCCCTGTGTCTGCTGCTCCCGGCAGCTGCTGCACTGATGCTCTCCTCTGACTGACTGAGCAGAGGCAAGCCAGTTCGTGACGTCAGCACGCTGCACTCCACTCGTTCTTCTTCTTCTTTGCCTTACCAACTTTTAGGTGCATACCGCCGCCTGTCGTGTAGAACAGGATGTAGTTGAGTCTTACTTTAGTCCATCATAAAAAACAAATAAATGATTTTCTATGAGACGATGCGGTGTTTACTAAGACCCCCCCCCCCCCTTCTTAGTGTCCCTTCAAATCCCTCTCACTGTATTGACAATTTACCTTCATTATGTTTGACACAGTGCATTAATACATGTTCTGCATTTTCACTTATATTACAAAGTGCACATATATGTGAATTTACTTCTCCCCAAACAAACAGTGTATTTTGGTGTATGGTGTATTTAAATGTAACCTGAACCCAAGAGTATGTTTTGCACTGACGGTCCTCATCCCACTTCTTCTGCCAAAGTTGGCAAACATGATTCAGCCCAGATCTGGCCCACAGCCTTCATAAGATCTGGCCCAGATCCGCACAACGGACCTGGACTAATGTCATTTAGCACAATGGACCAGCACGGATCCATGTGTTTTATCCGTATCTGGGGCCAGTACAGAACTGGGTCTCATTTTATAAGCATTTGCCTCCAATATGGATTTCATAATTCAATATTACATTTCTAGAATTTCAAGCTTTTTCTCGTGATGAGGAAATGAAATCTTATTTACTTAAGCAGCTGTTTAAGGCCTCGAACAGGAACGGAGGCATGTGTATTTATTCCTCCCACAGAACACAGATACTGTGGCGACAGCAAAACATGAGTGACGAGGTTTCACACAGCAGCCACATATAGTTATCTATCTGAATCATCCTGCTTTTCACTTCACAACGGCACACTCATTAGATCCATGGTGCAGCCCTTTGCAGGTAACTGCTTGTATCGAATCATATGGAAATACAATAAATGAGAGCAGAAAACTGGGTCCTGTTCATCAAAATCATTGTATTCCAGTCATATTTTCAAATATTCTCTCTTTGCATACTGATCAGCTGACTTTAACACTACTGTACTTTATGTCGTTATAATGACATGTACAGTTTGTCTCAGTGTACCTAATAAACTGGCAAGTGAGTGTATGTCATATGAATTGGTGGTGCAGAGTTTTCTGATCAGCTATCTGACAAACAGGATCTATTATTATTGTTATTAATGATGTCATAACACAGCAGCGAAGTGGAAATTAGATTTTTAGATGACTCAATAAAATGTGGAAATATTGTTGGCGTAACAAGCGAGTTTTCAACGGACATTGCAGTAATTTAATCATGATTAAAAAGTTCTTTGCAGCCCTAAAATATTACTTTTACTTTAAAATTACTGTTGAAATCACTCCTGTCAAGGATTATTATATTATATATACATAATATATTATTATTATTACTATAACAAAAGTATTTTTAAAGTAAGCTAAGAAATTAACCTGAAACAAACAGTTTATTGAAATAAAAAGTTAGGGAATATTTAAATAAATTCTTACCAAACCACTGTATGTGATACATAAGCATAACTTTCCATTGGATGCCTATAATTATAATCTGTGACTTTTCCACTTTAAAATGTCTAAAAACATCTAGACCTGTGTTCTATATGTTGTTGAGTTGAGTTCTTACATTTTCACAAATGTTTCCATCAATTCTCCAACCAGAGAAATCTGTGATTTTAATCATGGTTTCATTGGCCGCCTGTCAGTGACATCATATCCTTTATGATCATGTGTCAGTGTGTTTGTCTGACAGAAGCTCAACATTGACTTTTATTGAGTTTTAAGCCACATACACTTTTGACACCTTGGTGGTTTTCAGCTCTATATTTGAACCAGATGAAGGATTTTAGTCGTCGGACGTCTGGATCTGAAGTTATCAGAGAAACAAGCTGAGGAAATGTTAGACAGCTCAGCTCCCAGCTGCTGGAGACGTCCTGTCCTGTGTCCCTGAAGAGCGTCAGTGAATCTCTGAGTTTTAAAGTCAAACTGCTTTCTGGGTGTTTCTACTGGTTTTAATCCCCTGGTGTGTGTGTTATGGAAAGGAGGACACCTCTGTGGATAATTCAGCTGCTGGTAAAAACCTGCTGAACATCTGCTTCATAAGTTATCAGAGAAACAATCAGAACAAAGGTTAGCATCAATGTCAGCTCCAACTCTTCCCTGAGTCTCTGTCCTCCGTACAGCGTCGCTCAAACACTGACTTTAAATGTCAAACTGCTTCATTCAGTGTTTTTAACAGTTAGAATCACTGGGTCTGTTTGATTTCCTGAACCACTCACACTGAAGGAATCTAACCCTGGAGGAGCTTATGGTAATGGTGGTGAAGATAACGACTCCCATGATCCCACGCTATATCATGACATCATCCAAAGCCGTCATTTGTTATTGTTTTGAGCCCTTTGTTGAGAGCCTTAGAGGCAGAGGTTAGAGACTGTGTGTTAAGGGATGGCAGTGTTGGTCGACATATCCCTCTCACACACAGATCTTTTTCAAACCGGCTGCTCTTGAATGGTCCCCGTATTAATCAGATATCTCAGTCATACACTAACAAGCTCTCTTGTCCTATTTTAGCATGAGCTCCACCCTCTCCCTCCACCCTCAATACAGCTTCTCTATTGGTTAATCCCCCTGAGGCTCCGCCTTAGCATCCTGACACAGGTCTTTGTACCATTAACCGTACCCTACAAAACTCTGACAGATTTGTCTCTTGTTGTCTGTTTGTCTCCTCCTGGAGAACCCATCTGGAGGCTTGACGTCACTGAAGTGAGGCAGGTAAGCATAAACGGTGTGTGTAGCCTGTTCCCTCTCACCTGCATGTAGCTGCCCCTCAAAGCAGAGCCTCACCTGTCACGCAACACCATCAGCGTCCATTAGGATCCTGAGTTGGCCATCCTCGCCTCTTCCTGAACCTGTTCCAGCACTGGCGGGTCCCAGTTGATGTCTCGTCTGCTCCTGAGTCGACCTCCCTGGCCGACGCCTTGCCTGTTCCAGTAACGGGGGTCTCTGCTGATGTTTCTTCTGATATCCTGTCTACTCCATACCGGCTTGCATGTTTTTTCTGTTTTTTGAGTCTCATGTCCCCAGCCGATGTCCTATGTGTTTCTGAGACGACCCTTGCCATGCTTGTTCCTGAGGTGGCTTTCCCGGCTTATATTTCATCAGTTCCTGAGGCTGTTCCTGAGTTGGGAGCAGCCAACATCTTCTCCCGGTTCCCAGTCAGTGGTCTGGCCAATTCTTGCTCTCCTTCACTATCACTATCAGAATAAAGGCAAAGATGCCCTAAAAAAGTAGCTCCATCTCCCTCTCAACCATAATTATAACCTTCCACTTCTTCTCCGTGTCCCATTGTGCTCTGCCTTTCAGATCAGCTCTTACTTTTTTGTGCACCCTCTACTCCTTGACGACTGAAATCCAACCAGGCTGTGGTACTGTCTTTCCCCTCCTGCTGGTTCCAACTAAAGACGCCAACCGAAACAATCCAATATCCGTTTAAACGCACGCTTCATGTAGAATAAATTCAGCGGTTTTCCTTCCCATGAACAGCACTTTCCTTTGGCACTACATTTTTCAACCGCTGAACTACTGTATTCCTACATACAAGCGCACCTACAGTGCACTGTATTACGCCGCTTTCTGTTTCACTCAGCTGACCTGTGGCTGCGGCGTAATACAATGCACTGTAGGTGCCCTGCTTTTAGTAGGTGTGCTGCTTTTTTTGTAAAAGGTCTAA
The DNA here is from genome assembly GCF_021018895.1 of Seriola aureovittata. Taxonomy (NCBI): domain Eukaryota; kingdom Metazoa; phylum Chordata; class Actinopteri; order Carangiformes; family Carangidae; genus Seriola; species Seriola aureovittata. The sequence continues at coordinate 1,731,834 of NC_079368.1, read as the reverse complement.
ATGCTCCAGCACTGCTGCACACAGCTGTATGTCTAATGATGTCCCTGCCAGTATGCACACATCATAACACCTACACTGGTTCCACTGACGGACTGTAAATAAGGAAGTGCCTCTGTGACGTCACCCACAGGTTTCTGAAGCGCCGTGTTGAAGAGTGAACTGCTCCACCGGCGCCATGCAATGTGTAAGTACATGTGAGGAAACAGTATCAGTACACCTATCATTCATTCAGTAACAACAAAAACCATCAAGACAAAATGATAATATTTACTCAATAATGATTTATTATGAATAACAGTCATTTCTAAACAACAATAAAATATATCTTAAAGTAAATTGGTCAAAAAAGGGAGGGGGTGCAAAATAATAAATAAAACGGGTGTTGGAGAGATCAGTAACGGCACTGATAAAATTATATAAAATTATGTAAAATGATAGTTTGGTAGTTCAGCGGTTCATATATTTACATAAAATATCTTTGTTAAGGGATAAACTCATAAAATAGTTTTACTCCCACCAATGCAAGAGAAATGGTCAAGTCTTGAGACGTCAGCGTGAACATCAAGACAGATAAGATGATGATTTATGATTGAAGTCTGCGAAGTTCGTCTGTTGGCTCACCAGGTTTAATAACAACCAACATGTGTCCTGTTTTTTTCTTTCTCTGTTTTTTTTGTCACACTTGGTTCAAGATGATCATCACCCCAGTGAGTTTACACCGACACAACACTTACGATCTACAATCAGCTGAAACAGAAATACCAAAAAAAAGTTATGAACTTTAACCTTCCTGCATAATCACTCTGCACGTGTATATGATCAGAGCTGAATGAACTCATCTCCTTCTACCTTAGGCCACAAACGTATCAGTCACCTCTTTCACCGAAGGCATCTCAGCTTGGCCGTTGGTGTCACGTTTAGAACCATCAGGGACGCGAGGTCGTCCACTGTGCTCACATTCATACCAGGTGAAGAGAACTTATGAGGACTGACAGGTCAGAGTTCACTGAGCATTTTTCTGTCAGATCCAAAATTGTGAAAGTTACAAACAAAAAAACAATATGAATAAAAAAGGAGGACAGTACCTGAGCCCTGCTCGGTGAAATTAATCTGCTGAGTGATTACATGTCTGAAACTCGTGGAAAAGGGAAACTGATGTGGTTCAAACAGCATCAAGTGTTTTTTTTTTTTCATGTTTGTCAAAAAAAGAAACAAAAACAGGGTGGGGTTCAGTTTCAGTCAAACAAATGGAAACAGTTTCATCACTGGTCTCTGGTCTCGCAGTCAATGGTTTCGGCCTCAGCTTCTGGTGTAATGGTGGTACTTGTCTCCTTCACCTCAAGGTGCTCCTCTGCTGGGGGTGGGGCCACTGTGCAAGGGGCTGCCGCTTCCTCCTCCTCCTCCTCTGCTCCTTCACTGGTGGGAGACTGGAAACCGCTGTCATCATGGGGAGGTGGGGGGAAGTCAGCGGTCACCTCCGGAGGGTTCTCTCGAGCTGTGTCTGTAGCTGCAGGCGCTGGGGGCAACGCCTCCTCTGACACCTCCTGGTCGGTGGGGGGTTGTTCTTCCTGCACCAGGTGTCCGTCTTCTCCCTTCTTCTCCTCCTCTAAGGCCGAAGCACCTGCTGTAGCAGACTCCACCTTCAGCGGGATTTCTTTAACCTGCTCCTCTGCTCCGGCCTCCTCTTCCTTCAACACGGAGCCGTTTGACAGGCCTGAGTTCTCTGAAGCTCTGGGACTAGCGGATCCGTTCTGGTCAGGAGAAGCTTTACCATCTGAGCTCTCCTCCCCATCTCCTTCCTTCTCTTCCTCCTCGTCCTCATCTCTCTCTGGGATGTCATCATTGCAGGGCACCTCCGTGCACGACTCGGTGGACAGGACCGGGGAGTCTTCCACCTGGATCATGGACACAACCTGCTTCATCCTTCTCTTCTTCTGGGAATCCCCGCCTTCACTCTCGTCGCCCCCCTCACTGTCCTCCCCTGCTCCATCCACCTCCTCCTTGGCTCCTCCGTGTTCTTTAGCCCAGTCGATGGAAGGGTTTTCTCCCAGTAGGTGCAGGCTGGGGTCGCTGTTGCTGAGGACAATGCTGTCCCTGTACAGGTTGTGTCTCCTCTGCACCGCCGCCTCCTTCACAGCTACAGGCAGAGATAAGAGATTAAAATGTGCATCAACATGAGTCACAAAGAAACATTTGAAAGTGTAAAACTATGAGTGGTTCTTGGATTCTGTGTGTTGGTGTTGTGTGGTGATTGTCTGAAAAACCCTGGGAAGGAGCTCATATGTTCAAAGATGCTCTGAACCCAAACAAACTAACTTCATTTCTTAGGAAATCTCCAAGAAAGGACTATATTTCACCAACGCTCTGATACAACCCATAGGAGCCAGACATGGTCATGGCTTGTTTAGGTTCGGAAAAGATTGTTTGTTTTTGTTAAAATAAGTACTTTCTCAACATTAGACAATCTTTGTTGTCATGGTTACAATATAAACAGCTGGTTTTACATAGAAAAAAAGTAAATAATATAAAAAAAGATTTTGGTAAAGCATTTTATGCGTTTGCTCGTACAACAACACACTGAAAGAGGAAAACATGAACGCTGAAAAGCTGCATAAAGAAGTTGGAAATGAGCTTATAATGCACGGCATTAACGAACCCCGCTAATCGCTCTCCTGCATTAACTGGCATTCAAGTTATAACAGAGCCGTTTGATGTGTGCAGATGTGTGTGTGTGGTTATTTTGTAGCATGTGACTGTATGAAGGTAATGGCAGTGGACTTCTCCAGTCAGAGGATGTAGGTTTATCAGCACATCAGTCCTGCTGCAGCAGCAACTCAATGAACTGTAGGTTTTTCACACTGTAGAACATAAAACGTTCCCACGCTCCTGCTCCGACCACATAGCAAGTTTGATTCTGAGTTAAATGCATCTACAGGTTCGAATAATATACATGAACTAGAAAAATATAATGAACTATGCGCGTGTAGAAAAGAGACACTGTAGGAGACTGACCCATCATGATGTCCTTCATGGCTGAGTGCAGCACCACCTCCTCAAAGATGTTCTCCACCAGGATGAAACGGGAGAAATCCTCAAAGATCAGCTCCTGGAAGCGCGGCAGCTCCTGGTGTTCACAACAACAACAGCAACTACTCTCACTTTTTTCTTAACTCAACATCTTTCTAAACGTCCTCACCGGCTTCAGGGTTTGTCTTACTCAGGGAGTCACTCATTTTTAGTGGTAGGTTTTGTCAATACAGATCAAGAGAGTTATCTACACTTGGCACACTGTCAGGCACACAGTATTATTACATGTTGTTACACCTTCTTCATGTATAGCTAGATGAAAAATACAAAACCAGCTCATTTTAGATAACTCGATATCTAAGGACAAACGAGAAATTAAAGTCACGAGCAGCCAAAGGAAACTATGCAACTCCACTGCTGTGAATGCTACAGAGCAGAATGGGGTCTGTGTTTGTGAATCTGTGTCTTCATTGGTAAGGTGCCTATTTTCATGTGTAATCCGTGACTCCTCTGCGTAACCTCAGTAAGCCTGACAGCAGTCGTGTCACTCAACAGCACAGTGATAACGTGGCCAATGAGACGACTCCAGTGAGTAAATGATTCCTCCCTCGTCAGGTCACCCATGACCGCCACTGTCAAACACATGCCTGCAACTTATCTGCTGCTAAATTAGTTAGCCTTAAAAATCCTGCATCAGTAGGGCTCTATGTAACACTGCTAAGCGCACATAATGCAGAAACATCACTGCCAAAACATTTAGGATATTTTCCCCCGTGACTTTCAAAGGATGGAGCACAGAAATGGATGAATATATTTTTTGGTGACAAAGTGCTGTGGCTCTCACCGAAGCACAGGAAGGGCTGAGCTGCTTCAGCATGTAGGGGATGAAGATCTGAAGAAGAGCCTCGCGGAAGAAGCGCTTCCTCACTGTGCTGCTGTCATAGTCAAATTTCTGAACCAAGAAAAGACAAAAGAGGAAAAAGAAAAACAGGGATAAGCATTATTAGCACACACAGTTTTTTACATTCACTTCCTTCCAAAACTAAATTTAAAAAGGTCACATTTCCTCTTCTGAAACATTATTCCACTACAGTACATTTAATTGACAGACATAGTTACCCAGATTTTACATTAAAATACAACATATGTATAAGATAATAAAATACATTATCCCGTTGGTTCTCTGCATGTTTGGTTCGGTGTCTGCCTCGTGCACCTCATCACATCAAAAGTTTGCCATTTCATTTTTTGTCCAAAATAAAGATGGAAACAAATGTGTGCTGGACAACTTTTTTTTTTTTTTTTTTTTTTTTTTTAAATCATCTCACAGTTATTTTGTGAATCTCAGTCTGGAACCTCCGAACTCAACAACTGTGTCAAATTAGCTCCACCTCACCAGCTCCAACAGTAACATGCTAAATATGTGTTGATGCATCTGTATGAACAAGCTCATAGTTCGAGGTGAGATAAAAAGTAAGTTGACAAGCTGATCACCAGACAGTTCATCTGCCTGTGTCAGATATAATAATATAATAATACATCAGACACACAGCAAGTACTTAGCTGGTGATACCTCTGAATGTAGGATTTAACTTGTAATGAGAGTATTTAGAGTAAAGGATGTGAGAACTACGACTTCCTCACTACACAGTGCATCATCAGATGAGACATCACTCCCTCACTTGTGTCTGTAAAACACACTCAGCTGTTTTCTCTACAGTGAGCAGCAAACTGAGATTCTGGACACCAATACATCATCATCATCATCACTAACATGATGGAACTGTAGAGAGAACTATTTTACAGAATAAATCTACACACAGAGTTCAGACAATGGTGGACGGTAACTATGTTTCAGACAGCCACAGTGTTGACTGTAGGGAAAGCACAAGTGTAGATAATAAAGTGAACTACGACTGAATTCCAGGGTGTTGGTATTGTGCACATTGTTAATGTTATTAGTAACACCTGTGCTTTTCCCACGAGGACAAGTCATAGGGTTATAGTCACTTCCCAAAGGTTTCTACGTTTCGGTGTTCATCCGGTTGTGTTTGGTTTTACCTTGATGACTCGGTCCTGGCAGCGCTGGATGGTCTTGCAGAGCTCCTCTGTGCCCTGAGACTCCAGACTCTGGTGAAGGATCTGCTCAAACGTATAGACTGCATCGTCCATTTGCTGTGGAGACACACACACACACACACACACACACGCGCACACGCACACACACGCACGAAGAGAGAGAGGCCAATCTGTTACATTTCAGAGACCATATTCAAATATATCAGTAAGTTTTATCATATTTATTATATTATCATATTATTATTGATAGGTAAAAAATGGCATGGATTTGAGTTTTTTTCAGTAACATGTTTTTAGAGCAATAAACTTTGTAACATGTACATTTGGACAAACTGACTGATGGACTGTGTGTAGGCTGTCTCTGTCTCATACTAAACCACCACTAGAGGGCGTTCACCTTTCTACAGTGTCAGCACAAGCTGAACCTCGTCCAATCCCTTCACAAACGAGAAGGAAGCTACAGCTCAGTAAACTGACCAGGAAATGAATGACATCACTGTATCTGACACCACTGGAAAGTCTGCTTCTGTTGTAGGATACACTCATTTACATGTTAAACGTGCTTCTGGTTTCTGGAAGCCTCCACTGACTGGAACTGGACTCAAAGTTCATTACATGTCATGACAGGTCTTTCACTCTGGTCTGACACTGAGATACACTAGTACATTGATTTCACTGGTGGGGTGGGGTGGGGGGGGGTGGGGGGGCGGGGGGGGATCATTTGTGTCATTATTCTCTTACATTTTCAAGTTGAGACTGAAAGTTCATTGTTGACCTTGGAAACAGGAAAAATCCTTGATGATGAAATCCTAAACATCAAGGACCTTGTGCGTTTCAAACATGTACTCCAGAACAGCTTCTACACTGGCTGAACTTGTGTATGTGGTTTTTAAACGGTACTTGAACTCTGAATGACCCCCCCCCCCCCCCTCCCTCAGAGGTTAGGATAAATAATTTGTCCAAGGGGGAGCTAAATGCCAGAGTGCTCGTCTCTCGGCTTTCTTTCCTGAGACTGAGATCCATGTGCACAAGTCTGCACACATGGAGGATTGACACAGATATTTCACGGCCCTGGCCTTTATATCAGAGGAGTTAACAGTGGCTGTGTTCGCTTACACATGCAAACAACATTCTTTGTCATCACATTACATTAGCATTTTACTTAAATCTTAACTAAACAAAAGAATAAATTAAATTAAAAAACACTATATGCCCGCCTCAGGCTAGTCTTCAAAAACAGTTCATCGAAATTACAAAAAATGACTTTAATAGATCTAATGGAAGAACAAAGATAGTTTTGTTCTTAACTGTAAAGGATTGTTAGAGCCCTGTCTAACAGTTTCTGCATTGACCCAACACAACAAAGACTCATCACAGAAAAATGACATTTAAAAAATTGAAACAGCGGTCATATATGATATCATCCAGGATCCTGCTCCATGCACACTGTGCACAAACTTATCATAATGGATGGAAATGACAAACAAAACTATGAAAATAAGAGAATTATCACATAACTGTGGATCAACACAGTGCACTATTTAAAAGCCATTCTGTAAACTAGACTGTGACGTAGTTGCAGTTTCTGAGTTTCACCTCTCTCATGAGGATCTGGGCCCTCTGGGTGAACACTGAGGGGCTGGACACATCAAACCTCTGCTGCAGACCTTCCAGACTCAGGTGCTCCACCTTCTCATAGCAGCTGTGCATCTTCACCGGATGGAAGGCCAGCATGGAGATCTTCTCCATGTGCTGAGGAGGAGGAATGGAGGGAGGGAGGGAGGGAGGGAGGGAGGGAGGGATGGACGGACAGAGATGTTTACTTGTACAAAAACCACAAAACCATAAAAATCACAAGCCTTACTGGACTATTGAAACAGTCATGATTTCATAGTTACACCACCTTCAAATGACTGGACAGTTGATGCTGATACCGGTTCACGCAGCTAAAAATCTTTGAAAGGTCTGAGCGCCTGCACATCAATCATGCTGCTGTCACGGCTCTCAACACACACCAGGACCTCATCCTGAACCTGCTCTTCTACCTCTCTACCTGTGCTATGGTCTCCTTGGTGCCATCATTGAGGGTGTTCTTGCTCATGTCCACCAGCTCTCTGAAGAACACCTCGCGGACCTCGGAGAAGCCTCTGCTGGTCGGCTCCATCAGGGCGTCCAGGATGGAGCTGATGTAGGGCTGGATGCTCACCTTCAACAGCTTCTCCGCTTTGGGGAGAACCACCGCTGTGGGGGGAGATGGAGGTTTACATACTGGGACAAACAACAAACAAATCTCTCCTTCAGTTTTGAGCCACTTTGATGGTAAAAGCTGGTAATTAAACATAACAAATCATTTCCCTCAGCAAGTATGGAGCATAATCCTAAATATAAATGCTATGGGCCAGATTCTATATCAGATATTTTTATACAATTTGAATTCACACTTGTACTTTATATGGTGCAGTGTTTTATTTGGTGGCTTTAATGGCACTTACATGTTATTCTATGTATTACATGTTACGTTTCTGGGATTCCTTCCATACAGCCATTCCAACATGGCTGCAGCTGACATCTTCCAACACATAAACAATGGGCCTCATTCTCCAACCATTACTGAGAAGAAATCTCTTCTTAAAACCCACTTACGTACTTTTTTACGAAGACTCTGACATTCGCCAATTTTTTCTTATTTGGGATTTGTTCTCAGGTGAGAATCTACGCACACTCAAGAGCATTCTTACGCACCTTTGGGTGCTGACGGGTTTGAGCATAATAAGTGGTGACTGCGTTTTCTTCCGTTCTACAGTTATATAATATTATATCATTTAAATCATTTAAATTACAATAATAAATTTTGTCATTTATAAATTAAAAAAAAAAAACTTTGGTTATTTCACAAAGCATTATGGTCTTTTAAAATAAATGAGCGCTCGTTTTTGTCTCACTTCCTGCAGCAGTACCTCCACCTCAGAACTACTGAAGTTCCTTTTGCGTTTTGATTCCGGTGCTCCGTCTTTAGATTTTTGTTTTGGCGTTTTCTCAACTTTCCTTACGGTATCTCTTTGTGACTTCTGTCTGAGTCTGCACACGACCCTTCAGTCTCACGCCCTTTTAAGGGCATTTTCGGGCGTTGCCTGTGCTAATTAGGGCCAACTGGCGCACACTTTCCATTTACCAGGAGATTGGCATTCATCAATCTAAGAACACAGGTGCGCACATACATCCTGTCATACAAAACTCCTGCAGCACACAAGAGTAGCCTATCAGTCTGTCATCACTCTGGGTGCACACTTCACACATACACACATTTTATTTAGCAGTAAAGAATGATGTGATAATTCAGACCATCACACAAAGTCTAAAAAGATGAAATGAAAAACAAAATATATCAGTATTAAAAATGGCTGCTCTCTCACTGACCCCTGATCTTGTTGGTGACATGCTCCTTAGATGTGATGATCTGGTCCATGTCTGTTCGTATGGAGGCGTCTAGAGAGGAGCGGGCCGCCCCACACTTCTGCAGCAGGGCCTCATACTGGGTCTGGCACTGCTCCTGCACCAGGCTGTAAACCGCATCGCTGATCTGCACACACACACACAGCCAACACACACACTCAATGTAAATGAACCACATTTACACTTCTACAGTACTTGGTATTTCTATTTGGAGTTGATCACACTAGTCTCTTCAGCCCGTCTGTCTCTGCAGCAGGACTCAAAAGGATTTTTTTTTTTTTTTTTTTTTTACACTTGGTGGGCAAAAAAAAAAAAAATCAAGTCCTGCACACAGTCAACAAAGTCAGTCATGTGACATGTATGAATCAAAATGTACTTTATATGAATTAATCAATACAACTGTGCACTGGAGTATATTTACTGTCCTGTTTCCTACATGCTGTTTCTGATGCTTTTGTACCCTGTGAAGGGTAAAGATATAAAAAGGTAAATTTAATTTAATAGGATTCTTTATTTGATATTTCTTGGAATTTATGTGAGTAAGATATTAAAGATATAAAACATCAGCTGTTGAGTTAAAATTACAAATATTTACATTCCTTTATTTAGTGTAGTGTGTGTGAAGTCGCTTCTTACCAGCATCCAGTTCCTCTGCCTCTCGTGTAGTTTGCCTTTGAGGCGAGGTGAGATGAGCTCCCGCAGCTCAGGAAGGAGACCCTCCATCACCAGGTTAGACAGGATCTACAAGGAGAAACCGACACACACAGCTCATCACAATCACGATCGTCTCACTCACCACATCAACTTACTAAATAGGTATAACTAGAGTGTCTTTCAATTTTCAATTTTTCAAATTAGTAGTTGGGGCACCGTGGTTCAGTTTCTCTCCGGCTTGTTCCTGGGGTTCAGTCTAATGTTAGACATCCCAAAAAAAACAATGCACTGAATTTCATCTTTTAACCACTGACCGTCCAGCCTCCAGAAACCAAACTCCACACCAAGTTTGCAGCGGTGAGCCCATCTGCTCAGAATCAAATAAAACTAATTTATCAAGAAGAGGAAAATGCATGAAATGAGTAGAATGTTTTCAGTGTTGCCACCTCATTCCACATGAATTCTCCTATAACACTGTGGGACTCTCAATGGATAGATAGAACTAGAATCGCCTCCTCATAGTCGTATCCCTCCTCCACTCAGACTAGTTTCAGGTTACATCCCTGTTTATCCAGTCAAATAAAATATGAACCATTTGTGTGAAATTTGGTCAATAATTGCTGAATGAAGTCTTGAGTAATGGCTAAAAGTGTTTCGTGACATCACACTTACCTTGACCTTTGACCACACAACTCTAATCGGTTCATCATTGAGTCCAAGTGAATGTTTGTGCCAAATTTGGAATTTCATTATTTCTTCATTACTACCTTTTTTTTTTTAAATGATGCGCTGGCAACAAGTGGCAGTAGCACATATTAGTATATTTTTTGTCGATTCCTGGCTTTAAAGTTTACCAGACTGGGAATTAAACATCCCATACCAGCTGAGCTGAAGAAGCTGTACCGTGGATGCAGAGCCGCGGCTAAGCTAAAGGCTAGCAGATGGAGCCTTTTCTACCATCGATCCTCATGGGAAATGTCAACTCCCTGGATAACAAGTGTGATGAACTGGAGGCACTTGTGAAGAACCAGCGAGCAGATCGTGAGTGTAGTCTCATGTGTTTCATGGAGACCTGAGCTTCTCCCTGTCTCCATCCCTGAAGGCCTCCTTCTCAGGGTTGAGGAGGGTCTTGGTGTTACTGGTGATCCAGGGTTTGTTGTTTGGAAAGCAGTGTACAGTCCTTGCTGGTGTTACAGTGTCAAAACAGTCCTTTAGACACTCACTGGCCTCCAGGGTCCAGTTCCTGAATGAGCGGGTGGTTGCAGCCTGGCTCAGTGGCGTCTCTGTCCGCTCGTACTGCAGTGAAGCCGGGTAAATCCACACAACGGTCAGGAGTGTTGTCGTTTAACCAGGTCTCCGTGAGACACACGAGACTACACTCACGATATGCTCGCTGGTTCTTCACAAGTTCTTCACGATAGATAATAGTTCATCTTCTGTTCTGCGCACACCAAGATTCCTATTTCTTTAATGTCTGCTTGTATTAGGTCATTGCAGACCAAATGCAAATCATAGGGCAACAACAAGGGTTTTTATTCGCCACATATTTAGTTCAATGGTGGCACAGTGGTGTAGTGGTTAGCACCGTCTCAACTGTGTGTGGAGACTGCATGTTCTCCCTGTGCCTGCGTTCCACTGGGTAACTACAGTTCATGCATCCTCTGCTTGATTGTGCTACTGTTGCACTCACAATGGATCCAATCCAATACTCAGCCTACATCTGATTCCAGCTACAAGCACTGAACAATACACTAAAAACCTCAACTCCTCCACAATTTTCTGTAATTTGTGATGCTGGGTGAACACCACTGTTAAAAACATATGGTGTGCACTAAGGGTGGGTGGGTGTGTGATATTGACAACACAGTATATGTAATTTTATGTCATGATGGTGATATTCTGTATATATGTGGTGCAACTGGATAAATTACCAGACAGGAATTAGCATTGAGGAATAAATACTGTGATATTTTCCTCTTCATCTGTGTTTTATTTAAAATGGATCACTCAGAAAACAGTCAGCCAATCAGAAGAGAGGCTCAGACCCTCCTCTCTTCTGATTGGCTCACCGACCTGTTGTTTATAGAGCTCCAGAGAGAAGCCTGAGAGAGGAGATGTAAAACTACATTTACAATGTATTGCCTGACAATAGTGTTCCCACACATTTAATGCCTTCACAGCTTAACAGGCCGACTGCAGTATAAAAAGAAGCTATTCACAGTAGCTGAATGGAGAACACAGGTTCTGTTGAAAAGTCAGCTCACTTACCATGTCAGAGGAATTTCAGGGTGGGAAATTCACACCAGCCAAAAACCACTAAATACTTCAATATTACTGACTGTCAGTTCTTAAGGTAGTCCTACTTCCTTCAAATATTTTTTGCTGGTAATAACAACACAAAAAACAACTCATCAATTTCTGCCATTAAAGAGGAAAATCTCTCATGTTTAGAATAATATAAATGGTCCTGTTCAGTGCCAGAGGTGTAGAAAACCTGGGTCAGCTTTTTAACTGCCCTTCAAAGCTCACAGAGAATGAATAGGTCTGAAGTGGAAACACTTAACAGGAAGTAAATAGTCTCACCATTTTTACATTAACACAAAAAAAATCACGTTACTAGGAGAAATCAAGTTAAGGTAGGAATGTGGAGAATGTGTTTACATAACCGGATTAATGTAACTCGTGTTTACATGAATCCTGTTGGAGTCAAGTAAAAAGCTCTAACCACTAAAACACTGAACCAATGCCTGGCGTATTTCACCAGCTGTACGACTTTGTTTCAATTTAAAAAGAAAAGGCAGATCCCAGGAGAGGGACAACTTGTTGCTACGGCGACGCTTACCTGTGATGGTGCACCACACATCATTTCCCAGCTGCCATAGTGCCCTTGAGCTTGGCGGTAGAGTCGTACTGCGTCAGTGAAGGCCGGCGTTTGGACTTTATCCTCCTCCGACAAACCTGGGGTGAAAATAGCAGCTATTAGCGGTTAGCATTTAATTTAGGGTGAGTGTTATGTGGATGACAGTCAAATTTATATACCCCTGAGGCAGAAAGATGCGTACTCTACACATGCCTTGATTACAACCCGTCTGGACTACTGCAGTGCTCTCTATGTTGGGGTTAGCCAGACTTCCCTCTCACGTTTGCAGTTGGTTAAAAATGCTGCTGCTCGTCTTTTAATTGGAGCACACAAGTGAGAGCACATCTCCTCCATTCTAGCCTCCCTCCACTGGCTCTCTGTGCGCTTCAGGATCAGTTTAAAAATGCTTTTGTTTGCCTATAGATCCCTGGATGGTCTTGCTCCATCCCATCTCTCTGACCTGCTTCAACCGTATGTACCTTCGCCGTCTCTCAGGTCTGCTGATCAGCTTTCTCTTAGTGGTCCCAATAACTAGACTGAAAGTCAGAGGGGATCGGGCGTTTGCAGTTGTGGCAAACAGACTCTGGAACGAGTTGCCTTTACACGTCAGGCCTCTTCACCGTCTGTAAATCTCTTCTTAAAACACACCTCTTTTCCTTCGCTTCTGACACAGTCTGAGATCTTGCCTTTTATTGGTTAACTGTTGTTTTATGTCTTTTTGTACTTTTAATGTGAGATTTTCTGCTTGTGTTTCATGTCTTTCTTGTATATTACTGTTATTCTACAGCACTTTGGTCAACAGCGTTGTTTTTAAAAGTCCTTTATAAATAAAATTGGATTGGATTATGCGTCAAGGTGTAAACTGTGTTTTCAGCATGGAAAGACAAACTCCTCGAGATACAAGCTACAGACAGAAGGACTGCATGTCAATGCACGTTTCCATCCACTACCATTATGTGAGTATTAGGAGATTTTTTAATGGGATAAACAGCTGATGGTGCTAATCAGGTGTCATTATGCCACTGTAGCTGAAGACTGCGTAACAAGATGAAAGATGACTGACGTTCAACCTCAAACATTTGTGTTTCTTTCATGTATTCATTTCAGGAACGTGACCATTTCCTCATCACTCCAGACTATCTGATGTTTCTGTCTGTGTACAGTGTAGCAGAAGCCTCAGTGGACTGGGACTAAGCTATATGTGAAAACCCCCTAACAGCACCCCCCGTGTGAAAAAGAATGATTTGTGACTGGTGCTCTCACACCTTGTTTAACAGAGCTGTTAAAAGTCAGAGCAGGTCGAAGTGCTTCGTGTGGTACACAGAGAACATATGGAATCATTCAGCTGCTCATACGTCACAGCTGGTGTGTCACAGCTCAGGCATGTTGACTATTGGTGGTGTTTCCTCTTTCAGGTTCTTCACAGTACCTGCCCTCACAACTCACACAGCCCTCCAATCAATGCCCTGCACTGGTGAGAAATTAAGGAGCAAATGAAAATCTTAAAATCCACTTGTTTTAATTTGTTCAACTGCACAACTTTGTGTGCTTTCCTGGTTTTCATATTCAGGTTTTAGGACTGAAAATGTATGGACGTTTTATTGGCCTTTACTATTTGTAACCATGCGGCACCTCTGAGGCTGAAAAATGAAGCCAACACTGATGTGTCAAAAACTGCAGTTCCTCTGACCACCTGAGCCCAGCCCATAGACTCCCATGTTAAAATGTCCAACTTTACAGCAGTAATAAACATGTTTACAGCCTGGTACAAGAACAGTTTTGGTCTCTAGAGCTAATTTCCTCCTTCATGACACCTGTTTATATAACTCACCTGTTTACATTTTATTAAGGATTAATGTTATATATAATTGAGGGCGTGGCCTCTGTGAGTGACAGGTGGGTGTCTAGTGTTCCCTTTTCTACTGTGGACTCGTAACACATCTGTCTGGCCACCCCTCACTGCTGTATTTTTGGTGCTCTTGACAGAACATCAGCAGTGGCTGTGTTTTGAGCTGCATCATGGGAAATGGAGTATGAGAAACGAGTCAATCTGAGGTAATTCATCCAGGTTCTTCGACTCCAGCAGCGGCACAACAGGCTCACGGTCCATGTCAACATCGAAAGTAATCCCAACAAGGAAATCAGAGAATTTTCTCACCGCACTGCAACAAGTTCAGTAGGCCTGTAATTACTGCACAAATGGCCTGTATGATAATAATCACCTATTATCAGGCAACTGTTGCATTTAATCAATTAAAAAAAAACAAACAAAAACAAAAGGTAATTTGTTCTTTCGTGCGGCCCAGTACTGGTCCATGGCCCAGTGGTTGGGGACCACTGTTCTAAAACATGGCTTCTAGCCACCAGTGGCAGCACTGAACTCACTGCTGAGAAGCACCACGGCTGGTGAGTGAGGACTATATCTCCATCTTTGATTCCACTTAACTGACTCACCTGACTAAATGTTTTTTTACACCTCATAAATCACAATAACGCTGTCCACCACTTGATCACTTTTAAACCTTGTTACCCATAACCACTTTTTAAGAAAGCTGGAGTGACTTTAATGTCCAGGTTCTATGAGATGGTTATTCAGGAGTCGTAGATCAAGGGTTATTTATTTTATACAAGTGTCCTGATTGTTGGATGTCCAACACGTCCTTAATCAGTCTGAACTGTAGGAAGTTCCACTAGTTGTGTCTGTGTATACCTCAAATACAAACAGTTTGCAAAGCTGTACAGATCTACACTGTAATTACTCATTTATCAAAGCACACCACTCACAGTCCCAAAAACACATTTGTCAGTTTCCATTTCCACCTTAAAATAACTACGGACTGTGTGTCTGATAGTGTTTGTGCAGGTCTGGTGAAAGAAACGCAGCAGCTGTCAGTTAATGAACACTTTGTGAGAGTAAACAGCAGAGGTGAAGTTAGAACTAAGCTCCTGTTGTAAGTCACAGGTTTCTCGTGGCTCCTACCTCTTGGACAATGCTAATCTGACCTGAGAGCCATGGCAACCAGGTACATAAGTCATGGCATGATGCCATGGTGTATTTATTCTTTCTGCTTTCAGTCCTGTGCCAGTTTCACATTCACCTATTACTGTAGCAGCTATATATACAGCTGAGTATCCGCAGTAATGTGCTCAGTCGTGGACTCCCTAAACTATTATTATTGCTATGTCAGAGATTACATCAAAATCATACTTTATTTCTTAGACTTTGTGCTTTTAGCTAGCCAGCGTTAGCCTGTCACAGACAACAGCAGTTTAGTGCACAGCACAGTCATGAAGGAACACATGAGATGCTAGCTGTATGTTTACTTCTTTAGTCAGAGTTGATTAGACTTATGAAGCAGCTTCACCTTTGAGCAGGTTATCAAGTACAACCAAGGTCATGTCCCAGCTGCTGCCACACAATCACTTACAATACTCACATGAAGTCCAGAAGACCGCTGTACGGGACTGTTGTTGTTGGGATGAGGAGCGCTGTGTTTAAACCTAGCATTAATGAACTGCTCCTTTTACTTTTGCAATGTTACATTGGGGGCAATTTGAACTTCAGTATATACCACATGCATGGGCAAGAATTGCTGTATTATTGCTAAAAGTAGACATTGGTCATCTGGGGTTTTGAACTGCTGACCTTTGTATCCCCAGCGACTGGGGCGACTTACTGACTGTGTCACTATGGAAACAACTTGCTTGAAAAAGTTGGCTATGTTGGCACTGCTGTCCACTCCTTTCAGCACCTGCCCATGTGTTCAATTTAATGATGTGCTTAGTTTTAACCAACACACATGCCTTTGCACTTTCTGTGTACCTGGAGGATTAGAATGTATATCATCTATCTGACAGATAAGATAAAGTTAAATCTTCACTGAGAACTTTTGATTTATCACAACAGAGTAAAAATGTTTGGTCAACCCACCCAGCTTAACCATTCTGATACAAGATACTGAGTGCAAAGAAAAGTGCATATATTACTTTACTTTCAGGAATGTGGCTTCACATTGGAAAGGGACTGGAACAGCACAAACATTGAGTTGCTCCTCAATTCAAAAATATGACAACTGGAATAACCGCCTCACGGTTGTCGGCCTCAGCCTGCTCAGACTACTTTTAGGTTACATCTCTGTTTCTCCAGAATCATATAAAGTATGAATCATTTGTTTGAAATTTGGTCATAATTGCTGTTGAAGTCCTGAGTAATGGCTACAAAGTGTTTTCTGAGATCACCTTGACCTTTGACCACCAAAAAATGAATAAATTCCCTCAAGGGGTTACAGAGATATCGTGTTCACAATGCCAAAACTGTGTTTTGTGAGGTCACCGTGCCCTTGACCTTTGACCCCCAAAATCTAATCAGTTCGTCCTTGAGTACAAGTGAATGTTTGACTTTGACGACTTTCATTTCCATGTGCCATGATGGCAAAAGAACCCACAGCTGTTATCAACACCAATCCACAGTTTCTGTGCAGAATACAGAATCTGAAGGTCCTGTTCTGGGATGAAGGTATTCTTGCTCTCAACACAATTCAATGTTTTCCCCAAAACGTCTCTGTGGCAGTACAGCAAGCAAACACCCGGCACGTGTGAGCCACAGCTATTCAGTCTCAGACTGTTCTAGAAGCCACTTGTGAGGAGGCTTTGAGTCACTCCCTTCAGCTTGTAGCCCTGGGCAGCCACACACCAAATCAAAGTCCACATTTATCCCCTGCTTCTTAGTGACATGCATACCTTGTATCTTAATTTGTTTTAACAAAGTATAGCGTTGTGTACCTTCTTATTAAAAAAGTGCCACATATAACATCAATAAATCCTCAACTCATTTAGAGCATTAGTATAACTAGACAAGCTGAAGCTAAACTGCACCGTTGTGTGCTGAGAAAAGTCTGAAGCTGAGTTTCATTGTTTCAAACGCCAGAAATGAACATTAAATAAAGCTGAATTTGCCTGCCTGTCTGACTGTGTGGAGTCAGTCAGAATAAACTGAAAACTGAAAAAAAAGCCAAATGTCAGTGGAACACCACAGACATCACGGAAGTTGTCAAATTAACTGATCATAATCAGCTGTGTATGTCTCTCACCACCCAGAGGTTGCCATGGTGATCCTAAGTGCTCAATTTCTAGTGAGTGAGATATGGATTCAGCTGAGAGACACCTCTCGAACTCTACTATTAAATCCTATCAGCTAAAGCCAAAGCAGAGACTACTGTTGAAATGTGTGTAAATCCATGTCTTGTGGTGTGGAAGCAGTGTGTGGCTGGACAGTTAAATGTTTGATCAACAGCACAGACATCAGAGAAGTTGGTACTCCCATCACTCTAAGGCTCCTGGTCCAAAGTCTGTAATTCTCTCTGCTTGGATAAACACATTGTCTGAAAGAAGACACATTTGCCTACGATCTGGGAAAAAAATGATGAGTGAAGAATGAAATATGTGATGTCGTGAACTCTGGCCTCTGAACATTTCGTGCAATACACAATCATTATAAACTCAGAAATTGTCATTGCTTTGTCAGCGATCCACCAATCACTGCCACTCATCCTAAAAGCCGTTGATATCTTTTGTCCATCAGTGCATTTATAACCGTGTGTGTGGAAGAAGAACTTGTGTGGATCAGTGGCAGGGCTCACCGTCGTTGGCGTGTCGAACACAGTCCTGAAGGACAGCAAGCCACTTCTGTTGCTCCTTCTCTGTCGTCACACAGAAGTAGTAGTGACGGGTGTACGGGTGCCAGAGGATCAGAGGAAACTGGCTGGCACACTTTAGGAAGGGTGAACTTCCCACCTTGGCTTTCACACCTGGAAAAACACGCAGGATGTTAGAATTCCTATAATAAATTTTCATTTCATGACGATGTTGATGTACAGTATCTTCAGCAGGTCCAGCATTACAGAAACATAGAAGATGACATGGAAGACATGATAAATAATCTTCAACAGGTTGGTGTTTGGAGGAATACAGCACGTGATAACACTAATACTCTGATAATATATGGCGGAACAACAATCGTAACATAATACAATATAATATCAACCACCATAATCATTTTATTTCCTGTTTTCACCTGTGTCAGTCAGTCAGTCAGTCAGTCAGCAGCATTACCCAAAAAGTACTGTACTGATTGGCACCAAACCTGGTGGAGGGAGGGGGCAAGGGCCATTAAGTTTAGGTGTGGATTTGGTTAAAGTGGCAGATCCAGAAATTGTTGTATCACTTTCCTTTACACTGTGAGATGAAGAATATTTTTACATTCTTGTCAGTTTCTCAGGAAGCAATGTTTGGATCTTAATGTAAAAAAAACAAAAAAACAAACTGGAATCACCTCCTGGTGGTCGTCTGCCTCTTCCACTCAGACTAGTTTCAGGTTACATCCCTGTTCATCCACACTCATAGAAAATATGAACCATTTGTGTGAAATTTTGTCATAATTGCTGTGAAGTCTTGAGTAATGACTAAAAAGTGTTTTCTGAGGTCATCATGACATTTGACCTTTGATGAACTCTAATCAGTTCATCCATGATTCCAAGTGAACATTTGTGCAAAATTCAAAGGGATTCCCTTCAGGAGATCTAGAGATGTCACATTCACAAGGACAGCATCATGTTTTGTGAGGTCACTGTGACTTTGACCTTTGGCCTTAAAAATCTAATAAGTTTCCAAGTGAACGTTTTTACCAAATTTAAAAGAAATTCTTTCAAGGCGTTATGTACATGTTGCGTTCACAAGCCCAAAATCACAATACTTTATTTATTTATTTACTTATTTTGAGGTCAGCGCGACCTTTGACCATCAACATCTTATCAGTTCATCCTTGATTTGTGCCAATTTTTAAAAATTATTATATGGTGTTTAATTATTATTATACGGCGTTAAATTATTTATGTTGGTCTGTGGGTTTGTACAATTTGTTTGCCGATCCAGAGAATAACAATTGTGTTAGAAACCACTGGCTATGATATAAAGTGACATAAAAATATCCTGTGTAAATTTACCAGCATGAATGTACCAGCCTCAGCCTCATCAACTCCCCTCCCCTCCCCACCTCCCCTTCTATCCTCATCAACCTCCTGCTCCTCCTCCAACTCCTTACCAGGCAGGCTACTGCTAATCAGATCCAGGTACTGCTCCATACATGTCAGCACTCTGTAGCCGGCACAGTTGATGGTTCCTTTGGGATGGAGGCGTCTGTCATGGGACTGGTAGATAAGACAGGGAGCAGAGTTAATCAATCTGGCATCAACTAAGAACAGACTGTCTGGACCGTTTCTCCCCTTACCGCTTTGTTGTCATAATAGTTGATGTTATAGGAGTCTGGGACGAAGAGGAAGTGGTTCCTCCATTTCTTGTTCTCCTCCAGGTATTGGAAGAGTGAGCCAGAGAAGATGGACTTGTTTTCCAGAGGAATCTGTGGAACGCACATTTCAGCTCAAACCTTATAATCCACAGAGGCAAACAGACACATATGCAGCTCAGATCATTTAAGAATTGCTTTTTTGCTAGAGAAGCGGGGAAACAGCCAGTGTTTTATAAAAATGCACATCTCTAATGAATCCGTTAGTCAATTAGCATTATTTTCCTCAAGGGAGCCGACTGCATTCCTTGGCAGACTCTTGAACCGGACTCCAGACGTAACTTCAGTGTGTGAGTCAGTGTGTGTCAACAGACTGTAAAGAGCAGATAAAGCTATTTACAATCACGACACACTATTATGTGTTTTTTTAGGGTTTTGTCAATGGTCAAAGAAAAAAAATGTCTTCATATGAGCTTTTCCAGCATCTCTATAGCACCAGAAAGTATTCACTGTACCGCCCTGCTGCACTTAGGCTAAGTTTTACTAGAATTCTTAATATTTGATATTAATGACAATCATCATAATTATTATTATTATTATTATATCACTTCAATAAGACTTCAAGAAGATAAGATATTTTTCAGGTGAGAGAGTAATTGCATGTATTGTATGATGTATATGTTTGTTTATGTATAATTTTCTGTGGTGTTCTCAGAGATGTGAGGACCCGCTTGATGGATGAGATTAGTGCTCATCTCAGGATTTAGTTACCCAGGTTCTGACACAACCCCCCCGTCAATGTGCCCCATCGTCCCAGGAGAAAAAAATCTCATCTCTGTAAGCACTTTGGTAATTTACTGCTGGCTCTGTTGTCTGCAGTATTTTGATATATGATGAAATTTGTATTTAAATTTCTAAATTGTCACACCTGACAATGCAAACACAAGCCTATAGACTACAGCTGCATCAGGCCCATTCAAACTGGCTCCCTCAGGTTTCACTGCTAAGCTAGCAGCTAACGTTACCCCCCTGTTATTAAGTGACATTAAACTTGGAGAGAACAAGGTCACCTGATTACTGTCATGGTGTTTTTCACTCTTTTTGTGATAGTTGCACTTTATCCTCTCATCACAGTTGTAAACACTGACACCCGCTTTAACATGAGGGGGAGGTGTTGTCCTTGCATAATTTGCGGAGCGCTACACAACATGCGTAGTGAGCGTATAGGCCCACCCTCTAAAAGGCTCAGGGTCACATGACTCCAGTGGTTCAGACAATTTGGAAGTCATTCCTCCCTGTGGCCATCAAACTCTGCACCCTGTCCCTCCGAGCGTCTGACTCTCAGAGCCAATAGACTGGCCCTTGGACTTCTCTCACCAGCAGCAGACGTCACATTATAATTTACTAATTTATACTTATTAAATTATATGAACTGTGCAATTCTTACACTTTCAGACAAGAGCACTTTTAAACTCATATCCTTACATATTTTTATTTATATATTAAAGCATAAGTACATATTTTTATATTTTACGTCATATGTTATCTTTATCTTTGTATCTTTACCTTTGTATCCACTTGCTGTTCTCTATTCCTTGCTAAGGGAGCAACTGTAACCTAACCTAATTTCCCCCCCGGGGGATCTATAAAGTAGTCTGGTTCTGACTCCTGAATTTGATCTCAAGCTCACAGTGCATCTTCCACGGCTGCAAAATCTGTTCACAGACATAAGAACACCTGCCAATATAAAGTAATCCCTGCTGTAGTAGGAGTCTCCAGGAACACATTTTGTCATCATGACTCACAAGGTGAAAACAACACCAGTGTAGAGTAAAGTGGAAACTGTCTTACAGAGGGGGGGTGGGGGTGGGGAGGTGGAAGGGGGGATGCTTTACCTTGCGGTGTAGTAGCTGAGGTTGAGGGCCACCTCCTCCTTCTATGTCAAGGCGAACATTGTTGAAGAGAGCCACTGCGTACTGCTGCTCATACAGATGCCCAAACTCCCCGATAACCTCCCCAGTCCGAGCTGCAACACACACACACACACACACACACACACACACACACACACACACACACACACACACACACACACACACACACACACACACACAGTTAGGAAAGTAGGGTCACTAAGTTCAAGAAATGTTCTACATTGTGGTGTTAGGCATTTTTCATATTTAGACATTGAACACGGATGTGTGTGTGTGCAATGACTGTAATGCTCATTGTGTATCACATTGTGTTTCAAACAATGAGCATAGTGAGCGCTACAGCTCCAGGGTGGGGTGGCATGGTTATACAACAACAGTCATTCTAATCAGTGTCTTATCAAGATGATTTAGGAAACATCAACAAATACAGTCGCTCAAAAAATGAGAACATTTCCACAGGCCAAGACAAGATCCGATAAACACATGGTTCAAACGCACGCACGCGCACGCACACACACACACACACACACACACCCTCTCCATTGCAAAAAGTTCAAATGAGGACCATGTAACTTGTGTTAAATTGCAGCCACTCTCATAATCAACATAATCAAGCATAAAAAGGAAATCCCTTGTAGAAAAACCACATGAATTCCCCATGTTTTTCCCATGTGTTTCCCACCTTTAATCACATGTACTCAACTTTTCACATGTGGAAAACATGTTACCACAGGTTACAACATGTGGTCAAAAACACTGCACATTACAATAAATGTCTAATAAATTTCCAAATTAAACTATAACATTTTAGAGTGACGTTTTATTGTGACCAGACCAGGGCACACCTGCACAACAATCATGCTCTGTAATCAACATCTGGATATGCCACACCTGTCAGGTGGATGAATTATCTATGCAAAGGAGTAATGCTGACTCGCATGGATTTGAAGAGATTTGAGAACAAAATGTAAGAGAAAGAAGCCCACGTGAGCTTAGAAAGTATTTTATCTTTATTTTTATTTCATTATTTATCATCACAACTCATGAAAAATGTTTTGTTCAGTATAATTCAAATAGCAGACAATACTATATGGTGGACATTGAGAGCCATATATGGGTGGGACTCGGCACCTTCCAAAGAGACACAAGAATTTACAGTCAATAGCAAACAGTTCAACAACACAATGAAAGATTTCCACTACATGCTTGAACCACTAAAAAGCTGTGTAACAGTAGCACAAGTAGAGAAAAGTAAGCAAACAGATTCAGTGCTGAATTGATTACATAGAAATATTGATGTAGTGTGTTTGTGAGTGTGTTTGTTAACTTCTAAAATTAGCCCCCATACACGACATGGTCATAGCAGACAAATAACCTCCGAGTGTACTGAACTGAGTTTACTGATGCCGTCCATCAGCTACACCGCTTATCCTGAAAAGATTTTTAAAAAGACATATTTTAACACACACACACGCACACACACACACACACACACACACACTCTCTCTCTCTCTCTCTCTAGAACAATAGATCACCAGAACTATAAAATAACATATGGGATCATGTAGTAAACAAAAAAGTGTAAGAAAAACAACAACATATGTTTCATATTTCACATTCTTCAGTGGCCACAGCTTTGCACAATATTGCCATTATCTTAACGAACTTAATGAGGTTGTCTCCTGGAATGTTTTTCAATTAATGGGTGTGCCTTGTCAAAAGTTCATTAGTGGAATTTGTTGCCTTCTTGATGTGTTTGACACCATCAGTTGTGTTGTTGTAATGTCGGTGTACAGTAAATAGCTCTATTGGAGAACTGCACTAATACATATTACGTCAAGAACTGATCAATGAAGTAAAGAGAAATAACAACCCATCATTCCTTCATCTGCTTCAAATACAGAGCTGAAAACCACCAAGGTGTAAGAAGTAGATACTAGATAAAAGTCAATGTTGAGCTTCTGTCAGACAAACACACTGACGCATGATCATAGAGGATATGATGTCACTGACAGGCGACCAATGAAATGTTCCCATGATTAAAATCACAGATTTCTCTGGTTTGAGAATTGATGGACTCAACTCAACAACATATAGAACAAAGGTCTAGTTGTTTTTATAGATTATAACTTTAAGACATGAGGCTCAGTCAGAATGACTGAATAAATCCAAATTAATCTGCAACAAGCATCAAACGCTGTGATGAAACTGGCTCTCATGAGGACCAACCCAGGAAAGGACCAAGACTGACCTCCGCTGCAGAGGAGAAGGTCA
This sequence comes from Seriola aureovittata, assembly GCF_021018895.1. Lineage (NCBI taxonomy): Eukaryota > Metazoa > Chordata > Actinopteri > Carangiformes > Carangidae > Seriola > Seriola aureovittata. The sequence continues at coordinate 1,708,253 of NC_079368.1, read as the reverse complement.
TTAGTTACCAGCCTCCGGAAATCGCCAATTAACAGCAGCTCAGATTTGAGCCGACATGAATGTTTCAGAGGTCAAGCAGCAGACACATTTCAACATCAGCTGTCTGGACGATACTGTGTGAATCAGGAATTCATGGTCAAACTGCTGTAAAGAAACCACAACTGAGGGAGGCCAAGAAGAAGAAGAAGAAGAGAATTTCTTGGGCTAAAAAACACAAGGACTGGACATTAGACTTTGGTTCCAACTACTGTGTCTTTGTGAGACGCAGAAAAGGGGAGCGGATGGTATCTGCATGAGTGGTTCCCGCCGTGAAGCCTGGAGGAGATTTGATGGCGAGTGTGTGTGTGTGTGTGTGTGTGTGTGTGTGGACAATGACCCAACACACACCTCCAGGCTCTGTAAGGCCTGTTTAATCTAGAAGAGGAGTGAAGGAGTGCTGCATCACATGACCTGGCCTCCACAGTCACCTGACTTAAGCCTAGCTGAGACAGTTTGGGATGAGTTGGATACAGAGTGAAAGAAAAGCTGCAAGAAGTGCTCAACATATATGAACTCCTTCCGACTGCCACTTTGAAGAGTCTAAAATCTTGCTTTGTTTACACTACATCCTTCCATGTGTGTTATTTCATTGTTCAGATGTTTTCCGTTTGTTCTATAATGTGGAAAATAATTTTAAAAAAAATAAGGAAAACCCTTTGAATTAGAAGGTGTGTACTAAACTGTATATGTGTGAAACGAAGATGAATCAGGTGAAAGTGTAAACGTTCCTGTAGTAAATCGTTCCACGATCAGCTCCTCCTCCATCCAACCGGGCTTGAATAAACATCCTGGTGACCAAAGAGAGAGAGCCGTTCTTCCTCCACATTCCCTCAACATGAGTCACCACAGTCGGCCTTCTCCTCACCTCTCTCCCACATACAGTCCATCACACTTCATGAAACACAGTTGCTTCTGTAAGCACAGGGGTCGACAAAAAACACTAAGAGCTAACAAGCAGCGAGGATATCCCGTGTGTCTCTCAGGCCACGCCGTCTAATGTAATCCCTGAAGATCAGTGTGATAATCGCAGTGTGTTCGCTCCTGAACAGGCACATGCTTAAAGAGTCAAGTGAATTGTCCTCTGGCCATTTGGACAGGAAGCATCAAGAGGAATGTGAACTTTAGCTAAGGGAAAAAAAAAGATGGCGGAAGGGGAGAGATGGAGAGGAAAATGCCACGTCTTCTTTTTCATCTTTTTCTTTTTTTTTTCCACATTTGCCATTTTTCATTACAAGGCTGTGCAAATCTATTCAGCCATCAAGCTTTCAGTTCTCAATAAAGACACTCACTTTATTAGGAACACCTTTACACCTGCCTATTCGAGCAATTATCCAAACAGCCAATCATGTAGCAGCAGTGCATGAAACCCTGCAGATACAGCTGAGGAGCTTCAGTTCATGTTCTCATCCCTTCATGTCCACAGGTCAGCATATTCTAATGGCTCCTTCCAGCAGGATCATGCTCCACGTCACAAACATGTCAGTGAGTTCAGTGACCCTCAGTGGCCTCCCCAGTACCAAGACCTGCATCCAGTAGAAGACCTTTGTGATGTGCTAGAACAAGGATGAATGTGCAGCTGACAAATCTGCAGAAATGATGCGTCAACATGGACCTTTGTTATGAAGCAATGACACATTTTGCTCCAGTCAGTACCAAGCCAACACCAATTCCTACTCCAGAGAATGTCATCTATGACTTGTCAACCATAGACCTCATCCCAACAGTGACCTCTCTGAACTGTAGCTCTCAAACATTAGTGCACATCAGACTGACTTCCTCCTTTTGGGTGGGAGGGGCAGGATGACTACATCATAGGTCAGTCAGGGCTGACTAATCTAATATCCACAGCAGACGGTAAACAATGCAATCGTCTGCATTTTTTTCTCACTCATCTTAGTCACACAGCATATGACCATGACTACACATGAGAAAGCTTGAAGGCGTGAAAACTGCACCTTTCAAATCAGAGAATGGACCCTGCTGGCCTCTGCCCTTTACAGTTTCCTTCAAGTCACTGCTATAATAACTTAAATATGGACCTTTAGCATCTTTATTATAATGTAAGAGCTGTTTGAAAAGCTCAGTACAAAGATATTTGTATCAGTATTGATATTCGTGACTCGTAGCAGCGTTTAAAGATCTTCTGTTTCATCCATCTGACTGACAGCGGCTGCTTCAGAGTGGTTTGGACGAGTCACTCGGCGTAATCACATGACAACCAGACCGCATCAAACAGCCGAGGGGAATCAAAGGCCTCATTCATCTAAAAACACTAAAGACGGCAGGGGATACACTCAGAGATAGTGCTGCCCTTATTTAACCGTCCTGACTGTATTAATGCATGTCAGCAAACTTTTCAGGATTTCCACTGACTGTCCACTTCCTGAATTAGAAAATCCCTAATTTGGCACATTTCATTGCCAGAACAGAGAAGCACCAACAAAGTGGCCGCTCACACCAACGTGAGGGTGTGTGATGACTGTTTGAGGTATTTGTTCCTGAGCAGCGTTGATGGGGCCTTTTCAGGAAGCCTGGGACATGAGTGTGTGAACGTTTGTATGTGAGATTCTCTTCATACTGTGGGGGGGGGGGGGGGGGGGGGGGGGTGTCTTTACCCACCATTAGTTAAGGACAAGGACTGATTCTGCCATGCTTGTCTTCAGCCCTATTCATATGGAGACTAAGCTGATGTATTGAAGTACTTCTACTCACAAACAACACTTTTTTGTTTCTGTGGAACAATAAAGAGAACAAGTCCAGAAAGAGTCTGGAACCTAAAGATGGATGCCTTCCTAGATCATGAACTATGGATGGAGCAATGGTCAGTTTTATCATCTTGTCCTCTTTAAAACAAAGTGTTCACAAGATCAATGATTCCACTTACAGTCAGTGCTTCCCCTTAATTAAGTAGAGTGCGGCGGTCCGTCACAGTCTAGGTAATTAATTTGTGCCGCCAGTTACACAATGAACCAAAAGATCAGGGGTAAAAAGAAAAACTGGGGAATTAGAAGGAGAAGTAAAAGTAACCTCTGTAAAAATGTACTCAAATAAAAGTACAAGGGAAGTCAGTGAGTAAAAGTTGAAATTTAGGGTTAATATGCCAATCAGATCAGCCGAATGCTGACTTGAAGTGAGTGGACAGTGTGATTGCTGGTTTGTACTGAGATGATGATTTTGTGTTTGCTGCCTGAGTGATTGACAGGCTTTGTTTTAAGGCGGTACCTTCTAGTGGTACACTGCTTCCACTGTCCCAGCCCTGCTCGGAGCCCAACTACATTTAATACATCAGTGTTCTGTAATCACCACTTGTGGCTGAAGAGGCAACCATTTCCACTGGTGAGAAAAAGTTACAGGGTCTTGCTTTAAGTGAAGGTACAGAAGTTAAAGCACTCTCTCCTGTGACTGAAACATTATCATATATTATAAACTCATTGTTATAGCTGCTCGAGATGGAGATACTTTAGTTTCAACAACTTTATATTACAGTTAGTCACATTTCCCACCCTAGGGTCAGGCCTAGAGATGAAAGGGTTAACGGTTTCACGGTAAGAATGCCAGGCGGTTACTATTACCGTTTAAATTTTACTTATCACTATAACCGCTGTCGATTACCGCGATTTCTCAGCTCCACACCCGTCCCACCTCTTTGACCATTTTTGGATCAGCTGGGAGTTAGGGGCGGAGTCAGACACTGCCAAGATGGCAAAGGCGGAGCAGCTCACTCTTAGCTTCAACACCGCTCTTTAGAAACCTGTGGGTGATGTCACAGAGGCTACGTCCATCTTTATTTACAGTCTATGGGTATTAGCATGAAATGGATATACTCAGTAAAGTACAAATACAAGTAGAAGTAGAAGTATCAAAGTACAAATATTGATCTTTTACTTAAGTAAGAACTTCAGATTTAGAGGTTGTAAGAACATATCAGGGATCTGTATGAGCTGCTGCTCTGAGTCCAGCAGACTCTTTGTTGTGCTTCCACACTAATTGTCCAGGGGCCCTCAGCAGTGCTGAGGCCAGCTCTCAGCTCTAATGATACTACTATGCTGTCTTCCACTGCCGTGGTTATCTAATCTAACCAACACCACCTCATGTTTACATGGCAGCTTGTTTTATCAGACATCAGTTCTACAGTTGCAGCATGTCTTAATTACAGAGATCTGAGTTAAGACCAGACTGCGATTTAATAGACCCACAGAGAACCCCTGCCCCCCCCCCCTCCCCCCTCCTCCTTTCTCCACAGTGTCTTAACAAAGACATTCCACTGAGATAGACCCATAGGCTGACTCATAAATTTAGACTGTTCCCATCACAGCTGAGGCCGGAGCTGCAGCTGCACTTGTGGAAGGATCTCCAGCACCAAATGACAGCAAATTCAGTTAGATGTAAACATGTTTAGTGAGGTAATTAGAGACAGAGCAGCAGTTTTAGTTCAAACATCTCTCAAGAGCATGTTACTTTAAAGTGGTACAGGTTTGTTCAGGCAGCCCAGAATGTACCTTCAGTGCCCACCACAACATTCCCTCTTCAGAAAGCCTTCACCATCGGCTCAGCTGTGGTAGCAACAGCATTAATGTTAATGGATTTTTATGGCTTAATAATTCATCTTTTTGTAAAGGCAGAAGCATTTGTAAAATTTGTAAAAGCAGATTTACCGTAAAATTTGCTGAGCAAGAAATTCCATGTTTGGTTAACTGTGATGTGTCGTTTATGAAATCTCAGTATTACAGAGACATTATGAATTACATTTTTTATTTATACAAGCTAGGTTTCATCAAACGCTCTCCCCTCTAACTTATCCGTCCTCTCTGGGTTTTATTATTATGGAACCTCAGCAGAGGCATTCTCAGACTCTGTTCTTTGAGTTTAACCTCATCAGACTTGCTCTGCCTCCAGAAGTGTGTGTACAGTGTATATATATATATATATATATATATATATATATATATATATATATATATATATATATATATATATATATATATATGTGTGTGTGTGTGTGTGTGTGTGTGTGTGTGTGTGTGTGTGTGTGTTGTGGGGCCCCAGCAGCAGCAGGTATCTGTTTTATTTTATTTTTTAGGTCTGTATGTGCTGAGAAGACTGTGTTGTGAATGTGAGAGTGTGACACATCACCAGGCCACAGAGAGCCAGCGTGTTGACCACCTCGCACTCGCTCCAGAGCCTGGAGATTTAACAGAGCCAGGGAAAAACATTCCACGTTAGGACTTCCTGTTTCCTGGCCCCTCACAGACAACATTCACACCGCTCTGTGTACAACTACAGAAAGGAACACTTAGTGAATGTAGGCAACCAGATACATTGGAAAAGATATTGAAAACCTGACTAATTACAGCACATAAAACCCACCCATGTAAATTATTAGTTCCTTGTAACTTACAGCCCTTATATTCTATCTTTACCGAAAGCTAGTGTATTGTAAGTGTATTGTCCTCTTTTGGAAAGAAGGATAATAATCCCCCTCCTGTATCTACTGTATGTGGTTTAATGAGCTGTTATCTTGGGCCACAAATGATAATGTAATTTGAAATTCAAGGAAGAAGCACAAGGGCTTTTATCACGTTTGGAGGGCCCTGTTAGAACAGAGCCAGACAGAGGCTTCACATGATGAAGACCGGCACAGTCTCCAGACCCGAACCCCATGGAGCTGGTTTGGGATGAACTGGACAGAAGGTGCAGGTAAAGAAATCTGCAAGTGACACACATTAGAGGGAACTTCTGAAACTGTTGGGACGAACTTAACAAACGGTATTTCATTTCCATTGTCCATCATCATGTGAAGCCTCCATCTGGTTCTGCTCTTCTAATGTTGTGGCTCATTATCTTGCGGTAGGAAGAAGCCTTGACCAAACAGTCTGCACAGTAATGTATAGTAAATCTGCACTGGCGGTAAAAACGCCAGACGGTCAGTATTACTGTGTAAACTTTAATTATCACTATAACCGTGGTTACCTACTGTGGTTAATTAATCTCTATAAAACATTACTGTATCATCAACCACCAACAGTCTCCCAGACACAAGGGCGGCAACATCCGATATTGTAACATCATATACTGTATCTGACAAAAAATAAGGTTGAAGTATAACAGCCCTACTTTTAATGTTATTCACTGGACTGGTCGATCAAAACAGGAAAATGGGAAGTTCTAAAACGTATGACTGGTAGTGTAGATGCAGAGGTGTGACACACAGGTGCACTCATGCCACTTTCCAAAGAGGAAATGACAGTTTAGCCCGGTGGTCTTGGTCATTTCCCTGCTACCCACCCCCATATCTCCCTCTGAAGTTGAATGAGGTCAACTTTGGAGGTTATGGAGGCATGTGGAGCATGTTGCTCTGCTCTGGGACTCACACAGTTCTTATATCAGTGATCAAGGCAACTCTCTTTCCTGTCAGATGACAACAGATAGGTGCAGCCCATTCACCAGCTGGTCATGAATCATTGCCTGAATACAATGAGCTACGTATGAATGTGATTACATCAGCTGTGATAAGGAACAATGTCTACACAATGTATTTTACACATTTGATCTCTGTCTATTGCCTATTGTCATCTATTGCCTTCTCAATGCAACGAGAGAGAGAAAGTGTGTATGTGTGTGTGTGTGTGTGTGTGTGTGTGTGTGTGTACAGCTCTAATGATAAATCCAGGCACTTCCCTTGAAGCCAGCCTGGCATTGGGCTTGTCTTGGCTACAGAGACTGTGTGGCGCTGCAACTCAAGGCCTGGAGGAGGAGGCGTCCTTCCAGCCGCACAGACACACACGCACACTTTTTCATGCATTCCTCAGATTCCACATCTCATATGTACATGTGTGTGTGTGCGAGCGCACGTGTCTCACTCTGAATTGGCAATTCAAGGCATTAGAAATAAAAAAATAAGGTGATTTGACCTGTAACATCGCTTCATCTCTCAGTTGCCTTCACCTGCATGTATTCGTCTAAAACTTGAAAAAAAAAAAAAAAAGGGTGGAAATGGAGTGGCGCAGGAATTAGTCCGAAAACCTGGAAACTAGTTAGCCTTTTAGCACTTCCTACTCCTTTGTCCTGAAGTCTCTGGTTTGTTGAATGTGCATTTGGTTCATTGACTGAAATAAGGTCTGTGTTAACACAAACTCAAGACATTTTTATTCCATGACATAAAATACGGCAGTAAATACCCCAGTCCTGATTTCTTGAAGCTTTTACATCTGTTAAAAAGGCAGGTTGCTAACAAGTGTCTAAATGAGACTACAGAGGTTGTCGGGGGCGTTAAACGTCGTCACGTTGAATATGACAACTGATTGACTCACCAGTCCACCTTCACAGCCTCGTTGTGTTTCTACTAACTGTGTCAGAGGAAAGGCTTTTGTACAAGAGGTCAGAGATAAATCAAACTACAAGTTGAAGTTTAGTGGTGGCGCCGTTGAAGTCATCTGACCGTGGTGTAGTTGGTTAATAGCCTAACATTAGCTTTTTGCTTCTGCTGATTGTATTTAGGCTTCAAACATAAAAATACGTGATCCACTCTATAAAACGCAAAGGTCAGTGGATCCTCAGGCCAACAGGCTCAGTTAATGTACGATAAAATAATTATTTCCCACGATTGTGAAAATGCTAAAATACAGAATTGTACAGAGCGTACATGAGTCTGCACAGGGGCAAATTAATCCACTGGACCTTAGTGTAAAGTTGAGCTTTGAGCTGCTGTTGATCTCCCAGATTCTCCCATTTTCTGTGCATTGTTTTTGTATCCTGTTGTGTTCAGGCTCCCATCAGGTAGAAGGCAAGCATGGCAGCTCTGTAATACCCCTTTTCCCACCAAAATTATCAGGTACAAGTGGGGTTTTTAAACACAGGTAAACCTGCTAATAAAAGCCTATTGACTCCTTTCCCACTGTCAATCAAGTTTTTATTTCTGATTGGACTGAGGACATACACAACTACAAGGAGTGATGTCATCACATGCACGTTCAGAGCACACACACAGACAGTGTAAGTGAGCTGCTAGCCACCATGCAACACATCTCCGAGTTGTTGCTCAAGTAAAAGTCCTTGTGAGATGCTTCAATTGATGCTTGCATGCTTTTAAAACTTATTTTGGGGCTGCAGCTCACTCTTTCATCACAGACTGCAGTGTAGCTGCAGTGTTTAACAGCACTGTGCTGGACAGGTGACAGGTGTATCTACAGTGTCTGTGTGCTCAGCAGGAAAAGGGGCGAAAATTTGTGAGTTCACCCGGGTGTTGTGTTTTCATTGAGTGCCAACAAACACCCAATGTTAGCAGGTCTTCACTGTTGTTCTGACCAGTGGAAAAGGGGCTTTATGAGACCATTTATTGTACCAATAATTACAATTAGCATGCAGTAAATATGGAGCCTTTGTGTCCCTTATAGTTTTGGGCCAAAGACTAGTTGCCAGTTTTGTTGGTAATCAATCCTCAGGGCTGGGAACCAAAGCTTAACACTTTTGCTGGTCAATGTGGCTCCTACTTAAAACACATTCATTTCCCACTCTACCTGTTAAAATGTCTGAGTTCAACAGCTCCACACAAGAGATCAGAGTATCGGGCCCCGCCAGCCACATTCATATTTATGTCTGTTACTCAAAGTCTGATCAAAGTCCAGATGACCTGTAAGGTTAATGAGCTGATAAGGTCAACAGACGAGGTGGGGCGGGCGGATGCTGCTCCACCCTGAATGTTCACTGGGTGGTGCAGGGTGGTTGTTAGGTCACCAGATTTCCATAAAAATCAAGCTACCTGGCAACTATCTGCAGTCTGTTCCTCACAGACCATTCACACTGAGCTGAATCAGGCAATGGAGGCTCAATACAGCAAAAATCATTGTCCGATGATTCATCATGAACTATTTTGATTATAATTTCATTGTTTTAAAAATAAGAATAATTATAATAATAATACATTTTATTTGTAGGCGCCTTTCAAAGCACTCAAGGACACCTTACAATACACAATAAAAGATAAAAAGCTAGTACAAGCATAAAATACAGAATAAATCTGAATAAATTCAACTGCATAAAAAAAAATAAACATGATTGAGCCCTGGTGCTGGAGTTAAATAGAACAGGAAAGTTTGAAGAAGTGTATTTTGAGGTGGGATTTGAAAACAGGAACAGAATCGATATTACGGATGTCTTGTGGAAGAGAGTTCCAGAGTCGAGTTATGTCATTTTTCAACCAAAAAAAAATCTTTATTTCAAGGTCCACCATTGTAAGAATCTTTGGGTTCTGAACTACTGGTCAGAAAAACTAAATATTTTCAGATGTTGCAGTGGGCTTTCAAAAATAGTGGTTGTAAAAAATGTACAACTTTCTGGTATTTTATAGCCCAAGTAATTAATTGAATCAAGATTAATTGATAATGAAAATGATGTGTGATGGAGCCCTTACTTTGATAATCAATTAATTGTTGTCAGCAGGCAAACATTCAATTTTCTGACATTATATAGACCAAACAATCATGAAACTTACAGGCAGATCAGCTGATAATGAAAATAATATGGTGGCCCCAAAGGACAAAGCACATTCAACAGTGAAGAGTACAAGAGTAAAAGCGCTGAAGGAAGCACGGTCCAAACCGATAAATGCTCCAACTGTGAAAACATGTACAAGAATGACAGAACAAACAAACAGAAGACAGACTCTAGAGAAATAACAGATTTTTTCAATCATGTTATCTCTGTTTCTCTATATCTACTGGTGACATTAGAGATACTAAAAGAAACGATAGAAGACAATAAACCAAAGTGGGGACCTCAATGCATTTATGTTATATGATGCAAATGTAAACTTAAGTTTGAAAAGTTTCTTAAAAAACAGATACAATATTTTTTTATAATTGATGTTTGAACATTTGAGCATTTTCAGGCCAAGAAGACTTCAGGAATACAACAATTTTGATGCCAAGAAATTAATTTCAGACAATTAAAAGCTCTTAGAAAACATCTTTTAGACCATGGTGTATGATGGGAAACTGTGGGACACACAACTGTGTTAAAATAAGTGGAAAGCTTAGTCATTGTAATTGTTTGCTATCAGCAGGGGTGGCGAGGGGCTGACCAAACTTATGACCCAGTGTTTTAAAATCCTGTCCACTGCCCTGCAACACACACACACACACACACACACACACACACACACACACACACACACACACACACACACGGACCTCCAGCTTATTGCGGAGATCATTCTGATACCAGAGGCGGGTTAAGAAACCTTCAGTCTGTTAAAACAGCAGTAAGCAGTGCCAGACACACACACTAACATCCTGCTAACGTGACTCTTCCACGCACTGGCCGCTGCGTAAAAACGCACATGTGCCAAAACGCGAGAACAGCGAACACCAAACAAACCACACTAGACTGCTCCTCACCTGTGATAATCTCCCGCTTGGCTTCATCCAGGTGACTGGAAATGACGTCCCCCATGGTGGATGAAACTCAAAAGTCCCAGACAGACTCCACTGCAGGTCTACAACTAGTCTTTTAAGACAAATTTGCGGAGAATCCGTTAAGAGAAGTGCGGACACTTCACCTCCTCCTCTGTTTCTCCCCAACTGACTGAAGGAAAAGACGGGCGGTGGCGAACACTCCAGACAAGGAGGGGAAGAAAAAAAGTCGGTCAAGTAACAAACGTTGGACTATTTCTCGCAGAGACACACCCTCCTTCAAAGAAGGAGAGGAACTCCCACCCTCCAGCGGCGGTGCGTTCAGTGTGTGTGGGGAATAGGAGAGACGAGCCTCCGACCTGAAAATACATCAGGTAGCTGCAGCTACTGAGAAATACTGAGGTCGTAGGTTTAAGGGTGGCTACATCTTAGACCAAGAAGCGATACGCAAGTGTCTCTGCTACTTTCAGACTGATGCAGTTGTCATTTTTCCCGCGTTGTTTAAATAGCAAATACATTCGCACCAGTCTGTGCAACCATGAATGTGTTGTCAGGAGCATTGTTGGAGCATGAAAGTGAATGACCAACCAAAACCTGGTCTGAAGTCAAAGGCGCAGTGTTGCACTGTTTTAATTTAAGGATAGTAGCTTCCTACAACAGCTGGAGGTTCCCGCTCTGGAGCCTGGACCATCACAGCACAACCTCAGAGGGTCGCAGCATTCTAAATACAGAATAATCAAGGTTATTATCGTCAACTAAAACCAACTAACTAACGAAAACTAGATGTGAGAAAAAACACTTTCATTTGCCCATGAATTAAATGGACTTTAGACCATGCGCTTGGGACTGTTAAAATAGAGTCCATTGAATCTAATTCTGTGGGAAACACTACACTATTATAATAGCAATTTGCCAATGTGCAAGCGCACCTGACTTTTAAAGGAAAGTGGAGATGGCAGTGTGATTGGTTTATTGTATTTTTCACCCGAAACACTCCCATGAATACAGACGTGTTTTAAACTGTAAAAATCCTCTGCTATGATTCATATTTAGTTTAACATGGTTTTCACACATAAAAACCGGTCTGAAGCTCATACTCTTACTTCCTGATTGAGAAATCTGGATCAGGCCTTGTGCCCCGCCCACCACCTGCTGGCTCCAGGTGGACAGAAGGAAGAGCAGAGTATCAAGATGGTTAGAGGAGGAAACATCAGAGAGACTCAGTGGCTGAAACAGGGTTAGTAGTTGTGCTAATGCTAACTCTCTCTCTCTGTACTGACAAGGTTTCAGGTTTATTTAGCCCCGCCCCCCGTCCCCACAAGTTGACATGATTGGTTCCTTAGGTTTGTGACGAATGAAACCCTGGCTGTCTGAATCTGCTTTTATGAGACTCATTGGTTCACTGCAGTTCAAGGTGGAAACACTCAGTCATGGTGTTGATGATTATTTCACTCATCATATGTCTTTATTATATAAAAACATCATATGGATGTTAACATGGTTAAACTGGATTTTCATCAGAGTGTCTTTAAGAGACTAGGAGCCTGAACCATGTGTCTGGCGCAGCGACTGTTTTTTCCCCTTTAATCTTACAAAGGACATAGACACGCCCTAAATAAGTCACAATCCTGAAACCAACAGATAAATCCAAAGAAATGTTTGAATTATTTGGATTTTTCATCACCTGTTCAGCTTCTCTCTGTAAATGTGATCTCTCAACATGAAGGTTTAAAAGGTGTTTGAAAGGCCTGTCCACACTGCCAGGATCACAGTTCTCATCAGGAAAAAGCTAAAGATTACAAAACAAATGTCACATTTCTCATGTCAGTGTGCCGGTGTGTTTACAGGCGTATGAGGAAACAGATAGAGAAATTAGAAAAAACGAACTGTAGCTCATTCACTCCTAAAACTCCAGAAGTTTCAGTCAACTAAAGACTGGCAGTGTAAGAAGATGATTCACATTGCATCTCTGAATAACATATAACCAAGCCCAAACTCGTGGGCGGCCTTAGCCTGCCTAACTTTGAGCAATATGATTGGGCTGCAAACTGTAGAGCGTTCATTTATTGGCAAGATGCATTTCCAGGTAAAGTCACCACTTCCACCTCTTCACTGCTGGCAATAGAACAGGATCTCCTCTCTGTCCCCGCTCTCCTCTTCTCGCCAACCCAAATCTTCAACAACCAAACTCTAATGAAGCAGGCCCCTGACTCAAAGAAACTCGTGTCTCCGGTTGTCAGTCTTTTTGCATCGCATAACCCGTTTTTCCACACAGCGTTTAAAGGAAGCCTGGGAGAATGACCTCGGTGTGACGATCGGTGATGAAGATTGGGAGGCTTGCCTTAAAGCTATTCACAGCTGCTTTATAAATTCCAGACACCAGCTTATTCAATTCAAAATAATCCATAGACTGCACTACTCCAATCTGCCCCAAATGTGAATCAGCAGAGGGCACCTCTTCCGATCTTGCCCCAAAGTAAACAAATTCCGGTCAGATATTTTCAAGTGCCTTTCTGAAGTATATAACTGTGCTATTACACCGTACCCATATCCTGCCATTCTAGGTCGGGCCCATCACTCTTCAACTTTAACCCATTTGCAACAAAAGGCAATATGATTTTGCACAGTCACGGCAAAGAGGAACATGTTAACATTTGGAAAACAGAAGATGTGCCTTCTTTTAAGACTTGGCTATCAGAGGTCACTAATCTGTTACATGTGGAGAGGATTAGATAAACTGTCTGTCTTCACTCCACAACCTTTGATAAAATGTGGCAACCACTTCTGTCTTATTTATCAAGAGTGGTCTAAAGCATCTCTGCAAGTGCTGATATGTTTGAGCATTCAGATGTGTATAAATGGTATGTTTGTATATGTATATAGCTACATATGCTTCTCTTGGTAAATGTAATATACTGTAGACATCCATTTTCTAGCTGGCGCTTATTCTTATCTTAACTGTTATACCTTGTACCATGAAAGAGGAGGGGTTTGTTTTTAATCTTATTTCATCTTTTCTCTTTTCTTTCCTTTGCTGTCTGTCTCCTGGAGTGGTAGATCCCTTTGTATTTGTTTCACTGGTTTATGAAATTGAAAACTTAATATAAAAAATATTGACTAGCTAATTTTTTGCCCCCAGCTGGATTTGTTAGATGCTGCAAATTAAAATCCTACAATCTACCTCAACATGACACCAGTGAACTGATACAGTCCAGGGCCTCTCTGAAAACTCACATTATTTATATGTTTCTATACTCGTGTGTTTCATTTAATCAGGCAGGAATCAAAGTCTATCTGGTTATTATTAGTTTAACCTCAGGATTAAAATGAAAGAGGACTGGGTTTCATATTTATACACACAGTTTTGAAAAAAGCATATTTGAAAAATATACATAACAATGGCTCAGAGAAACAGTGTGGACACTTTCACTTGAGGAGCTGATATTGTGGTTACTTCTCCTTTGCCGCCCTCTCATGGCCGCCAAACACAACTGTCTCTTCTTTCTGGAACAGTCTGGAGTGCGCTCCTACATCATTGGCTGGTGCCACATCCTTGGCCTGAGCTCTGTGGGCACCAGGGAGTAGTTTTTAATACCCTTCATAAAGTCCTAACACGTAATCTGAGGCAGACTTTCAGAACATCCAGCAGGAATCCCAAGATTTGAGTTATATCTAAATATTAACATTTTTATATTTAAGTATAAATCAAATCTTGGGTTTTAAAACATCTTAATTCACTTTTATTTGTCCTTTTTACATTTTTATGGTGTTTTATAATTATGATAATAATTATATAATGAATATATCACAATGGCTTTTGACATCCCTCTGTTTTGGTAGGTCCTAACTGAATGGCAGACATTGGGTTTCTGGTTTTGACATGTTATTTTCAAAATAAAAACCAGAAAACAATAGTCTTAAATTGGACTGCATTCAGCAGCAGAATTAGAGCCCCACCGACAATTGCTTAAAAAAAAAAAAAAAAATCAAATTTAATGACTTCAAATACAAAAACCAAAATGTCTGAAAAAATTTGAAACTATTTGAGTTTGAGTTTGCGTGTGCAGAATGCTCTGTAAACACACAGAGCAGGGGTTGGTCAAGTTTGAGTAAGAAAACAGTTGGTGAGTTTTGAAAGTGCTGCTCTTGGTGGGAATTGTTAGGTCTCTGTAAATAATAGACCTGCTCTATTTGGAAAGTGCCTTGAGATGACGTATGTCGTGAATTGGCGCTATACAAATAAAATTGACGTGGTGCTTGAATGCTTTTTGTGTCATAGTGATGAAAAGTGATCCGCACAGACTGCTGTTGTGCAAAGAGCTTTGAAAAAGCGGACTCAGTTGTGAGAAATTAGTTTTTTTTAGCAATTTTATAAAACTTGATATACGTTTAATAACAAGGCTTTTATTTTGAATTTGAGTGGACCGGAAATGTGTGGCTTGTTCTCTTCAGCTTGACACAAGTGCACCGCTCAGTTGAGGAGAACTGGACGCGCAACACAGGGGTCATCATGGCACCACTGGGACTAAAAGCAGTTGTTGGAGATAGTAAGAACTGATTATTATTTTATTTATTAGAACATTTTCACTTTTGTAAAAGGTTGACAAAGTCATCATGCACAGCTGATATAATGAGTATTATTCCACAGACGTGTAAACCCATTGCATAGGCATGAAGGGCTACCCCAAAGCTTTACTGTGAGATGAGCGCTATGTACATGTTCTGATTATTAATGTTAATATAACACAACGCAGCCCTGCTTACGCTTGTTTTTTTTTTTATTCTGGGAAGTTCGTTGCGCAAAAGTAGCGCAGATTCTCTCGAACCGTGCGACTCCGCAGACGGTAGTTTCTCCACATGTTATTGTCAGTGAGATTGAGTCTACAAACACGAAGCAGTCTGGTGCTGTTCGGTTGGACTTTAATGGAAGTTTCTGTGTTCACTGGCCCGTTTTTGGCGTTTTGTCTTTCATATAAGAGCCCGGTCCTGGTCCGGTGTAAATCCTGCCTCGCTAATCTTTGCCTGTGTGGATTAAGTGCTGTGACATCATTGTCAGAGGAGGAGAGGTGCAGGGGGAAGATCCACAGTAACAACTAAACAAGCGTTTGTTTCTACTGTCAGCTGCACATAGTCCATAATCAAACATCATGCAGTCATTATTTTAGACTACATGTCATTGATTGTTGTTTTTTCTTTGTTTATTAATGTAAATGACGCATGAGTGGAGGCTGCTGTATGGCAAGATAATGAATGACATGACACTCAGACAGTTGTAATACTGTCAATGTATCTTCCTGGAGGAGAATTTATATTTGTTGACTTATACTGTATATTAATGAACAAGCAATGCCCTTATATCTGCTTATAAACACATTATAGTCTGTTATAAACTATTAGTGCTAATAAATGCTAATAAATGCTAAATATGGGGACTTAAAGTTAAACCTTACCATTTCCAGTCTCAGTGTTGGATTAAATGCTGCCTCTTCCTAATGAGTCACTCTTTTATAAAGGTTTAATGAATTAAAAAAAAAAAAAGAAAAGAAGAAAAAGATGTCAATACCAAACTTTTTTGGCGCATCGGTCATGAAAAATTCAATTAGCCTGTGGTTATCCCTTTTATTTGGTAATAAGTTGATAATATTGGTAATCAATGAATAAATGCTCAGTGAGTTGTTAATGAATTGATTTTGGTTCAGGTTTATGGCAGCCTTAGATTCAGCGACCAAGTTTTAGTCAGTGATCTCATAACATTAATAAAGTCATAAGTTGCAACTTTAGATGTTGGGCTGTGCAGTGTGCAAATGTAAAAATGCCATTTACTATACTTTACTCTTTAACTTCGGTAATTAATACTCTGTAATAATAAGTGAACTCTCTGCAGCGGCTGAGGATATTTCTGTTGGTTCATATTTTACTGTTTGAGACAGGCTACGAATTCACAGTGACATCAATCATGTGAAACTTGTGGAAATCTCAGTGATCATTCCGGAAAAGGATAAATTTACTTTCCAAGTATACGCCATATTTTTTGAATCATTACGAGCCGTGTCAGGATGAGTCATTTCTGCTGTGGCATCTCGTGAACAGATGTAGTCGGCAGTCAGCAGATCTCCCAGAAACAGGATGTATTAAATATTCAGCCTGTCAGTTTCTAGAAGCTAACAGATTCTGTCAAGGGAACAGGGACTCATTCGGCTGTTCAGAGCTGATCAGTTTTACAGTAATATAAGTGAAAAATATCAATAGAATAATATTTTCATGGCAATTTCTATTGGGAAAAAAAAATCAAAAACTGAAACACAGAAGAGTAAGAAGACTTGTCCTGTCGTAGCAAGAGTTTATTTCTTCAAACATGAGCTATGGGCCTCTAATGACTCCTGTGTGTGATAATATGTAGGAAAATGCACTGTATACATTCTGACAGGTAATGCAGGATTTCTCTTACGGGTTCCTGAGCGCCTCGAGTCCCAATACAAAACTTTGAAAACAATTTGATATGCTCTAAAACAAGTGAGATAATCTGACAGTCTGTCACTGTTGTGTTCGTGCCAGGACCAGAGACATTCTGTTTTTGGGTTGTCCGTCAGTCTGTCCATTCCATTCATATGGATTCA
The DNA here is from genome assembly GCF_021018895.1 of Seriola aureovittata. Lineage (NCBI taxonomy): Eukaryota > Metazoa > Chordata > Actinopteri > Carangiformes > Carangidae > Seriola > Seriola aureovittata. The sequence goes on along the minus strand of NC_079368.1, from coordinate 1,691,188 downwards.
AGGATGAACTGATTCGTTTTTGCTGATCAAATGTCAAAGGTCAAGGTCACGGTGACCTCATAAAATATGTTTTTGAACGTAACTCATGGATTCATACACTAATTATGACAAATGCCTAATAGGATAAAATGAAATGATGACATTTTATATCCAAAAGGTCAAAGGTCAACTTCACCGTGACATCAAAATGTTCTGTAAAAATACTTCTGACCATTATTCAACGCTGTAACTTCCTGTAACTTCCTGTAACTTGACTAGTTTGTTATTCTAGTGTCAGCTTGATTAGCTGGCCCCAAGAAAGAAATAACTGTAATGCAGCTTTATCTTTTAAAGAGGTAATACTTGATCAAAGACCTTTGAGTTGCCACAGAATCACTGATAATGAAGTGAAACAAACTGCCAGTGTAGTCAGATTATCAATTTAATCAAAATACACATCCTGTATCATTAAAATGATATTTATAGACAACTAATTTAAAGAATGCAATGCTATCCAGATTACATCTCACAGATTACACTAAAACATAATCAGGATTTGAATTGAATGTATCTGCAAAACATTCAGAACCAGACAAATGAAATAAAGAAAAGAACTAAAGCACAAGGCAAACAGAGCAATGTTTCTGCGTATATATATATACATATATATATATGTATATATATATATGTATATTTTTCTATCATGTATTTCTCTTTTTTCTTTCACTAACAGAACCGAGCTTCCACATTTTTACGATTGTAGCTTTTATATTCAAAAAATATATATTCTAAGTGCCATGTGTATTAGTTTGACCTTATTTGAAAAGAATGTTATGTTGATTCTCTGTTCAACATGGACACAGCAGTGCTTGTGGCAGGGCTGTCGAGGTTTGAAGAAGAGCTATTCCCAGATAGGTAGAGCTAGTTACTGTGATAAAACACTATATCATAAACCTGGATTAGACCGATCCGTCAGCTGCAGCAGCCTGTTGTTGTTTATCCTGCTTATGAAAGTTGCTTGTCAGGTGTCCCATTCCTTCACAACACTTCCACTTAATCCCGATGACTAATTGGATAAACAGGCCCATTCACTGATGTATATGTGGTTTAGCCTGCTGTCATCACTAGTTTTCGTCAGACAACAGAGTCTGACTGACTGGAGACTGCGTTTTGAAATATCTGATCCACCTTTATGGAAATGTTTATGATAAATCATGTAAATGTTTCACTCAATCTGTGACAAACATCTAAGAGCTATCTCATATTTCATGTTATATGTTACGTGTCCTGAGTGTCATGATGATGTCGTTCTAACATCTCAGGAGCAGCTCTTTATGTGAAATGTCACCCCATCCCTCTGTGGAAACAGGACATGTTGACTTGTTTTGGAGGATGAGAATGTGTGTGGGTGTGTGTGTGTGTATGTGTGTGTGTGTGTGTGTGTGCGTGTGTGTGTGTTCATGACATCACATCCGCTGACACAGAAACGGCCCAGAATGGTGGATGGGGTAAGAGGATTGGGAGCAGATTAGATGCAGTGATTGCAGTGGGCCCTTCATGTTCAGGCTGACAGACTGGACAGGACTTAAAACCCCCAGTGGGGAAAATTGGGACGCTGCTCATCAACACGAGTGACAGGATGTTGTGAAACGTGGGATTCTGTCTCTCAAACATCACACCTCAGGAGCTGTCTCACCTCCTTCTCTTATTCCCTCCGTCGTATAGATTATAATACATTATATAAGGTTTGATTTACCTGCTGCGAGCTGTGCTGCTGTACACTTTCCTCATGAGAGGATCATGCTCCTGTGTTTTCCTGCTGTGCAGTTACTGCAGCTGTAGAGGCATTTTTTCCCAGTGGAAAAGGATTTGCACGATCACACTGTCGTGACATGTACGTACAGTATGTGTTCAGAAAGTCAAGTTACTGTTGTCAAGGCGGTCACATCAAAAGCGCAGTGTTCAGGTGTTTTAACAAGGGCTTCACAATTAATCAAAATATAATCCAAATCGCAATATGGCCAAGTGCAATATGCAAATCTCAGGAGCTGTCATTTTGTTGCGTTGTTAGCACCATAAGTGTAGTGGTGGCCTACAAATCATATTCTCCAGTTGTAAAGGAACATGTTTGTTGGGTACAAGACCAACAAGAATCACATCATCATCATCATTTTTATTTTTTTTCAGTGAAAATAAAATGAAAAAAATGATCATTCCATCTGAAATCACAATATCTGCCAAAATAATCACAATACAATTTTTTTTTTGCATATTGTGCAGCTGTAGTTTCGACCTGTTTTCAGGTTTATATTCCTTTAACTCTTGACAACAATGACATGATATTTGAATATACTGGGTGCGATATGCTTCAAATCCTTTGCCATATTTTGAAGAAAATGTGTACATTTTGAAGTGAGACATCATAACTGCAATGATATATTGTACTTCCATTGTGCATCTTACTAAAACAATTATTCTCATGTTTTCACAAATTATGGACAGAGAGTGGGAGACAAGGGGAAATCAATAGGCTCACTCATTATTTTTCCCAGATTATTTAATCCAGCAGTCAACATTACACATTAACACATTTGATGTATTGGCAAAATATAATTAAAGCTCTATATTTTCCTCTCATCCTGTGTTTTATTTTGAAGTGTTGATCCATAAGATATATTTGTGGTCTTAAGAACCAAAAACCATCTCAGTGTAGTTTTACATCTCCTCTCTCAGGCTTCTCTCTGCAGCTCTAGTAACAACAGGTCAGTGAGCCAATCAGAAGAGAGGAGGCTCTGAGAGTCTCTTGTGTTTTCTGAGTGATCCAGTAAATAATATAGGAAATTTCCAGTTAACACTCAGAGAAACCAAATCTTTCAAGGTTTGATTCTGTATATATATAGAAATGTTTGCACAAACACCAGATGGAAGTTGAATGTGAGTTACAGTCAGCTCTCTAAAATCAAGCATAATATGAAATTTGAATTTCTTAATGTTATTTTCATACATAATGCTTGTTCATGGTAAGGGTTAGTGATCCTGGGTTTAACACCAGACTGTTGAGAATGATTCGGTCATTCATCACTGGTGAAGGTTTCAGGTTTTATGTTGCTTTCTTAAATGACGTGTAATTACATTTTCTTTCTTTACAGAGATAATGAACAATGTCATCAAGAAGGCACGAGAAAAAGGGAAATGGAAGGTAATGGTCCTGTTGTTGTAATCATTCATTGAATACTAATAAAATCACCCAAAATCTTGAAATAAAATCCTTCTGTGTGTAACTGTGTTTTAGGTGCTGGTGGTGGACAAGCTGAGTATGAGGATGATTTCCTCCTGCTGTAAAATGACAGACATCATGTCAGAAGGAATCACCAGTAAGTCCAACCACAGGTCACCTCAGCTCACTTCACCTGTAACTATAAAGTCAGAAAAACTAAAGGGGACAGAGGATTTGCAGTCAGGCCTCAGAGGCTCTGGAACAATCTGCCCAAGGATATCAGGTCGGCTGAATCCGTGACCTCCTTTAAGACTCGTCTTAAAACGTACGAGAGCTTTTCCTGTTTTTACTTTCCTCTTGAATTGTTTTATTTCTCTTAAAATAACTCTGCATTGGTTTTTATTCCCCTGATTGTTTTTCTTCTCTTTGAAATCTATTGGTTTTTGCTGTCTTTGTCAATCACTTTGTAACGTAGCTTTTGAAAACTGCTCTACAAACAAGGATTATTTTTATTATTATTATTATTATTATTATAAACTGGTAGAATTCTTCTCATCTCACTCTTACAAAGAAAGAAAAAAAAGTATAAGTGTATTTCACAAAATGTCAAACTGTGCTTCTAAGAAAGAATAATCATTTGGATTGAATAACATAATTATGTTATTATTATGTTATATTATAAATATTTAGTGTAATAATGATGTAATGAATGTGGCGTAGTAAAAAAGAATCACTGGTTCAAATGCAAAAAAAAAAGAATATAGTAGACACTAAGTATCTGCCCTGTTGTTTCCCTCCATCGATGTAAACTGGCAAGATTATAGACATATGATGTAATGTTAGTCATTAATAAAGGAGAAATGTCTAACAGTCGATCCAGAAAAACAAAAGCCCCTTTGACTCCGAAAGGCTGAAATGATATCTACACCCCAATAAGCAAATAACACAGTGACTGATTTACCATTAGCTGTTACTTGCCCGGATATACAGAAGAATAAAAATGTCCCAGCAGAGGCTGCACTGAGAAATGAAAAGCTTCAGCTGTTTGCTGTGTATTCAGGTCACTCATGTTCCTTCATGCAGAGATTCTGCGTAAACCTTAAACACTGGCTCACCTGACGGCAGTGAGGGTCCTACAAACCACAAACTCCGACAGCTGAGCTCCAGTTTAATCAAGCTGTTAGAATAGAATATTGGTTAAAGTGTTGATTATGTTTGTTTCCCTGTGCTCTCCAGTTGTAGAAGACATAGGCAAGCGGCGTGAGCCTCTACCCAGCATGGAGGCCATCTACCTGATCACGCCCTCAGATGAGGTAAATGAAGGCTGTTGATAATCCTATTAAACAGAACCCACTGACGTCTCATTGAATTTCTGCATCCTACAGAATGTTGAAAATGCTGCTTTGTTAGTGGGTGTTATAGTGAGTTTGTGTGGTGGGGTGTTGCTCTTCTTTTAAGAGCGATGACTTGTGAGTTAAAGCGTTGTTCTCTGCTGTCTCAGTCTGTTGAGGGTCTGATCGCCGACTTCAGAGACCCGCAGTCTCAACAGTACCGAGCCGCTCACGTCTTCTTCACCGACAGTGAGTAAATCCAGTCCACACCGACATTTACAAACTCAAAGCTCAACAAGAAACTACGGAAGCGCATTGCATAGACAGAGTAAAAAAATAAAAGAGACACCTTATCTCGTACTTACGAGATCAGGAGCTCGTAGAATATGAAAAAAGTGGAAAGGTGCCTGAAACTGGCCACTGCTTCGCTCAGGAGAACCACACTGCTGTGAAGCATCTCATCTGAATGAGACTCTGCTGATGCAGAAGGTTGTGATGAAAGATAAAACGACTGTCACACTGATAAAATCCCTCCTCATAGTTTTACAGTGCCCTGTGCCTGTTTCGATGTACTCAGACTGGACTTGTGGATGTGGCTTCCGGGTCATGCTCGGTTCTACTTTTCCCATAATGCAATGTTCTTTCAAACTCCATGTCCCAATTTGTATGGCGGTGTACTCATTGATTTTGTGTATGTGTAATACCGGTTCTTCTTGAAGAGAACAACCTTATTTTCTTTAAAAATAAAATGTGAAATAAAATGTTTTCCAATCTAAGAAAATAACAATATCCAAGATTGACATTCACAGTGTTTTTCTCTGACTCTCTGCAGCAATCCCAGACTCCTTGTTTGGGCTGTTGACCAAATCCCGAGCCTCAAAAGCCATGAAGGCCTTGACTGAGATCCACGTCGCCTTTCTGCCCTATGAATCACAGGTGAGTCACTGTCTAGTCTGGGATTAGACCACGGCAGCCGCTCATAACCATCTATCTCAGATATGATGAAGGATGTCAGTCAACCTGCAGAGAAACCTTCCTCTAGTGTCACTTTCCTCATGCTAAGATGTTGGGTGGGACATTCTTGTTGCATTATTTGAACCATGTGTGTGAGCATACTTTGGATGGATGTATTAACTTACGTTGATGTATTTTTGTTATTCCTCCGCACATGCGACAGCCAGAGCCACAGACATATTGTTTACGGGTTGTCTGTCCTTCCGTCTGTCTGTCTCATTCTCATGGACATGACATCTCAGTAACTCCTTGAGGGCATTTCTTCAAATTTGGTAAAAATATTCACCTGGACTTAAAGACAAACTGATTAGATTTTTGTGGTCAAAGGTCAAAGTCACTGTGACCTCACAAAACACATTTTTGGCCATAACTCACAAATTCATTCACTAATTATGACACAACTTAAGTCAAATGTCTATAACGGTTCATTTATATCCAAATGGTCAAAGGTCACCTTCACTGTGACATCATCATTTTCTGCAAACACACTTTGCCATTCTTCAATGCTGTAACTCAGGAAGGAGAGACTGTGAGCATATTTCCTGATACTTGGCTGCTTAGTGGAGGCATACAACCACCAGGCAGGAATTCTAGTTTGTCCATATATCGCAAGGTCTAAGAATTCCCCCTTAACATCTTCTGTAACGTCCTCTAACTAGGGATGCTCATTTTGAATTTTTTTTCTGACCGATAGCCGACCCTCGTTAACCGACAAGATCAAAATGTACCATTTAGAATGGAATACCAATATATATATCAATATATTTACATATATATACGTATATATGTATGGGTTAATTTTTACATGTGCAGAATCAGCATAATAGCCTAGATATACTTATAACTTAAAATAAATAGCAAATCGCAGCCAGACTTTCTAATGTATAAACAGTTTAACAAAATGAAAACACACACTGAATCCTCCAGCACTGAGAGTGCTGTAAGGAAAACCTCCTCCTCCTCCTCCTCCTCCTCCTCCTCTTCCTCCTCCTCCTCCTCCTCTCTCAGCTAATTAATGATCAAAAGCAGCCAACAGGTGAACAAAACCTAAACTGGCAGTTGCATCTTCAGAGCTCAAAATAAAAGAAACAGAGCAGGTCTACCTCCGTCCTCAGCATGGCGGACAGCTTGTCTACTGGTGTTTGTTCAGAAATAGCAACATGTGGACCTGCTGTGGGGTTAGTCTGCTGTCAGTCTGTTAACTGTGAGACGGATGATACCGATGTCCCAGGAATGCACAGATAGCGCCTGCTAGAGCGGCCAGCCTCAGGAAGCACATCTGATTCGCTTCCCACCAGTCAAGAGGATAAGTGTCCGATGAGCGGGATCGTCTCTCATATACATATAAACATATTTTTTAATTGTTTAACTGATAGTATTAATTGGTCAGAATTCTTTTTGTCGGTTAACGGTTAAATGGTTAATTATTAAAATCCCTACTTGTAACTATAAGACATTTCGAAGTCTGATCTTAAATGTAGAGAGGGTCTGCTTCCTGATTCCAGACTGGGAGCTGGTTCCACAGGAGAGGAGCCTGATAGCTGAAGGCTCTGGTAGATTACTGTGAGCTTCTTGTTTAATTTAGAGAAGCTAAGAAAGAGGAACATGATCTCTTTTTCTGGTTCCTGTTGGTTTTCATGCTGCAGCATTTTTGAATCAGCTGGAGGCTTTTCACTGAGTTAGTGAGACATCCTCATAATAAAGAATTACAGTGGTCCAGTCTAGAGGAAACAAATACATGGACTAGTTTTTGGACACAGTGTGGCACAGGTGGAAGAAGGCTGTCCTAGAGACTTGTTTTATGTGTGAAGTAAATGTCCTGGTCAGAAGTGACCCCAAGCTTTCTGACGGTAGCACAGGAGGCTGAGGTGTTCCATCCAATGTTTCTGTTTCTGTGCTGTGATGCACTTTAAATCCTGATCCGAAATCAAATAATATGCAAATAATCAGGGGAGGTTGGATATCTATAGTTGGCTAAAACATCTGTATCAAGAGTAGGCTTTTTAAGTGCCAGTTGTGGAAAGGGGGTGAATCATTTTTTTCTCTAATAGTTATAATTTCATTTGTAAAGATGTTTTGTTTGCAAAGTGGGTTGAGAAATGTTCAAGGAAAGGATGAATTCAAATATAAGCAGGAGGCGCCTGCCAGTGCTGTAGGAAAAGTCAGAGCACCATTTCCTAAGCAAAGTGAGAATATATTAAACCCCCACCCCCCCCACCCCCCACCTGGGCCTGGGATATTAACACAGTCCCTGAACAGAGGGGAGAAAGAGGAGCAGACTGACTGTTTTGTGTTGGATCAGCTTTAGTCGTCAATCCTCCGCTGCTGTCCTGTAGTTTTAATCCTGAGAGGGCAGAACAAATCATACCAGCCCCACAGCCCCGCCCTCTTCTCAACCCCTCTGCCTCATTGGCTGACGGGACCAATGCTCATACTCCGCAGGCAATGGGAGCTCAGATGAGCTGTGTGACAGGAGAAAGCACAGGGATTGTTGTCTTGTGAGTAACAGATGGGTGCATGTGTACTTGTTGTTGTTTGTAAGTGAGTGTGGGTGGAAAAGGGTTTAATTAGTGTCAGCCGGCGCCAGAAGCTTCTGGAAGCCAATATATCTTCTTTTATTATTGTACCTTGAACCATTTTAAGCCCAAATTCTTATTATTTCCTGTTTCTGTCATAGATGGAACCTTTTAAAACACCGTTTTTATCATCACAGGACACTAACACTCTTTATCAAAGTATATTAGTGTATACCAGAATTGACCGGTCCAGCAATGAATGATGTTCACCGGGTCCCAGTCCATATTTTGGTTCCACATACAACAACCACTTCTCCTTTGGACTGGGATCAAAAACTATTTCCAGCAGCTCTGGGGAAATCACTCATAGATGTCACTATGTCCCAAAACCAGGTCCTGCTGGTATCCCAGTCATTATCAAGGCTAGATATCCTAGTCATTATTCAGACTGTACTGCTACTATTTCTAAATGAACTACAATAACTGCACAGACCTCTAGAATTGTTCCCGGCTTGGATTGTTATCAGCTTCCAAGCCACTTTCTTTATCTACCGTCACTCCTCCCAAGTCTGAACAAGATCTTCCTTCAATCATATCTATTAGGTCAACTGTTAAACCTTATATACATCGCTCCAATCGTATCGTAACAATTTCAAATCTGATTAAGATCCCCCTTACCACTACCTCCTCTTTGTGCAAGTCTAACAAAGCCCTCCTGTTTAATCCTTATACCTTCAAAAACAGAAAGGGGCTGGGTGTAATTCATCTAAACATTAGAAGTTTGCTTCAATATCAAGAATTGGATCATCTCAAGATTTTGGTTTCTCAGACGGACCGTCTTGAGATCTTGAGATGATCCAATTTTGACATATTGGTGCCGACTGAGACTTGGCTACAGAAAAATAGGAGTGACAAAATTGCTGCTTCTGGCGTCTTTGACCTGGGAAGAAGTGACCACTGCCCAGTAGCTCGCATTAGAGCTGTGCGGCTGCAGAAAGCTCAGTCACAAATTGTTTTAAGGAGAAACTTTAAAAATTTTAATGAGCCTTCCTTCCTTCCTACATGATCGTAATCATAGGGACATTTTAAATATATTACATATCCCAGATGCTGATTAAGCATTTTATAAATATTTTTAACTCTGTGGCAAATAAACGCTCCCAATTTAAAAAGCAAAGGATTAAAGATAGGTCATGTCCTTGGTTCACCTCTCATATATCATCCTTGCTCCAATTAAAGAATAAGGCTTGGGTCCTTGCTAGAAAATCTGGAAACCCTGTTCATTGGTTTGCTTTTAGGCAGTTACGAAACAAATTCACATCGTCAGTAGGGAAAGCTAAATCTGATTATTGTCTAAATACCATCTCTAGCTGTTATTCAAATCCAGCTAAATTCTGGAAAGTAGTGAACTGTAATATCCGATCAAAAGGAAATATGCAAAGCTTTTGATAAACATTTGCTGCAGCTGGTCACCTTTTTAAAACTGGATAATGGTCATGTTCCTCAGTTTGCCCTCCAACTTCTCACTCCTAATGTAGTCACTGCAGAACTTCTCGCTGTCGACTCCAAGAAAGCTACAGGAGAAGACATTCTCTGCCCTGATGATTTCAGAATGTATAACACTTATTTTAATTCAACCATTTTATTAGATATAATTCCCAAAGTATGGAAGGTTGCCCATGTTACTCCATTACATAAAGGAGGAACACATAGTGACCACATAGCGACCTATTTCTAAATTTTCCTGTCCATTCGAAATTCTAGAAACATTCATTAACAATCAACTTAAGACTTTTCTAACTAAATATTCTTTGTTAAACTCTCTCCAGTCTGGATACAGGGCCAACCATAGCACCATCTCTGCACCATCTTTCATTTGAAATGGTATCGTGACTGCAGTGGATAAAAAGAAGCATTGTGCTGCCTTGTTCATTGACCTGTCAAAGGTCTTTGATTTAGTTGACCTTGCCCTGCCTCTACAAAAAGTATTGAATGCTGGGTGTGACCCAGCCGCTAGATGGTTAGAAAACTACCTCTCTGATAGACGACAGTTTGTGAAAGCAGGTAATATTTGATCAACTTTCTTACCAATAATGAAAGGGGTCCACCAAGGTTCAATTTGAGGACCGGTTCTCTTCACAATTCATATCAATGACATTGTTCAAACATTAACTAGCTGTAAGGCTCATTTGTATGCAGATAGCACAATTTTATATTGCTGGGCAGATTCCATACAGTTGACTGTTGACAATCTACAGCTCTCTTTTAATGCATTTCACAAGGTACTCACTGAAGTAAATCCTGGTGAAACAAAATATATGCTGTTTTCAAACGCTAAGAAAATTGAATTTAGCCAAATCCAGATTAGCACTACAAATAATTAGGCATCTGGATAGATGACAAATTTACCTTTAGAGTTAACCAGGACAATCTTGTAAAAAAGTTGTGGATGAAACTTGGCTTTTTTGTATAGGAATAGAACCTTCTCTCCCATGTGCAGTAGAAAAAGTATTGTTGAAGCTGTATTTCTTTCTGCCCTGGATTATGGTGATGTCATATATAGACATGCCGCTGTCACCACACATAAGTCCTTAGACACTGTATGTCACTCTGCTCTCACATTTGTCACTGGGGATTCCTGCAACACCCATCATTGCACTCTGTATGAAAAGGTCAGCTGGTCCTCTCTCTCTGTGAGGTGAGATCAGCACTAGTATATATATTAATTTACAAATTTACAAATTTACATCACTGATAGACCTCAATGTAGGCACTCATCAAAGCGGACTGGGTCACACTGCATGTTCCGCCGGTCAACACACTTTAAATATCGACTCCCTGAAAACACTGGGACAATTTAGAAATATGCTTTTAAATCTCTTAAATCATAATGATCCTGAATGTAATTGCTTTTATTAGGAACTGATTTTGTGTATTCTGATTATTTGCTTATTGTCTTTCTTTCTAATCTCGGCATCGTTGAAAATGAGGGTGACCCCTCAATGTATCTCCGAGAAATAAATAAAGGTTGATGATGATGATGATGATGATACATGTGTCAAATACAATCCATCCTTGCTTTCAATCAACTGAGGTTAAAGTGGAGTTGGGGTTATTTGACGTGGGGTTGTGTGAGGTCGTCAGGTAGACGGTACACTGGCAGAGTGCTGTGCCGCTGTGGGCGGGGCCAGCAGAAAAAAATGTGTTTTAGACGCTTTTAAAAGACGCTGACCGAAACAATCCAATATCCGATTCATGTAGAATATGTTAAGCACTTTATCTCCCCGTCCAAACAAAGTGAAGTTCAGCTCTTTCTGACTCACTCAGCTGACGTGCTGCTGCGGCGTTCAGCAGTTTAAAAAATGTAGAACCAAAGGAAAGTGCTGTAGTGCTTAAGATATCCTTATAGACAACCAGTACAGCAGTAATCAGTGTAAATGTTGGGCACAGGAATAAAGTTGAGATTAAACCTCAAGGTTGTGTCTCTGTCACGTCCCACGTGTCCAGGTCTTCTCCCTGGATAAAGTCGATGCCTTTCAGGACTTCTACAGCCCCTTCAAGGCTGACGTGAAGAACAACATGCTGGAGCGATGCGCTGAGCAGATGGCCACCCTGTGCGCCACACTTAAAGAGTATCCTGGAGTCCGATACAGAGCGTGAGACCAGCTGATTTCAATATATCTTATTTTTGTTGCTGATTTTAATACCTTTTCAGTCTACTACTACTGATACAGCAATTCTTCAGGAAGTAATTATCAATAGACATCTCATTAGCAGCATGCATTGGACTCTTTTCCATTTTATGTCCATATTTAATATCAGTTCACATAGGAAATGTTGATTTTCACCTTTGATCACGTGTGAAGTCACATCACATGTGAATGTTTCATTTCACACATGGCGCTATCCTTTTCGCATTTAAAGTTTGCATTCATATTGCTGAAATGTTTTTTCCCACGTTAACATGAAACTTCAATTTAAAAACATGTCAAATTTGCATTCACATATAAAGATAAAAACATTTTTTCTACCACATGGATTTTCAGATCACGTGATTTCACACGTGAAACTTAGGTTTACTTCATGTGTCACTATCATTTCCACATGCAACGTTTGTATCCACATGTAAAGTTAAAAACATGTCTTTTTTTCACATGTGAATTTTGATAACATGTAAAACACAAATGTGATCATGTAAACTGAAACATTTGCTTTTTTCATAAGGGCATTTCCAGATTGAAAAACCTGTTTTTGTGTGATGCTGTGTGTGTGTGTGTGTGTGTGTGTGTGTGTGTGTGTGTGTGTGTGTGTGTGTGTGTGTGTGTGTGTGTGTGTGTGTGTGCTGGTTCAGGGAGTACAAAGACTGTGCAGTTCTGGCCCAGATGCTTCAGGAGAAGCTGGACGCTTACAAGGCCGATGACCCCGCCATGGGAGAGGTAGGAGCTTAGGAGCTAAATCACTAAATGACTAGTTTTGAGAAGCAGATGTATTTCTGAAAAGTCACTATGTCAGTTTCTTTTGGATAATGTGCAGGGAATACATTGCCCAGCATTCACATAAAGTCATATATGACCGACATCACCGTGGTATAATCTGTTATAGCAGGCAGGTTACAATACATACAGGGATTATTTGCAAATACTTCCAAACACAGCCAGACTGGAGGTTGATCCAAGAGACAGGCAACAAGGACGGAGCTGGAGTAGTTAAAATGGTAAATCTAAAGTATGAAGTGCAAAACAGCTGAGCACCTGTGACTGTGGAATTAGTGGTAATATATAAAAGAGTCACACATGTGTATCAGCAAATCAGGTCACAGAGAAAAGATGCTATAGGACACTTGTAGATTTTCTTTTCTCTCCCACAAACACAACACAACAGTTGCACCTTCCCAAATTCTTCATTGCATGTGCACAAATCCTGTTTTACAAATCACAAATTCAGTAACTCATACAATCACATTTTTGCTACAGTTGCTGCAAATAATATATAACTTTAAAAAAATATATAGTCTGTCTCTTAACTTTCTCTCTGATCATGTCACAGTAAATCCAGCTGAAATCACAGCTCAGTTTTTGACTTTCATTTATGTGTTGGGTGATTTTGTCAGACAACGTTGCAGTTATAAAATCAGGATCCACCACATGCGATCCAGACAGAGACTAGGTTTAGAACTAGCCTTGTTTAAAGAATGGGAGGTGTAGATAGCTGAAGTCTGTGGTTTGCAACATTTTAAACTTCTTTTGAGCAGATCCTGTGTCATTTAGAAAAGAGTGTGTCAGTCCTCCACAGTGTGTGCAGAGTTGTGTGTCTGTTCTGATGCCTTCAGGGTCCAGACAAGTCACGTACCCAGCTGCTCATTCTGGATCGTGGCTTTGACCCCGTGTCACCTCTGTTGCACGAGCTCACGCTGCAGGCCATGGCCTACGACCTGCTGGGCATCGAGAATGACGTGTACAGGTAACGCTGCAGTTCAGCGCGCACCTTTCAGTATTTGTCTGTTATTTTGTTGTTTTCTTACTGTAACTGTCACTTACTTTGGGTTATGTATTTCAGTGGTATTTGGGTTAAGTCAACCCAAATGTCCCAGCCAATATGGTACAACAGTGCCCTGTCTTAGTACAAGGAAGAAGCCAAAAGGTTAATGCACTAACATAAAGATTATGAAATTCTTCAGTGTCGGTCTCCATTGGAAAAGCATTTAATTCCCACTGGCATTTTTTTAAATTTATTTTAACAAATAGAAGACTCTCTCTCCTCGATCCACACATACAGACTGTGCTCTCTCGCCCCCTCTCAGTTTTGAGACCAGTGGGATGGGAGAGACGAGGACGAAGGAGGTGCTGCTGGACGAGGACGATGACCTGTGGTTGAGTCTGAGACACAAACACATCGCTGAGGTGTCGACGTGAGTGGCTTTCACTCCCTCCTCACATGCGTCTTCCTCTACCGTAAACATAAAGCTCTGTGAAAAGTTCCCACGGAACATTATTCAGCAACACTTTTCATTCATTCGCTGTCTTTGTTCTTCTCTCTTTCTCGTTCGTCCTCACAGGGCTGTGACTCGTTCTCTGAAAGAATTCTCTGCCAGCAAAAAGATGAACACGGGAGAAAAGGTAGAGGACACACTGTGACTGTGCTCAGGTTTCAGGATCTGTTACTGTGTTTCTGCTCCCAGCTCCTTCACACAGTCACACATACACCAGAGTCCTGTATTCTACCTGGACATTTACTTTAACTTCAAGTAAAAATTATATGATGGTTGAAGAGACCCAGTCAACAAAAATATACTTAAATAAAACATTTATTTTTATAACTTCCTGATACTGGGCGTCATAGTCATAGTCATAGTCATGTCTCGGATGAATGAAGTTTGGTCTGATATGGGTATAGAAATCCATGTCTTGTTCATTTTTCTCTCTATAGGCCAAACAAACAATATTTTGAATCAGATCTTCATTCACTAAGACAACAGTGACTGTTAATAAGCTCAAAACAATTAATAGGAATTTCTTTTTAATGAGATCACATCATAGTATTCTGTGATAGAACATCACTGGAGGTTAGAACATGGTGCTTAAAGCTCCACACAGTATAAAGGTATCCACATGTTTGATTATAGATCAGGTCTAGGATTTATATTAATACTGTGAAAGTATCAAAGCCTCAGTCCACAGAGAACGAGAACTGAGCGTTAAAACCAGCCGTCAGGACTTCTGGAACTTTGTGATGTCACTACTATACAGTCACCGCCCTCGGCTATACCCCCAACACGGCCACCCAGACTGTGTGGTGGGCCATTTGGTACTTAAAAGCACAATTATATATTTTTATGGAAAAAACTTGAAATAATGTATAGGCTATAGTGAGAAGGTAAAATATGGGACCTGTAAGATTTGGGTATAGAGCATGGGCGTAGATTTGCATATGGATGGTAGCGACATGTCCCTACCAATATATGAGTGAACTCGTTCGCAGTATGTTTGGAGTGAAGTCATATTAGATCATTCCAATTTGCCCTTCCGGAGGCTGAGTTTCCAAGATGACAAATTTAGATATTTATGCCAGCATTCGGCTGAAAGTGTATTAACAAGTATAAATATAGTCATAAGAGAAGTATTCAGATCCTTTACTTCAGTGAAGGCATCAGTACCACGATGTAGAAAAGTCCTGAAAACATGAACCTACTAGAGTCAAGTGGACCCAAAGAATCAAAATAGCTGAGCTCATCATGCAGGGAGAATAATGGGCCCCTGTCAGTGTATCATTATCAAATTATTACTAATGCAAGCTGCGTTTGCAGGGGCCTGCTTTGAAACAGTTTTATATACTGTTGGGTTCTCCAGTCCAACAAATGCTATTCATCTAGTCATCATTCTATTAAATTATTAATAAATTATAGATTTTGTTCCTAAAATATTCATCTGTAATGTAACAAATAACTATAATGTTAATGTAGTGCAGTAAAAAGCAGTATATTTGCTTCTGATACTAGTGAAGTTGAAGAACAAACTTACAATGAAAGTAGAGTACTGTAGTAAATGTGTTATTTACACCACCAACACTATAGTCTTTATATTAAAATAAAGTAGATAACTCATAATAAGGTCTATGACTCATCTCTGTCTTTCAGACCACCATGAAGGAACTGTCTCAGATGCTGAAGAAGATGCCTCAGTATCAGAAAGAGCTGAGCAAGGTAAGAGCTGAAGTGTTACTGTACATCTATAAATACGGCATGTTGTCATGGTTCCCAAGAGGCAGGAGGCAGATGTAGTCAGGTCTGAACTCAACCGGATCTGTGGAAAACAAGACAGTTTAGGAAGGCACACCCCTGTGTACGTACGGCCCCACAATCACACTGCATGTCAGCAGCGTCAGGGCGTTGACCACCGACCCAATGGTCACTGTAACACAGTCCTCTGCAGAGATGGTAGACCATTCCAGTGAGTGGAACAGCCACTATAATAAAGGCTGGCAGCCACAGTGTTAAACAGCATGAAGAAAAAGCTTCTGTGGGCAGAACTCCAAGCACTATTGCCTGGTGACCACCAGGCACTGCTCATCAGCGGACTCATACCATCCCTACGCTGGTGGCAGCTAGCTGGGGGCTTTTGGTTCAGAAATGAAGCATGAATGCAAAGGTCTTCAGAGTGACCGTGATGAGACTAGGGGCGAGAGTTTGTCTTTCAGCGCGACAATGACCTGAAACATACAGTCTAGACAAGACTGGAGTTGCTTCAGGACATGTCTCTGACTGTTGAGTGACCCAGCCCTGACTCCACAGGTCACCACAGATCAGCACAGATCAGCACAGATCATCTGTGGAGAGGCCTGAGGACGATGCTCACAGACGCTTCCTGTCCGGTCTGACAGAGCCGGAGAGGATCTGTCAGGAAGCATGAGATAAACTGCCCAAACACGGGTCTAGCGAGCTTGTAGAGACTTTACTAAGAAGACTGAATTACTATACTGGATTAAGGATTTTGAATACTATAAATGAGAAATTGCAGTTTTCGATTTTTAATAGATTTGAAACACTTTCTAAAAACTAATTTTAACTGCGACATCATGGACAATTGAGAAGGTTGATGGGTAAAAATATAAATTTTATCCATTTAAAATGAAATCCATGACACAATGAAGTGAAGAGGTCTGAGGCCACTGTATGTGCATGTATGTACAGACACCTGTATAATCTACACTCAGGAGGCAGTTTATTAGGAACACCTTGCTCAAACTAATGCAGTCTAATAAATCAGTCCTGCAGTCATGAGGCTCATAATATTCAGTTTCTATTGCAAGTATCTTAGAGGTTATTTGAATTGTATTGCATTGTACAGAGAGATATATATATTATATCTGTAGGAGACTGGTTTCAGCAAGGTGTACCTAATAAACTGTCAACCGAGTGCAGTTGTAACACATTGAAACAATTGTTCAGCAAAAAAGGAAATGACACAGTGTATGATGTGATAATAAACAGTTGGTAATTGGTAATAACAAGAAGATTTTTTTGCAGATTTCTCGAGGAACATACATGAACCCTTAAAAACATGCTTCTTTTGATATTATTTGCAGCTGATTATTTTCTCTGTCAAACTCATGAACAGCGTCTCTCCTCTCTGACCTCAGTACTCAACCCATCTCCACCTGGCTGAAGACTGTATGAACCGTTACCAGGGCACTATAGACAAACTGTGTCGTGTGGAACAGGTAAATCAGAGACACCTCGTTATTTAGTTAGATCTGTCTCTAGACCAGTGCTCCCCGACCTTTTCCAAGTCATGACCCACTTGAAAAATTGTAAAATGTTGGTGGCCCACATCTGAAATACGGTGGCCAAATAATAGCTACTCAGAGCAACTTTTATTGTAAAACAATTGAACTGAAAGCAGGGAAGCTGAGTCTTTGATGGGGTGAGATCATTTGTCTCTTGACTCTCTTTCCTTTGAATTCTTCCTGTTGCTAAACAGAAATCTATCTATGCAATCTTTTAGCTTGAATCAGAGATAGCAAACACGTATTCAACGTGTTCCCGACGGCAACAACATAAAGGTTCATTATTTATCATTAGTTTATCACAAAAATGACAAAAAAAGAAAGGATAAAATTTTTTTATGTTTTTAAAGATCATTTTCTTTTAAAACATTTAAAAACATAATTTTATGTTTTTCATAACTACATCTTTTCACCAAAATTGTACTGGTCGGTTGGGAACCACTGCTTTAGACTGTGTAATAATAATAAGCTTAAGTGATGGCACATACCAAACGTGTCCTTCCAATGTGAACAACTAATGGCAGCGTGTGACTGTGTGTGTGACTGTGTGTGTGACTGTGTGTGTGACTGTGTGTGTGACTGTGTGTGTGACTGGTGTGCGTCACGTGCTTATTTGCTTTCTGTCCATGACATTCACAGCAATCTCATGTCTGTGTATTGCGTCTGTAGCTGATGTCAGGATGTTGTCAATGGAAGGTTCCTGCAGTGTCAGGACTCTATTTCTATGTAGTTTTAAAGCTTTGTTCCACCCAAATACTACTTTCTGTCTTGTGGTTGCAAGGAGTTGCACGTTGGGTAGTTTGTGTAATTAGCATTATTAGGTAATTATCAGATAAAATAAAGATGGAATCATATGCTATGGCCTTCGCAGTCACTAGCTCTCGACCAGATATTTGAAAGGTTGGAGAGACACAAGGACATTCAGACATTCAAGATTATATGACTCACACAAACATGTATATATATATATATATATATATATATATATATATATATAACAATTACAAAGAAAATGAATGATGCCCGCAACTGTGTGCAGCACCAACAAGAACCTCAGCAACTCCTGAGAGAGACGGAGAGAGAACAGAGAGAGAGAACAGAAATAACATGTTATATTACTAACTCAATACAAATTTCCCTGCCACTTTAATTTAGTAGTTTAATGTTGATAATATAACCTTGGGCAATATTACGTTCCTGCAGGAGCCTACCAAAGGCTGCAGTTTCAGGGCCACAGTTATGTCTATTATCTATAGTAATATATCATTTCATTTTATTGTTAAAATGGTAGATGAATAAAATAATTAAGTAATTACTTCACTACTCTTAATATAGCTATTTATTAAAGCTCTCCTACTGTCTAAGCTAGATTTCCCATGATACCGTGTGCTGTTGAAATGAACTACTGGACAGTCACGTTGAGCTTCTGTCTTCTTCTTCTTCTGTCCTCCATTGTTTTCAAGGATCTGGCGATGGGCACAGATGCAGAGGGAGAGAAGATCAAGGATCCCATGAGGCTCATTGTACCCGTTCTACTGGACGCCAACGTCGGTGTCACCGACAAGATCCGCATTATCCTGCTCTACATCTTCCTTAAGAACGGTCAGCTGTTGTTTCTCTTATCACTTCATATTTGGGAGGAGGGAAGTCCTGCACTATGATGAGAACAGAAGAAAAGCTTTTAAACCGAGACATTTTCTAGTATTTTAACATAATGTTTCATTTAAATCTTAACACACGTTTGCACTCATGTTGTGCTCGTCTGTTTTTTGATGCTAATCCATTCTCAGTTTTCCTTGTGTTGACGTGGATTTACACCACATTTGTACATGCGCATGCTCTCATGCATGTGTGTGTTGCATGTATGGACTGAAAACTTTGGTGCGTGTGTTTGTGTGTTTGCATGTGTGTGACAGGGGTGACTGAGGAGAACCTGTGTAAGCTCCTTCAGCATGCCAACATCCCACCAGAGGACAGTGACATCATTTCCAACATGGCCCACATGGGCGTTCCCATTGTCACTGAGGTGAGCTGTCCTGACCCACTGCCTCATTATAAACTTTGGCCTCAGGCAGGTCGTCCCCATGTCCTTCTAAAAGGGTAAGGGTTTGGGTTAGGGTCATAAAACCTTCTTCCTTCTTCTTGCTGAGCAGAACACAACAGAGTGGGTCATGAAGTCGCTATTTCAATAGGAGAATGTGTACATGATTCCTCAATCTCAGATATCCTGAGCTACAGTTATGTGTAACAACAACATGAGACCACATAATGTAGATTTTCAGAATCACTTGTTAAGGATAAGGCTGGTGTTATTCTGTATTTTTCTGTACGGTGGCTGTGAGAGCTCAACACACAGCATCTTAAGAAAACACATGCAAACACACATCTTCATCAATTTGACACATGTGCGGAAAATACTCACAACACAACAGAAGGGGGGGACACTAATAAGTGATGAACATTGTTGTTCGATGTCACAAAGCATTGAACAAGTGTGTCCCAGCTAGGTTCATCTTTTTTTTTTTCAAAGTTATTTTTAGGGCATTTTTTGCCTTTATTCTGATGGCGACGGTGAGACAGGAAAATCAGACAGAGGGAGGATGATGTGGAGCAAAGGGCCACAGGTTGGACTTGACCCCACGCAGCTCAAGACTACGCCGTTACCTTACATGCAACCAGGTGATCTTGTTGCCTGGAAACGCTTGTGTTGTGTTGTTAGTATCTGCCGCCCATGTGTTGTCTGATGAAGATATTTTCTGAATTTGTTTGAATGTGTTTTCTTAAGATACAGAGCTTTCAGCTCTTAGTGCCACCGTGCTTGAGCTCTTAGTGAGGATATCAATCTTTATTTGTCTTAGAAAAGGTGCTGCAGTTTCCTAAAACAGCTGGACACTTTAGTTTTAGTGAGAATCACTCAACAAAGAGGAAATAATGCATTGTTTGGAACTATTTTTAGTAGTGGATTAATTCACATTTGGTGTTCTAATGAGTATTTCCAGCAGCAGGACAGTGTGTGTGTTCACGCTCATGAATAGTGCAACAGTGTGGCTCACTGATGGCTTTTTAATAGTTTTTGGAAACAAAGGAGCTCTGTGGCACACACACTCACACACTCATGCCGTACACACACACACACACACACACACACACGCACACACACGCACACACTCACGCCGTACGCACACACACGCACACACACGCACACACTCACGCCGTACGCACACACACACACACGCACTGATGGTTGATATTTTCATGGGATTTGTTGACAGCAAGAAAATAATTTATATCACCAGACATCCTTTAAATCGGTCAAAAGAACTGTGTCATGATAAAGTGCATCATGAAATATATTTGTATATTGTTAGTGTTTTTATTTTTTCTATTTTCTTTATGGATTTTGTGGTGGACCTAAAAAATCCCCCAGTGAGCATGTTGGTTTGGGTTTGATTCCATATGACCCCGACCTGAACAGGAAACAGTAAAACCATGTTGTTTTCAAAAGACCTTCACTTTCACCTTCCCTGTATGCAAACAACAAATCTTTCTGTGCTTTGGATAAGCACGATCACCTCAGCACCAGGAGCACGATGGCCACTTCCTGTAGGAAAAAATCATGTTAAGGCTGAACAACGCTAAATAACTGATCCACTCTTTAAATGTCTCAGTGAGATGTTCTGCTGATGTGAACAGCGACAGCACATGATTGGCTGGTCTCATTTATACACAGGGCACCGTCAAGAAAGCCAAGAAGCCGGATCGTAAAGAACGAATCAGTGAGCAGACCTACCAGCTCTCCAGGTGGACTCCTCTTGTCAAGGATCTTATTGAGGTACTCCCCGTGTGATCAGTGCTACTGGACATTTTCCGTTAAAGCTCCATGTTTTCCTCTTCTTCTGTGTTTTATTTGAAGTGTTGATCTGTAAGAAGATGTATTTGTAGTTTCAGGAACAAAAAACCATCTCAGTGTAGTTTTACATCTCCTCTCTCAGGCTTCTCTCTGGAGCTTTAGTAACAACAGACCAGTCAGCCAATCAGAAGAGAGGAGGCTCTGAGAGTCTCTTCTGATTGACTGACTGTTTTCTGAGTGATCCAATAAAAATATAGCAGAAACCAAATCCTGCAAGGTTGGATTGTGGGTCCAGGTGGGCGGGGCTTGGTGACTGCTTTGTTGTGACATCACAAAGTTCCAGAAGTGCTGACGGCTGGTTTTAAGGCTCAGGTTCTGAATACAGGCTGTGTGCATTTCTCTGTGGACTGAGGCTTTGATACTTTCACAGTATTAATATAGAACCTAGACCTGATCTATAATCAAACTACACATGGACATCAACCTAAGGAGCTTTATGAAAATGTACCTTTAACTCCTACAGAGAAGCATCTTAACAATATATCTGTTATATCTTCTGCTAATTCTTGAAATGTAATTTTTCTCATGATAAAATCTTCAGGGTAAGGTGACATGTCACCAACTGTTTTCTTGACTGATAAACTTTACTGTGCTTTGCTTTCCCTTTCTTAAAGAAAAAACATTGCATTTGTAGTATTGAACGACAAGTATGTCCCAGCTGGGTTCATCACTTCTTTGTTTCGAAGTTATTTGTTGCCTTAACCCAGATAGCAAGAGTGAGAGAGAGAGAGAGGGGGGAGAGAGAGAGAGAGAGAGAGAGGAAAGTCAGGCAGAGGGAGAGAGAGAGAGGATGAGATGGCACAAAGGGCCACAGGTTGGACTGGAACCTGGGGCCAGCGGTCAGGATTAAAGTGGAGCTCCAGGTTGTTTTTTCTAACAGAAAAAAACTTCTGAGTGAATCATGGCAGAGAATGACAAAACAACTGAACTGAACAAAGGGTTAGATTACAGAGGAGCGCACTATAGTAATACACACTGTCTGAATGAGGCTTTAGAGAGTAATGTGTGTGAGAACTGTAACATAGGTGATTCTGTTACTGATGCAAACTGCAGTAACAGTTTTACTTATGAATGTGTTCCCATAGGATGCTATTGAGGACAAACTTGACCCCAAGCAGTACCCATACATCTCCCAGCGACAAGCGTCCAGCAAATCCAGTGCCCCATCAAGGTGTGTAGTCTTTTAATGCATGGTGCCATGTTTCAGAGAACACCTTGCTTACATTTTTTTTATTGAAAAAATAAATAAATCAATCAAACTTACTACTTCTTTTCCAGAAAAATACTTATCTATTTCCTTTTCTTCTCATCATCCAGTGCTCGCTATGGTAACTGGCACAAGAACAGGGGCCCCACAGAGATTAAGACGGGACCCAGGATCATCGTCTTTATTATTGGAGGGATGACGTACAGCGAGATGCGTTGCATGTATGAGGTCACTCAGGCCAATGGCAAGTGGGAGGCCCTAATTGGTGAGTTGACTGGGCAGAATAAGCTGACCAGGCTTTTTTTTATTACACTAAACAAACCAAATAATGAACAAACACACAACATTACAATATCAATCAGGCTTGACAACCTAAATAAGATATTAAAGGGTGACAAGAAACCAAAACAAACAGAGGCAAAATAACTCGTATTGTTTTTGCAATATATCCTTCCAGAATAAAGCTGAGCGGGGTATTTATACATGTTCGTACTGTATCGTTTTACTCACCAGGACTACTGTGATGATGTCATAGTGATGTCATCAGCTTGGTCTTGGTAACAGCAAATTTAAAACATTACAACAAGTCCAGATTTCAACCTTCAAACCTTTCTTTTAACAACTATGTCCCCCAACACAACTGAAATACAATACTAAATTGGTGCATTGGCATTATATTTTATTGTTTTCATGTGAGAAGTACAGATAACAGAGCCATAACTTAAAAAACATCTCTTGCGGACTCAGCTGGAAAACGTTTGTGTGCCGCTGAGTCAACAGGGCCTGACCTCTGTGTGAAGGCATTAATCACAGTCTCTGTGAGAGCTGATATGTTGCGACTTAGAGGAAATCAATGCAGCGTCAGGAACAGGAAGGAGGAGAAAACAAATGAATCTACAAAATTATCTGCAGTTGCTTCGTTCTCCAGGCAGACGTCAGACTTTATTCGATTTTTTTCGACTTTATTTGCCTTTAGTCACAGCTGATCTCCCAGGAGATCTCTCTTATTTGGCAGCACCAGGTAACCTCTCTAAAGTCATATTTTTTGTCATGCTCAATCTCATGTGTATCTTATCTAACTAACAAGGTTTCACTCGGGTTTCAGTCCTTGCTGAGCTTTCAGGCTTTTCTCCCCTGTAGGTTCCACTCACATTCTCACCCCCCCTAAGTACCTAAAGGAACTACAGCACCCAGACTTCCTGGACCCCAATGCCCCACCAGAGGGCACAGAGGAGCCTCCTGCAGAATGAAAAGACTTTTGGAAGTAAATACACAGGTCGTGATGTGTTTTGTGAATCCGTGTTCCTCCATATCAACCCACCTGCCAATGTGTCTCACCTTTGACCTCTGCCCCCTGCAGTATTTCCTGTCAGTGATTTTTACTGATGCCTAAATACTGCCTTATTGTCTGTGAAGTCACTGACTCTGGTCCTCGTGTTTCATATGTTCATCTTTAAGGAACACCTCAGAGTTTTGGCACACAGTCTTGTTGGAGCGATTTATGGCATTAACATAAAAACACAGAAAATACACAAAGTTATAAGAGAAACATCAAAGGAGGCTGTGACAGCAGCTCAGTGTGTGTTCTGTGTGTGGACACACAGAACACACACTTTGACTTTAGATGGCTGACATGTTGGATCAACTAGTTTTCAGGCACGCTGAATCCCTAGACCCCAGACCAAAAGAGCACCAATGTATTTTGGCCATTTGTGAACAAATGAATCTAACATTTCCTCAGCTTGTTTCTCTGATAACTTCAGATCCAGACGTCCGACGACTAAAATCCTTCATCTGGTTCAAATATAGAGTGAAAACCACCAAGGTGTCAAAAGTGTATGTGGCTTAAAACTAGATAAAAGTCAATGTTGAGCTTCTGTCAGACAAACACACTGACACATGATCATAGAGGATATGATGTCACTGACAGGCGACCAATGAAACGTTATCAAGATTAAAATCACAGATTTCTCTGGTTGGACAATTGATGGAAACATTTGTGAAAATGTAAGAACACAACAACATATAGAACCAAGTCTAGATGTTTTTATAGATTTTAATATGGAAAAGTTTCAGATTATATAACTTTAAAACTCCACCACATCTTCACCACATGGACAATGGTTTCACAGAGTACGGTATTTATTCTGGCCTGACTGTGATGCTGCAACATCATTGATCAGAACACCCACAAACCACAAGGGAAGACATGTGAATTCCTAATTTAATAGGAAGTGTAGTGTGAGATGATCCTGAGGTTCTTTTTCCTCAAACCACAGTTCAAGACAGTGATCTATTGATCTATCGATCGACAGATCTATAGCTTCTGATTTTCACCTTGGTCTCAGTTCCCAAATAAACCTGTGTTGTTGTGTTGTGTTGTGTTGTGTTGTGTTGTACCTTACCTCCCTTTTATTCCCTCCAGCAGAGCAGTGTTTACAGCAGTGCAGTTCACTTTTCTTCTGTGTGCAGTCACATCCTTGAGAAGACAGAAAATGACACCAACACCTCATGCTAGTTCAGGAAAATCTTCATCAATGTCTCATTTGCTGGCTGTTTTATCTTTCAGTCTGATACAGAAGGTTTATGTCACTGACCAACCAACCATGTGTGAGAAGATCTTATAGGATAATACAGTTCTGCTTGGGTTCCACTTGAGTATTTTTATCCTGGCACATCTGCATTATGGTTCGGGTTAGGGTTCGGGCTTCACTATGGATAAGATATGGTTGGCAATTATGTATGTACACACATCGGCACTGGATGTAAATCATGATACAGGGCTGATCACCTGACTGCCCAGTCCACTTCTGTGGGACCACCATGTTCCCAGAACTGCTCTCAGCAATAACCTCGGTTTCTACAGTCACATGATTTTATTACAGACAGAAATTCAACTTAAAATTAAGACCTGAACTGTAAAAAAACGCAGGTCCCCTCTAATTAAAATCACATGGATAATTTGGGCTGTTAGATTGATCTTCCTTCAAGTGTATAGATTATTATCATGGACCTACTTCATTGTAATCATTTCATTGAAAGCTGATCAAACATCCTGTTGTGTCTTCCAGGATCGACTGAAATCTTCACCCCACCTCGCCTTCTCAAAGTCCTCAGAAACTTAGAGAAAGAAGAGCAGACCGGCTAAGAAGCTCCTGTATTGCTCCTCCCTCATCCCTCTACAGCAGCCATGACCCCCCCCACGCCCCCCCCACCCCACCCCCCCAGCATGACACATCAAATATACGCCATTCTGTAGCTGTTTCAACCCTGAAACTGTGTTTTAAATTCAGTTTGTTGATACTGATGAAAGTTTATTGGAAGAGACTAAATTTTGTGTTGAATGTTAGTCAGTGTTAATTGTGGGATGACTTATGTGTGTGAATCCGTTTAAATGATTGGATGAGATTCAGGGAGAGTGAAGACTTTACTCAGACTATATTCCACTGCTTCACGGTTATAATGGAGCAAACTCATGGATCTGACACGTGCTGACTTCTACTGTAATCCTCCCCCGACCAATACACTGCTTTCTTCTTTTGTTATGTTGCTCCATGCCTCCATGTCTGTAGCGCTTCCCACACTGTAGCAACCGCACAACACTGTACAAACAACCAGAGTCACAGTCATGTGTCTGACCTTGGAAATGCCAACGTACTCTGGCAGTATTTTTAGCTGTAGATGAAGCATTTGAAAGATAAATATACAGTATAGTCGAATAGTCTCTCTCGTGCATCGTCTCGATACTCAGCAGCGTTTCTGGCATTGTTTTTTTGTCCTGTAGAGATTCAGTTTCCTTTTACTACTCCGTGTTTGACCATCATTTTGTCATTGGTTATTGTTGTATAGTGCTTTTCTGTAACTAGTGATCCACTGTGTATGAAGAGAGAGGTCAATATTATCACAAGTCTGTGTTTTTATGTCCACATACACCAAGAATACTTGCTGCAGCATGTGTGTGTTAAGCTTCCATTAAACTCTTCATTTAGTTTTTGTTGACGTTGGCTCTCCACCCTGTAAGCTCAGAAAGAAGGCGTATTATTTACATCCGTGTAATACAATAAACTGCAGGTAGTACATTGTAGTGGTGGAGTTTTATTATTTGTTTATTTATTTATTTGTTATCAACCCAAAACCATCATTTGAAAACACAATGCAAAAATCCTACACATTGTCCATTACTTGTACTTGACTTTATTAACGAATGATTGAACATCTAAGGACGGGAATGTGGTTTGATCCACAGTGTGCAGGGTCTCTGTCCTTTGTTCTCAAATTTAACACACTTAAACTTTAATGTATGAATTTAAAATTCTAAACTTGCTATAAAGAGCTTCTATCCAAAGGCAAAAAATAAATAAATACAGATACATGAATAATTTGAAAGTATCAAAAGGGAAATTATGAAGGGTGGAAGTAACAAAAATGAATTGATAATAACAGAGATTGACAGTGATTAAAATGCATGTGAATTGAAAATGGATGTGTAATGAAAAATTTAAGTTTCATTGATTTAAAGTCGACTCAATTAAAACAGTCGTGATATGATGAAAACAGAGTTGTGTGTTTCATGTTTTTCTCTTTCTTACATTCATCACTTAGCATTTCAGGACAGTGGCGTCAAGGATGGACATAACAAAAAACAATAATACAAAATATGGAAATGATGGGGTGCGTACCATTAGGCTCCGTCCACACTGCAGCAGCCTGCGTTCGATTCCAACCCTCTGCGTATCATCCCCTGACTCCCCAACTTTCCTGTCTCTCTCTTTTGGGTCCATCCTGCCTTGAGGTTCAGTGTGATTAACCTGGTTACACAATACATTCCAAAGATTCAGGTGTAATTCCTACTAAAGTCGCTGGAGGGAGCCTTTTCCAGCTGCTGATGGAAGCGTGGGATGATGAGGCTCTGGAAACGTGTGAACTCTGCTGTGCCTATTTTTAGAGTCCCCCCCCTTTTCCCTTCAAAGCTGCTTTTTTTTTGAGAAAGATGATTTTTCTGGTGAAGGAACAAACCAGCGAGGTGAGAGAAGTGTGTGTTTTCTACCTGCAGTGAATACGACTCTGACTGAGGTTCAAGCAGCAACAGCTGAGATATCACATTTCCTTTCAGAATAAAGCTCTCTTTATGCCTTTAGTGTGCAGGCAGAGAGCAGCAGAAGATGTGAGTCACTTCAACTCTATGGAAACCTCAGAGCAGGTGAACTCATGTCCACCTCTGCTATGTAGATATACAAGCTTATATAAGCACAACATCTTGTCAAATATAACTAGAGGGAATTCCACACTTTCAGTTTTTCCACCTCCACCCACCCGAACATCTTCTACTGTTTCTAAGAGTAGTGAAGGAATGTTCATTAAGATGGATATCATTTTACATAACTTACAATTATGTGTCTGTAAGGGTCTTAAAAACCCGTGAATCAGTGAACTAACACAAATACAATGTAATGCACAGCAGATGAGTGACAAGTAGAGTCATATCATTTCCAGAGGTTCAATCGTTCTCCAACACTGAGCCCTGTGTCCTATCATCTCTAATTAAAGGGTGTTAATTGGTGATTACACTACAGTCTTTGTAATTACACTACAATCTTTGTAGTGTAATAACACTAGCAGCAGCAGAGAGAAAAGAAAATGTGTTAGCTGTGTCAATGATGTCATCAGATGGTTTACAGAGCATCAACACCTTACCTTTTCCAACAGGTGTGCTGCTAACAGCCTTGGGTGCGAACATCACCACCTGCTGGAGCTGAAGCTGCTTCACAGGACAGAGCCTCAAGATTAGAAACGATGGAGGATTCAGCCTCTTATCCTCCGTGTTGATATCATGTTTCTCAAACAAGAAGTCAACTACACAAATTAGGACTAACCTGAAACAGTGTGGGTCTCCGGCGCCGGGGACACTGGGAGTGCAGGAGCTGTTGAAATGCAGCCGTGGTTCAGAGAATGTCAACGCTGCTTAAACACAGTGGATGCTGTGGCTACATCATCAGTCAATATGAAGTCAGAGAATATTTCTTGCTGATGGGAGGTTGGCGTCTAAAGCTCCTGCAGGAAAGAAGGACGTGCAAATGTGCACATTTGCTGTTTTGTTAAGTTTGCCGTCAACATTTCACCATTGTAATCTGCATATTTGCGTAACCATTTTCGAATCCCCACAGACTCGTGCAGAGAACCACATGGTGTCTGATATTTTCTGGGAGTAGGAGCCTGGTTTTATCCATATCTCAGAAAAACGGATCTCGCAGACAGTTTTCTGTTTTATGTGTTGATGAATTTAATGCAAGGTAATTCACGACTAACCTGCACTGGATGTTTTCCCCTGTAATGCATTGTTTCCCTGCTCCTTACCACCTCATCCAGAAACTGCACTTTTCACTCTGCCTCTAAAATACAATCAGTAATCAGTTATGAACATTATGGTTATTGTGAAGTGAGTAAGACAGATGTTAAGTCAACAACCTGGCTGTAATATATCTGTACTGAACATAGCAACCTGTGCCAACCATACTGATAAATCACAAAGCAATACACTTAAGAATTGCAATTGATAAATTCATTTATAATAATTAATTCAATTTTTTTTTGCTCTCTCTATATATATATATGGTAAATATTCTTATAGACAGCAAGACAAAGGTTATTCAAGCAGCAGGAAACCGTGCCTTTGTTCGGGCCTGTTTTCAGCATGTGTGTGGCATTGAAGGAACATGTCACCCAGGGCAACAGTGTGGCTCAATGATGTGTTTTCATGGAGCTCTATGGCACAGAGGAATAAGGTCTACCAGGCTTTGGATACGTAGACGAGTCTTGTTAGTGGGACACGTTCATTGTTGGTTTGTGTTACAGAGAGAAAAAAAAACTTTAATACTTACCCTTTTAAAATGCATTTAAAAAGTGCAGCAAGAATAACTCATTATCCCTCAGACAGCTGCGGTGGCTGACAACGGCAGACGCGCTGCAACGGCCCAAAACACTTCAACCAGGAGAAAACAAGCTGCAAGTTCAGAAACGAATCAGATTCAAAAACACATACAACAAAACAAACACAACAATGTAAATGTGCTGCAAATGAAAAAATGTGCTGCAGGAAGACAAAACAAAGACATGAACAATAACATGCTGCAAATATAGAAAACATGCAACAACACACGAACCTCCAAAACGAATGCAACAGAAGAGCTCCAGGCCTCCAGGGCAGCTCGAAGTGGAACACCTTCAGCACTAGTTTTAGGTTCAACCCAAGATGCCAGACCTATGATCTGACCTTTGATCTTTGACCTCGGACCAAACAAGAGTATGAGGAAAGAAATAAGAGGTGACATAAAAAGGTTTTTGTTCTTTGTAACATTTGGTAATATATCATCAAAGAGCAACAGATAATATAAAGTGTTAGCATTAGCTTATATACAGTCTATGGGTGTTCCACTTAGAGCTCCCCCTGGAGGCCTGGAGCTCTTCTGTTGCGTCATCTCGATATGCAGCGTTTTTTCTGTTGCATTAGCTTTTCCAAGTTCATGTGTTTCTGTTGCTGCATCGTTTCTGTTTCCGCAGCTTGTTAGCGGCCCCTGCAGCACGTTGTCGTCCACCATGAACTGCTGATAGAGAATTACTGCACCAGTCAGAGAATGTACCACGTCTCAAAGAAATCAAGGTTCGCTGTTTCCCCCTCCCTACCGTCCAGGCTCCTCCCTCGTTGCTACACACCTGAACATTTTTGAAATCTCTATCAACTTCTTGTTACACCAAATATAAAACATGTGTAGTTCAGTTTGATTAGACTTTTTATTGTGTCGACAGGAAGTCTGTTTGGGGAGTATTTGGACATACTTCACTCTATCTGCCGATAGAAAAAAAAAAGAACCAATACAAGAATAAGTGATTTGCTCTGAAGGATATTTTTGTGCTGAAACAGCTGTGCAAGGGAAACACACAAGAGACATTAGCAGTTACATCAGCCACAAAGGAGGTTACATAACTGTGTTTAACAAAATGCTCCAGCCTCTCACCACTTACCGTATATACAGCTCTATAAATCTGTGTACAGTCTTATCTGTAGAAGCTATATTGCTAAATTATTTTTGAACAGGTTGCATTCACAAAATGCAAAAAAAAACAAAAACAAACCATAATCTCATTAACACATCATTAAAACAGCAGAGTATTTCTCACCAACATATAATCCTTGATCCAGACTATTTAGTGTTGCATTACATCTTATCACTAAACTCCTACATTTCTCTAGTACTATCTCAGTGAAGTGGGATTATATCATTAGACTGCAAAAATATAACCATCATCCTACGCCGTGCGTCATGTGACATTTAAGAGGATGTTGATAAATCAGCACCACGCTCTAACAGAATCAAGGACTTTATAATCCTCATGAAGGGCGGGTTTACTGCAGGGCAGTGCGTTTTAAATATGGGGTCTGATATTTCTGATCAGATATCTGACAAATATTCTATTCTATTATTATTATTATTATTATTATTATTATTAATAATAATAACGATAATAATAATGATATAATAACAGCAGTGAGGTGGAAATCAGATGATTGACTAAATATTAAACTATCAATGAGAAAACAAGATTTTTGCATTTCTGTAGGCATGTAATGATATCTCTGTTGTATTAGTTTGGATTATGGTTATGAAAACAACAGATACTAAAACATGTCTAAGGCTTATGGAACAAGCAAATGCGTTTAAAGAAACACAACAAATAGAAGCCAGACGTGTGACTTATATCTTCTACAGCAGAGTTTTGCAGGTGCTGTACTCACCAACATGCTCCTGCTAAGTTAGCTTTTTAGGTTGTCCTGAACACAGGTTAAAAATTGATTATGAAATAAATTCATGCTGTGGATCATAGAAACAATCTGTTGGACTTTTGTTGAAACAAGGTCCAATAAATCAAAGAATAAATACAGTAAATGCTTTTAAAGGGTCACTCCAGCCAGGCTTTGTCCACACTACTACGTTTTAGTTCTAAAACGCTTCACTTTTGCTACGTTTGCTCCTTCCATCCACACGACTCCAGAGTCTCTAAATCAGAAACTCTGCCGGACCTCTTTTAGTTAGAAAACTCTGGGGTTGTGTTTTATTTTGGGGTGGTGTTGTAGTCTGGACAGACACCCATGGTCTCTCCTGATTGGCTCTCATCAGCCTGGACCCCCAGTGGTGAATACAACATGATAATGAGTTACTGACCTTGTTGTCTTTGCTAGCAGCTGTTGTTCACTTACATTCTGTATGTTAACGATATTACTGTCTTTACTGTTCCTTGTTCAGAGGATTTTGTTTGACTAATCAACCACAGAGAAGACAATCTGCTTCCTGTTTACCAGTGGTGGATTTAGATATGGGCAACATTGGTATCTTTTCAGGTGGTAGCATGGGAGCTTGAAAAAAAAAAAAAAAATATATATATATATATTGCGTTTGCGCTATCGATCTCATTACGTCGATGACATCATGTCACCGTGGAGCTCGGAGTAGGTGAACTTTCTAGTTTGTGCAGGGTTCTGCTTGCTGAGAAGGTCTCCTCTCAGAGGTGGTGCGAGATGGTGAGTGGGTGGCGGGAGTTTGATCACAGGTCTCCTCACTGCTCCCCACTCCCACGGCTACCAAATAAACCACAGTTCATTCATAATACTGTGAATACCGACCTGTAGTTTCATTTTTCTGGGTTGTGTGAAATCGTTAAGACTATTGAGTAGTCATGTTTGAAGTGTGCAATAATAATAATAATTACAAGGGGTTGTTCGCCCAGGGATACGCATACCCAGTGTACATGAAAGGTCATGTGTCTACGTGTTTTCAGGTGTGTCAGTGTGGACGGAGATCGTTTCTGATACGGAGCTAAAACGTTTCGTTACGGCTTTAAAGCGCTGTTTTAAAATGAAAACATATTAGTGTTGACGTAACATTAGTGTCACGCTGACATTAGTTTGGAGGATAGATTTTTTGATGTTGAAATAGCAGCAGCAAAACATGATGACACATGATGCAACTAGCATTTACTCTGCCTCCTAACTTCACCTCTGATTTTTTTGTATTCATAAATTTGTGGTCAAGATTTTTTTAGACTTCAAAATAGCTCCTTCAGAAAAACAGAAGACATTAAACAGCTGTTTTGAAGGTTTCATGGGCAACTCCTCATTAATATCAACATGTGGTTCTTGTGTAAAACAGCTGATTGGACCTTTAACTGGAACTGTGTCTGATATTTTGCTCCAGTACTGCAGACACATCTTCACATTTTACACCTATAACATCTGCATATTCTTGTACTCCAGTTTGATTTGTCTGTGCGTTCATTGAGTGTCTTCACCTCTGAAACAGATGCACACAGCATCACTGCAACCTGGCCTGTTAAATCACAGGTCTGTCAACGTGCAGAGATTTCTGATGAAAAGGCTTTTGTTTTGTATCGCATTGAATTGCATTGAACATTTCCTACTATGTAAACCACTAGTTGTTTTAATACGTAGTTTGAAATGGTGGGATTGACTGCAGGACCTTTGTAGTGGGCTGCTTAAGTGTCGCGAGATGGATCTAATAAACTGGCAAGTTTCATTTTTTATGATGATTTTTTTTTCCTTTTTTTTTTTTACCAGAACTGTGAAGACAACCGCTCACCAGTCAGTGACTTAGTCGTTCTGTTCAACCTGACCTCTTCCTCACAGTGTAATCACAACAATCTGAAGAGTGTTTCCTGTACGCTGCGTTTACAGCTCCCTGATTCATTACTGCGTCCTCGTTAGCATCCCGCAGAGAGCATGATAATGATATGATCTCCATCATCTCCGCTGTGCTGGGGACGGGGTTTCATACAGACAACCCTGTCTAGTAGAAAAGATATATTTTTAATTGAATAATGAATGAATGAAGCGCTACATTTATTAAGAGCAGTGGAGTCATAGAGGTGGTGGGGATGTGTTCACTTCCATAGGCCTCTGTACTACAGAAGCACTTTGTTAGGGGACAGATGGTGGTTTTGGTTAAATGTAAATACACATGTTGTTTGTGAAATCATTGTGAACTTTTTCTGTATTAGACCAAGATCTGTTTCGCTAACCTTCCCCCAGTGCTGCGAGAGTCGTAACAGAATGATAAACAGTTTCATAATGCTGGAAACAGTTAACATTTTACTTCAACGTAAATCAACAACATATCCTCATTAAGTCAGTCATGATTACTTATTCTACTGAATGTTGCTGTTGCAGTGTTTTTGAATATAAAAGTCATTTCTATGAGACAACAACATTCTACTAAGAGAATAACATCCTCTTACAGAGAATATTAAAATGCCCTTCTACTGTTAAACTGTTTAATATTATGCTACAGGCCCCGTGTGCTTAACCCTGTTTCCTGTTGACCCGTATGCAAAGTGGGCTGCGTGGGTCTGCTTCGTGACTGGCCGCTGTTACTGGAGGGGGTGTGTCCGCCCATCGTGTTGCTGATTGGAGCGGCTGAAACCCTCCTTACTACTTATTATATTTTACCTAACCAATTCCAGCAGGTTGCGTTGGGCTTCCCCTATTGTGAGCTGGGTTGTAACAAATTATAAAACGTTGTAGTCATAGCAATCTACTGTATACCAACAAACTATCACTTGTATCAGAGGGACTGAAGGGCATATGAAAAATACTGCTAAAATACTGATCAAATGTTAAAGAATGTACATGTACATATTGAGTATGATGTGTTTATGGGAAACTAACATTATGAAATACAATAGGTCCACTTTTATCCAGGGTCTTCAGTCTCGGTCTCCTAGAGATGATGTTTATATAAAACTAATTTACAGCAAGAAATTTGTTTTGTAGTAAATGTAGCTGTGACCAAATTATGTTTGTCATTAAGGGTAATGAGGATATGTTGTATGTTGTTCATTTACGGATTTGGCAAGTTGTAATGTGGCTAAACTTGTTTTCAACCTAGATGATCGTGTTTGGCTCCGTCTCACTTTGCATTCAATTCGACCACAGTGTTATTTTTGCTGATCAAATGAAAACTACAATGATCTGATCTGATTTGATTAGATTTTTTTGATTTGATTTGATTTGATTTGATTTACTGTGATGACTGTGTGACTCAGATGATCCTCCTACCTGCCTCCATATATTGTATGAAACATTTTTATGTTTCATACAAAGGACAACTAAAGACTGAGAGTGCAAAGAATGTAACATTAGATTAAAATGAGGGCCATGATATGTATGTGTATATATATATATATATATATATATATATATATACATATTATGATTGAGTTCATATGGTTCCCTCAAAGCAGTAAAACAGTGTCTTCTTAGCTGCATAAAGTCCAAAATGATATCATATCAGAGTCCCGGCTCAACCACCAGAAAGTCAATGTAATCCTTCTCTTTGGACTTGAAGGCCTCTGCGATGATCCGGGCGGCTTCCTTATGCTCCCGACCTCTCAGGGAGATGCCGTTGACCTCCAGGATGACCAGACCCACCTTCAGCTGCTCGCAGTTATGAGCTGAGCCTCCTTTCTGGAAGGAGGGAAGGCAGACAGTATTTAGACAGAGAAAGCAAGTGTTTGCTGTTACTTACAGCACAAGGTAGCTTACACCTGAAGTCATAAAAGAGATTACTGTTATAGTATTTTGAAATTTATCGTTTTATACCTTTCAAGATTTCACCATAGACAATAAATTTTCTTTTAGTCTCCAGCTGTTCCGGTGCATTTGTTTGATTTACAGCTGACAACAACAAAAACCACAGCATCTAGCATTTAGCATCTAAACTGACAGATGTCAACATCAACAGCTCAGTTTTGAAGCTTAATGTGGGGCAGCTGACTGACAGGTCGAAGCCAGCGAGCTTGGAGAGCTACTGTATTGTGATGATGGACTGGCACTTGCATGTTCCCATCTGTCAGTGGTTGTAGACTGCCAGCTTGTCAGAGTTCATCATCCCACCGTGTGAGAAGTATCCAGTCTTCTAGCGCCACATGTTTTGTTCTTTTGTACTGTACCACTTCCTTGGCTTCATGCAAATAAGTTTAAAATGCAGAAATTTGGTTATTGATTATATGCAAAAGAATCTCCATGTAAGTCACTAACTGTGTCCCAATTCAGGGGCCACAGCGACTAAACTGTCCCATTCAAAGGCTCCTTCAGATTCAGCCGAGAAATGCATCTTTCTTTTCTTGGGCAATGAAGGCTCCAGCAGGGGGGCCCCTTCTTGGCCCAACCTATCCCAAGATTCATTGTGCACTGATAACGAAAGCAGACAAGACTGACAGAGAGCCTGAGGATTACACTTTTGAATGTAAGTATTGGGTTTCAGCTCAGTTGAACAGCTAACAGTACAACTGTTAAAACCAAGGCCCTTAAAACCTACGACGGCTACGAAGGGCCACACCTATATAGACCATGCACTCCGAAGGATGTGGCCCCTGAACTGGGACACAGTTACTGTTTGAGCCACTGTAACTAAGAACTAATCTGTTAATGATTTCACCAAAGAGTGTGTGCAGCCGTTTAGAACAGAGAATAATTACATTCCCCTGAAATGACAGGAACATAATTGGCTAAATGTGCAACGTCAAACTGATTATAGGGCACGTTGTGTCTGATGGTGACTGTTGAATCGGCTCACTGGTACTGACTGTCAGTGTCTTCACAGACATGGGTGACAGGGATGGCTGAAATGGAAATCACCGCACAGTCAAAGGTGCCCTGTTCATACACAAGTCTGGGTGGGGCTGGGTTCTGCTCAGGGGACCGAGGCTGCAGCTCGTTCAGTTCTTATGTGATGTTTGCGCCTCTCATCCTCACACTTATGGAAATGTACCGTTTTGCTTTTTTTTTTTGTACTTGAAAATGTGAAAGGAGGGGCGTCGTGTGGCGTAGTGGTCTAAGCAGGCGCCCCATGTGTAGAGGCTACAGTCCTCGCTGCAGTTGGCCCCGGTTCGAGTCCCGCATCGGACGGCCTTTACTGCATGTCATTCCCCCTCTCTCTGCCTCCCCATTTCCTGTCTCTCTCCACTATCCTGTCCAATAAAGGCACAAAAGCCCAAAAAAATATACTTTAAAAAAAAAAAAAAAGAAAATGTGAAAGGGGTTACAAGAAGGCTGATAAGCTAAGAATCAGATGTTGAAGGAAAACAGAAATTTCATCTGCAAAATTTTCCACTCAGGCCTTATACAGCACTTTGAAAGACAAGACACTGAATCTTCGCACAGAACAATGGCTTCAAACCAAATCTCAGCCAAATACAACTGTAAAACTGTCTCACCTGAATGGTGACTATGCGTGGCATAGGTTGGCGTGTATTGGCTCCGCCCTCAATAGCGATGCCAAGGGTGTTGGCATTTTTCACCACCCGTACCAGGGTAGCAGTGGGCTCCGTCAACGGTGAGCCAGTCTGCTGGGAGAGGTCAGTGATATTGAGAGCAAGGTTGAACTTCAGATCATCATCAATAATTTGTTTTTAGATCTAGACCAGAAATCAACATCCTCACCTTTTATCAACAGATTCAACTGTGCAGCACCATAAATGTACTGTTTTAAATCAGGTTTCTGCTTAACTACACATTGAATACTCAGCCAGTAATGCACTGATATAATAATTATAATTATCAGCTGCATGCGGCTACTTGAAATATTACTTTTTAACAAAGGTGCAATAAATGAACTGAATCTTGACGTCAGTGTGTTGAGATGGTGTGAAGCAGAGTTTGCCATTGTTCATTTTCCGTGCAAGTACTGTAGTAGTAATATAGTAGTATAGCATTTTTTTAGTCAGAGTTCAGGATGGAGAACAGACACAAAAAGGTTCAGGCAAACATTCTAATGCTAGGGAATAAGGTCAGAACACAGGTGGCATACCACTTTCCTTCCTGTGCCACAGGAAGGAAAGTGGTATGCTATAATCTCCCTTACAAAAAGCACATGTGAAATTCTACATCTCACATGTGAACTGAAGCATTTCACATGAGATGTTTGAGTTCACATGTAATGTAGTGGTGCACATGTGAATTTAATTTCACATTTGTTTTTCAAATGTATATATTATAATTCACATTATAAACTTTACATGCGAATACAAACTTTGCATGTGAAAGTGATAGTGAAATGTGAAGTGCAGCATTTCACATGTGGTTTGCTTTATATGTGAATGCTAATTGTGAAAAAGATAATGTCACGTTTGAAACGAATAGTCCCATGTTATGTTGTGATTTTACATGTAAATCTAAGTTTCATGTTAAGTACAGGTTTCACATGAGTTTCACATGTAATCCCAAAGGTTTCACATGGGAATTTACAAAAGGCTTCACACATTACACCACAAAAATGTTCCAAAACCACATGTGTTCTACACATTTCACATGTGATTTAATATGTCTTCACATGTTAAATTTCACATGTGCAAAATAATCATATGTACAAGTGATTACATGTGAAATTTATGTGGTTTTTCTGTAAGCACTAAGTAAATGATATTCAACCCCCCCCCCCCATCCCTCTCGAGTTACCCTTGTGCAGTGCCCTGCCCTGGTGGCTCTATTCTCTACACAGTCGGCACTCACAGAGATCAGCAAATATTTACACACTGGACACGACAGCTACCACACGTGTGAGATCTGTCAGAGCCGCCGGCACCTTTTGCTTCTCAGTTGAACTTGTTCTGCATCTTGAGCTGGTAGACTTTTTTTGAGAAGCCACCGCTCCATATTTCAGCCACTTTGCAGTAGTTAGCTAATGTCTGGCCTCCAGGTTGAGAACAACTGGTCTAAATGGTTTATCAGGGAAAAAGAAGCATGTGTGCAGGTGGGTTTGGTGACTGGGAGAGGCAGGAGTACTGTGAGTGCAGGTGGGAAATGTCTGGGTGGGTTAAATTCTTTGAATTCAGAGAAGAGTCATTAAAGCTGCAGAGTCTGAGGACAGACGACCTGAAGCTCATCAACACTTTGGCAGTTATTGTCACCTAATTGTCGCTCTATTCAGAACTTCATCTCTATAACTGCCACACAATGATACGTTCAATCCTCTCACCGTTATGAGACAGCACACAATGTGGCGCCGTGTAATTAATCACACTGATCTATCTGCAGTTAATAGGTTACGATGTAAGTTGTCTTTGCTTAACTTAATTCCATAAAGTAAAAGCAGTAAAACAAGTTCTAGAGAAAAAACCCAGTTATAAACTGATCAATAATCACCCAAATATTACCCAATAATTTATCAATTTGTGATCTCAGCACCGTGGGACAGGATGCAACATGAAGAATCATGATATGTTGAAGTGGTTATGGCAGTGTAGGGGCCTCACTTGTCTGGTGGCCCCTGAAGTAAGTGCGTGGGCCCCTGGCTGTTCAAGATGGCGCCTCTGGTTCTTGCTGGGTCGAGGGCTGCCGTCCTTACTGAGGCCTCCTGCCTCGGCTATATCCACCCCGCTGTCCTCACTCAGGGTCTGGCCACTGTCGGACAGCTGGGACAGTGTGGCCCCTGGATGAGACACTGTCATGTTAGTATACAAACAGCGACAGGGGTCAAGGGTGTGAGTCAGGTTTATATCAGGCTTCATAGCTAATATTTATATTTCAATACACCTGTGTTACATTATAGTATGATGCTACTTTACTTTTTCTGATCTGCTTTCATTGATGTTGATGATATTCACCGTTGATGCAAACCTGTTGCCTTGACTTCAGTATTATGTACATTTCCAAAATACATTCTAATTTACTAGTTTTACAGTCGTCGATACAAATACAGCCACACACTGTTTTTTTAACATTAAGTTTGAACTGCACTGTGAACATGTTGTGTATTTTGTAGTATGTTGCATAATACATCACTAACAAATTACAGATTTTCCTAGTAACTGTATCTTGTACGTTGATATACACACACACACACACACACACACAGCCATGTTCTGTACCTCTTTGTTGTGGTCTGGAGTCTGCAGACAGCCAGTTCATGTCCGTTAGCATAACTTTTTGAGTGAGGGCAGGTGAGCAGAGGCGGTCAGGACTACAGGGTGGAGCAGCAGGTGTGATGAGAGAGGGGCAGGGGGAGGGACATGGCGAGGGATGGGGTGATGGATGAGGGGATACCATGGGAGATGCTGCTTTGGAAGAGGACGCAGACTTTGACAAGATGAAGGATTTCTCGTAGGAGCTGGATCTGGAGGAGAGCTTGACGGATCCCTGTGGTTTTGCAGAGCTGGAGGAGTCCCGGTGGTGCAGGAAGCCCGGGCAGGTGTGATGTCCCGAACTAGATCTAATGTGGTTGCCGGGATGGTGGTGGAAGTGATGAGCAAAGTGGGGGTGGTTGAGGTGTTCAGCATCGCAGGGCTGGAAGAAAGTGTGATGGAGTGCATTGAGAGAAGTGTGGTGGGTGGCGGAGGCAGGGGAGGGCTGGTGGCTGGTGGGTAGGGATTTTAGCGACTTTTGGAGGCAGTCCTGGAGCAGCTGGGTGGGGCCAGCGAAGAGTAGGCTGGAGCCGGGCTGCACCAGCCGGGCTGGAGACTTCCTGCCCAGCTCCTTCTCCCTGGACAGCCTGCTCTGGGCCTGGAATGGAGCACTCCTCCACAGAAACTCACCAGAGGCCTGTATTTCATCCTGTCAGCAAAAAGACGGCAACAGAACGTGTCCCGCATGAACAGAGCAGCTCCTCTCTCTGAGCCAGATACGTAACAAGATGAAAGAAAGATTCAGAATTCTAAACCTTAAGATTTCAGTGCTGGATGATTTGGTCATGAGTTTGAACTGACTATTCAATTTTCTGAGAATGTGATGAAGATGATCAATATTCATCAAAAATGCAGCTCAGTGTAAAATCCACACTTCTAAACCTGTCTATAATCGGAAACATAATGATGACTAGTTTGATTTAAGAGGATGTGCTAAAGGTGTTTTTTCTTTTATAACCAGCAGTTTATCTGTTTGTGCACACGACTAAACAACCAGACTGAGAAAATATGAATTGCTAATTGAAGCCCTGCATCGACGTCCTGACGGCAGCCCTGTACTAACACACAGATGTGAGACTGACGTTCATCTACAGTACATCCAAAAATGTCGAGCTGTCTCTTTAATGAATAACACTACTAATATTAATAGTGATATCAAATGCTGGACACTGTATGTCCACTTTAGCATTAAGAGAAATGCGCACATGCAATGGTTTAACACTTCAACATGACATGTAATGCAGACATCGCTTCCTGTCGACTGCCTGTGTAAAGCCAAGCTGTTTTCTGTCAAGCTGTTACTGAGATATTATGTCCACGAGAATGGGACGAACAGACGTACGTACGTATGGACATTAGGACAGACAACCTGAAAACAATAATGCCTCTGGCTCTGGCTGTTGACCTTTTATATTAGGACTGTAAATATAAAGGGTCAAAGCTTTTTTGTATATTGTTTGGCATTTTAAAACTGATTGATGTTGGTCATTTTGGTTCATTTCTCCACAGACCAACACTCACTTTTGATGACTTGAAACAAATTTTCTACATCTACAATCCACAGTTCTGGAAAGTGATTTGGATATCTAAGGTCGCTGCCTGACTTTTCTTATAGTAACACCAACACTCAACATTTCTGCCTCGACATTCAACATCTAAGTTTGAACTGAGCACAGTCCTGCACCATAGATTAACTCTGGCTAAAAAGATATAAATATAAATGAGACATCCAGTCAATTCATGGTCAGTTTTCCATGAACTGTGCTGCTCCAAAGGGGATAAACTCTGCGCAGCAGCTCTGTTGTGTATAGCCTTTCTTATTCTCACCCTCAGTGCAGAGTTAATCCTCCACTTCTTCCTGTAGGATGTGATGACTATTAAAGCTTCAGTGAAACTCCTAATAAGGATTTTAACTCTAGTAATCTAATCTGTCCTCTGAAAAAACTATGATCCGTTAAACATCGCATCACAAACAATGTGGTTTTGCATGCATCATTTTTTTGGCAGATTAAATAAAAACTGACACATACCAGTGTGATGTTCTGTAAGCTTTTAGTGTTTTCCTCCTGCTCTTTTTGTGTCCAGTCACCAACAGAGTCATCAGTCTGAAAGAAAGCGAATGAGTATGAAGCACTGTAGCACTCCAGGGCCGAGTCTGGAATAACAACGTTAGCCTACTTAATGCAGATGCTACATGGACAGGATCTGCCCCACAGGACAGTGTGTGAGTCCAACAGGGTTTAGTCAGTGAGAACAAAGTGTTCGAGAAAGTTTCTCTGTAGCAGCTGAATCAGCTGAGGCTGTTTAAGGCTGGAGGCTCTGTCGTTTCATCACTGCAGAGCATTGTGGGATTTGTCTCTGATGTAGACTACTCCTGACCTGCTTATCATCATAAATCCAGGTTGATGTGCAACAGCTCCCATACACTGAAATTTATATAGAAATCGACTTAAGGTTGTCTTCGTGAATTCCCTAGCAGCTGGGCTGGTGCACATCATGGTTTACCCCTAAACACACGAACAGCAAGGCGGCGTTTTAACCGCTGTGAAGGTGGAAGCTGGAGGAGCTCAGGAAAACACACCCAACCATCGTAGTGTGGAGATAATTTGAATGTAGCAGCTGTCTACACAGATGCATTGGCTCACATTTCACTCTGTACAAACAAAACCCACAAACCGAACCACATATTTATGCCTCAAGATTATTTTCTTTCAGTCACATAACTAGAGTGATTGTGTGTTGGGCTCTTAACGCCTCCTGTGTAGACAGAGGCAGGGGACACACACAGGCTGGGTAGACGTGTAAATCTTTTGTCATAATAACAATAGATCTTCAGTAAAGAAAACAAGGCTTATGAGATTATCATCACAACCACAATATGAGTGTGTCATCAGGGCAGTTTCACAGACATCATCACCAAAATCAATTTAATAGCATCATCAAATAACTAAGCATTCATAACCTGAGGACGGTTGCAAAGCGTTTTTGTATTTCTGACTGTTTGTTCTAGACCAACCACACTTTTATACATTAAACTTACATCTGACTAATGACCCATACCATTTAAAGATGATTACATATGATTCATAATATTGATCTAAATAGAAGAATTCAGATGTTGCAACTGACCTCAACCCTGGGGACAGATGCAACACAGGTCACAGTTGCAACATATTATGAAAACATTAAATTTCACTAAATAACTTTTGTTTAACTGAGAATGTGCAGTATGAGTGTCATCACTCTTGCATGTTTCTGATTGGAGGAACCATCCCCAGTCTCCATCTATAAGCACTGTAAATCAAAGTACTGACTGACTAACTCCTGACTCCTCTGGCACTTACCACACACAATTACCCGCCTGATATAAGACATGAACCTTAACTTTACTGTCAGTTAAGCAGATTGGCAGCAACTGATATTAGATGTGAACTATTATTAGACCACATTTATCTTCCAAAAGTCATTATGTCTTGTGTTTATAACATCAGAGGTACACCACCTGTAAATTACCAGACAGCTTGATGAGCCGCAGCTCTGAAAGTGTCAAAC
This sequence comes from Seriola aureovittata, assembly GCF_021018895.1. Lineage (NCBI taxonomy): Eukaryota > Metazoa > Chordata > Actinopteri > Carangiformes > Carangidae > Seriola > Seriola aureovittata. The sequence goes on along the minus strand of NC_079368.1, from coordinate 1,648,212 downwards.
ATAAATCTCACTCCAAAAATTATTATTTACCTGCCTGAACAATGGAGCTACTGGACAGCTCTAAATTGTTCAAAACTCAGCAGCTCACCACACCAGTCTTGGCTTCACTGCATTGGCTTCCCATCTCCTTTAAAATCAATTTTAAAGTGCTTGTAATGACATAGAAACTTTTACACATGTTTGGATTAATGTAGAGTGATGGATTTCACAAGTGTTAAGAAATGAATAAGCACCTCTTTGTGGCAGCCTGCTGGTATTCTCTGCATTACTGCATCATATCACATAAATCATTTAATTTTTCTGTCAGACGATTTGGGAAGCAGCCGTGTAACTAGAGGCTGCAACAAGGTGGTCAGTAGTGCAAAATAACCTCAACAATGTCTTTTATCTCTATTGTGCTCTATTAAGCCTTATCTTTGTATTGATGTCACATGTTCAGCTGTAGTAGATAAGGGATCTACCGTCACAGGGACAGTCTGTCCTGCATCGTGGATCACAGGGGCTGTGTGGTTGCAGTGGCCCTGTAGGTGCGGCACTCCCAGGCCTCCTTGCCAGGGCTGGTGGGCTTCCATCTCACGGTGCAACACCAGCCTGTCGTACAGCTCCAGATCCTGGGGAGCCACCAGGCTCCTCACCTCTGACAACATGGACAGCTGCGGGGAAGGAGAGGAGAAAAAAAACTGATATTTATATTTATATTTATTCTGTATTTTTTATTGTTGATCATCAGTTGTTGCATTGATGATCAGGGCCTGTATTCACAAAGCATCTTAAGGCTAAACGTAGCACCTAACTTGCAGATTTAGGAGAAACTCCTAAAAATAATGGGCGTGTCAGTCCTAACTTTAGGAGTTAGAAGCAGTGGAGAGGACTCCTAACTCACTACGACCAAATCACAAAGAATCTTAAAGGGCAGCTGTCATTCCACATCACAGTGTTCTGGAAACCTTACACGATGCTGAATTACTTAAAAGATACAACTCAATCACGAGGGAATAATGATCGTAAAATGCTTTGTGAATACGGCCCAGATGTTTTCTTCTTTGAGTCTGAGAGGTCAACACACTGCGACTCAGGAAAACACAACCAAATACAGGAATGAGCAGCCAAAACAGGAGACACAAACACATATTAAACTGCAAGTAGCACAGCTTACAATGGAAATGTTTCCAGGGGACAATAAAAAGTCATGCACACTGCTAGAACAGGCTAGTTTTTGCCATGGTCAGTGGTGGTGTTTGTTTGGTCAATGTAACATTTATCAGTTCAATTTTCAGAATAAAATCAAAATACATAGTTGGAAAATTGAAGTCAATTTTCTAAAATTGAATCAACTTTGAATATGTCTAATATATTATTAAGATTTTGGACTTTCTCATCGTTCTATCTATAGAATGGTGGATAGAAAATTGGGAAAAATAGATGAATAGAGTAGTATTGATGTTTCTGGTTGCTTGAGAGGCAGTGGTGTTTTCCCCCGGAGGCCAAGTGAAGCCAGGCTTCCCCTTTTACAGACTGTAGTTGTCATTTAAATAAAAACAGTTAGACTGTGTAAATACTCTGTGCTGTAGCTGCCATCCCTCCTCTTCTCTGTTACCTCATTGAGGTAACTAGCGCCCCTCTAACTGATGTGTGAATGTGTGGTGAAGCTACGGTGGCTGTGAGCTATAAGCTTCTTTAGACTAATGTCACGTCTCTGAGGAGGCCAGGTCAGAGTTGGCAACCCCTGATGAAAAAAAAATGAATAATTAACCAATCAGATGAAGCTACCGTCATGCCACTGCCAAACTGTGATCAGTCGGACTACGCCAAGGGAAACCAGCCGCCCTCTGGCCTCACACCTATGTGACCAAATCATTTATAATGTCACTGACATTGAAATTACAGGAGTTAAATTACGTGTGCTAGTCCTGCTAGTCTTGGCTTCCTCAATCATGTTCCCCACTTAACACCACAGTTGAGATTTCCTATGTTTATGACCACCCTCCCTTTTTGACCCCACTGAGATCAGCTGTAGAGTCGCTGCTGCACCTTTGCATGTGTGTTGAAGAGCTCAAACAGAGCCATGGTCAATGACTCCACTCCTATGTGTCTGTCCTGGTACTCCTGCAAGTAGTAGCACATGGTCTTCCTCTCTGGCTCCGTCAGCAGCATGTAGGCCTGCTGCTCCAGAGACAGCTGCACACCTGGCGGGCCCACACCTCTGTGCACTGTGGGCTGGATGGACAGATAACGTGACACATGATGATGGGAGAAAAAGACAAGGGTCAGTATTATGCAGATAGAAAGTCTTAGATGTGTGCAGCTTCCATCCCCCCTCTCATCCTCCACACACACATCGCCGTGGCTGATCTGATCACACTCAGGAAAAAGTCATCACTTTAACTTGTTTTCCATCAGTGGTTCATAATCTTCAACAGCAGCTTGACTTGAAAACAGCTCTTCTCACTGTTGGTAGATTGAGTTTCAGTGAGATCCTTTGACCAACTGTGAAAAGCTTTGTTTGGGGAAAAGACTTTTCTCTGCCATAGTTATTGCCATGAAAAATCCAAGAAAAATTAAGCAATTCATAGATGGAAGACATTCTATATTTAATAGCTTCTGCTTGACATGCTTCAATATCAGTATCAATATCAATATTCAGTATGTTGACTGTCCCACAAGGGAAAATAAGACACTGGATCTGTTGTATGCAAACATCAAGGAGGCCTACACTGCCTTAGCTCTACCACCACTTGGCAGATCAGATCCTAATTGGTTTTCTTCAACCTTCCTACAAGCCCTGTCTACTGATGCAGGCTGCAACCACCTGCTCATTCAGGAACTGGACCCCGGAGGCCAGTGAGTGTCTAAAGGACACAGATTGGAATGGCCTGTTGGAGTCACAGGAAAATGATAACAGCAAGGACCCTGACCTTGATAAAATGGTTGAATGCACCACGGACTACATTAACTTCTGTATGGACACTGTAACACCAGCAAGGACTGTACACTGCTTTCCAAAAACAACAAGCCCTGGATCACCAGTAACATCAAGACCCTCCTCAACCAGAAAGTGGAGGCCTTCAGGGATGGAGACAGGGAGAAGCTCAGGTGTGTGCAACATGAGCTGAAGAGATGAAAGCAGGTGAAGGAGGACAGCTCAGCTCCCAGCTGCTGGAGACGTCCTGTCCTGTGTCACTGAATCTCTGCTTTTTAAAGTCAAACTGCTTTCTGGAGGTTTCTACTGGTTTTAATCCCCTGGTGTGTTTGTTGTGGAGAGGAGGACACTGTGTGGATGATTCAGCTGCTTGTAAAAACTTGCTGAACGTCTGCTTCATAAGTTATCAGAGAAACAATCAGAACAAAGGTTAGCATCAATGTCAGCTCCAACTCTTCCCTGAGTCTCTGTCCTCCGTACAGTGTCGCTCAAACTCTGACTTTAAATGTCAAACTGCTTCATTCAGTGTTTTTAACACTTAGGATCACTGGGTCTGTTTGATTTCCTGAACCACTCACACTGAAGGAATCTAAATGGGGAGGAGCTTACTGTAATGGTGGTGAAGACAACACCTTCTGTGGTCCCTATTACACTTACACTTACTATTACACTATCACTATTTCATGTTCATTCATTCTTTTGTTATTGTTTTGAGTGAGACCCCTAGAGGCAGAAGGTACTGACTGTGAGTTTAATGTCCAAATGTGATAATCTGAGGTATCATCTGTTGGGACAGGATTGAATAGTATTAGTATTAAGATTAAATTCAAGTTACAGATGTTATTTGACTTTGTTGACTCAAGCTCAAAGTTGTAAGATTAACCTGCCTCTAGTTCCACCTCTGCTCAGGAAAAAGATATGACATGCACAGATGGATCTACAGCATGTTGGAGTGTAGGATCTGTCTGAAAGGTCAATGATTAGTGTTAATATGTATACAGAGGGCAGTGATGCATGGCTGCCTTTCTTACCTTTCCTAATTCAAGTGTAGCTCTGGCTGATGATGGTCTGCAACAAAGAAGAAAACAACGCAGAGTATATTTAAGAAACAAACGATCCTCACTTTAGTTTATAATCATCCTACAAAACACTTTGTTGAGAGCAACCCACCAAAGTAAAAGCATCAACATGAATGTATTGTCTCACCGATTCTTATGCATCCAGAAGATTACAAAACACAACATTACTGCCCAGCCTGCGGCAGGCCCAGGCAACATGAATTTAATGAAGTGTGGAGCTGAGAGCCAACTTGAATGATTTATTAGGCAGCAGCAGGCAGAGGAATTTATACTTTCGCTACCTCCCAATCAGGGCCAGCTCCATTAGGGACTGGCGACAGATGGATGAGGGAGAGAGAGTGGAGTCTCCACGCACTGCTCTGCTGTCTGACACAATGGAGACGTCAAACACAATCCTCCACGACAGGGAGAGTTTTTTTTGTCCTCAAACAGACCCACTCCCAGTAATGGAGGTTCCATTAGATAAGATTATGTTCACAGAATGACAATGTTTCTGTTTAAGGGATTGATAGTCACTGACTATGTAGTTCCTTCTATTCAAAATAAGACTAGGTCTAAACCTAGTCTATGTCTGGACCGCCTCTGGTCAAATCATGATTTTATAACTGTGACATCGTCTGACCAAATTACCAGACACGTAATGAAAGACAAAGACTTAGCTGTGATTTCAGATGGATTTACTGTAACATGATCACTCAGAGATTAAGTTACAAGAGACAGACTGTAGTAAAGATTCCTATTTTATTTTATTTTGACACTACTTTTCTCCTTTACCTCACTTTCTTTCTTCTCCTTTCCTCAGCACTGATTGACTCTTTTCACCCTGTTCACTCCTCATTTACTTGATTGAGTTCACCTGTTCACTCCCTATTTAAACCCTGCACACCCTTTCACTCACTGTTTTCCTGATCATCACATGGGGAGGCAGTGCTGGTAAGCAGATTTTCTTTCTCTCTTTAGTTTTATCCATATGCATGAGTATTTGAACTGAGTATTATTTATCCTTATTCCCTCAAGATGGACATTTGATTAGTTTTGACTTGACTTCTATTTTTTTTTCTTTTAATTTGTTTCTTTCAGATTAACAGCCCATGTGTGTTTGCCCCTCCTTAATGTTTAAGTGCAACTTAATTGTGTTGGAAAAGCAAAGTTTCAAGGCTGACGCATTCTGACCGATGCCCATGTCTGTACACCTCTCCTTCTGAACCTCCTCCTTAACACACACTTTCTTATTCAGTCTCTCTCACAGAGCACAGCCTCCGTCTGGATCCACAATAGTTTAGTCCTTATTTAATTCAACTCCAGAGCATAAGAGACTTTTACCAGAGGCAGGTCTTACTGCATTACGTGTTAATACAAACTCAACACTTCCTTAAATTTCAAATTAAAAGCCCTCTAGTGTTTCAGTAGACAACCCTTTAGACATGTTAACAGGGCTTTTCTTGCTGTGCTGCAGTAAGTGTACTGTCTCATTTCTGGTTGCTGGTGTTTCTGTTGTTTACATGCTATTCAGATCTGCTATTTTCTTTAGCAGTTAGCAAGGACTTTGCTCTCCCTCCCTCTCTCTGCTCACTGTGTATTGTGTTGATACAATGATGAATGATACATGGAATCAAAGTAGTGTATTTGCTGTAATGGAGGCAAGGCTCAGTGTATCGGAAGCACTCCTCTTCCCTGCAGTTCCCGAGGAGCCAGGAAACAGAGTGGCTCAGCACTCCACTGACCAGTGGTGGAAATGTAGCCAGCCAGTCATTCTGTTCTGAATAGAAAACTGATGTGATGTGTTAGTCTCTGTCTCTCCATGTTCAACGGTCTCCTGCAGCATTGGGAACTTGTAGGAGCAAACACAAGCTGACTAATCACATGTTTGTATTTTGTATGTTTGTAGTTGCCACAGCCCTGACGTGGTTACATCTTTAAGAGAAGTACACGAGTCATGGTACAGCGTAGTTGTTGCAATGTCTGACACAACTGTAAATCAGCCACAATAGAATATTGCAGTTTCCTGTGGCTTTAAATGTCACTGTGAGGATCAAACTGTGGAATGATCCGATGCAAAAATGACTAATTCAGTCAGTGACGCTGAGAACTCAGTAGACTCAGGTTAACTTTAGGGTTTAAGGTTTAGTTTGTTTGTATACTGAACACTTCCAATTTAGAGTAAAGATTTTAGTCACAGGGTGTTGGATTAAATGTAATCTGGTTTCCCCCAGTACCTTAAGGGTTAGCAATTTATGTCAATGAAAAAAACACTTTAACTAGGTCAGTAAACCACTCACACAGCTCAGTTATCAGTCACAACGTCTCTGTTCATTGCTTTAACAGTTCTAGTATTAATATAATGTACTCACCTGGTGCTGCAGGTACTGGCACTGACACTAGTGTGAACACCAGCACTGGCAGTGGGGATGGTGACAGAGCTTGGGTTAGCTGTAGCGTTGGTCTCAGCGATGCCTTGACTGCAGATCCATTTGGTCTCATCCACCACCGTGCGTGCATGAGGCAGACGACCGACATCCCTCACCTTCATCAGCAGGTGGCGTCCCGATTTGAGGATGTGAACCGCCTCATCGTGGCAGATGATGACAAAGCTCTGACCGTTCACTTCCAGGATCTGGTCACCTACCTGTAACAGAGCAGTTTCACTAAAATAAGCACATGCTCATCTGCAGATGTCAGGTAGGGCACGAAAAATCTGCATGTAGCATCTCTGGATGACAACCAGAGGCGATGCTTAACATTTTCCATCTCTTCTACATTCAGAGATCTTATTAAAAAAAATCACATGTCTAGAATGAAGTATGAAGTTAGACGTAGGCTGGCTCTTGTGTGGGCTCTTTAACCTGCAACCCACGGTCCCCTTGTGGTTTATTTCATATGGAAAAATATTAGATTTGCTCTTTGATCGTAGGAGAATGCACTGTAGATTCTTTTAAAGGTCCCTTATTTTCAACACCACTGAACAGCGGCGTCTCTTCGTTGAGGAGCTTGTCAGTGTTTTTAACAGTTCTTGCTTGAACATTTTAGATTTTTAGGACGTGTGGTGCGACTGCTGAGGCTGCAGTCAGCATGGCTGTTAGTCTGAGGCTGAAACACGTCCTCTATCCACCGTTACAGGATGTTAGAGAGAAGGTTATAGGTGTTATTGAGCAGTCTTGGAGACACAGGTGAGGACAGCTACTGTGTCTCCATTGCACACATAAAGTATTAGTGTCAGTGTGGAAGGATACAAAGTTCTATGGTCTACAGTATGGAGCTCGAGCTGATTAAACACTTATGCATCTTTTACTTTCTACTCTTTTAGTGCTGAATCATTTTGTACATGAGTTTTGTACAGTTGATCTACTGAATGTGTAAATGCCTCAGAAACTGATTGAGAACTTTTGAACTGTCACATGAATGCCTTTCGTAAAATAATATACTATTAACATTTTCCAATCATTTAGGGTCCTCTGATAACACTATACTGACAACACTACATTTGTTTGCTGATTTCCAACAACAGACTTGAGAATTTTAGCCAATTAAATACTTTATGATGTTTGAAGCCTAAATACAATCGTCAGACGCAAAAAGCTAATGTTAGGCTATAAACCAACTACACCACGGTCACATGACTTCAACGTAACCACTACTTTGATTTAGCTCTGACCTCTTCTACAAAAGCCTTTCCTCTTACACAGTTAGTGACAGTTTGTTTAAACACAACGAGGCTGTGAAGGCGGACTGGTGAGTCGATCAGTTTTCATGTTCAACGTGACGGCGTTTAACGTCCCCGACAACCTCTTCAGTCTTACTTAGCACTCGTTAGCAACCGGGACGTTAAAGACCAAAGAAAGTATTTACTGATGTATTTTATGTTGTAGAATAAAATGTGAAAATTGTGTTAACACGGACCTTATTTCAGTCATCTAACTAATATCCATTCCATCTAGAATTACCTCCTCATGGTTGTCTGCCTCCTCCACTCAGACTACTTTATATAGAGTCAAATCATATCATATATGAACTGTTTGTGTGAAATTTAGTCATAATTGCTGTGTGAAGTCTTGAGTTAAGGCCAAAATCATGTTTTGTGAAGTCACCGCTATTTTGACCTTTGACCTTCAACCACCAAAATCCAATCCAATCCAGTTCATCCTTGAGACCTAGGGAACGTTTGTGCCAAATTTGAAGAAGTTCCACCTTGGCGTTACTGAGATATCGTGTCCACTAGAATGGGACGGACGGACGGACGGAGGGAGAGACGGACGGACGACCAGACAACAATATGCCTTCTTGCCGGCTCTGTCGCCCGCACAGAGGCATGGAAATCCAGAGACTTGGGAATGAGTGAACAGGAAGTGCTAAACTAACTATTTTCCAGATTTTAGGACTCAGTCCTGCGGCACTGTATATACTGAGTCACCTGACCTCCTCCTTTGGTCCCATCATAATTACTATGTCCACTAGAGGTCACCTAACAATTACACAAAACCCCTAATGGCAGAAGGGTTGTTCCACTGAAAACATACAACAACATATTTGCTGTTAAAAAACAAAGCAGTGGGTTGTGAGGTTAGATACATGGAACTGGAAACTGTTCTCTTTGAGACTGTCCTCCTATATTAAAAAAAAAAAACAACAACCCCAGAGGGTGTTAGCAACTCATTACAGTGAAACTCAAGGTCATCCTAACTTTCCCATCTGGCTGGGTCGTCTGCAGGGTGCCGCACTCACAGACACACACATACAAACTAATGCTGCGCTGAAGCAAACTATCCTCCTTTGGTGGTCAAATTTAAGTAGAGGATGTTTGGACTGAATCATGTGTCACCCAGTGCCTCTGTCAGTTTGTTCAACACTCAGGAGCAAAACACCCTCTAGTGTCAACCACTGGATAGATTCACATGAAGAATACTGAAGATATCCAGAGACTAACAACCCTGCCAGCAGCTCCGTGAGGCTGTACTTAGACACCATGCTGTTTTAAGCTAAATGCTAATGTGGGTGTATAAACATGCCAACACTGATAATGCTAACATGCTGATGTTTCACTTATATTATGTGTACCATGTTCACTGTCTTTTTTCAGCATGTTAACATTCACTCATTAGCACTACACACAGAGTAGGACTGAAGCTGATGGGAATGTTGTAAGTTTTACAGGTTTTTCCCTCTAAAACTTTATGAATTTCAAATGTGTTGGACTGAGTGGGAATTTGAGTGAGAAAAATTTTTAGTGACCCTCTCACAAAAATTTTTTTTAATCATCTTCACACCACTACATGTGTCAATTTGAACCACAGGAAAAGGTGTGTATGCCATGGTTGTTGCCTCACATTTGAGTTTGGCCATTCAGAATAGGTATCAACGCAAATGTTTTGGACAATAGAAACTAGTTCCTTGTTTGGCATAATGAGTCCTTGAATCCCACTATGACTCTCTGAGGCTCTAACATCAGAAGAAAAATCATTATGTTGTCTGATATGTCCACCACTTTTGTATTTTTGACTTTGATTATTAATTTGTAGCTATGGGGGGCACTAGCAATGTCATAGTTTGCCCTGACAGAACTATTTCTGTTGACTCATTATGTTTGGACCTTTGAGCGTTTTCCTATTTTATTCTGAAAATACTTCCCTGGTGTGTGTTGTGGTCAATTTACTTCCTGTCTTTATACTGTTTCCCTCCTGTGTGATTGTCTGCCCCGCCCTTATGTTTTTTACCTGTGTTCAATTAGCCTTACCTAGTCTCTCTGCTCCCTGTTGTCTGTGTCAGTTCGTCAGTTCTGTGTTTTTGGCATTTCTGTTTTGCTTCTGTTTTACCTGTTAAGTTCCCCGTGTTTTTTGGTCATAAGTGACTTTTTTTTCTTACCGCCTTGGGCCCGTGGGAGCGTATATGCTTCCAAATGTCACAATATCTTTAGAGTGTTATTCCTCTTTGACTGTTTGAGCTAGAGATGTGCCATTTTTTTCTCCTTACACTATAGATACTATCAGCTTTCTATCAAGCCCCTGTGAATAACTTACTTCAATCATATAAATATAAAAAGCATAGATAAAAATCTGGGCAAATACAAGTTTGAGACTTGGTATCGGCAGATACTCAGTATAAAAAAAAGCTGATCTAGACATCCCTAATTAAAAGTTGTTGGGACTTTGTTAAAATGGGAGCAGTACTGTTTATTCTGAGCTTTGAGTGAGGAGAAGTTCTTCTGAGTTTGAAGTGACAGATTAAAGACAGAAGGATGTGACCAGTCAGGTATTTAGTGCAGCAGAGGCTTTGGAGCAGATTTTTCAAGGAGCAAACAAAAAAAGTCCATAAATACTGCTCCAGTCAATGAGCATGTCTCATGAACAGATAAAGAGAAACTTCAAATCACCTCCACACCAATCCAAACTTCCTGTGTGTTCTGTGTTGTTGAAACCGTCCTTCTTTATTATGGTTTACACCTTTTATCTATAAAATAAGGAAATATTCAAGGTCCGTTTTTTGTTTTATTTTGCTTTATGGGCTAATAACCTCTGTTATAATGTGCTGAAATCTTTATTAAGTGACATGTAAAAATGACAATGACAATTTTATTGGGAAAAACACAAAGGTATTGTAACAAATTCTTACAATATTTCCATGTAGCATCAAATTGGTTTGAGTGATCTGTTTGGGAGATCGTTTAGTATTGATCATAAAGCTTGGGGCTTTGTAAGATATATATGTTTGGAACACAGTTTTTCTGTTAGTCCCAATCCAACATCATCAGGGATATTTTCCCAGACTTGATAAAACTCCTCACAGAGTCATAGAGGACATTATGCAGTTATTATGATAATGAATTATGCAACTGTTTTTCACAGACCAAGTAGAACTCCTCATTACTAGTAAACTGACCTTTCTGTGTAAAATGCATCATTTAATGAGCATCGGATGCTCCAGGGAACAATGCTGTTTTTCTGCAGACACACTGATACTTTTTTGTTTATAAAGGTTTTAAGCTCTCACCAGAGGTCTTATATGAAGAGAGGTCATAGCTAACCTCATTTATATCCATGCCTACATCAGTAATGGTTACCTCCTTGTTCATCTGATGATATAATCCTGTCTCCTTGAAAGCAATTTAGCCTAATGAGATTAAATCATAGGGAGTTGTCCTGTATAAGTTAATGCTCAACAGAATTCAGATATAATAAAGGTAGAATTGGGCCTCTTTATAAAGACTTAGACAGAGACTGAGTCAGAAATGAATTATGGACACCTCCCTTTCATCACCAACATGATTATGTGAAGCAGAAGCACCATGAATGAACCGCCATGACAGAGCCCTTTGAAGGTGAGAGAACCCTTGATTTACTTGTCGACAATGACTAATCACAAACAGGGACATGCAAACACTGGCTATAGGGGCTCAAGACACTGTCCCTTCCCCCGCATTGGCTGAAATGATCTTCTTCATGGTGTGATAGGTGTCACACCTCTCAATTTCTGCCCCTCACCTGCACCCTCCTGTAATGAGTTACAAGTTGTTTCATTGATCACCCGCGATAAAGTGTGAAATTAAGTGTGTGTGTGTGTGTGTGTGTGTGTGTGTGTGTGTGTGCGTGCGCGTGTGTGCGTGTGAGAGGCGCTAGTATTTGTCCTTTTCACAGAGGGAGGGCAAATTGCTATTTTCAGCAGCAGCAGCAGTTAGCTGGCCTGCAGTGGCCTCCGGGTCGTTACAGAGAAGAGATAGTGTTTGTTAATGACAAGAGGACCATCCAGCCCCAGGTGTTAAAGGAACATAGCATGGTAATCTTAGGATGTTTCAGGATTAATGTTAATGTCCTCACTTCCACCACTGTATCACAGTACAGGGTCAGATTTCTGCACCGCACAAAAATAACTTAAATGACTCCCTCCCTGTTTGTATTAACACTTAAAAGCATCTCTCGCTGCCCATGCCAGAAAAACAACAGCATTTATCTTGTGTTATTCTGACAACCAACCTCTTTGTGCACTAACACTGCCTTACATTTTCCTATCCTATCTTGAAAATAAAATTGTGACAACAGGAGATCCTGTCTTATTTTTTGCTGCATCCACTCAGTAACGTTATGGATCTAGATTGAAGAGGAGAGCAGGAGATAAAGGAGGAGTTTGCTGCTTTGATGCCCAGTGTTGACACTGCATGTGGAGCACTGATGAACATCCGTCATGATATTGAATTGATGCAGAGGCCGATGTGCGAGAGTTTGATGTAACGGGCAGACGCAGAATGAACTTCAAACAGACAGGCACAACGGTTTCATTTCATTGTCTCGTGGTTTTTCTGGTTGTTTACTGCAGCAGCTTGGTTTGGTCTTGATGTTGTGTTTTGTTATTTCTATCTTTAGTCATTAGTTAGGCAACTGTTCTTATGATGAAGACGCTAAATGAGGAAATCTGTTGCTTCATGTCGACTTTTACCGCACAGTTCTCTGGGATATTCAATATAGTATATGATAGTACATTGTAGCCTGTTGTTTTTCAGGCCTGTTGGTTGATCTTTAAAATGCATGTGGTAGCTAATCCGAGAGATTATGAGTGTGGGAAAACTAAAGGTAACCTACAAGCAGACAGGCAGTTCTTCTGTGTACTATGGAATATGAACCTGCTGTGTTGGATACACATGAGACTTGCCATGGTTTGGTCCAAGGCATCTCCAGAAAAATCCTTGTTTGGAAATAATATACAGCTGCATCCTGCCAACCATCTTACTGTGTCGGACCCTGTTTGCCAGCAACGACTCTACTGCAGGCTAACACAATCTGGAGGTCACAAAAGGCGGGTCTCTACAGCAACAGAGACAAGAGATGACATCCATACAGGCCGGACTAATGTGGTTACGAGAACATATTCCGGCAGGAGCTGAACATAAGACAAAGCATAAGAAAGAGGTGAGAATTTATCATTTTCATTCTTTACTATGGGTACCATGTGGTGAAATCTGTGGTGGGAAGAGCTTCCACACAGACACAATGCATAAGCCTACAGCACGGAGTCCTGCTTACAACCAGTTCTGGTAAACACGACTTTCAGCTTCCTTTTACATTACACAAATATTTCTTTTTCTTCTCTTCTTTTTTTTTGCATTTCTGTAAATACTGTTTTCATTACAACTTCTGGCTTTCCTGCTGATATAGTGTAGTATATTGTAGGTTATAAATAATATTTATGATATAATAATGTTTGTTCTAAAGATGCTGTTTAAATCTAAAGGTACTTTTATTTTCACATTATTTTCAGCTGTAAACACTCAGGATTCCCTACACTCTCAACTTCCTCAACTTTTCTGAACTTAAATGTAGTAAAAAAAAAAGTATCTAAACTATTTCCAAACAGCTTATGGAGAAAGTTTAAAAATTGAACTCATCACTGAGCCCAATTCTTTAGTCAACTACTTTCTGCTGCTTTCCTCAATGATAGTCTAGATCTGGTTCAGACTTGCAGCCACCGTTGTATAACAATGTATTCATATAGTTATCACCATCGCCTCTGGTCATGTCAGACACTGTTATGGATAGTCTTGTCTATGTCACTAAAGAGGACCAGACTGTACTTGAGTTGGGGAATTATGTGGGTCAGCTGGGAGCTGGGAGGTGACAGCATGCTGGAATTTGCAGCGACCGGGCCCAAAAGTTAAGCCAATCAGACTGAAACCAAGCAGATAGTGCTGCGTGTAAAGGGGATTATGTCATCAACAAAGATAAACTTCAAAGAAGCAAGTGAGTGCTCTCCTCCAAGTGGGAGGTCCAGAGAGGATTCAGAGGACGAGGAGCTCAGGTAGAGAAGAAGAAAAAGAGAAATATTTCTGTCAGCCTATTGGTTGTTTCATAAATAATCACACTTTACCACAACTCAGCAACATATAGAACATTGGTCTATTTTTTTTTAGAGATTTTAATGAGGAAAGGTTACATATTAGATCTTTAAAGTTCAGCTCAGTGATAATCCACCAACAGTTTATCTCCTAATTACAATTGTAACAGGCATAAACAACAACTGTGGTTGTATGGGGTGGGGGGGGGACTCTGAATCTCATCTCCAGTCTGAAGTTAGCGTTGGGGGACAAGGCGTGGCTGTCTTCTTCTGGGTGTAGATTAAACGCAAACAAACTGTATCCCTGTTGAAAGCCCTTTTGGTCAATGCAGAGAGGCTAATCTTTACAATGTCCTCCCGTCGTTGTGAGCATGTCGTAAAACTTTCTTGGTTGTTGTTAAATTGCGACTGAGAAGCCTTGGCAGGAATCTGCCTGCAGTCCCGACGAAGGTCAGAGTATTGTCTTGATTACATATCACTGAGTGTTCTTACATTTCTACGTGATAAGGGTTAGAGAGCGTTACTGACCGAGGTGCACAGTGCGAGCGACTGTGGCTTTCTGGACAGAGAGGCCCCCTGTATTTCTTTATTGGTAATTAGCGTTGGCAGGGGCCATGAGACAGAAGGTGTTGATTGCACGGGTCAGCTTAATTCTCAAATCCAGCTGCTTAAAATTAACAACAAAAACATGTTGTTGCGGAGAGGACCTCTGGATCTCTTCAGACTCCAGGCTGAGCCGAGCTCTCCGGACCAACCCTCTATTGGGTCTATTATTAGTGTCAGAGTCCACATCACTGGTCATGTTCCAGAGCTGAATTGACTTATGTTCAGAATAGTTTATGGTCAGTACAGGTGAGTGGCGCTGACTTGAGATATCAGTCTATCTCCCAGAGTTATATTGAGCAAAAATGGAATTCAGAGGATGATTGATGAGGGAGAGTCCCGAGCCAGGTCTGAAGTATTGTTCAAGTCCAAATCTACAGGAATAAAATATTCTATAGGACCTCTGTCAGTAATGGCAGCTATAGGTAAAAATTTCTGTGTAACACTTTTCTGTTGCACAGAGATATATCTTGGACATCTGGACGGAGAGCCTTCCTTTAGGCTTGATTTTTTCAACAAGTTTTCTCTTTCTGGACAGTGTGTCTTTCTTACACGTTGCTCCAGCGGGTGTTTCGTCACTCTCCGGGCTGAAATCATGATACCAGAGTCTTCTTGACCCTCCGACCCTCTGTCTTGAGTACAGATTATTTTACTTGTGGCTCAGCACCATGAAAGGCAGGAGACTTCCTCCTGCTTGATCTCAAAGACGCCTGCATTATGGCTGTCACAGAGGAGGCAAAGCTTCTGCAGTTTCACAATCGGTGGCTAAAAGCGGATGTATTGTCCACCTGCCTGAAATTCAAAGCTTTTGTGATTTGTACTAGACTTTAAAAAAAAAAGTCAGAATCATTTTTGCTAAAAAACCTCCAGTTGTCTCTTGAGCTAAAGCAGGTCGGCGTAACAACCCCCTCTGAACCTTTAACGTTAGACTTCAGATGCATCTTCATTCACAGGCTCAGAGGGTTTGTCAGGCTCTCTATCTAAAGAAGCTTGTCTCTGGAGTTATTGTTATCTTATGTTGTCTGTGTATGTGATGCCATGCTTCCAATAGGTTCACTGTCATAATCCTTCAGTTTGTACACAGGCGGGAGACGAGGTACGAGGTTCATTCAACTCATCTGTATAACTGTTTGTAAATGCTGGCTGGACAGCACCAGCATGGCCAGCCCTATAATCTTGAATGTCGCTGACTGACTGACTGACTGACTGACTGACTGACTGACTGACCAATCATATTTCCACCACAGGAAAATTTGAGAGGTGTGGAAGGGAGCTGTGATGGAACAGTGACTTAATCCTTGCTGCATTGTCTTTGAGGATTTACATCCAGACATTGACTGGGACGTTCAACATGCCCTGAAACACCCCACATGTAGAATTAATGCAGAATTAATCGACGACAAACTCTCCATCGCGGCCGTTTTCATCATTGACTCGACAGCTCATTCGATAAAATCAGCTACCAAAGGGGGCAGATCCTAGTCTCCCATAAAACTCTGTCTTTTCTGCGTCAGATACATCCGGCTCTATGCTGACCAATTCGCGAGGGAGGGCAGTGATGTCGTCACTGGAAAAAACTGTCATCTTAATTTGTCACGGTCTTGATTTAATGAGAGTCGGCCCATTTAACTCTCTCAAATTCATGCTGATAACCAGTGCTCCCCTCAGGATTGTGTCATGGGACCTGTGTTAGCTGAATCTTATCAGATTTAGATATACTTCCTGGTTACAATCCACTGCTGAATAGAGGGCCAATACTGACTCGTATATCTGTTTAATTTGGCACAGCAGTTTGAGTTCCTCCATTTTTTGTGGAGAAAGAAGCCGACTCACGGGACAGGACAGACAAAGCTGTGTGTCAAGTGAAGTAGTACCGTGAGATACTGAGAGGGAAGAGTTTGCTCATGACCAAAGGAAATCTCTCCCAAGAGACAGAATTCAACCAATATTAAAATGTTATATTCAGACAGAGAAGAAAAGATCCCCGAGTATATACCTTCTACTACTTAGTATTCAATATTACAAACACTGAATTAAATGTGTTTGTGTTCATATTTCCAATTTGGAGTCAAAGCAGAGATCTTTCCAAGGATAGAAAGCAATTTTTCATTGAATGTATTTAGAGCAGATCTATATCACTTTCTAATGGATATAACAGTTCACTCTCTTTAAGTAATGAATGGGCAACAACAACTGTCACTATGCTGCACAAATATAAATTAGTATTATGACTTCAGCCAGGGCTGTTTATGTAGAGCTGCGATGATAGATCTACTAGTTTCCCAGCATCCTGAGTTCAGGAGAATTTCACATCACAATCTCAAACTGTGTCCAAGCAAATTCTGCTTATTTCAGCTTTATAACAGCACGACTATCAATCTTCAGTCATTTCATTCTGGCCCTAAATGAACCAAGTGAAAAGATATTTAAAGGTGAAAAGGTATTTACATTGCTAATTCATCTGTTAGAGAGAGGCATGCAGGACTTTGTGTCACAAAAGTGATGGACCTTTGACCTTTGTCCCACCACTAACACTGCCCCGGCCAAAGAAAGGGTGGAATTAGTCAGAACCAATGAGAGAGGAGAGGGTGGAGCTAGTCTGAAGCAATGAGAGAGGAGAGAGTGCAGTTAGTCTGATCCAATGAGATGAGAAGTTGGAGTTAGCCTGAACCAATGAGATGAGAAGTTGGAGTTAGCCTGAACCAATGAGAGGAGAGGTTGAAGTTAGCCTAAACCAATGACAAAGGAGTGGGTGGAGTAAGCCTAAGCCAATGAGGGAGGAGAGAGTGGAGCTAGTCTGAACCAGTGAGAGATGAGAGGGGGAAGTTAGCCTGCACCAGTAAGAGAGGAGAGGGTGGAATTTGCCATAATTAATGAGTCTGAAAGTCTTAGTTTGAAGCATTGAAAAGGTCTGTTTTGAAAGCGTGTTTTCTTTTCCAAACAGTTCCTTCCCAGAATGCTCTGTGTAATAAACCGTATGCCGTGTCAGGTTATGGCGTAGACTGTAGTCATACAGTTATTTTCTTGAGGCAGTACATACCACAGTGTCAACTCAACTCTTATCAAACTTGCAGTGGAAAAGAAGAGTTTGGTTTGGCCAGCACTAATGTGGATGAAAATCCCTTGTATTTGGCTTGGGATGATGGCCTGCAGCTGTATGTAGTAAACCATCCATCTTCTTTACTACACAACACTGCCACACAGGGAGGGAGGGAAGGATGTAAACATGGGAAGAGGAATGGTTTTATAGGAAAGGATATACTGCCTCTTTCTCTTCCTCCTGCTCCCACTCTAATTGCAGGATCACTCAATCTTCTGTAGCCAGACTACCACACACATTCATGCACACTTAAAGGATGGACAGCAGCTCATGTCCACAGACAATGGATGGCTGCAGACTAGTGAATGGAGGCACATCAGTGAAGTGAAGAGAAACATCCACTACATTTCTTTTTATGTGCACCTACTCTCTTTCACGCTTTCTGCTCTCTCCCTTTTTCCTGCTTTCACGTATTCTTTAAGAGCATGTCAAAAGCTCCAGTTCTGCAGCATGACCAGCCAATCCTCCATGGTAAAAAAAAAAAAGTACCTCCTCAATTCTCTGTCAAGTCAACTGAGAGGTGTCACACAGCGTCATCCAGGGAACGTTTTGAATTTTTAGTGCCTTCCAAAGTCTGCTTTTTTTAAATCAACCCATAAATTGGATGTTTTATTTTTTTCCCCAAATAGGACAAAATGTGATATTGTGAGGGAAAGTGAAAGCCATATTCAGGTAAACTATATGGTTTACAGGTAGGAAACACTGGCTTCTCCTCTTCTTCCCTCAGGCAAGTTGCAAAATAGCACAGAATGAGAGTGGCCTGCTTGTTGAGGCAGAAAGCTGACCTGAAAGCACACGGCACAGATTCAGCCGGGCTGCTAAAGCATTTTTGGAGGCCTGTCATGGCGATGAAGTCAGCTGCTTGACTGAGGCCGTAAGGCAGGTAGCAGATGTTAGCAACACTAACAGGTTTAGCAGTGTAATAGCTAGCAGGTGGCAGGAATACTAATAGGTTCATCAAGACACTGGTGGCAGATGTTAACAGCTGACATGATGCCAGAAATCTTCATGTCAACATCTCATTTAATCCATGACTAAGATTTAAATTTTGTTCATATTTCAGGATGTTCTACCACAATTCAAATGCCCTTATACTGCTGACAACCTTTTGTGTTTTAGATATTCTTGAAAGAACAATCAATCAGTGATGAGACCATTTCATTCCTTTTCAGTGCATATCAGACAGTCAGAGTAAAGCTACTGGATGGATGTTGGTAGTCTCCCGAGTTTTCATCTAGCAAATTGCAGATGAGTCCCCAGATTAGAATTTAAAGGTGTCCAATAATTGATTTACCTCTACATACCTGTAAATTTTACAATATTCCAGCTATACTGATGTTTGTAGTTAGCATGCTAACATGCCAATATCTTCAGTATACTACGCTGTATATTACTGTAACTGCTAAACATCAGCATGTTAACGTTTTCATTATGAGCTTCAACATATAGCACCTTACAGCCTCACACATACTTTCTGTCATCTGACAGGACTGATACAGTTCTGTTTCAATCAGGCTGCTGCTCTGCTAACATGCTAATCCTGCTAGCCTCCTGTGTGGATACAGTGTTATCCTTGTTAAGACTTGAAGACTTTATTTGACTATGACTTAGGGTCAGATCTGACCAGAATTAGAGGAATAAACACACACACACACACACACACACACACATATTTCTTTGAAGGAATAACACCGTACTTTTTCCTAAATGTGATAAAATACAAGATAAATAAACAAATTAATAGAGCATTCTACAGTGTTGCAAGTCTTCTGAAAGCACTAATCAGAATTAGCCTGCGCACTAGCCAGATTTTAGCTGAATAAAGAAAGAATAAAGGTTAAGTCAGGGTACCTTCAGTGCACCAGCGTCTGCAGCAGATCCAGGGTCCACTCCAGTGATGTAGATCCCCAGCCCATACTCAGCACCACCCCTGATCATTAGGCCCAGAGAGCGGCCATCATCCATATTCAGGTTTACCTGCACGGAAGAAAGACATTCAGATCTCTCAGCTTTGTGAATAAACCAAACTCTTTAACGTAAAGATGATGTCATGATCTGCCCTGGAAGGAGTCTCTCTCTCTGGAATTTATGTTTGATGTTTGTTCCTGTTTCATTAACTTGTGTGCACTGTGTTCCCTCTGTCTTTCCTTGAGTCCTCATCAGTTCGTCTGTTGACTTTCCCTGGACTCTCCTCTTGTGTCTGTTCCCTTTTCCCTAGTGTTTCCATGTGCTTCAGTTTCTGTTTTGCTTGTCTTTTGGATTCTTTTAGTGGACAGCCTCACTGTTATGGACCCCTGCCTTCCTCATCTACATGTAAGTATGTGTAATAAGTCATTTGAACAGTATCAGCTCAGTGTCTGCATCTGCATTTGACAAATCATGTCTCAGTGTGGTGATTTAGCACGGTGTGTCAATCACAATCAGTGCATTTTGTCGTCACTACTACTGTGTTTTGTATATGCATGTCAAAGATATCACAAGTATTGATGTTTTTAGCATGGATGCCTTTCAAAACTGGCTTATAGATACATTTTTGATCAGTTTCACTTTGACATGAATCCCTTCAAATCCTTCAGCAATAACAGTTTTTAAACAAGACTTGGACTAACCCATAGTGTATGTCCGGACATAGTCATGGACCGCCTCTGGTCAAATCCTGATTTTACAACATTGTCTGACAAAATCACCAAACACATAAATGAAAGACAAAGACTGATCTGTGATTTCAGCTGGATTTACTGTAACATGATCAGAGAAAAAGTCAGAGGACACAGACTGTCTTTCTTTTTTAAATGATTGTTTTAGGCTTTTGCCTTTAATACAGTCTGAGAGAGAGAGAGAGAGAGAGAGAGAGAGAGAGAGAGATAAGATGTCACTAAGCAAAGGACCACAGGCTGGACTCAAACCCAGGCTGCCACAGGTTAAGGATTAAAAGTGCCAGGTGAGCTACTAAGGCAACCACCCGAGACAGACTATCTTTCTTATTTAGTGTCTCACACAGAGCACAGCCTCCATCTAGCTCCACAACAGTTTAGTCTTTATTTACTTCAACTTCACAACGTAACAGACTTTTATTAGGCAGGTTTTTATGTCTAACTCCCTCTGTTTGATATGTAGAGCTGGTTCTCTCTCTCTCTCCCTCTGTATTGCTCTCTCTGCTCAGTGTCTTATGTTTAATTATTCCTCTGCCTCCTTTAGTAATAATGATACATGCAATCAAAGCAGTTTATTTGCTGTAATAGAGGCAAGGCTCAGTGTATTGGAAGCACTCCTCCTCTTCCCTGCAGTTCCCTACAGCAGCTCTGTAGACTTATATTGCAGCCCCTGCTGCCAAAAACGGTCATGATGCAAATATTCAAGTGTAGTGGCGATGGCTGACTCTGTGTGACTCTGTGTTCACTGCAATGGTAGCTGCTAATCTGTGTGAACCAAAAACAGAGATTTAGCTATATAACATCCTTATATACAAGATGACCTGCTGCTTGGTTTGTCTAGTGTTCCTTCTGCAGTGTGCATAACTGCAGTAGCTTATCAGTGCATGCTGAAAACTCAGTTCCTTTGCTGCTTTTATTAGTCATTACTATATGATAACATACTTTTGTAGCAGCAGAATGGACCTTTGCTGCTCAACAGTGCACTTCATGTGGTTGATGCTGCTGTACAACATCTAAACTTGTATCTGTTCACCTCCACATATTTCTCAAATATGTATTTGCCACAAACACATGAACCAAACCTCATCCCATTTAAGTGAGACATCTCATTCAAAATATTCATGTATTACTACTGTATATAGTAATATACTCTCTGCAGGATGTCAAGCGCATGCTCAGAGGGTTATCACCAATTCTGTTTGATTCTTATGGACAGAACCTGCAAACACAGCCTGGGGGCAGTTAGAGTCTGGTCCAGCTGACATGAAAACATAGATTGCAGGTGATGTGGTTCTGGTCGATGAACCTTAATGCAAAGTTAAGTACTGAAAGTTGCTCACCAGTGAGAGGAAGCTGGAATGCAAGATCGTCAGGTGGACAGGTGGGAGAGGGAGTTGAGTCTGAAGGTGAAGCTCTCAATTTACCTACGGATCTATGTTCCACCTATCTCAAGACTTGAGTGACCCTGATCTTCTTTTTCCACAACTACCATGCAATTGATTATGGTAATCATTTACTATAGCCATTATTTTGCATATTTTATTTAATCATCTCTTGTGGAGATTCTGCAACTGATAATACAGGAGGACTTTCATTATTTTCATTATAGGAGAGCCACTCTAGAGTGTTATCTTCCATCACTGAATGGTCAGAGTGCTGAGTGCACTGCCTGTTATGGAAAGGAGAAGATTTTGATTGGCCACCACCACACCGAAGTGTCAAAGCTTCTGCCTCAAATGATCAAAACTATATGCCTCATACAACCACACTGTGCATCGCTGATCATGAGCCACTGAATACTGCTCTTCATGCTTTTACTGAATGCTTTTAGGAAAATTCACTTTTCAATATGTTGTGAGAAATAATACACACTAATATAGTGTGTGGTTTAGGTTAAGAGGATAGTTGACTAAGGACAATCACATGTGGACCTGCAGACTGTGTCATTATAAGGACAGATTGAACAATACTTTTCTGATATAATATGCATTCACAGTCCATCTCTTAAAAACCGTCAGTGTTTGTTTCTTTTAAGCATGATCTTCCTCCTTCACCCTGATCTTCATCCTTCACCCTCATCTTCCCCTATAAGGTAGTTATAGTCACCTAAACCACACATAGTGGTAACAGATCATAAAAGTGCTCAGGTGAGCACTCAAGTATTGTTTGTAATGGTTTTTGAAGAAATTGACTGACAATGTTGTCCTGTCTGTTTAGAAAGAGACTTGTTTCTCTACTAATGTTCACAGGAAAATGAATGAAAAAAGCTTGTCTAGATTCCTAATTCGATACTTGTGACAACATTAACCTGCTGCATTAATCAATTTTCTAGCACTTGAGACCAGCACAACATCGGACATATTATCGCCTCAGTTAGAAAAGAGTTGACTATCTACACATGCAGCAGGTACACAGCAACATTAGCATTCATTTGGACTTGTTTTTTCTCTCCACCACCAGCTCTGGTTTTGTCTCCAACAACTCCTGAGAGAAATATGTAACTCTTATACGTTCCCCAGCTAGTCGCTAACTTTACCTGTGTGCTGGTCAGTGATGGAAAGGAAGTGTACGCTGGATTTTATGGGCCATAAAACCAATGAGGCTTGAAAAGTTAGCGCTTAACAGAGCTGAGGGGAAATGTGGACTTGGTGAGAATTCTCTGTGACTTTGTCCCATCACGTTACACATAGTCATTAGATAATAGAGAAAATATTGATCAGTGTGGCTTTATATAATAGATAGTCTTTCCATTCACAATGTGTCATTTGTTGCACAGGCTAAAATTAAACAAAGCCACTGTTGAAATTCTGTTTTGGATGATTGTTCAATGTGCTGTAACTATCACAAAGTGATCCTGATGGAAACTGGAACAATTGTGAAAATCTAGATTCACTCAAAAAGTGTCCTTACAGATGACATGAAGGGCTAGTGCTACATTTCTCATACAAGAGAACAGTTCTAATAGACCCGAGTAATAAAATAAGACATATTGTATTTCAACAGACATATCTGGCACCTCACTGAAAAAGATTAATATCTTCTCCATATAAGAAGCCAAAAAATCATTTATATTGCATATGGCAGTGACAGCTTCTCAGACCTCTGTCCAAAAACTCCACTTCTCCCCTCAACCTTTAATTAGCTCTTCTCCAGGTCATCCAAGCTCATCTGAATAGAAGCAAATATAAGCAGTTTTCTGAAGTATCCTGCTGTACCAACATTTAATATAACAGGTGTAAATCAGCTCCTGAGCAGCTTTTAGAGGGATGATTTATCTGCATAGTTGCATTCTTAGGCACTCCCACCACATGCTTAGGCAGCAGTTTTAGCATAGTCCTGATTGCTACCAAATTGTCAGTGCATCATTATTGGATCAGGCTTACCAAAAGCTGTATAAAGCTTGGTGATAACTTGGTTTTCAAGATATTGATCAATGAACTTCAAAAGGGCGTGGCTCAACACATAAATAGACCAAAATGGGGGCACTATACAAATGCGAAAAAAAAGGGCCTGAAAGAACACAAATCAGACTGTAAATGAGAAAATGTTTGTCCAATCCTTACAAAACTCACAGGAAATGTTCCATTATAATGTCAATCAAATCAAATGTAAAAAACTATTTTGAAATTGCTCAATAAGAGGAACCACCAGCTCCAAACCAAGCCTCAACCTCTGAGACTGAAAAATGAAGCCAACAATGAAGTGCTGAAACCTGCAGTTCCTCTAATGACCACTAGAGTCTACCTCCAACAGTGAGTCAATCCCCACAGTTTTGGTCTCTAGAGCTTATTTCCTCCTTCATGACAACTGTTTATATAACTCACCTGTTTACTTTTTATTAAGGCTTCAAGTTATATAGAATTGAGGGTGTGGCCTCTTTGAGTGACAGGTGGGTGAGTGTATGTTTCCCACAAACCAGCATTCACCGAAGTCTCAGCTCTTTGTACATGTTTTAATTAGCTGGGAGTTAGGTGGAGTCGGACACTGCCAAGACGACGACGATGGAGTATCTCACTCATTGATTCAAATGAGTTTGTCTAATCATCACAAAACTTGGGGCGGGGGTACCACAAATCATTTCTATGTGTCTTTACAATATTTTTATGGGGCTTTTATTTTGGAACTGGGCTTTTTTGAGAATGGTAGCCTCTGTCCTAACGGCCTTGCTTACTCAAACATAAAGTGCATAGATTTGTGGAATTTAAAACACAGCAGTAAGATTAATTCTTACTTATTCAGTGTGTTGCTGCGTAGGCCTAACATTGGTAGATTGATGAATGGATATATATATATATATGCATATAATGAATGAGTAAGTTATAATGGAAACAATGTAATTGGATGGATGTGGGGACAGTGTAAAATGTACTGCGGGTGTCACAACCTAATTTACTATATTGTCATTTGCCTCTCATTTATATTGAGAGGTAAATTTTGTCACAACAGGGTTTCCTACCTATAGACTTTACTTGGACGGGCGGCCCAGGTATACTTTGACATTTCCTTTCTATGTTTTTTAATCGGTCAGAACGACGCCATCCACAATCGGTTAACTATTCTCTACTCGCTCCCCTGTACTGTTTCGTTCTGCTAACGCGCAAAGACAGAACTAACAGAAAGAGGGAAAGAGGGGGACACGTGGTGTTATGTTAGATGTGGATATAGAACACTCAAGTCAGTTCTTAATTCCAGTCGATGGTCAGTGAAGCTGCTGGCATAGGTAATGAGACAGCTGAGGCAGAGGCAGCAGGTCCTAGTGTGGTAAAAGGAATATGTCACTGAGGAATATTAAATAAATGCAAATGTTGTGTCAACATTCACCCCCCGCCCCCGCCCCCACCACCACAAGTATATTTCAGATTTGTGGGAATCGATGCACAATGAACAATATGGAGGCAAGTGTTGACAGTAATATGCAAGAAATGACTATTTTTATTTTCAGTTTCAGTAATAAGCACCAAAGGGTCAGAACCCAAAAATTGCTGTACTGTGGCTGTGTTTATTATCTGTCTTCTGTGGCTCAAACTGCTGTGAGCTGGAATGAGTTACAAACATGAAACTTGGCCTAATAACTGGAAATGATGTGCATGTGCTTCCCAAGAAATATGAGCCAAATCAACCACATGGTGGTGCTATAACTGAGGTTCAAAAATGCAATTTTGGAAAGGCCAGTCCCTCAACCATGTGTCTGATTGACTTGAAATTTGACACAACAGTCAAGCTCAATGTGCTCTACAAAAAAGCCTGAACCATACAGCACCGCCACATTGGATTTTTTGCTAATTCGCTTCCATTGCTCAATTTGCTGTGAACAGGAGCGAGCCAGCGGAATGAAAATAGGCACCATAATTAGAAATTATGTGCAATTGCTTAGTGGCCTCATGACATTAAAGGCCACCAGGATGGATATGGGGTTATTTTCGTGCCTCATTCTGAGCAGGCAGTGGGACTTTCTGAGCATGGACAAATACATATTGCAAACACACAATTATACATTGAAGAGAAAATATTTTTGAGCAAAGAATAATTTCCCAGAGCAAACAAAAATCTATTCTGTGCTCAATAAATGTATTTCTCCGTTTGCTATTATCCACATAGTGGCACAATAATCATGACTGTCACTCAGTTTTAGTCAGCTGTCCTCTCACAGATCTCTGCTTTGTGCTCACTCAACATGGTGCAGCGTTACAATGTGCCACAATACCAGCCAATCACAGACTTGGAGGAAGTAATCAAAACAATGATCTAGCAAAACCAGTTGTCGAGATGGAAATTCTAAAAATCATTCAGAAAGATAAAACTGGAAGAAGTCTGGGAAGTGATGGATTCACTAATGAATTCTATATGGAGTTCAGATACTTAGTCTCTCTCATCTTGTGAGGTTTTACAAACAGAACAATGGCCAGAAACATGGAATGCAGCAATCATCACCGTTATACCTAAACAAGGAAAAGACCCCCCAAAATGTTCATCATACAGACCAATATCCTTCTTAAATGTAAAGTTATTTACATCAATAATAGCAAATAGACTCTCACATATACTTCCAAAAACAATTAACTTAGACCAAACAGGCTTTGTCAAGGGCGTCTTTTAAGTGATAATGTGCGTCACACTCTTAATGTCATGCAACAAAATGAAGCAATGAAGCAACTAACTATCTATCAACTGTTGATATTGACGTTAGACCGCAAAAAAGCCTTTGACTGGGTGTCATGGCCCTTTATATTCTGAGTCTGTGAGAAATTTGGATTCTATCAAACCTTTTTCAAACTAATAAAATGAATGTATTATAAACCAAATGCAAGAGTAAGAGTAAATGGTACGCTTTCTAAAACCTTCACTTTAAAAAGGGGAACAAAACCAGGAGATCCATTATCGAAACAAATATTCACCTTATGTATAGAACCCTTAGCTGATAATATATGAAAAAATAGGGGGATAAAAAGTCTAACAATAAAAGATGAAAAACATTATACACAGATGATATCATATTGTATCTTACAGATATATATAACTCTCTACCTGTGTTACTAGATGGAATTACAAACTATGGTGGACTCTCTGGCTATAAGCTAAACTATAAATATACATATACATACTGCATATGCACACATAAGCTTACACACATACATACATAAATAATTTGTTTGTTTTATGTCACCATTTCATGTTAAATACTTAAATAATCTTCTCACCCTCTACAGAGGTGTTTACAGGTGCATTTGTGTACGTATGTGTATAGGTGTGCATGTTTGTATTTGTATATGGGTACCTGATAGTATAGATACATAGAACATGGAGATACACAGCATGATCAGTAACAACTATACTGTCGCTTACCCTATTGTGTTATGTATTCACTGTGTTATGGATTGAAGTGGGAAAAAAAGTTTAAATAACAAGAAATCTATAATGTTTCATTGACATTAACTAAAGTACATAAAAACTGCACAGATGGGGATGTCCAGTAGTGTAAATGTGACAAAAGTATAGAGGCACTTGAATGTAGTCTCTAACATTTCTGTTGTGTTGTAAAGATTAGCTATTTTTAGCAATTTTATTTTTAGTTATATTTTAACTAAGAGATCAGTGTGTAATGGTTAATGATGAACTATCTGACCAGAAAACATGGTAACAGGTGTATTTTTCAGATCACTGAATTTGAGTAAATCTTCTCTTGAGGGGCAGCCTGTCTCAGGCCTGTGGTGGGTGACTTTGCTGTGGGATGACTCAGTCTTTGAAAACTTCACGACACCAAAGGTCATGATGACAATGACTAGAGAGAGCCATATTCCAGTCCTGAACTGACTATTGTCAGACATGAGTGGGAGGACAATTACTGAAACCTTGGTAACATCCCGGATAATAAATTGTTTTGAATCTCTTTTGATTTAAATTTCAAAAATCCTGCAGCAGTATCTTTTTTTTCCATAGACAAATACTCCCTTATAAAGTCTACACTGCATTTATGTCTCTCTTCTTCTAATGTTTCATTTGTGTTGAATTGTACGGTGCATCACACCTTCTACACCTGGACCTTCTTTTTCTACCTCGCCACAACAAAACACACAGACACAAACCGTTCTTACCGTCCTCTCCTCCATGCCGGGCCCTAGCCTCTGGTTTCCCTCCTGGCTGTCGGGCGGTGGAGATACACTCCGGCCCTGAGGGTCCACCCAGCTGTACACGTGGTTGGTAATGTAGCCTCCAGGGATGCGACCCATAGAACACACTGACATCGCCAGTTTCTTGCATCCCTTCAGCACCTGCATCAGGAGAGGAGGGTGTGGTTATGGGTACATACAGTAGACCTCACGACCTCATGAAGAGCAACTCAACACCCTCTGAAATCCTGTTACAGATGAACCCCAAATTTAAAGTGTCACCTTACTGCAGTGATGTACAGGTGTATGCCAGAATATCAGTACACCTTGCCGTTACTGTTGGGCGTGAGCACACTTCTGTCCACACCCACTACAGCCATCAGTGATGCTGGGTGTGGTCAGAACTATAGAAGGGGGTAGTGACACCAACAAGACAGAAGAAGAACTGGGGGAGTCCGGGCACCTGTTCAGGGTTAGAACAGCGATAATAGCTCAGCAGATAACTGCATGTTTCAGGGGAAATCTTTCAAATGTGGATACAAGTTCTAAACTTGGCACAAATCCTCTCTTGGATATTACTCTTTTGATAAAAACACATTAGCCACTCAGAAATTCAAGATGGCCGCCATACCCAACATAGCTGACATTTCTGGCAAGGAAATGTCATTTTTTGCAATAAATTCACCCACAATTTTCCCATATGAATGATCTGAGGTGTCAAATCAAACATTTTAACAAGGTAGAAGGTGAAATTTAGTACACTGTAAAAAATGAAACCAGTGAAAATTTGAACAGTTTGCCTACATTTTACAAACTAAAAGACCTGCTGAATTAGAACAATTGTAGCGTGGGACAGGTCAAAAACCTCGTCAGCATGAAAATAATTTAAATAATTTATAAATATAATTGACAATAAGAGTTGTGGATTTGACGTCCTCATCGTCAAAAACATAGGATTCAATTGCAAATTCATTGAAATCTGTCCGCAGGGTAAAACTCTGAGTTAAAATATGTGTTTATGTGCTGGAAAAGGTGGCCATGTTGGAAAATGGCAGCCTTTTGAAATTTCAAATGGCTAATGGGATTTTTAATGGCCCCATAGGAATAAACAAAACCAATTTTGATTCTTGTATCCACAGATTATTACAGTTATCTGCTGCACTATAATAAACTGAAGGTTACAACCTTAAATTAACACAGTTCTCACAGTTTGAGCGCACTGTACACTCCACCCAAGTATGATTGATGTACTCGCATGCAGAGCAGCAACTTCCTGCATGTACATACAGGATATTTGGGTGCTGTTCAGGAGGATATTTTAGTCTGCCTTTCTGCTGCAAACTGGGTCTGGTCTACGCCTTTTCCCCGACTATATCTGTGATGGATGATGCTCTTCCTGCAGCTCTCCCAGATATGTCACCATTACAGTGGCACAACAGCTTTTTGATGGGACATGAAAAGTTCTCCATTTTGTGTGACAGCTCAGTTATTTCTGTTTGGAGAGGTATGAGGACAGATGAAGGAAAGCTGCTGTGACAGGTGATCAGTCTCTAAGACGGAGTAATTATAGATAATTAAACAGTTGGCTTTATGGTCCCAGAGCAGGGTGTCACAGGTCCGACAGAAGACAGTGGCAGTTATTTCTACTCGTTGATGAATGGAAATGGGCTCACTGGCAGAGAAGGTTAGACACGTGTTGATGTGAAGGTTTTAGGTCTGGGTGTTGAAGATGAATGACTCATACAGTCTTCAGACACCAGGGACTTAATGTGAAATAAGCAAGAACACTGAAATGCAAATTACACATTAGTTAACACAAATTATATCAACCTCAACCAACCACACAGCTGCTCTCGACTGTTTATATGTGATTAGTACAATTAACAGATGGGTTTAATTATTCAATCATATTTACGATGGTTTGATTGCTTTTATGTCCAACCACTTTATGAATCAACTGCGGCAGGGTGGCAGGGTGGAGAGCCAGCCATCATAGAGACATTATGTAATGGCCATGACTCTACGTCATTTTACACTTCAGATTACAGCTAGAAAAAAATCACTGTTGTAAATCATCCATAATTTAGCCAGAGTGAACTTTAATAAGGTGCTCAATGTTTTATCAGGTTGCAGCAGCACACGCAACAGAAGCTTAAAGAGTCTGTAAAGCTAATTTGTGGATTTTTTTTTTATAAACACAATTCAAACCTAACTTGACGGAGGGACACCTCGCCCTCTCGCTGTGTAAGTTGGCGCCCGCTACCCACCACAAGCTGGAGAATTTTGGGCTTTGGCATGCAACGTTAAGATTACCAAAACAACCAGCTGTAACATCTAGCAGCAGCAACAGCAGCCTATGAACAGTATGCGTAGTGGTTTCATACCTAACCTGTTTGCTTTGGTTAAAACAAACTCAGGCTTCTATGCACAGATACTGAAGCCTGGTGCAAACCAAACACACAGTCACAGCAACCTGTTCCTTTGACTTTTAATCAAAGAACCAGACATTTTAAAATATCAGAAATGCTCAAAGAGGAAGTCACACATATCGTGTCCTGTCTGTTTGGAACAGTAAATGTAGACGTTTTCAATAACTGTTGTGTAACAACTGGATCCTCCTGGAAGTTCTCAATCATACTGATAGAGACCTAAATGCTTCAGTGTGCTGTAAACAAACTAGCTCACATGAAGTCATTTCTGTATCACCTCAAAAGGCAAATACGCAGATATGGTGAAACTGTACATGTGAGTGAAATCTTCAGAGAGCCACCAAGTCTCCTCTACACAGTACAGTGTCCATATGTAGTAACTGCAGAATTATGAAACTTTTCTATGGTTATGTGTTGTGATTTTGGGACTTCAGGACCCGAACCCAGACAAAACATGGTACAGGTAGATGCTGTGAAGGTGCCTTAATAAAAGAGGCTGTCCAAAACTTACAAGCAGACAAGCAGGAAACTAAACTCAGGTGATCCAAACTCAGGTAATCAGGAATGGAACACCGCTCCCCTGTGTCATATTCATCCAGCCATCACAACCTCCTCCTGTCGTGGACTTTGTCTCTTTATACTACGTCACCACACTTTTTCCTTTGCGCCCATCATAATTACTGTGGCCACTAGATGTTGCCTGGCAACAAAAGTTAACTATGAGTCATAATAACCCGCTACACAGACGACCTATATATTATATATTATATATTATATATTATATATTGTATATTGCACATATTACAGTCTCATCCAAAGAGTCATTTCAGGGGCAGATCAGGACAGTTATATTTAGGCTCTCACAGCATTTAGTTCAGGTTAGAAAGATCCTGGTCTGGTTTAATACAAAAACAAGTCCAAAGTGACTTCAGACACAAAGTCTTGCCTTAAAGTTATAATCTGAAATCTGAAATCTTTTCCACATTAAAATGTCTAAAAACAACTAAATCTTTGTTCTATGTGTTCTTGAGTTGTGTTCTTACATTTTCACAAATGTTTCCATCAATTCTCCAACCACAGAGTGTTTGTCTGACAGGACAGAAGCTCAACATTGACTTTTATTGAGTTTTAAGTCACATACACTTTTGACACCTTGGTGGTTTTCAGCTCTATATTTGAACCAGATGAAGGATTTTAGTCGTCGGACGTCTGGATCTGAAGTTATCAGAGAAACAAGCTGAGGAAATGTTAGACAGCTCAGCTCCCAGCTGCTGGAGACGTCCTGTCCTGTGTCACTGAAGAGCGTCTGTGAATCTGAGTTTTAAAGTCAAACTGCTTTATTCAGTGTGTCCACTGGTTTTAATCCCTGGTGTGTGTGTTATGGAGAGGAGGACACTCCTGTGGATAATTCAGCTGCTGGTAAAAACCTGCTGAACGTCTGGTTCAGAAGTTATCAGAGAAACAATCAGAACAAAGGTTAGCATCAATCTCAGCACCAACTCTTCCCTGAGTCTCTGTCCTCTGTACAGCGTCGCTCAAACACTGACTTTAAATGTCAACCTGCTTCATTCAGTGTTTTTAACAGTTAGAATCACTGGGTCTATTTGATTTCCTGAACCACTCACACTGAAGGAATGCAAATCGGGAGGAGCTTACAGTGAAGGTGGTGAAGACAACAACTCCCATGAGACCCCTAGAGGCAGAAGTTACAGACCGTGTGTTTAACCGAACCACAGATTCTGGATGTTAACCCCGGTCTCTCTCTCTCACTTTGTACACCCACCATCCACCCCAGCCACTTACTGGTGACTCTGCTGCTGGTAATAAATAGTAGCACTTGAATCATTCATTCATTCATTCATTTAAAAACTACGCTGCCTCTGAACAGTGACAGAAGTAGTAGCAGAAATTAAAATCCTTTTCTCTGTGTCACCTGCAACTGATAAATCAGAGCGTAAAGTGGGTGTGATTGTTGGATTTTTCAGTTTGGAAATGTGTTTCTACAGCATTTTATTTCACTTTAGCAAAGATCTGAGAAGCAGAGTGATAAAGCATTTATTGCTATGGTCATGTCATTATTATCGTCAGTACAGTAGCTGTACAGTGAGGTCAGAGAGGTGAAGACCCTCATATCATTTATTAGCCCCTCTGCGATTTTACAATTCAGTGGCAAAAGCAGCAGGAACAAAATGCTGCTAATTATGTGCTGACTCATTATCAGTCATTATATTCATTATAACCCATTATCAATTGTTTACTTCAGCTTCCTCATATGTGTCCTCTAAGACAGAGATCTGAAGCATTGGATTCGATTTCCCATCATTACCTCTGACATCACACAGTAAAGACAAACAAGCCATTAAAGGACGTACCCACCATTACAGTGTCTCCTCTACCCAATTATAGCCCTGATAAAAATGTAAAGTAACAGGCTCCTCAACACACTCAGATAAAAAGAGCGACCCAGATAAACTGGAGGGTTGGCGATGGTAGTCTGCAACTAGAGCTTAACTAACAAATAACAGACAGCAAATGCTGCGTGACAAAGAAAGTGTCCTCCGGTCCATTCACTTTGTTCAGCGTTGTATCACAAGAGTAAATTAGAGGTTGAGGCAGAAGTAGCTGCTTTCTATTCTGGGCCCAGCATTTCTGCAGGCTCAGAGCCATTCAGAGATAGAAAGAGGCAAAGATCAGCCCCGTAACCGGCAGAAACCAGTGACACTCAAGAGCAATTTGGGCTATATATGAATCCCCACGGTGCTCCAGCCGGGATGGAGTGGGTGGACGAGGAGCTCTCAGTGGGTCTTGCATGGAGCAGGATGGGTAGGTGGATGTGGAGAGGATGTGAGGGAAGTGTTGCTATGATAAAGGTGATGGATGGGTTTATTTTTATGCCGAAGGAGAGGAGGTGATGTGCAGGACAAGAGGCCAATGCAGACATCAGCGCTAGTCCCCCAGTCTACAGGGGCCACTCTGAGGGCCCTTCACTGTGACTGAACCGCTACTTCACCCTCAAACCATCACTTCTACTGAAGTCTCTGCAGGTTTATTCTCGGCTTTTTCTGGAGATGGACGTACGGCCCCGAGCAGAGAAGAGTGTGTGTGTGTGCGTGTGTGTGTGTGTGTGTGTGTGTGTGTGTAGAGAAGTCGACCAGTGAAGCAGCAGTACAGAGTAGCACAGGCTCTGACAGCTGTATCCTCTCTGACTGTAAACACATACAGAGGTAAACAAAGGTTGTGTAATGTTGTGTTCATGTGCGTTTGTGTGTGTGTGTGTGTGTGTGTGTGTGTGTGTGTGTGTGTGTGTGTGTGTGTGTGTGGAGAAAGCGCTTGAATTAGGATCAGGGGTTAGAGAATGCATTATTTCAGTGAGTGTCCTCACAACTATAGTAACACCAACGTGCGCGTGTGTGTGTGTGTGCATGGGTTTGTGTGTTCGTGTGTATGTGTGTGTGCGTGTGTGTGTGTGTGTGTGTGTATGTGTGTGTGTATGGAGGAAGTATATTGAGTTAAATTGACTGTCACTTCAAATCTCCTGAGCCAGCTGCTTTCCTTTACTTGTTCATTTATCACAGTTACTGCACCTGATTCTCTCTCTCTCTCTCTCTCTCTCCCTCTCTTTCCTTTGCAGTGTCTCTCTCTCCGTCTCTCTCTCAAACAAACAAACACACATTCCCGCGTACATAAATGTGCATGTACGTATTAAAGTAAGCTTCTGCATTTAGCCCTGCTCCTCCACATCAGGGGGCTGATTCCCGTCGGCCTCTCCCGCGCACTGATGCCTGTTATCTAGAATATGCACTTTGAAAAATGGAGAGCTGTGTTCAAGGACACTTGACAACAGTAGCATCCAGCAGTGGAGTTTTGATAGGGAAAGCAGCCAAAGGAGCTGAGCAGTCAACAAGGTTTGTTCTGTAACGAGCAGTCACATGATGTTGGCCTTATCAAACTGACAGCAAAGGATACCCTCACCCACTGAAATACTTCCTCCTCCTCTTCCTCCATGGAGCAATGTGAGGCAGAGCTGCTGAAGGCCTGATGGGATTGATGTCATTATGTAATCTTATTTTTCCACACACATGTAGAATGAAGCAGTTATTGCTTAATTAAAATTCGCCCTTTTTAATTTGGCATAACCAAATGAAAAAACAGATGCTGAGGAGCTGTGAGGCCAAAAGTCTTTTAGTTTCTGTAAATGTATTTGTTCAGCATGGGACTACTACATCAAACTATATCAGTAAATATATGGCTCAAAAAAGTTTCTTTTTTTTTTTTTTTGTCCTCACCTAAAAAAGTCATGTTTGATAACAAAAACTAGGCCAGAACCACAAGGCAGAGATTCAAATGCACGACTCAGACACAAAAATAGGTTTCAAAAGTCTCATTAGTCTGCAAAAAGGGTTGTTACTCGAGAGAGCAAACAAACACAGGAACAACAATCCAAAGGAATCAGCTGAAGCAAGGTCAAACAACAGAGCTGAAGTCACAAAGCAGGAAAACAGACTGGAAACGGATGGAACTCTTGTCACTTTAGGAACAAAGTCAAACTGGCACAAGAGGAAGAGAAGACAGACTAAATAAACCAAGAGAGGGGACAACGTGCGTATAAATCCTAACTGTGTGTAATTCAGCGCCACATGGTGCTTAAGTTTATTTTTCATAGAACTGCTATCATGCATGTCTCTTCCTTTGAATACTATTTGGCAATGACATACATTTTCTCTTTATAGTCAGTCATCAGTCATTTTCCTGTGAAAGACTTCGCATGAATAGTGTTGGACTCTGTCACCTCATGAATATACCTGGAAGAATTTACAGGTCAGACTCTTCCAGACCTGCAAAGCTCCATGACTAAAACACAATCCACTTGTGTATTACAACAGCGATGAATGCCACAAGAAAATGGTAACACATGGCTATTGCATTATATATTATTACATATAAGCATATTCCGTACAGGGACGGGACGAGGACGACCAAAAAACCACAACATTCTGTTGATGTCGATGATTTAGCTCTATCTTGCTTCCTGTTATGCATATTAGAGGACAGTTGTTCGACAGTGTCTTTGGCATTCTTCATGTACTTGTCTTCTTTCTTTGTGATGTCTCTCCAATAAATGGTTCAAATGAAATGATTGTCATCAAGTTAATTTACATTAAATGTCATATTTCCCCTGCCATACAACTTCTCAACTCCATTACACATTTCTCCAGTCTCCTCTCTGCATTATCAATGGAGCATAAATATGAAGAACGCAAAGATGGTTCCAGTATTTCTTGGTAATGACGACACAAAGCTCTGGTAACGCATAGAACAAAAGTAAAGATCTTTCCAATGTTTTTGTTCTATTACAGAATGTATACAGTAGTTAACTCTGCTGGAGGCTGGATGGCAACTGCTTATCAGTGTTTGTGCCAATGTACCATCGTTTATGGTGGTTAGTGAAATCCGGCCATAATACCATTGGCTGCCAGGTTACTCTGAGGCAGACACTGCGCTGGAATTTGGGGACATGTTAACCACCTGAAACTTTGCAAGCTTCATTCAAGGATGGTGGCCTTTCATTCCCGGTACAGGCTGCTGAGGAGCTGCAGCCATTGCATGTTGAAAATGCTCAGATTCATATCTAGGAGGAGGTTCAGGACTATGTAAGAGTATGAACCCCCAGCTTTATGGTAGTGTAACCTTAATTATTGTGCAAATTTGGATCATTTTAATTATAAGTTTACCAGATTAAATTGTGTTGTATATTAAGTGGTGCAATATTATTTGAATTTATTATATTATTAATAAATTTTACCTCATTGAGTTTATTATATATTTTGTTATCAGTTGCAGTACTTCATTATTTCATATACATTTGAAGGTGTAACATTGAAGTTGGTTATTAACAACCTCTTTAGTGTGGAGCACTTTTGGTCCTCACCTGCCATTGTCTATGAGTTACACATGTCCTGCTAAGAGAGCAGAATAGAGGTGAGTCAACTCTCCTGCTGCAGTGATGGTGACTGTAGAAGACAGTTAAAGAAAATTGTAGCCCGCTTGTCACCCACAGCCCAGAGAGACTGGAGAACACTACTGACCAAGACATAAGAGTCCCCAAATCAAATCCGAACAGGAGGAGCAGATTTTGTTGCTTAGACCCTGGCAGGAAGTAGATCGCCATGGAACGAATAAGGTGCTTCCAAAAGGAAGGAAACTACCCCCAGAGTCCAGACACTGGTGGTGGTGGTGAGGAAAGGAGCTCAAGGACGGAATATCTTCATGAGAGAAAAACTTCTGATTGGAGGGTTTGATTGGAGATTGTCAGGCTTCCACAGTTGAGCCAGTGAAGGAGTGGAGGTGAGTCACAAAACCTTCACAGTGCTGAAATGATCACGCTCACATCACTGCAGTTGCAAGTGCATTGTGGTGGCAGAAAATAGAGGAAAGAAGTGGAGTAGAAGATTCTGGGAATAAAAAAAAAATTTGTGCCGGTAGACGCAAAACATTTAGAATTGCAAACCATTAAACAGACAGATTGGACCAATGAAATCAATCCAATCCTATCACGCATGAAGTCAAAATCAATGATGTGGTTAAAAACGATGAACTAAACAATAAATTACACAAGGCTTCCAGCCAGGCACAGAAAGGAAGTGGAAAGTAGATCTGAAACCAGTCTCTGATGAAACAGAGTTCCTTCACAAGCTTAAATACCTCAAGCTGCTCTCTGCACCTGAGGACGACCACACCCTCTTCCCTGCTGCTCCCCTTTGTCTTATCATCAGTGACTGCTAAGAAGACACCTTTCTGTTGCTGGTAACGATTGACTCTAAACACAGCGGGAGCTTCCTGCTTCGTAGTGACGTGTCAAGTTAGAAACCTCTGTTTGCTCTGTCCTCCGCGACTCCCCTTAACTGCACGCTGACCAGAGTGGCAAGCACAGTGCACTGCAAATCACATCCTGTCTGAAAACACCATGAGACACGTGTCTCTGAACTCCTGGGGGACGTCCTTTCTTCAGCTCCACCACAGTTTACTGGCCATTTCTGACATTAGTTCTGTTTAACAGATAAATGAAGAAGAGAACGCAGAAGAACAGAACACCAGGTCAGCTCCCTCCAACAGTGAAGAGGGCTGCTGTACATAGACGCTTGTCAGCAAGTCGAAGGACAGACCATAATACTGTAGGCAGAAATACTTCTTCTTGGTGGTACGTTCATTATTAGAAGCCAGACAACACAAGTGTGTAACTATCTTTTTTTTTTTTTTTTGTAACTATTTGCAAATGTTAGCTAACACATGGAATGCTAATTTTAAATGCTAACGGCTAAAACATTATACTTGTATAAGCTAGTTATCTATGAAGTTATATCTGTTTTAATATAATTATATTAATCTGTGTTTCTGTTCGTTCAGCCCAGTGTGACAGTCGGTTCTGTTTGTTTTCTTTTATATTTGTAATTACAGATGTGTATGAAAGATTTCATTGTGAAGAGGGGTGCTTTAAAGAGAGGACAAGACACATGGAAGACCCGTCCTCAGAGAGGGAAAGAAACTGCTGAGGTGAGAGGTGAGGTGTGAAGGTATGTTTTGATTATCATACCCATTCAGGAGCATCATCATTGCACTTTTATTCTTAAAAAGAAAAAGAATCACTCATCATAAATTGCCTGTTTGCTTTCTGAATATTTTTATGAAATGTTAAGCAAATTGTGCAGTTTTCATATAAGTGCAGCCCAGAGGGCAGGAGCTGCTGCTGCTGCTGCTGCTGCTGCTGCTGCTGCTACTGCTGCTGCTGCTGCTGCTGCTGCTACTGCTAGTGCTGCTACTGCTACTGCTGCTGCTGCTGCTGCTACTGCTACTGCTAGTGCTGCTACTGCTACTGCTGCTGCTGCTGCTGCTGCTGCTGCTGCTGCTGCTGCTGCTGCTGCTACTACTGCTAGTGCTGCTACTGCTACTGCTGCTGCTGCTGCTGCTGCTGCTGCTGCTGCTGCTGCTACTGCTACTGCTGCTGCTGCTGCTGCTACTGCTACTGCTAGTGCTGCTGCTGCTGCTGCTACTGCTGCTGCTGCTACTGCTACTACTGCTGCTGCTGCTGCTGCTGCTGCTACTGCCGCTGCTGCTGCTACTGCTAGTGCTGCTGCTACTGCTGCTGCTGCTGCTGCTGCTGCTACTACTGCTAGTGCTGCTACTGCTACTGCTGCTGCTGCTGCTGCTGCTGCTGCTACTGCTGCTGCTGCTGCTGCTACTGCTACTGCTAGTGCTGCTACTGCTGCTACTGCTGCTGCTACTGCTACTACTGCTGCTGCTGCTGCTGCTGCTACTGCCGCTGCTGCTGCTACTGCTAGTGCTGCTGCTACTGCTGCTGCTGCTGCTGCTGCTGCTGCTGCTGCTGCTGCTGCTGCTGCTGCTGCTAATGCTACTGCTAGTGCTGCTACTGCTGCTACTGCTACTGCTACTGCTGCTACTGCTGCTGCTGCTGCTGATGCTGCTACTGCTACTGTTACTACTGCTGCTACTGCTGCTGCTGCTGCTGCTGCTGCTGCTGCTACTGCTACTGTTACTACTGCTGCTGCTACTGCTGCTGCTGCTGCTACTGCTGCTGCTGCTGCTGCTACTACTGCTACTACTGCTGTTGCTGCTGCTGCTACTGCTACTACTGCTGCTGCTACTGCTGCTGCTGCTGCTACTGCTGCTGCTGCTGCTGCTACTACTGCTACTACTGCTATTACTGCTGCTGCTACTACTGCTGCTGCTGCTGCTGCTGCTGCTGCTACTACTGCTGCTGCTGCTGCTGTGCTGCTACTACTGCTGCTGCTACTACTGCTGCTGCTACTGCTGCTGCTGCTACTACTGCTACTACTACTGCTGCTACTGCTGCTACTACTACTGCTGCTGCTGCTGCTACTACTGCTACTACTGCTGCTGCTACTGCTGCTACTACTACTGCTGCTGCTACT
This sequence comes from Seriola aureovittata, assembly GCF_021018895.1. Taxonomy (NCBI): domain Eukaryota; kingdom Metazoa; phylum Chordata; class Actinopteri; order Carangiformes; family Carangidae; genus Seriola; species Seriola aureovittata. Next base: position 1,609,059 of record NC_079368.1, on the reverse strand, counting down.
ACTGCTGCTGCTGCTGTGGGAGACAATCTTAAAGAGATCACCAGACATTACACAGAAAACAGACTGCTCCTCTGACGTTCACTGCAATGTCAGATGATTCAGATAAGGCCGACATCGACCTTGAAAACAGCAGAGACAAGCAAGGAAGAGAGCATAAGTAATGTTTTAATCTCAAAGTTTTTTGATGTGTAGCACTGAAAAAATGTTCAAGGATTCTGGTTAATTTCAGTCTGGCCTATTGTGGCTCTATGGGTCATGCTAACTTTGGACGCTCCTCCTCTGTTGTCTGACTTAATACATGTTGACCAGGTCAGCCGTCAGGTTGTCCCGGATGGAGCTCCTGAATGCAGTGTGCAAAATCATCATCCCAGGCGGCTAATTTCAAATAGTTTTGTTTGTTTTGTTTGTTTTTTGGAAAGCTGCGGGAGCTTGGTCTAGTTGCCCTGACATACATACTTAGCACAATGTTTTGCACGACTCTTTTAAAGTGCAAAGTTAACCCACAGTTAATCCATAGAGCCACAATAGCTGCAGCAAAAGGACATACATCAGGTTGAAATAAACCACAATTATCCTTTAAGACTACAAACTACTGTTTGTTTTTATCCACATTTACTGACCCTGCTTAACTTTATGACCCTTGTACATTTGTATGGTTGTATTGTAATGCTCACCAAAGCTCCACCTTTGTGTGTGTGTGTGTGTGTGTGTGTGTGTGTGTGTGTGTGTGTGTGTGTGTGTACTTTTCTCCTTAGGCTTTTGTAAATAAGGTGATTTGTTCAACTTTTTATAGTTGAACCTAACGTTTACCAACTGTAACCAACTTGAAACTTGTTCCAGATGTGAGTATGGAATCCCTGTTTAGCGGAGGAAAATGAAGAAAATGATAATGATAAAGATAAAGATTTAATGTAACAACAGCGTTGCAGTGTTTAATCATTAGACAGCTCTAATAAGGGTTTTTAATGACATCCTCCTGGCAAATGATTCTGGGGATTATGTGATTCTTGTCCCGCTGGACTTGACCGCAGCATTTGATACAGCGGACCACAATATTTTAGTAACTAGGCTGCAGCACCTTGTTGGAATTTCTGGTAGTGCTCTGGAATGGTTTAGGTCCTATCTGGCAGACAGAACCATGTGCGTAAACCTTGCTGGTTGTGAGTATTTTGGGGTTCCACAAGGCTCAATCCTAGGGCCGTTGCTGTTCTCCCTATACCTGCTTCCTCTGGGTTCTATTCTCAGAAAGCACGGAATCGCCTTCCATTGTTATGCTGATGACAGCCAAATGTATGTGCCACTGAAAAAGAAAGATGCCTTCTCTCTGATTCCACTTCTAGCATGTCTTGATGACATTAAAGCCTGGATGGCTTTAAACTTTTTGAATTTCAATGAGAAAAAAAACAGAAGTGATGGTGCTTGGTCCCAATAGTTCATGTGATCCCCCTCCTGTTGATTTGAGCCCTCTGGCATCGTATGTGAAGCCAACAGTTTCTAACTTGGGTTTTAAAATGGACAGTAATTTTAAATCAGACCAACAGATTAGCGCTGTTGTTAAGTCCAGCTTTTTCCACCTTAGGCAGCTGGCAAAAGTGAAGCCAATTCTTGCACGAGAGCACTTTGAGACAGTAATCCATGCCTTCATCACATCACGGCTGGATTACTGTAACGCACTTTATTATGGAGTCAGTCAGTCCTCCCTTGCACGTCTCCAGTTGGTCCAAAACACGGCCGCTCGTCTTTTAACTGGAACACGTAAGAGGGAGCACATCACCCCCATTCTGGCCTCCCTCCACTGGTTGCCTTTTAGAGTTCATTTTAAAATTCTTTTATTTGTTTTTAAATCCCTAAATGGTCTGGCCCTACCCTACCTCTCTGAGCTGCTTCACCCCTACGCTCCTGCCCGGTGCCTCAGGTCAGCTGATCAGCTGCTCCTGGAGGTACCGAGGTCTAAGCGGAGGCTCAGAGGAGACAGAGCTTTTTCTGTTGCTGCTCCCACTTTGTGGAACGACTTACCTCTCCACATTAGACAAACTCCCTCACTGTCCATTTTTAAAACCCGTCTAAAAACCTACTTTTATTCCTTGACTTTTGATCCAGCATGAGACGGCATTTGTTTTATTGCTTTTATTGTTTTTTATTTGCTATTTTATCGTTGTTTTTATGTTTTTATGTTTTTATGTTATTATGTACAGCACTTTGTATCAGCTTTGGCTGTATTTAAAGTGCTCTATAAATAAAGTTGAGTTGAGTTGAGTTGAGTTGAGTGTAATACAAATAAAGAACAAACCAAACTAGGTTTTGGTAATGCCCTAACAGTAAAATTAAATATACTTACACTTTTCTTTCTTTTAGAGCTTCCTAGAAGCTCATCTTACACCTCAAGTTCAAGCCCACATTCCAGCGAGCTGTGTATTCCTGCATGCTCAGACACGGTTAGAAAAAACCTGATGATAATCAAAATTGTTAAGTTTTAATAAGAATTTATTTCAGCTGTTTGTCTCTGTGTCTCTGTGTGTCTGTACAACCACTTGTGTAAATCTAGTAGCATGGTGGAGCAGTTGGACCCTCACAAGATTAATGTGATCATAGGTGTGTGTGGCTCCTGTACATCATGTCAAGGACATCTGACTAAAATAAACAAATGTTATTGGTAAAAAGTTCATGTATTAGAAAAATTATAATTGTAAGTAAAATGTTGGCTGGGTACTTTTGTACTGAAACAGAGCTGAACTAATTCTCAAATGATTGCTGTGGTACTGTGAAATGCCATGTAGACTGCAGTTCAGCAAGTCTCAGTGTTTATGCTTATTAATTACAGTTCATCATATATGAACTTCTTGGTTGAATTTTTATAATGTTTTATATTACATCTCTTATCATGTTGTTCACGAATTGAAAGAACTGAGGAGGTCAAAACACCAGCAACACTTGCAGTAAGCGGAAGAATTTTATTATTGGACCAACATGAAAGAACTGAGCATTAAATGGGTTGGGTGCCATGTGGAAAATCATTTCAGCTTGAAAGGTTACCAATTGTCAGAGAAATGTCTTGATGTCATGTTGTGTTGCAGGAACTTTGAAGAAAAAGTAAATGTATTCAAACAATGGTCCCCAGTTGCTGATTCCTGAGTTAGAGCATTGAATAATGGCCAGAAGTGTTTCCACAGAACATTATGATGTCACAGTGAAGTTGACCTTTGACCATTTGGATATAAAATGTCATCAAGTTATCATTTTATCCTGTTAGACATTTGTGTTAATTTGTGTCATATTTAGGGTTATGAGTTATGGCCAAAAATATATCTTGTGAAGTCACGGTGACCTTTGACCTTTGACCACCAAAATCTAATCATTTCATCCTTGAGTCCAAGTGAATGTTTTTTTTCCAATTGCCAACTGCCCAGGCTGAAAAATGAAGCCAACAATCAAGTGCTAAAACCTGCAGTTCCTCTAATGACCACTAGAGTCTGGCTCCAACAGTGAGTCAGTCCCCATAGACTCCCATGTTAAAATGTCCAACTTTACAGCAGAAATAAACATGTTCACAGCCTGGTACAGACTTTGAAGTTGTCAGGACCAGCCAAAATAAAATGACCTCACACTAATGGTTTCTAACCAAAATTATCCTCACAATCATAGAAAGACATGTACACACACACATACAACTACACAAACACACAGACATACAGAGTGTTTATTTGCCTCATAAATGCTGTTACAACTGAGAGTAAAAAGGCTAAGAGTTAATGAGTCCAATTAGCCAATCAGAATAAACTTTGTCCATTTCTGCCCAGAAACTGTGTCAGTAGCACCTGCTGAGACACTGGTCGCTGTGGTCACTGTGGCCATAGGGGGGACGTACACACAATCTCTTCTTTTTTTTTTTTTAAATTATATCTTTATTTGGAATGGACAGAAGAGTACATCTACATGGCATCAACAATACAGCAGAAGTAAATGCCATTCCAGTTTTTGTTTTAAATACAGAAAATGTGCAACATCAGACTCAGGGCTTATAAGTTCAAAGCATGTACAGTCACAAATCGGGGGTCAGACCCTGTTCGATCTATGCAGATCACACTCTCCTGTAGTAACATAAACTACGTGAGATTGGTGTTAGATTCGAAACAGTGAGAGCATAGTTATCTTCTTTACGCCCATGTTGACAGGTTGCCCAGACTAGATCGCTTAGGGAAAATTCTGATACATCTTAGTGAAAGGTAGACCAGTTAACTATGTACAGAACCCATGGGGGGGGGAACCCCTGCCGCCGCTGTCATAGAAATAATCCTCAAAAACAAGTCATAAATTAAATGAGTAAATTACAAAGCGATATTACCAGTGAGATCATATAAAGTCTGCTCTCGTGGGGGCAATGAATGAAATCCAGTTGTTCCAGATTTGGTCAAATTTGTCCCTTTGAAGTCTTATTTGATAGGTCAATTTTTCCATCCTATATATCTCCAGAATAATTCCAATCCAGTCATCTAGAGTAGGCGGAATCGGGCTTAACCATCTTCTTGTAACTGATTTCTTACTTGCCACCAAAAGAATTTGCAGCAGTTTTATCTCTCTCCTACATTGAAAAGAGGGAACATAACCCAGGTACAGGACATCAAAACTCAGAGGTATTTGAGTATTAAAGATTTTGCTTAAAGAAACCTTGATATCCCTCCAGAAAGCTTTTAACTTGGGACAATCCCAGAAGATATGGTAGTGGTTAGCAGCAGCCGAGCCACATTGTCTCCAGCACGGCATAGCTGTACCTTTGTACCTCTCCTGATACGGTGTTCTGAAAAATCTAATAATATTCTTCCAGCAATGTTCTCTCCAGTCCATAGAACTGGATGTTGTCCACTGGAAGGACCAGATGTTACCCCAAGCCTCCTCAGAAATCTCAATCCCAGATTCCACTTCCCATTTATCTTTAATGTATTGAGTGTTATTATTGTTGGCGTTGGAGAGAGCTATGTATAGCTTTGAAATTGATTTAGAAGGGATCATGGTCATAGCCCTTTTCAGAATGTGGTAAAATTCTACTTCAACATTTGAGAAGTTAGTTAAGTTACATTCATGGTCAATATAGGAGCGTAGTTGAAGGTATCTGTGGAATTCGATCCGTGCTAAGCCATGCTTGTCCCGCAAGGTATTGAAGCTGCACACAATGTTTTTTTGAGTAAGTGAAATGAATATTGTGAGACCATACATTGTCCATGATTTAAAACCGGAGTCGTGTCTATTGGGAGTAAAATCAGAGTCAAAAGCAAACCGTCTGAATATTCTCACACACAATCACTTCTGTCTCCCTAGGCAGACAACAGCTTTTAAGATTAAACTTTTCAACTAAAATTGAATAGTATTGAATTAATTTCTTCACTACCAGCATCACAAGGATTCAATAAAGTCAATGATATATTATATGTGTACCTACTGTTTACGGTTGAGGTTTTATCACGGTTTAAAAATTCCCCTCAACTAAGAACTTATGAGCTCAGTTTAACATGGCTGTTTAGTGGCAGCTGCGGTCTGGTTACACATTGAAATTTTTACGGAAGAAGAAGAAGAATATGACTGATTATAATCTATGCCTTCCATGCTATGCACAGCAGGCACATAACAATCGTCCACAGCACAACTATGATGACAGTGACACAGTGACACACAATATCATTGGGATCACTTTCAGAGAGATTTGATGAACAGTAAAAACACTGACAGCTAATCACAAGAAATCCGAATTTCCGGCATGTCATGTTCAACACTTTCAGAAAAGGAAATAATTAACTAAACAGTTATTAGCTTTATTGTGCTGACTCTGAAATTGTATCACTGGTTGAATAATTAAAAAGCTTCCACCTGACAATTCTGATTAACAGCATATTTCCACAAACTGAGCGAAATTTTCCATCTGTAAAACCCTATGGAGCTATTCTCTACACAATTTTATTTTATGTTATTTACTGCTGAGCTTCAGAAATACAGAACACAGTGAGCCTCAGCTCCCAGAATCCTTCTTTCACACAGAAATAAATAGATGCAGATCGATGCTCTTTCTGCAGAGCAAACATCACTGAATATCTATACCCCAAAATATCTCTTCCCATTTTTAAGTTTGATGTGGTGAGGCAGATTTTGTTGATACACACTCTGTGGAGAGTCTGCGGAGAGGTTTAGTATTCTGTCAGAGTTTCTAAAAAGAATACACAACTGAGTGCACAACTCTCACCAGGGAAAGAGAGAAGGCTGGTGAGAGAGATCAAGAAGGAAAGTGAGAGAGGGGGAGTCTGGGAGGCAAACATGAGGAGTTAGTTTAGGAGTTTACACGAGTGTTGCAAGTCAGATCAAGGTGACAGCTCAGACAAAGGGAAACAGAGCATACAGTGAGAGTGACAGTTTGGTAGCAAACCGTCCACACTGGCTGTGGTAAAGTCGTATATTCCAGCAGACATTATATTGTAGACTAAAGGCCTCAAACAAACACGTCTTACTAAGAAAGAAAAGGTTCACACCTGCTGTGAACAGCTACAGTCAGCGGAGGGATAAAAGCCTGCTGGCCTCCTCCTAGCTGCATTCGGAGACGTTCAAACTGCCCCAACTCCTCCACCTCCACACACCTGATCAACCACTGCAGGAAGTGGACGTGACTGTCTGATTGTCTGTGAGGGAATGTTAGAAAAATGTTCGGACTCAGTCTCCCTTGATTTCCCTGCCAGACGGTTTCAGACTCGAAGAAAGTAGCATAAGCAAACATGCCTGTGGTTTTGGTTGAGTTTGCAGTTGCAGCCTGTGTGTGTTCAGCTCATGATTTACTGGGACAGCGTACACTGTCAGCAGCTGGACGGATCCTGCTCCTGCCCTCAACAGGCAGTCAGTGAGTGAGGGAGTGCTCATCAGCGTAGTTCAGAGGTGGGGTCTCCGTGAAATCATAATTTAGTGAACTTGATTACAACATATTCACTTGGGCAAACATGACAGAAACTGCTTTAATGTAAGTGATGATATTATAATCTTTAACTGACACATTTGGAGGCGATAAACATGTTCATGGAACAGAAGATGGAGTGATACAAGACAAATCAAAGATGTACAAAATACACAAGTCACTGCAGGGGGGAGTGAGACAGAGAGAGAGAGAGAGCGAGGACAGGAGGAGGTGAAGAGTCAACATTCAAGATAAACTTTATTGTGCCACAGAGAGTGAAATTAAAAATTCAAATCAATATTTCATACATAAAATAAATGGATGTGCTAATAAATATGGTAAATAACAAACAGCCATAAGGTTATTGAAAAAGTACATAACCCCCATTTCACATACAAAAACATATGTCTAAATATATATGCACACATGCTGAACCATATATATATATATATATATATATATATATATATATATATATATACTGTACAGTTCTAAAAGTACTCAGACAGTTAATAAAAATCATTCAGTGTGTCCTGGCCTTATCTGCCACCATTTAAAAGTTTTATTGGCATAAATGAATTTGTAAATCTATTTAGTCTGACCCTCAGAGCTGTGGGTGGTATTCAGCATGTAGAACGTTAGTGTCCTGTTAGCTTGCCTCAGGGTGGCCTGTTCATCACTAGACTATAGGGACAAATGCGGTTTTACCCCTATAATCTTCCATGCAGTCTGCATCAGTCACACTAGTTTAGACTTAAGCTGCATGGAGAAGCTGTGATGCCTGATGTGATGTGACTCTGTGAAACTGCCTGATAGAAAACTAACATTAAATATTGATCAATACCATGAGTCGATGTAGGAAGTGCAGTCGTTTTAATCTGCGACAGAGATTACCCACATGGTTAGTTACTGAGTTGTCAATAAAAACATAAAGATATTTGTATGAGCAGACATGTGAGATGGACCCCCTCCCCTGGGGTCAAACACCATCTCCTCCATCTTTAGATTACCTTCCTTTTTTTGTTAAAGCTCAGATTGCAGGATCATTTGAGAATCTGATAATGTGATTGTTATGGTTCTGGCTTCTACACTCATTAGCGTATGAGGTAAAAAGGACAGATGAACTGATACAACCCTGGGGAGTCCCTGTGCTCAGGGTTCTAGGTTCTGAGCGAGCACCCGTGACACTAGCCCTTTGTCTACAATTAGTTAAAAAACAAGTGGTACCATTTAATAATGGACGGACATTAAAGTTCTTCTCCAGACATGTTTTAAACTCTGTAGAAATCCTACGGAGAAACTCTGCTATGATTAATATTTTTTTGAACATGATTTCCACACAGTGAAAAAAAAAATCTAAAACTGGGTCTGAAGCTCATGAAGGCCTGATCCAGAAATCTGGATCAGGCCTTATACCCCTCCCACTACCTGCTGGCTCCAGGTGGACAGGTGAAAGAGCAGCGAGTATGAAGATGGTTAGAGGAGGAGACATCAGAGAGTCTCAGTCAGACCCAGACTCAGATGAGGAGTCTGTTGAGACCAGAACCAGAGACTAGCAGACGGATCAGAACGGTTAGCGCAGTTAGCATATTTTATTTGTTTATGTTGTTTGTTAGCTTGTAACTGTCAGTGTCTGACACAGTGTTAGCGGTTGTGCTAATGCTAACTCTCTCTCTGCACTGACAAGGTTTCAGGTTTTTTTTAGCCCCGCCCCCCGTCAAAGACATGCATATGAGGCAGGGTCCTCTGATTGCTTAGATATAAAAAATATCCTGTTTATGACTGTATCATGTACCTCTATTATACCTATATGCAAACTGAAAGGGATCCAGTGAACCAATAACTCGTTTTTATTATAATCATAATTTTGTCAAACTACAAATAAATCCTGAAGTCAAATTGAGATTATTATTGTTTGATTAACATTAATAACTGAAAACTTGGTATTTCATTATTTGAATCTATAGAGTTTTACTTCAATTCCATGCCATTTATTAGTTACAATTTATAAACATTTATAAAGATTGCTTTTATGCATGTCTAGGTACCAGTAGGCGTATTGACAATAATTCCCCATAATCCCATTATAATCCCTCTCCTGCCACATATTTGCATATGGATATGAAAATGGAAAAGGAAATATATTCCCACAGTTTAATCCGCGAGTTCAGCTCTGCAGTCACAACAGAACTGGTTCTCATGTTGGTTCACATTACAGTAATGCTGCTATTAATACAAGCAGGTCAAAGCAGCTTTCCACTTGAGTTCTGTTTTGAGCATCTGATCAAACAGCTCCACAAAAGAAGAACTTCTGACTGTCATGAATTTTATTATTATCTCTCTTACGTCACTTTGCTACTGTGTTTCTTTATATATATAAAATGTGGCTCTTTGTGAAAGCTCCGGATAAAGGTCTTTGACCTCGTTCCTGCTGGTGTATAAACAGCATCATAGAGGTCTGTTTGCTTCTGAGTGTGGGATTTCAGCAAAACAAGCTTACTGAACGGATGGATGGAGGAGGAGGAGGAGGAGGAGGAGGAGGAGGAGGGTATAGGAGAATACTTTCTCTTTGTGTGTGAGCAAACACACAATAGAATCACTGACTTGCATAACAGTGAGTTTAACATACACTGATGAGCCAAAATATAATGACGACTCGCAGATGAAACTAATAACAACAGTGCATGTTGAGGTGTGGGGTAAGTGAACAGTTGCTTCTCCTGTTGGATGCAAGTGGCAACCCACCATGACATCCCCTGTTTGCTCTTTTGAAGCCTCGAGTTTAGCATTTTGGCCGTCTCCATCTTGGTTTCATGGAGCCAAAAGGGGTTGTAAAGCACACCCACCTACACCATCTTGGCTACTCTGTGAAAAGTAGCTGCCAACACAGTTACCCTGTATAATTCGAGGTAAGACTTTACAGGTTAGTCTTAAACTAGTATTAGAAGCTAATTTCATACGTCTCATTTGGCAAATGTCACGTATAAGGCCAGGAACACACTGGATGTGTCGCGTGTGCGTGGCCGCTGCGGAACATCTTGGTTTTCATTTCGGAATTTTGCAATTGTGCAGGATAATTTATCTCAAATTTATCTTTTCCAAAAAATGAAAGACTGCAGTATTACCCAAACTGGCAGATTTCAGAATGTCACTTCCTGGTTCAACATTAACCTGCAGTACTCAGTTTTACAATGCAATAGACACTCAAGTGGCATCAACCTTCACTACCAAAAGAATGAATAGGGATTGGTTTAAAACTTACACACCAAGGAGAGGCCACTCCCATTCTTTTTTCTCATTTATATTTTCATTTAAACAATCTCCTCAATGTGACTGATTTACAAGTTGATGACCTGCTTATCCGTTTGAATTATTTAATCTTGAGATCTTAAACAAGGTAAGAATTCAAAATTTTGCTTTATTAAGAGCAATGTGTGTTTTACATGCATATTCATGATTAGTGGCACGTTGGACAGCAACTTTACAGCCTGTAATGTTAGCTAAACCAAGTGATTTGCATTCATCCTGCAAAGAGCGAAACTTTTCTTGGCTCCACTTGACATGTGCAACATTAATATTGTTGTTAAAATCATTTTTGCTGTCATGTATGGAAAAATACAGGTGAGTATGATTGGCCTCGTTTCTCTAATGTTGAGAGGGCATTGTAGAGACACGCCATGTGGGCGGGGGAGGCTATACACATAATATGACGATGGTGACGCGTGTTGGCCTGGCCTGTCTCTCCTCCACACCTGATATTTTAAAACAGCTTCATGTTCGTTTTCGGTTCACAACATGTAACGTTAACGGTTGACTTGAGCCATTTCAGACATGCACAGTACACCCTGACGTTAGTTAAACGTATTGGCGTCATACAACTCTGAGTAGAGCTTGCTAGACCATATGCGCTGTCCAGTGAAACTTTCAGGGGAGTGGGAAAGTTGCGTACTGATACCAGAGGAAGATTTGATTCTTTCATCCGTTATATAAAGCAGTATAGTACACCACCAGTATGTTTAACAGTCTGTAACTTGTTAGTTTAATTATGAATAATGATTACTATAGCAACAAAAATAAATGTAAAATCTCACCTTTTCCTTTGTGTTTACAGGTTTGCTGTTGTTCCCTGAAAAGGTTAAAATTTTTGCTGAATTTGGTAAGTCCCCAAATGAATTTTTAGGTTAGTGTGATCAATTCAAAATATTTACTTGTTGATACTACTTTAATGAAATTAATAAGTACCCACTTTTAAAGGCGTTGCTTTCCTGTTGAAGAAGTAACTGACAACAAACAACTGTTTCTATAAATTAAATGCAAATGTACCATGCAGCATTTAGTAAATTTAATTAATTAAGAAATAGGTAAGGTGGTCTTTTTCTTTCTTTTCCAGTCCTCCAATGAATGTGGAAATGCAAAGACTGTGGTACCTCTGTGTCATGAAGATCTCAGCTTCTTAAACATTATAAGCTTGAACACAGACATTATGGACGCCACCATTCCTCTCCGTGCATCCATTTCAACTGTCCATGTACCTGCAAAACCTGGAATGCACTTTTGACCCACTTGTCAAGATGTCATCAGCCATCCTCACTAACTGAACTGACCACCCTTAAATGTCTCTTATGCAATAACAATCAACTTTCAAATTTAAAAGACTATTTTCAACATCAGTGGCGATTGCTCTCAGACTGCAAGGGAAGCTCAGCTTCCCCTAAAATGTCAACAAATTAAGTGGTCAAATATGTGCTGTTGTGTGAACATTTCATTGACTAAATATGCGCTAGAACACGTTCATCTTTTGTTCAGAATCAGCTCCTTATCACAGGTAACCGACACGACTTCTTCTCATTCATCCCCGCAGCGCCACAGAGCTTTACACAGTGTAGACGCCGAGCGTCTCCTGACTTCAATGGGGAAGCAGAGAGTGGGTTGTTCCACTGCAGCCAAACTAGACGGTCATTGGATAAATGCTGGGCTTTGTCCAATGTGATAAATGCCCACTGTCCCATAGACCCCCAGAGACGCTGAGCCCGGCTGGCCCGGACGCTCGGCTTCTGCATGATGATTGGATGATCTGTCTGAGGCTGAGTCCCTTTTTGATTGACAGCGAAATGAGCGAATCAGCGATCTTGAAGTATTAGCATCCACCGGAGCATTTTTCAAGTTTTTCATTCCGTTGTTCGGAGTTGATCTGGAGACGTTACTGATCCTCAGCGACTTTGTCTTTGTTAAAAACGACTAGCGTTGTGTTTGGCGACTCTCTTTTGTCATTCTGCGAATTTACATATAAATAAACGGACACATTTTATGATGTAGGCCGAAAATGAGCTTCCCCTCCTTATAAGACCAGCAGCCGCCACTGTTCAACATATAGCACAGCATCTAAAAAACTGTGAAACAGTGGTTTGTGTGTTTCAGGGGTGTTTGTACAGAACAAATATTTATGGTTCATTTCGAACGCACAGAAGCAGAAATCATAAGGATTGTTCAATAAATGACTTAAAGCCTGAAATACTTGAGTAACAGGGGTCAAGCTCGAGTCTTTCTGTTGAAAATCAATATACTGACAGTATCCAGATTGATAGAGCTGAGCCCTCAGATGTTTTAAGTGCAGAGGACTTGGGTGATGCAAGCTATGATGTTCAAAATTTAAATGACTTGCCAAATAATGTCGAACTAAAAGTTGCCTCTCTCTTACTGAAGCTAGAACATATTTATCTTTTTTCTAGTGTGGCTGTTGATGAACTTTTACAAGAGTTTGACTATTTAATAAGCACTGCTTCTGTCCCTTTTGTCCATCAAACTATAGCTCAGCACTTAAAAAATGGCAACTGTCAAGTCGATGAAACTGTTCTGCAGGACCTAGCATCTACCCCTTTGTAAGTCCAATCCAATTACAGCTTCTTTTGGTGGTCAGGGCCATCTTTCCACTGCCTGGAAGAGAAAGACTTATTACAAAAAACATTTTAAAACTGTAGAATCTATACAATTTGTTCTTGACCCCCAAACCAGAAAATCATTTCAGTACATTTCTATATTACAATCTTTGAAACAGATCTTAAGTTGTCAAACTGTTTTGGATAAAGCAATAAATTTGAGATATCCCCATCAAATTCAGTCTGATAAAATTCAGTATAACTGCTTTTTTGATGGTATTAATTACAAAGAAAATAAGCAGTTGTCAAAGGAGTGTGCTATTTCACTTATTTTGTATGTAGATGATTTTGAAATCTGCAATCCCCTCGGCACCTCAAAAAAAAAAACATAAAATCTGTGGAGTGTATTGGACTTTGGGGAACTTACCTGCTAGTTGTCACTCATTGCTGTCTAATATATATTTAGCTGCACTTATTCATAGGGAGGATGTTAAGAACTATGGTTTTGATACTGTATTGAAGCCCTTAGTAGATGACCTTATCACACTAGAACAGGAATGCCATGGTTACGGCCCGCGGGCCGGACCCGGCCCGATTGAACATCACATCCGGCCCATGGGTTGATATGGGAGAGCATTTTTTTTTTTAATTTAATGTTTTATTTATTTTATTTTATTTTATTTTATTTTTAAATCTAATGTTTTATTTTTATTTAAATCTAATGTTTTATTTTTTATTCTAATTTTCCTGGAACCCGTCAGTTGCATAGACTGCCTGGTGTGACTTTGAGCCCGGAGCGGGAGACAAACAGCGCAGTGAGCCCCCCCCTCTTTGTGAGAGCTAAAGTGAGCTCTGCGGTCTTGGCCATTAGGTAATATGTTGTCAAATATGTTTAAACTTAAATAAACTAGCCTAACTATACAGTAGTTATGTCTTGTTGTATTAGTTTGTCCTGGTATTGATGTGATGCGCGTCCTTGAATAATGCGCAAATAGATATTCAAATAGTTTGAATATATGTGTTTTTTAGAGGGAATATTCGAACATCATTTTTGAGCAGTTTTGACAACCCTAGCATGGATAGGACAATGTTACATTTTTCAGAGGTTACTGTAACTTGCTTTAGGCATTTATGTAATTGTAGGCCTCCTTGTGAGGCTATTGTGGTGCCAATGCAATTTCTTTTTGATGTGTAGGCCTTAATGAATAATTTCAAACATTGATGTTGAGTCAGTGTTTGGTTTTTTCAGTTCGAAAGTGTAATTCGGCCCGCTGAGGTCTCACGTGAAAAAAATCTGGCCCCCTGACCAATTTCACCCTGGCATCCCTGCACTAGAACAACAAGGACTGTTTATTGCCAAGTTGGGGAAAACTGTGAAAGGCTTTGTTCATTGTGTAGCAGCAGACAATCTTGGGGCTCACGGTATTGCAGGTTTCGTGCAAAATCTTTCAGGTAAATTTGTCTGCAGATTTTGTACTGCTGAAAATGTAGACATACAAACAAAAGCTATTGAAGAAAATTCATTGGATACTTATTTTGGTGTAAAAATGTTTGTTGTCAGAAAATTTGTCATATTTCAGTGTGAAACAGAGTTTTCCCTCAGATATAGCTCATGATCTCTTTGAGGGAATTATCCCTATTGAGATTGCTCTTTGTCTTGATGTGTTCATTTCCAAAAAATATTTTACACTAGCAAATTTGAATGAAGCAATAACAGCATTTCCATTTAAGTGGACTGATAAGACAAACCGTCCGTATCCTGTGCCTGTCACCTACACTACTAAGAGAACAACTGGAGGAAATGCCCATGAGTATTGGAGTCTATTGAGATTTCTTCCTCTCTTGATTGGCCCCATAGTTTCCTCAAACGAACCAGCGTGGCAAGTGCTCTGTGATTTAAAGGACATTGTAGAACATGTTGTTGCTACTTTTCACACTGAGGACTCGATTTCTTATCTGAACTTCAAGATATCTGAACACCGGGCAATATTCCAGGAAGTTTTCCCCCATGAAAGAATTCAACCCAAACATCATTACTTGGAGCATTATCCACAGCTGATCCGCCAGTTTGGCCCCCTTGTAGCACTATGGACTATGAGATTCGAGGCAAAACATGGCTTCTTCAAAAGAGTAATCCATCATACAAACTGTTACAAAAATGTGTTGCATTCATTAGCTCAAAGGCACCAATTTCAGACTGCATATACTCTGCACATGTGTAGCTTTTCTAAGCCGTCTCTGGACGTTACTGATGTTTCGACTCTTCCCCTTGATGTTTTGAATAAGGATATTGCACTGGAAGTGAAACAGAAACACCCACATATGGACACTGTGAACCTTGCAAAAAACGTGTCCTACAACGGCTTCAACTACAGGACTGGAATGGTGTTGGCCCATGGGTCTCTGGCTGGACTTCCAGAGTTCTGTGAAATACTTCAAATGATTGTGCTACAAGAGACACTAATTTTCATTGTCAAAATATTGGATGCCTGGTACCTGGAACATTATCGAGCCTACGACTTGGTCATATCTACTGCTAGAGAACTAAAGCTTGTTGGGGTGCATGAGCTGAAATCCCTACCCTCCGGCTCACTACATCATTGGTGGATGGCGCCTCATCTCTCTCGGATAAGATACATACATGCATAAGTTTGTATGGCTGTGTTGTTGGAAATGTGGGAGAAATTTTCAAACTTTTTAAACTTGCTTTTCTTTTATCAATGTCTATTTAATTGTCAGGCAATGCACAATTTTCTAAAAATGTCCACTTTAATCGCTTGTGATCTAATTTATTTATGATAAACTAGGCAGAAGTTTTAAAGTATGTTATACAAATGTGATAGACTAACTGAATAACTGAAATAGCTGAATATCTTTACATTTACAATATGAAGTATGCATCAGAGATTGACCTAAATGGTTCCCTATGAAGTTGTGAAATATAAGGCAGTGCTCTGCACGCTCCCAGTTTGTAAAAGCAGAGCATAGTGATGGCACAGAAGCAGTGTGATAAACTGTTGTGGATAGGGCCAACAACAGAAAGTATTTTAAGGTTACGGTTTAGGGTTCAAAAAAGTCAATATCAGTTAAAGTGTACTACATATTTAGAATATTGTCAGTGCTTCACCTTGGTGATCTGTGGTGTAATAGAGTACACAGCAGGCACAGTTCTGCTCATGTGCAAGAATATATAAGTTCTATGGATGAAAACAACTGGTTGACAACACATTGATTATTTCAGGTGGGAGCTCTTTCACAAGGCTAAAATATCTCTTGTTGGCCTCATCCACAGCAGTTTATCATTCTGCTTCTGTGCCAGCACTTACAAATTGTCCCTTTAAACAAATGCTAGGAATTTCCTTAAATGTACATTCAGTGTGTAATTTTGCTTTTGCAGCTCTCCCTTTTCACAATTCTGGTAAAAAAAACTATGAATCAATGACTTTGTGAACATGAATTAGTTGTAGGTTATATCCAATTTTGTACTACAACTAATACTACTGCTTTTTTCTTGTTTTTACTAGATCCGTTTGGATGGGCTGACTTGACAGTGAAAAGGCCAGCCAAGTTGCATGTAATTCTGAATCCTGATGACACCAGGAAGCTCATTCTACCTGATGGAATTCCAGAGACAATTGAGCAGCTTATGAATGAAGTCAGAAACGTGTGTGGGTTAAATGGGAATTTTAGACTGCAGTACCAAGACAAGGACTTTGGAGATCCACTAGTGAACCTGACATTTACGGATGAACTTGAGGATTAGGCAGCCATCAAGGTCATTCCAATAGCTGATGATAGCAGCCAAGAGGTTATTCTCACTTTCTGTGATGGCTTTGCATTAGGGATCGACCGATTATCGGCCGGGCCGATTATCGCCGCCGATATTCAGCATTTTGACGCATATCGGCATCGGCCTTTTTTAAAATTCGACAGCCGATAAGAGATCAATTTAAAACTGGGTTATTTTGGCTATGATGCAGCCGCGCCTCTCTGTCTGCTGTCACTACTCTGTCGCCAGCATTGTCCCACCCACAGCACCATCTGATTGGTTACAAGCAGAGCCACGGTAACAGCCAATCAGCAGTGTAAGCGGTGCATGAACAGTCCTTACACACACGGTGGAGAAGGTCCGGAGAGCAAATACTTGTTTTGAAGGTAAGTTAAGGCAGCAGAGTTTCCCGAAATTGTAATAAAAATCCCAGTCCTCTACAACTGACAACTACTAGTAAGATTACTGTGAGCCCATTAACGTTATATAAACATAAGCGGCAGCTCTGCTGCTCGCAGTCCCTCCAGACGTGCCTGTTAATCACTTGAAACAAGGTTGCTGATAATATCGATATGTCCGGTTTTATTGCAGGGAAGCCCGTCGAGGTGAAGGCTGGTTAGCTTTTAGCGTAACGTTAACCCATCGGTCCGCGGCTCTAGATGCTCAGCAGACTGTAGCAATGGGGAGAATGTCTGTTATGGTAGAGAAAAGTGTGTGTTTGTGTGGAAGTCACATGAGAAACTCTACAACTCACGACTACTAACGTTACTGTGAGGCCCAAGACGTTGGCGGCAGCTGTCTGTTCCTACGATAAACACTGATTATTAAAGTGAAGATGCTTTAGGCTATTTAGTGTTTAATCCCTTGAAACAAGGTTACTGATAACATTGATACTGAAATAGTTATAAAAGTAAGAAGTGTGTGTGAGAAAGAGAGACACAGAGAGAGAGAGAGATTGCAGGGAAGCACGTTGAGGGGATGGCTAGTGAATAGTGTGTTTGTGTTTGTGTAAGCCACATGAGAAGCTGCAGAAACTGACAGCAAGTACCGTCTGTCTGAGAGAAAACTGTAGGGCAATAATGGCTGTTTAACTACCAAGTACTTTACCTTTTTCTGTGTTGATTGAGAGATCCCAAGCAGCAGAAAATGACATATTGTTAGATGAAGTGTGTCCTGAAGCTGTCTTTGATAGTTTCTTGTAGAGAGGAGCAGGATATTGCTGTTCAAGACTTAAGACATAATGTAACTGCATCATAAAGCCTACATGAACTGCATTCTTCAAACTGCAAACTTCAGGGAACTATTTATTTATTTATTTAAATTTTCAGTTAACTTTATAAGAGATGCTGCTGACCCTGGGAACTCCTTGCACTTTTTGTTTTTGTTTGAACTTAAAACAAAGATAAGTGAAAGATTAACATTTCAGTTATATTGAAATTTTGGAAAACTTTATTTACTGTAGAAAACTTTAGTGAGCTATTTATTTGTTTAAGTTTTCATTTAACTTTATAAGACATGCTGCTGAGCCTGGGAGCTCCCTGCATTTTTTGTTAGAATTTTAAAACAAAGATATCTATTGTCTAAGAAAAAAAAAACTTTAACATGTTGCAAATCTGAAAAGCTGTTAAATAAACATATGATTAAAGGCATTTGAACAAAGTTAAGTGGAATTTTTCCATTATTCAAAATTTTCACGCCAATATTTTCCCTTTTATTGCAAATAAATATCGGCTCCAAATATCGGTTATCGGCCTCCTTGACTACTAATAATCGGTATCGGTATCGGCCCTGAAAAAACCATATCGGTCGATCTCTACTTTGCATCTACTCAATCAGATGATACAGAGGTCTTGTCCACACCCTCCAGCTCTGCCTCTACAAGAACCCAGATGTGGCCAAGAGAGTTTCTGATTCCAACATTCTCTTATGACACTGAACTGCAGTTAGAAAGAGGAAATGCAGCGTACAGGTCAAACATGACGAGGTTGACACTGCGTCTAAAACCAATGTCAGATATTCTGGAAAAGGTCACTGAAGACATCTACAAGTACAAAGGCTACCCACAAGATTCTGACTTCAGTGACGTTGCTGAAGCATTAATTAAGAAGCACCCATGCCTCTCTGAACCTGGTTTATACAACGACTGCTACGGGTGGAAGCAGCAGCTGAAGACAAAAATGGGCAACTCCCGAACTCAACTAAAGCACAGCGGTTGTGCTGAATTCCTTGCAAATTCACTCAAGTCAAAAGCCCCGGAGGATGCATTGCCAGCAAAAAAATTAAAAAGACAGAGGAGAGGAGAAGGCAACCACATACCCGACATTCCAACTGGAGAGACCCCAGACAACTTGGAAAATGAGAGACTGTCACTTTTAAGTGAAGTGAAGAGGCGGAACAATCGCACAGTGATAAAAGATAAAATGGCAAAGACATTTTCACTACGAAGATATGAAGTTGTGGGAAAGGGAACTGGAGTGGAAGAGTTGAAAGAGAGATGGCCTGCATTGTTCACAATGGATGAGGTAAGTAACTTTTTCAAATCAATGGCAATAGATCAGTGGTGGTCTGTAAAGTAGCCTAAATGATACTATCCACTGTCAGTACCTGATTTGTACCTTAGGTTAAACCCTGGAGTCGCTTGCGTGAACAGTCCACCATTACGGACTGAGGCTGAACTTGGACAAACCTGATAAAGCTGAGAGCCTGTTTTACTCTTGCTGCTGGGCTGTACATCTGCACCTTTTACAAGCACCTGATCCTTGGGATATTGTTGGATATAATGGGTGTAATGGATATTGAAATGTGTTTGGAAATGTAAAATTAAACTGCAAGAATAGCTGTTAACAATGCTCCGATAATCAGTTTTTAATTTATAACATAGTTAAATTGCTCTTGACTTTATCAAGTTTGTCGAATTAAGCTTCTGTTCATAATGGCAGACAATTCTGGGGTTTGACCAAAAGTACCAATCCGGTCCTGACATCCCCTATCGTAACAAACTTGCTAAGAAACTGAGCCAAATCAATTCAAAGTGCATGTTTTGGCCCCTGACGCACACCACATACACCACACAGTTGTAATGTTATATATAATGTAATAACATTTACATGTGCTATTTTGTTTTTTAAAGATCTGTGCTGAATTCATGAGAATAACAACTGTTCCACTTGAACCGCGATTCCTGGCTTCCTTGGATAAGCACCACAGAAAGCTGATTGAGATCATCAGAAACAAGGGAAGAGCTGTCAGAGAGAAGACTCGGGATATTCTTAAAGTTCTTGATCAGGTAATGTACTTGCCCAATACATGAAAATTTGCCTTATATCACATAAATAGTGACATTGTAAATAGAAGCAAAAAGTTTCATTTTTACAACACATTTGACCTTTTAACTTGTTTGCTCAAAACTTTTGTAAATCACAACTGTAACTCCAAGTGCCTACAGTTTGCATCTTCAGTCAAGTTACAAAATTGGACTTAATTTTACATTATGGGTGTGTTTGTGCTCTCACCTGTAGAGCCTCGAGGTGAATCTAAAACGAGAACGCCTGCTGAAGGGCCTTATTGTGTACCTTGGGGAAGATGTGGACAAACTCTTCATGGAGTATTTGGTAAGTATATGTATTGATCACTTAAGCTTTAGACAAAATTAAACAATAAATATTGTAACTTGCTCAGATACTGCAATGTATGTGCACTGGCCTCCTAACTAGATGTAATGTCACAAATTATGCTCATAGGCCCACCCCTTAAAATTGGATTTTGACGAGCTGAGAAACTTTTCACTCAGAGCAGATGAATGTGAAAACAACCTTCTTTGTCAGACATCATCAGACCATTGTTTTATTTGCAATGAAGTCAAGTCTTTGCTATGAGAAAATATTTGAAGGAGCCACTGTTAACCATCACCTGGATAAGTTATTAAATTTTCACATTACTAGAATTGCAATTTGACTCTCTTTGTTAGTTTAGACTTGATTAGGATTGTTTGTGTAGACATTTTTATCTTGGTTAATCAGACACTGGTTTCATCTGAATAACTTCATATCTTATCTTTAATCAGGTTGGTCAGAAGGATGAAGCAGAACAAGAGCTAGAGCGGTGCACCATAGCAGTGTTTGTCATCAGGGAGGAGAAAGATCTTCCACACCCACCATGTGACATTGGGATTGTTATTGAAGGTGTGCGCGTCCTCAATGAGTTGCCATCACTTGCACATGGATGTGCCATGTTATTTGGCCTCATCTATGCTCTAAACCTGAGCCATCCAAGTGAGTTCAAACACACTTTTGATGCACTGCAGAAAGTATTCATGGAGGTGGAACCTATTAAGTTGGACTAAACTGAAAATATTAAGTTATAACAACTTAAAAATAACAGTGTATGTTCTTTAAAATTAATTTTCTTTTTACTTTGAATCAATGTAAATTTTTGCCTTTGGCAAAATAAATAATTTTGATTGATATTAAATCAAAATTTATGGTTTCAACCAAATCAGAAATGTAATTTGAGAAAAACTAATAAATTTAGGTGTAACAAATTACATCCATTTTTAAGTTGATCCAAAGTATCACTTTTTTCAGTGCAGGAGGAAGTTTGCCATGTAAAAATAGCTGTTTATATTGTAACCATGACAACAAAGACCATGTAACGTTGAGGAAGTTCTTATTTTAACCCAAATCACCATCTATTACATGATGGCTATTATAGTAACCATGGCAGCAGAGTTAGGCAGGCTGATGTCGGTACAGTCCATGTGTTTATTATTGTAACCATGACAACCGATGTCCAGTATGCATGCTGTCGTAGGATACATTCCTATGGTTTGTGTCAGAGGGTTTAAAAAACGACCTATATGGTTGTTCAGGTTGGAGGAGTTGTTAGTCTTCGTTTTTTGAGAAATCAGGTTTTGTCACTTCAGCCTGACGAATGGCTACAATCACTGTAATACCCTTGAGCCTTCACTACCCTGCTGGAGAACAGTTGTGAAGTCACGTTTCAGACAAGGGGAAGAGCCTAGGTGCAGGGGGTCTTAAATCCTGAGCAGCTTCATTAAAAGCTGTAATGAATTACTTAACTCGTGATGAGAACGGGGCTGTGGACACACAGCGAGACGAAGGCCTTGAATTTAGCAGGAACTGGAAATATTAGCTTTATTTACATGCCTCTGAATATTAAGGGAGTCTAATAACTATAATTAAGGATAAGCAGTAAAGATAGATTCTTTGGTTGCAATAAAACTTGACAATATTTCCATTTGTCAACAGAAGGAAGAGATGATGTGACATCGCACTGAACAATGTGATTATAACCATAAAGGTTCCACAAATCTTGAGAATAAGTATTTGCTTCCTTTCTGAAAGAGAGATCGAAATCAAAAATGTCTGTGTTGTTTACACAGTGTCATGATCTGCCCTTGAAATTACCCTTTGTTTGATATTACTTCCCTTGTGTGTCTGTTGGATGTTTTAATTCCTGTCTTTGTCTAGTTTCCCGCTTTTGTGATTGTCTACGCCGCCATAATATACTTCACCTGTTCCCAGTTATTCTTGCCTTGCTTTGGGTGTTTGTCAATGTTTGCTATCCCTAACTAGACCTGCAGGCAGGTATCAACGGAGTCCAAGTCCCCGAACCATCCGCACCCAGTGGCCTGTCAAGGCGATGCAAGTCGGACCTGGAGCCAACGCAAGTGTCAGGTTGAGAAATAGACTAAATAAAGATGGTCATAGCCTCTGTGACATCACCCACAGGTTTCTGAAGAGCAATTTTGAAGCTCAGAGTGAGCTGCTCCACCATCGCCATCTTGGCAGTGCCTGACTCCGCCCCTAACTCAGAGCTAATCCAAAAAGGGTCAAAGAGGAGGGGCATGTGTGGAGCCAAGACTTCTGTGGGAAGCATACCTCACCCACCTGTCACTCAAAGGGGCCACACGCTTAATTTAGCATAACTTAACACCTTAATAAAATGTAACCAGGTGAGTTATATTAACAGTTGTCATGAAGGAGGAAATTAGCTCTAGAGACCAAAGCTGTTTTTGTACCAGGCTGTAAACATGTTTATTTCTGCTGTAAAGTTGGACATTTTAACATGGGAGTCTATGGGGATTGACTCACTGTTGGAGCCAGATCAGATGGTCATTAGAGGAACTGCAGGATTTAGCACTTCAGTTTTGGCTTCATTTTTCAGCATTGGCAGTTGATGTTTGGGTTGAGAGCAGCACAGATATTGGAAAACATTCAAGCAAGGTTGGAATGGTGTCAAACTTTGTGTGTAAGCGCCACCTAAACGACTCTCACTCGTGATCATGAGAGGACAAATAGTCGA
Organism: Seriola aureovittata; assembly: GCF_021018895.1. NCBI lineage: Eukaryota > Metazoa > Chordata > Actinopteri > Carangiformes > Carangidae > Seriola > Seriola aureovittata. The sequence goes on along the minus strand of NC_079368.1, from coordinate 1,586,165 downwards.
TGATAACGTGCAAAGTTTCATGCAAATTGCACGTACAGCCAAATAGTAGTTTTAAAAATTACCTGAGGGTATTTCATGATTTTTCAACAAATTGCCACTGATTGGTGCCAAATATTGCAAATGAACCAGAACCCCTAAGAATCTGAGTGATTACAATAGGGTCCCCAGCACCGCTGGTATTGGGAGCCACTCTGCTTTGCATGTGTGGCTCCATCCCCATTCAGCTAATGAATGCTAATAACTCCAGCAGCAACAAAAAATATAAATGATAGCCACTGGTATCAGACAGAACAACAGAAACACTTTCTTCCAGACATTACAGCCGCTGTCCTGCACAAATATTGGAACCAAGTATTCAGAGCAGACTGAACCCTGGAGCATTTTAACATAATATTCCACCTCACGTTCCGGAACTCTGGCAACATTTCACATGTACAACAGCATACAAATGAGAGAAAATCACAAAAAGCATAATATGTCCTGTTTAAAGTCTTTGTTTAAAGACAACCTGTCAGATGGCTTCACTGCAGGCAGCAAACAAACAGCTGCTCCTTCTATATGCTACAAATATCTAGGCTTTCCTGAGATGAACAAATAAGCTGCAATCCATCACCAGCACTCTAAAAGAAAAGGAGCTGTTTAGCTTTTTTCCCCCTCATGCTGGATTAATTCAATAAAGCCTTGTAAAGGCTGCTGAAAAGCTTCATTTGCTCTTAAATAAGATGATGTCCAAGGCCTGAGCCATTCCGCCTCACCGAAAAGTGTTGTTTCTGATTGGAAATGCTGTAGGTCTGTGAGTCTGACTCAGTGAGAAAATCTTACAAGGTCATAAAAAAAGTTCTCCAGTCAGACAGTCTAAATACAAGCAGTAAATAAAACATTAATGTCTAGGACAATAAAAAAAAAGTACTTCAGGGATATTTTTAAAAATGGTGACAGCAACTGAAGAACACATTTATTTTTCAGCTTCATCTGTTCTGTTAAATACCTCTCCTCCCACATGGAGGAGGTTTTCTTATTTATGTGTTTTCTCTTAAATTGAATCTTTACAGCAATTGCTGCCACTCTCTGTAGTTGCATTACAGGATTTATCAATCAGAAATGTTTTTACTGGCTACAGTCCAAACTAAAAACAGATCCTGCAGCTTCATTCTACAGATCTTTGCCTTTATCCTAATCTGGGTGTAATATGTAAGACTCATGCCCCTTAGCCACTGGTCTGGTGTGGCCCGCCCCTTTTTAGAAATGCTGCTGGACCCGGTTTAGTTTGAAAAACTCCAGAGTTGTGTTGTAATGTGGAAGAAACAGAGACTTTTTGAAACTATAATGAAGACACCCATGTTTGCTCCCTGATTGGTTCTTATCAGTCACAACTACCAGTGGTGCACAACATGATAAAAATTACAAGTGTTACTGACCTTGTTGTCTTTGCTAGCAGCTGTTGTTCAGTTAAATTCTGTATTTTAATGCTACAACCAGAGACCGTTGAGAAAAGTTTGACATGTTTTGACATGAACAAGCAATCACGACTACGCCCACTTAGGAGACAGGAAGTGTAAACCATGTCTTACCATTGACTCTGCCTGTAATGCATCTTTTGTTATAGAGGATCTTTGCTACAGGTGTCTTTGCTGTTACTCATTCGTGCTATTTTATGCAACTAACCAACTGCAGAGGAGACGATCTACTTCCTGTTTCGACCGGCACGCCCATTGCTCAGTGCACATCAATGGTCACGTGATATGTTATATCATGTGATAAGTTTTGAAATACGCTTTCTACCATTGAAAAGCGTTCTCTGTGGATTATTCACAGTCATTGGGACACTGTCTCTGGAAAGACATGTTTCTGTAATTAAATGACATTTTTGATAAATGTGCGCAGCAGAAATGGAAATCCATTCACCTCTATTGTGTTTTGATGGAGGCAGAGATCACAGAGACAGACCAGACCAAACCAAAACTGTTTGCATGGCTACAAACCACTAGAAGAGTAAAAATATATTTGGTGTAAAAATATGTTTTGGGTGAAGCGCCCCTTTAATTACATGTTTGAATAGGTTTATTGTAATTATTATTATAATCACAGGCAGTGTGGTCACTTAAACTCATCAACAACTGAAACCTTCCCGCAGGATAAATCTCATTAGCGCTGCTGCAATTATATTATATTAATAGGCAACTATTTAGACAATCAATTTTTGGTAAGACTTTATAATAACGTTCATAAGACATTTATAAGCCCTTAGTTAATGATGAAGTAATCATTCCCAAAACACTGATATACATTTGTAGATGATTAGTAAGTGCTGTGTTAACATATAACAAATGTGTAAGTCATCTGTAAACTTTTAGTAAATCATGAAGCAATCATTAACAAATCATTAGTAAATGATTAATAAGTAGTTAGTTGATATATTATGAATCACTGATATTTCACTAGTCTCTTGTAAGTCTATAATAATGTGATCTCTATACGCACTGGTTATTCAAATGATGTACAAGTAATTATTAATGCTCAGTATGTAATTTGTTGATGTATCATTAACGGCTTGTAAGTTAGCACATTACAAATACGAAAAACAATTATGATGGAGCTATTTTAAATGAATACTAAATGATTTGTCTTTCAGTGAACAGACATTTATACATGATTACATGTGTATTTAACACTGACCAGGTGGGTCAGAGTCAAATACACTGACTGGTCACCACAGAGACTTGGATTCTGTGTACAGTGAATGGGATATGGCCATAAAGTCAACAATGATTATTAGTTGCAGCCCTAAATCTCATCATGTATCCCTGGTGTCTGTGACATGAAGACATGAAGAACAAACCGCATCATGGAGAGAGAGTCAGAGAGAGAGAGGGAGAGAGAGAGAGTGAAAAACTACATTCTGCTGGTGGTGAACATTTTAGTTCATCTTGGTTCAGCAGTCACGGAGCATTAAGACCAGCATCAAGTGGTGCAGAAGAATTAATACAGAGGATGAAGCCAGACTAGAGGCGGATCCAGTGGGACCTAAAGGTCCACAGAGGAACTACATCTGGCAGCACTGCATTTCCCAGTGTTTCCGCGGTAAGGGAGAGCAGAGATGGTTGTAACATTTTTGACATGTCTGTCTGTATCTTTTAAATCAGTGAAAAGTCCAAATTTAACACAAACCGGTTCCACGTGTCTGTGTTAAATGCTGTAGCTACACAAACAGAACATGTCTGTGGTTTAAACACAAGGAGTGAAATGTTAGAATTGACTTCATGCTTAGTTGGAACATATCCTGAGCTGAGATGTAACATCATGATGTAAGGATATTTGATACTGAGAGATTTTTATTCAACACTTATATGACCCTGTGTGTGTGTGTGCGTGTGTGTGTGTGTGTTAGTTACTGTCATACATAGTAGTGATAAGAATGTGAAGAATTTGAATAAAACTGAACAAAATGTTCACCAGCTTCAACAAATGAGCGTGTGTGCGTGCGTGCGTGCGTGTGCGTGTGTGTGTGTGTGTGTGTGTAACCCAGACTCTTGTATGAACTAAAGTAACTTACAGCTAACAGCTAAAAGTTTAGCACTGACAACATGAAGACTCAGACTGTCCTGAAGAGCACCATGAACAGATAAGACACTGCACAGAAAGGCCTCTGGCAGAGGACCCGAGCTCGAGGGAGGATTTTAATCAATGAAGTAGAAAGAAATTCAGAATGAGTTTTTTCCTTCTAAAAGAGTGTGAGTGTGTGTGTGTGTGTGTGTGTGTGTGTGTGTGTGTGTGTGTGTGTGTGTGTGTGTATCACAAGGAGCTCCTTTCTCATATGAGGAGTGAGTAAGGACTAAACTGAGCAGGTATAGAGTGAATCGTGGTTTTTAACTTGTTCCTAATTGGAGAAATTGGACGTGTTACATATGACCCATGTTACAACCATCCCCGGTCTCCCCTAATGTTCACTCAGCGTTCACATCTGGACCACACAACTGCAGTAACAGGTTCACACTCTCTGACTGGACTCTGGGTCTCACTCACACACATGAACTCCTACCTTCACCGCGTCTATGTGCGTGACATTGTTGAACATCATGTCGTTCACGGTCACTATCTGGTCCCCGACCCTCAGTCCCTCTCTCTCTGCCGATGATCCCGGTTCCACGAGGGACACGTAGATCCCCACGCCGTGCTCCGACCCACCGCGGATGCTGAAGCCAAGACCCTCATGGCTCCTGGAGCGCGTCAGGGTGACTTTGCGGACCTCTCCAAATAAGCCCTCAAGAAACTGCGGGGCCATGGAAGCGCACAGCTCTGCCGCGGCGCTGAACCCATCCGGACAGCCCGAAGGAAGAGGCTGTTCGTGGATGGAACTGACATAATTTTGCAGAGCTGAGTCACCCTCTTGTCCAAAGCCCTCCGCGCTGCCGTTGCTGGGAAGCAGGTCCGTCTTTAGGTAGAGCCCCTCGGACGTGTACTGGTCGAACAGCAGCTGGTCGGACCTCGGGATGACCAGGCGCAACATGGGCAACAGCTGTCGTTTCTCGGCCGTGTTGAGAATCACGTTGAGAGTTTGGACCAAGTCGAAGACGTTGCGCTTTGCGTGGTAAACATTCAGGCAGTGGATGAAGTGCTCTCTCTCCAGGTCGCTGAGCAGCAGGTTGAGAGTGTTGTGGAGCCTCCGGACGTTTGCCGAGAGCGCACGGCCGCCGGAGCCGGCCGAGTTCAGCGATGTGTTGAGCGACACTCGCTCCAGATCAGCGTTCATCCTACAACATAACGGGGAAACGGTGCATCACACAGGACGGACTGGGCACCTGGCAAAGCGCTGCTCAAGTCGATTCTCCCACACAAAACGTGAAACAACTCAACGCGCATCAGGCAACTTCAACAGGTAACCGGAGATAAACGCGCGTTGCGCCGCGCGCACGGTGTGTCCGCCGGTAACAAACTATGTCCCAGTGGATGCGCGCATTTTTTCGCTGTCCGGTTGTATTTTTCACTCCTTCACCAGGTCGAGCCGCAGCGATTCAAACGTCCCGTGTAATGTCAGAAACCCGGCGGGTTGAAGTCCGTGGGAAGCTTTCTTTATTACTGTAAAGCAAACAACTGTGCCGGATAATAACCGCTGCTGTCCACCACGTTCACTCTGGCCACAAACTCCGGAGTCTGTTGCGTTTCTACGGCGGAACGAACGATGTGCGCAACCCGCTGGGTGAGCTGAATTAAAAGCGCTCAGACCCTCTGTGTATAGGAAATGACGCAGGTGTGTGTGTGTGTGTGTGTGTGTATGTGTGTGTGTGTGTGTGTGTGTGTGTGTGTGTGTGTGTGCGTGCGTGTGTGTGTGTGTGTGCCTGTGTACGTGTTGCTTAGAAACTGACAATACTATTCACTGTTATTTAATGATCATGTTTGGCTGATGTCATTCACTGTGGAGTGGAACAGGAATGACAGTTAAACTACAAACAACTTAGAACGTCAGAATTCACACATTTTATTTGACTGTTTCCTGAACAGAAGCAGGAGGATCAGCTCGGGACAGGGTCATTCATCTGGACAGAGCATGTGAACCTCTGCTCCGGCTTCATCTTCAAACTGTTTTGCTACTGGGCGCAATGGCGGTAGGTGTCTGCCTGTCAGCCTTTAAGCTGATCAAGCTGCATTATAGCAAATACTTCCCTGAGACTCCTTGTCATAACTGTAGCCTACAGCTATTTTTAAACAGCCTAGCTATTTATAGAAGCCGAGTCTTCCTCCTCATGGCGGTAACGAGCTCCCTCTGTCTGGACACTCGCGTAAGGAGAGTCCCTGGAAACATTCCTGCCACACCAAGATGCTGCTGAGGAGACGAGCTCCAGACAGAGGGCCCAGTGGGCCCCACGCTTTGAGGAGGTGTTCGGTCAATGCTGTTTAACACAAAACTTATATAGACTCATCAAGTCATCATTCCCCCCACGAGACCGTGGGGGGACAATGATCCTGCTGCCACCTACTGTCCTCCATTTGTTTGTCTCCTGTCATGTTTTTTTCCAAATATGTTTTTTATCGTGAACAACTGATAAATAAGAAATGTACAAGTTGAAAAAGAGTATTCCTCACTACCATCTCACCCAAACCTTCATCAGTCCTTAACTTTCACCCCAGTCAGCAACTCAGCGCTGTCAGACGTTTCCAACAATATAGACTTATTCAACAGAAATGACAGTCTGACATACAAACAATGTCTGAATCAGTACAACAGGAAAAATATTTAGGCAAAGAAAGTTTGTTGTTTTTGTGTGTTCTTCACATAAGCAATTCTATAAATAGATTGAAACGTTTAAAAGAAACAATGAATGAAAAATTAGAAACAATGTGCAGCAGGTTATTATGACCCTAGTGGTCGTAGTAATTACGTCAGGAGCAAAGGGAAAAGTGGGTGACATAGTATAAAGAGAGACCAAGTCCACGTCAGGAGGAGGTTGTGGTGGGTGGATGACAAAAGATTGCCTGATGTTGAGTAAGTACTTATTTTAACCCAAATCAACATCTTTTCCTAAACCTAACCAAGCCATGCCCGTTATAGTAACCATGGCGACTAAGTTGACCCATGGTAGGTAGGCCTCTCTTGGTACAGTCGGTGTGTTTATTATTGTAGATAATGTTGTGGAGAGGATGGTTGGTATTGTCCAAGATGGCCTCCATCTTACATTACATGCATCTCTCCACAACACTCCTGAGTGAGTCCAGACTCCTGCCAAGCACAGACCCAGCCTTTTTGACCAGCTCCAGTCTCCTTGTGTTCATGTCAGACATGCTGCTGCCCCAGCAGACTGCAGCATAATAGAGTACACTGGCCACCACTGACTGATAAAACATGTGCAGCATTTCACTGCAGACGTCAAAGGACCTGAGCCTCCTGAGGATAAAGAGCCGGCTCCGCCCCTTCAGGTAGATGGCATCTGTGTTCAGGGACCGGTCCAGTTTACTGTCCAGGTGCACACCTAGGTATTTATAAGTGTGCACCACCTCACTGTCCTTCCCTTGAATGTTGACTGGCTGAAGGGCCTAGACATGCGAAAGTCCATGACCATCTCCTTGGTCTTGAGGTGTTCAGAAGGAGGCAGTTCTTGTTGCTCCATTCACTGAAGGCCATCGTCAGATCCCTGTACTCCTCTTCCTGCCTGTTCCTGATACGCGCCACAATAGCTGTGTCATCCGAGTATTTCTGGATGTGGCAGGACTCAGAGTTGTATTGTAGTAGCCATGACAACCAAGGTCCAGTACACCTGCCGCCATAGGGCGCTATTTTAGGAGACACACCTATGGGTCGTATCACACCTGTTGTCCAGGTTGTGAGATTGGTTGGGAAATGATAAATAGGCTACTGTTAAATGCACAATATGTAATTTTCTGCCACTAGGAGTCTCTCAATCAAATCAATAATAAATACATAGTATGACATAGTATGGGATTATTATCCCACAGAGGTCTCCTCCTCTCCAAATCAAACCAGCTGATTAAATCCCATAAAAACACTAAATAAAGCAGTTTCACAATAAAAGTCAGTGTTTCTACCAAACTGTTCGTCAGACACAAGATGTGTGGGGGCTAGCAGCCGAGCTGTTGCTAACGTTTGCTCATCTTGTTTCTTAACTTAAAGTGATAGTTCGAGTTATTTGATGCGAGGTTGTGTGAGGTACTTATCTTAAATCAGTGTATTACCTGCAGTAGTTTGGGACCAGCACCAGACCATCTAGGGGTACCAGCCCAGAAGCTGAGCGCTGAGCTGCTGTGGACGGGGTTGCCGTCAAACAGCCTTTCCTTTGGGAACAGTTAAAACTAGCTGTATAATATATCATTTAAAGCAAGACTATATCATTTTTGATGGGTATGTTACAACAACTCCTCCAACCCGAACAACCCCCTGATACGACCCATAAAAGTGTCTCTTCCAAAGTATTGGACAAATTTCTGAGCAGATGGTGGTGCTACATGAATTATTACATATCATCCAGTTGGGCAAAGGAATTTTTCTACTAATGCAATCTATGTGATAGATTTCACTCAAAGCCACAAATGTCAACCTCATTGTGGTGCTTGATGAAATGTAATGGGCATCACCAAACTCAGTGGGATTCATCATCTGGGGACCATGAATATCTGACAATATTTGATCTCAATCCATTAGCTTTCTGCGCTTACACTAGATATACTGTATGTGGAAACCCAAATATTAATCTGAAAATACATATCTGTCAGTGATGCGCACATCTGCTCTGATGTCATCTAAATCCACACATATGCATAAATTATCCACCCGCCAGCCACACAAGCAAATTATTTTCCACGACGTAGAGACTCGCACCCCTGATCTCACACCACCATGATTTCTCAGTAGGATACTACATTTGATGATATCGTGACATTTCTACTGAAATAGGCTGGGTTTAAATAAACATTCTGTCATTTAAAGTAAAAGCTCTCCTTGTTTGGTAAAATGAAAATGGCAGCAGGTATTATCACAAAAGCCTGAGTTTAAATTCTGACTGTCGCTGCTGCCTCCTGAACACAAACAGTTTAAAAGCTCAAAAAAGGAAGTTTAAAATATGTTCACATTTCAGAGAATGTAGTTAATGTTTTCCTGACACATTACATATTATTTCGCCCACATGCAGCCTGTCCGCTGTTAATCACAATTTAATTCTTATGGCCCAGCCCACCCAAACCATGGATTAACCACAGTGCCAGCAGATATGACTGCAATCCCTGTATCACCAATGCCTATTGCTTTGGTCTGGATGTGGAGACAGCTGATCATAACACTGGCTCTGCCTTTTTTGTCTTGCATTGTAATGCCCCATACCATAGAAGGGCCAGGTTAATTATAAAAATTAGGGTGGTTTGTATCAGTTAAAGCATTATGTCCCAGATTTATCACAGTGTGTCATATTAATTGTGTCACCTCTGACTGAATGAGGACAGAAATTACTTAACACGTCAATATATGTATGTATGTAGGCACTGACATGCATTTCATTATTATTCAGTCAGAGCCAAAGCCAGGGATGTAACCTGAAATTAGTCTGAGTGGTTGAGGGATACGACCATGAGACGGTAATTCTAGTTTTCCACTGTCTGTCTTGTACTAAAGTCAAAAGAGGTAACTACTTGATTTAGATTAGATTAGATTAACTTTATTAATCCCTCAACTGGGAAATTCATTTACCACAGCAGAAAGTAAACATCTATAGAATAAACATCGATGGAAATATACATCAAATATACACCAATATACACCAATAAATACAATATACACAATACACACGATATGTACATGAAAAAGTGCAAGTTTGCAAATGGTCAGGAAGAGCAGGAGTTGTGGAGTCTGACAGCTGCTGGAATGAAGGACCTGCGGAACCTCTCCTTCTTACAGCGAGGTTGTAAAAGTCTGCTGCTGAAGAAGCTACTCAGAGACCCTACAGTGTCATGCAGAGGGTGAGAGCTATTGTTCATGATGGATGTCACCTTAGCTAACATCCTCCTGTCACCTACTTCCTCAATGGAGTCTAGGGGGGCAGCCCAGGACAGAGCTCGCTTTCCGGATCAGTTTGTTGAGCCTCTGCCTATCCCTGTCAGTGCTGCCCCCTCTCCAGCAGACCACAGGAAGTAGATGGCTGAGGCCACCACAGAGTCATAGAAGGTCCTGAGGAGAGCCCCACACAGGAGGACCTCAGTCTCCTCAGCAGGTGAAGGCCACTCTGACCCTTCTTGTAGAGAGCGTGGGTGTTGGTGGACCAGTCCAGTTTGTTGTTGAGGTGAACCCCCAGGGACTTGTAGTTCTCCACCACCTCGATGTCCAGTTCCTGGATGTTCACTGGTGTGAAGTGGGATGTCTTCCGCCTGGGGTTCACAATCTTCTCCTTTGTCTTGCTGGCATTAAGCTGAAGCTGGTTGATCTTGCACCAGCTGACAAAGTCCCTGATGACTGTCCTGTATTCCAGGAGAGTCATATTGTGAGACTCGATGACTTGCTGTTGATGAGGCTATAGTGAGCTCACTGATAAAACATCCCTACACTGTGCCCAGTGATTAGCTTCCAATAGGATTAAGAAATATGGCAAACTATACAACAATAATACAATGTAAATTTGTCTTCCACCTGAGATCTCTTCATATTGTTTATAACGTTGTGGCTCTCCCTTGATTGTCTGATGTACTAGAACATTATGGACTGTTTCATAGATATATTGGCGCTACAGGATTTTTGTGTCTTGATTTGTCAAGTATTGAATTCACTGGATAAGCCTGGTTATTTACTATATGATAGTGATATGATATACAAAAGCATAGTATCTCGGAGCCCACTGATGCCTTCCATATTCTCCCGTGATGTCCTGATCTCGCAAATCCAGCTGTCTCTTAAGGTGGTGCTGTTGCTTTAGTCTGAATCTGTGGGATAATCACGCTCCCTCACTTCAATAGAACAGATGGAAATTGATGAAAAACAAATTATTAAATAAAGTCCCCTGAAATAAATAAAAGTGTTACATATATGAATAAAAAATGTATTTTTTTATTTATTCATTTATAGAACTATTTATTTATTTATTAACTCATCTATATATTTATATTTACATATATTTATATATTTATTACTTAATTTATTTCAGGATTTACTTAATAGCTGTATTTATTTATTTATTTATTTATTTAATATTGTTTAAAATGGCATTCCATAGTTAAGGTCCACTAAAGAGAAATAGTAATATTTATTATATGCTTTAGAATAAGGCAGAACAGGGACAGGCAGTATTATGTGCACGCAGTACTCACTGTAGTAAATCTGGGTTTGAAGTGCACATTTTGCTCTCTTTCAGTCATCCCGCTGGGCTCTGTAGATTCCAGGTATAAAGTGGGTAAAAAGTAGAGAACATCTACAGCCTTGAACATTTTATAACCCCAAGTAATAAATATCCATCTTTATCAACAGACCTCCCACAGACAGTGGGACTTCTTACACTTACAGAGCTGTGTTAAAGGACTTAAATTAAGTGGAGTAGGTGAGTGAGGTTTTATCTTGAGACAACAACATTAATCCACTCCCTCTCTAAGTTAAAACTCACACTGACTCACCAGCAGAGCCACCTGTCTGTCTTCTTATCCAACAGTTCACAATGCTCAACATTAAGAAAACAATCTTCAGGAAACATGGAGAGTCTACAGGGAGAGAGATGTAAAGTCCGAACATTGTCTTATAAGAAAGGACAAAGAACAATTACTGCAGTTCACAAATGAGCAAATCAAGATGGTGGTGATTGCAAAACTCATTAAGTTTAAAAACTAAAAATAACTTCATTGGAGGTTCACCTGCATTGTGGTCCTTGAACAATTTCAGACCAAACTGAGCCACACACTGCAGCACAGAGAAAATCAGACAAACCCCTTTGAGGCAAATGTCTTGCTTTTTAAAGCTGCACTAATTATTATTTTTTGTATCAAAGGAATCAAATGACTATGTGTACTGTGAAAAATGTCATTTGTTATGATGGACTCACAGAATTATCATCAACTCTGCTGTTCCTGAATTCTCTTGGGCTGTTTAGCCTCTTTAGCTCATTGTTTTAGTTTTCTGACCTGCAAACTCTGCTGTCATCACCGCTTCCCAAAAGCAGGCAGCTATTTGCAGCAATGAAAATACATTATGGTCCCAGTCCAGACTGTTCTGGTCTGTGGTTCCCTGATGGTGGAATGAGCTACTGAGTGCTATCGGAGCAGGACGTCCCTCTCTATCTTCAAGAATTTCTTGAGGACTCATCTCACCTTCCTAAAACCCTAACCTGTCTACCCAGCACTTACTATGCACTTTTGATGCACACTGACCAGACAATTGACTTTTGGCACACAGAGTCTCTTATGCTCTCAGCAGTTTCTCATGGCTTGCTGTGGCCGCCGTTCGCCTTGTGTGTCTTGTGTGTCAGTCCTCTTTAGTCCAGCTCGCTACTGCATTAAAAAGGGGAAGAGACTCATTGACAGTCATGATCAATCACCTGGCACTGCTCTCATCAGCTCTCTCCACACTGCACACTCTTTCTCCTGCAGCCAGCTGCGTGCCGACCATGCCCATCTCCACACACCTATTAAACAGATGTAGGAGTTAATATCCTAAAGGAGTTTTTTAAATCGAAAACAACTGGACTAGGTTATTTGTCTGGGAAGACGTTTCACCTCTCATCCAAGAGGCTTCATCAGTTCATGTACGCATCTGACCAGGCTATGACCTGGACAAATGAGAATATACACAGGCGTAGGAGTTAATACTTACACCCAGGTTTCCTACTGCACTGAAGCTTACTGAAGTTCTTCACTTGCAGGATGCTTTGGATAAAAGCATCTCCCAAATGATCAAATGTAAATGTAAATGAAATTGAACAGACCAGGAAGCTGATGACCTATTACCTGCTAATGACTTTTTGCATTTTCTCTCTTACAATTAAATGACACCATCTGAAGCCGTTTTCTCATGGAAGTCTCGGACGATGTCTGAAGAACCAGGTTGAGACGTTGTCTGGAGTTTCCCTTTCACACAACATGAGATTCTCCGTGTCAGATGCATTCTCTCCTTCATTAAATACTCCATTTGGTTTAAGTGAGGGGGTGGCACCCCTGTAGAGCATGCAGGAGGCAAAACATTATCAACACGCCCACTCACTAAACCTACTCTATTCATACACTGGCACTGGCATTACACAGACTTTGTAGTAGGGAGCTGGCAGGTCCAAATCAGTTTAATTTCCGCTCCAACTGACTCGGGCATTTGCGTTCTCACATACAGCACCTCTGGATAACGTCAAGATAAGTTTAGAGCTGCAGTGCATGTGTGCATGCACAACAAGAATATCTTGAGAACCAGGTTGGTCTCTAGGGACTGGCGCTTTCCTGGTTCTATTCATATCTGAATTAAAGAACACAACGTGTTGCATGCAGTATTCCTATATCTTCCTGATCCAAGGTCCTAAACAGTGTTCCACAGGGATCGGTACTTGAATCACTTTTGTTCTGTGTGTACCTGTTGTCCATGGGTTACATATCAAAGTCACATATCAAATATATTACAAGAACTCCTCTCCCAAGAGTAAGCGTGTGACTGCATGGGCAACATAGACTGTAAATAAAGATGGACGTATCCATAAAGATGACGTCACCCACAGGTTTCTGAAGAGTGGTTTTGAAGCTCAGTGTGAGCTGTAGTCACCAACTTGGCAGTGTCTGACTCTGTCAAACTCCCGGCTAATCCAAAAATGGGTAAAGAGGAGGTCCGCTTTGTGGCAAGGATATGCTCAACCAATTGTCACTCAAAGAGGCCATGCCCTCAAACATGCAGAACTTTCCGACTTAATAAAATGCAAACGAGTGAGTTATATAAAAATGTACCCCCTGTACAGGTGTCATGAAGGATGAAATTAGTTCTAGAGACCAAAACTGTTTTTTGTACCAGGTTGTAAACATGTTTATTTCTGCTGTAAAGTTCGACATCTTAACATGAAAGTCTATTTGTTTGGGAGTTGGGAGAAGGACAGCCATCTCTATAACTTTCCATCAATCAGGCCGTGATGCTAGAGCTGCTAGACAGAAGTCATTTTGACTAAAAGGCATTTGACAGTCTGGTTGGAGTTTGCCAAATGGCATTCAAAGAAGCATGAGGAAAAACATTGTCTGCTCTGATTAACTTCTAATTATCATGGTAGCATGCTAACACACTAAACTGTGTTTTCATTTAGCTCAAAGCACTACTGTGAGCAGAGTGCAATTTCACAGAGCGACAAAGTGGCAACACATTTTGTTTTGTCTTTTTTTAATCAAGTATTGCACTATTTGCAATTACAATCACGTTAGGAAAATTACATTTTAACATTACCAAATTGTGTTTTTTCTATTATTCTTTTTGAATGACTGCTTTCACTCTCTATGTATAGCTAATATAACTCCCACTGGATTCATCCTTGTTACCAGCTGTGGCAGAGGAAAGTGGGTGCTGATTCTGTGTTGGGAGAGGAGTGCAGTAATTAGAGGCCTCTGTTTCATAAGCCATTTGAATGGAGCTCTCAGCAGCTCTGGTGCCCCCACCTCAACCATTTTTTACATCCACCATCTGTGACAACCGCTAAAAGCACCTGACATTTCCCTTGCTGGCAATTAATGCCTAAGCCAGTGAACTTCCCGCGATTGTGAGGAAGTTAAGCTCCTCCTGTCCATCTAATACACAGACCTGAGCAGCTATGGATTTGATTTAAAGCCATGTCTCAATTCACAAGGGCAAAATGAATTCCCTTTTCCTGCCCTCATCCCTCACCACATGTCACTCATCTTGATGTGTCAGCATGAAACCATGTCAAAACTAGAGACATGGAATCAGACCAGCTGCGACGCCCGTCAACATGTTGACGTTCCCACCCATGACCACAACCATCTTCGAACTCGACCTTCAGCTTGATATCAACCACACACCTGTAAAGTTTCCTGCCTGTGGTTGTTATCGCAATGACAGGAATCTATCTGCAGACAGACATATAAACACCTGCCAAAGTCCTAAAACCACCTCTGTGGTAGCTCCTGCTCCAGGAACACATGTTGCCATGATGACACACACAGAGACAGACTCTTTGTTGTAAGCCTCTGCCAACCAGACAAGTTACAGGAAATATGGTCACAGTCTTTCCTTCCTCAGTTACAGTATTGAATAATGACCAGAAGTGTCTTTGCAGAACATTATGATGTCACTGTGAAGTTGACCTTTGATCATTTGGATATAAATGAAGTAATGTAATCCCCTCAGGGTGTTCCTGATATATTGCATTCACGAGAACATGAGATCACTGTGACCTTGACCTTTGACCACCACAATCCAATCAGTTTATCCTTGTGTCCTAGTGGAATTTAGAAGTTGCGGCAAGAACTCTGCAACAAACGAACATTGAGCGTCTCAACTGACTTTCATGGTCAGTTAGCTTAGCTTGTGGTGCTGTTGGCTTCCATCAGCTCCTTACGACGGTTCTCAAGGTCGGAAATACAGGTGTCGTGGTCGGTGGAACATCCTTCTAGGTTTGTAATGCATGTTGCATGGTCGGTCAGGGACCTTTGGACAAGTTGTAGTTTTGAGTTCAAGGTATTGAATCTAGTCATCATGTCCTTCTTCAATTTCACGATAGCTGCTAGGATGTTAACTAATGTGGGCTGTGGGCTTGGTCCCTCATTGGTGTATGCACATTTCCCTCCTCCCCCTGGTGGCCACAGTCACCGAAGAAGCGAATGACTCAGCTCGTGCTACTGGCAGAAATTAACACAGCCGATTCTGATTGGCTGATTAGACTCATTAACTTTTAGCCTTTTTACTCTTAGCTGTAACAGCATTTATAAGACAAATCAACACTGCATATGTGTTTGTGTGGTTGTGTGTGTGTGTGTGTAGATGTCTTTCTATGATTGTGAGGACAATTTTTGTTAGAAACCATTATTGTGAGGTCCTTTTGGCCGGTCCTGAACACCATCTCCACAATGCGGATTCACCTTCAAAATAAGAGTCTCAAACAGGTACAAGGAGCTTACTGGAGGCTCTGTTTTACAAAAGCTCAACAATTTGATTCCTTTGATACAAAAATAGACACACACCACCTCCACCACATGGATTCACTTTCAAAATAATTAAGTCTCAAACAACTAAGAAGAACTTCCTGGAGGCTCTGTGGTAGAAAGATGAACTAGTTCCTAACAACACACACACAACATACAATAGTATCACCAAACAATACTTCATATAATAGATGAATGCCATTGTCACATCCGGTTACTGGCTACAAAGCAGTGCTCCCTCATATCCATTTGCACAAATACCCAGCAGCATCCGATAGCTATTTCATATGCACCAAGCAGCTTGTGCACCAGCAGCATTATCAGTGTAATTGTGTCATCACAACTCTTTAGCATTATGTTTCCGATTCAAAAAGTTTATCAACTGAATTTGACTTTTTATCCCACAGCAGTGCATTTCGGTAAATAATGGTGCTAGTTCCCCTGACTTTTAGATTGTTGAAGATGACCTAGCCTGCAATTAATGTATCTTTACTTTTGTCTTTCTCACCCATTTTTGATTATAAGCAGGTGTAACCTATATAACCTGCCAAATAAGGGTTGTCTTGTTGCTGGAGTGAGTGTTGATGAGGGACCCAAATTTGGAAATGGCCTGTAAAGGGTTCACATACTTTTTCTTGCCATTGTATAGGAATTCAAAACATACTACCTGCACCAGTCTACCATTCAGGTAGCACCAGGACCACAACCCTGAGGGATGCCAGAGACTCAGTGCCCCCCAGAATGTCCAACAAGCTCAGATTTAGTGTCATGGGAACATGAAGTTCCTCCACTCAGATATTTTAGAGTCATCACTTGTGGCAAAGACATGGGTGTGTTTCTTTGAATAACTGATAACTGCTTCCACTTATTAAGCTCTGCAGTAATGAAGTTCCTGGACAATGTTCAAGTGTACACAGTTTGTCCGTTTGTGACATAAGACTGTAACTTCACAGCTGCTGTGGGTGTTTTACTGTCCTCTCACCAGGATACTCGGTTTTTGTAAATTTATTATTTGCACCTTAACTCTACACAACTAATAATTATTGATAAGGACACACAGGGATTGATAAACACCTTCATTAAGAAAAAATATCAGAATACAATATCAGCCTATATGGCAATGCAGAGCAACCATAACACACTTTAAGTTGCCAGACCAGGATCATTATAACCCTATAGAACAGGCATTACAGGAACATAATGTTGATACCAAACTGGTCAAAAATATTTAATGCAGTATATCACAGATATTTGAATATTTTTGGAATACTGTAGGAATATTATAATGACACTATAAGACATAAAATACAGGAAACCCACAGCAGATTTAATGTAAACATACAGTTCAGTACCATAGACATACTCTGAGCCACTACAGCAAGTGATACCATGTGGGAGAGAAACATTTTTAAGGTTTATTGGAGATGACTGCACAGTAATTCGTCAGCTTTTATAACTCAGAGCTCTAGGTAATGTTGGCGTTCTCCCTGTAGGCAAAGCAGCTGGGGAAGATGCCGATGTTTCCTGCACAGTGCCCCTCCAGCCATTCCTCATTAACTAGAAGAGAGTGTAAAAGAGAAACAAAAAAAGAGGAACGGAGGACAAAACCGTGTGAGAACATTTCAGATCAAAGTGCCACTGACAAGCAGTTCAGTGTGAGGTTGACCTGCAGGGTCTCACCTTGACCCAGGATGTCAATGGTGTCTCCTTCACTGAACTCCAAGTCCTCTTGGCCCTGTGCAGTGTAGTCATAGAGCGCCACCATTTGGTAGAGGATGTTACGGTTGGCCAAGGGGTCTTCCATCTGAAGTACAATACAGGGGAGTGAGGGTCAATTTTCATTAGCCTAGCAGCAAAGTAAATAATTACCTGGACAAATCATCAGTTAAATCTATGTGACTTCAGGTATGAGGAAGCAACGTGATGCACTCCTATTAGGTTAGACCAGGTTGGAGTTTCCCAGTCATCAAATTAAATGCTACAGTGGAACAGTTTCTGTCTAATGTCTGTAAACAGCCTGCAGTAGTGCCAACTTAATGTCCCTCTCTGATGAAAATCAGTGTTTAACCATGTTAACATCCATATGATGTTTTTATATAATAAATTTATATAATGAGTGAAATAATCATCAACACCATGACTGAGTGTTTCCACCTTGAACTGCAGTGAACCAATGACAGTCTCATAAAAGCAGATTCAGACAGCCAGGGTTTCATACGTCACAAACCTAAGGAACCAATCCTGTCAACTTGTGGGGACAGTGGGCGGGGCTAAATAAACCTGAAACCTTGTCAGTACAGAGAGCGAGAGCTAGCATTAGCACAACCACTAACCCTGTGTCAGCCACTGCCAGTTACAAGCTAACAAACAACATAAACAAATAAAAGATGCTAACTATGCTAACCGTTCTGATCCGTCTGCTAGTCTCTGATTCTGGTCTCAACAGACCCCTCATCTGAGTCTGGGTCTGACTGACACTCAAACATGTGGCTGAGTCTCTCTGATGTTTCCTCTAACCATCTTGATACTCGCTGCTCTTTCACCTGTCCACCTGGAGCCAGCAGGTGGTGGGCGGGACTCAAGGCCTGATCCAGATGTCTTAGTCAGGAAGTAAGAGTAGATGAGCTTCCTTTTTTTTTTTTTTACCTTTTATGCGTGAAAACAATGTTCAGCAAAATATTCATCATAGCAGAGGATTTCTACAGAGTTTTAAACATGTCTGGTTTCCCAGCTGCTTGGGAGCTGCAGGGAAACAGAGTATCGCTTCCAATTCACTGAGCATCACGGCAAATAAACTCCTTTAATTGCATCTAAAGGAGGCAGAGGAATAACTAAACATAAGACAAACCGAGTATCAGAGAAGGAAACATATTCATCTGGTTACAGTGTTTCCCCTGGAATTATTTTCAGCAGCAGTGCTGTTATGCCAGTGTCCATCAGGATGCAACGAGTCAGAACAGTTTTAAATTAAAAGACCTTAGAATCATTTTAGATAGGATTATTCATGTTTGTCTTTTGTGTCTTAATTTACAGCGTTTGACATTTATGTGTAGAAATGAATATCAATAAATGAAACGGTCTGGTGTCTGCCGCTGAGAGAAGCTCTGTGTGCTGTGTAGTGTCATCCCGCCTCTCACCTTGTTCACTGTGCCGGCACACGACAGGCCGCCAAAACAAAAAATGTGGAACTTTTACAAAGTGTGTGAGACTGATAAAACATAAGCCATAAGCCTAAAAATAACATATTGGCCCACATATCGGTAAATCAGTGCATTTTTCAACTCTATGTCAGTCTGGTCTTAAAACGTAGCGACATAGATTACATCCTGCCTGTGAGCATTTTATTTTTCTGGGCTTTTGGTAGAAGAGCTTGAGGGCTCTTCTATAGTGGAATTCGGTGGTGATGGGGCCATTGCTAGGGCTATCCTCCTTCACTTGTCCAACAGTTGGGGAAACAACATATGACTTTTCTTGGTCTTCAGAGGCTGTAGCATTTATTAACCGACACACTGCAGCCCATACTGTACATTTACTGCTAACCTTTTTCTCTGCCCCCCACGCATTCATTCGCTTCACCATCACTTTTCTGCCGCTCACTTGTTACACACTGCCCTGGTCCCTAAAGGAGCTAAGCTACAGTAACGTTACCTTTTATGTAGATGTCCTGTGAAAAATGAGGAGAGGGTCTGGGAGTTAATGACTCAAACCAATTCTGGGATAACGTTGGGTGTTGTGCTCACACAGTGTGCAAGTGAAAATCATTAGTAGCCCGTTGATATTAATGATCATGTGAAATTTTAGCAGCAGCACTTGAATATATGGGAAACAGGGAAACACTGGGTTCTTTAGCTGCTAAATGCTCCTCTGTCCTCAGCAGCTCGTCGGTGCTGGGTTCATCAGAGCAGACAACAGACAACAGGGTTTGATCCACTGTTAGATTTGAACCGGTGCTGCTTTAACAACGGCAGGGGGAAATCTGGCTGGGGGGCAACTGCAAAACCTTCTGACGCACCTCTGCACCTCGCATTTGATGTCAATTTCATGTTCTGATGTGCGTGCTGTTGTGAGTTTAAATGCTCACCTGGCACCATAGGGTGGCTCTGCCGGCCTCAGCCACTTCCTGCATGGTGCGGCCTGGCTCCACCTCCCCACCCAGTGGAATCAGCACCCGGGAGCCATGCTGCTTATGTCTGATGAGAGAGCAGGAAGAGTGAGGGGGAATGGGCATCATGGAGGCAAATGTGGGTTGGCAGAAGATCAAAATAAATGAATATGACTTTATGGTAAAATGACACAGATCAATACAAAGTAAGGCTGTGATGAGTGTTATTTGTCATCGGATCCTGGTTTTATTCTGACTGCTATATAAATGAACTGGTCCCATCATAATGTTTTTGTGTCGCTATGTGTTATTGCTGCTCCTCTCGTGTGTGTGGAGCTGCAGCCTCAGTGTCCTATATCTCATGTTAGGTTTTCTTTGCCAGAGCAGATTTTGGACCCACAGGGTGGAGCGGACAAAGAAAGCATATTTTTAGAAAATGAAGCATCACTTGTTGAAATTCGTGTAGACAGAAGTGGGTTGGCGTGACTGCGGTTACCTGAGGCGCAGCTGAGATGCAGGCTGGCCCAATTTCTGTGCGATTTGTTCCTTCACTTCATGGTACGGAGTGTCCAGAGGGACAGACAGAGCCACAGTGTACGTGTAGTGGACCTTCACCACCACAGAGCCCACGTCTCCTGCCTGAGCTGAGCTGGTGCACTGGGAGCAGAGAGCAGAAACACATTAAAACATCATGTGACTGCTGCTACACCATTATATTAAAATCTGGATCTGTTCAAGTCAGTATATTTTTACATGGTTATTATGTAGTAATAATAGTACTAGTATTAGTATTGATAGTGCTACTATAATACTGCTGTCCCTACAATTCTGATTAGTATTTGTAATACTAGTACAAATAGGACTTGCAGTGGCAGTAAAAGTAGTTGTTTGAAGTTAGTTCTGATATTTTACAGAGACAGGGTCGGCCCAAATGTTTTAGGGGCTCCGAACAGGACTCCCCATCACAATCCACCCCCTATATAAACCAGCATATTGTAAAGGGAAATCAAGCCAGGTGACCACACACAGGCTACGAGTTTTAGAATTTCACAAATTTCCAATTTAAACTAGAAATAGAATAAATTAAGAAGGAAATTCAAGATTACCACAGTTTCCCAATCGTGTAAATGTAAAAGATTAAAAGAGTGCAAAATGGGCGGCCAAAGGTCCAAACAAGTCACTTTATTTGCTCGTGTTTGGGGTGTTTGTGGGTTATAATGAAAGACCTTCCGGAGGACAACTAACACCTGTCTCTTTTGCATGAAAATGCAAATTAAAATCATATCAAACATTGTGTAAATATAGTGTTGAGTCTTGTGTCGATATTTCAAGTGTAATGCTGACTGCATTTGATAATGTGCGTAGTGTGTGTATGTGGAAGCAGCTGAAGTTTCAGTGCCATGAAACTTCATCAAGCCTCTGCTACATGGCTGTGTTAGTTAAGACAACGTGTCCTACAGAGCTTCAGGATGTGACAGTTTGGGGAGAGGTGCCATCATGGGTGTCCTCTCAGTAGAAGAAGATGTGATGTCCTATAAAGTGCACTTTAAATGTAACAGAGAGTCCTGTTAGATGTTATTGCAGTGGGTTGTGATGGAGGTTCTGTATGGGAAAAGTGATCACTAAAAAATAGTAAAAATTAAAATAAAATAAAAGGAAACGTATGACGGTGAAAGCAGCTGAGACAAAAGCTTGTTAGTGTTTTAGAATGATTACAGATTTGTATGTGATGTAGCTCGTTAGTTTATAGTGGTAGAGCTGCCCTGCTGATAAACGAAGCAGCTTCGTGCTCAGTTTGAAAAACAGCTGGACAGTGAATAAGCTGCAGTTACATTATCACCATCTTCTCCTTAATGGGGACGTCAGACTGAAGGTTCCTTCATTAGAGCTTATACTATCATTTAAATTAATATAATTTTAAGAAGCTTGTGAAACACAGTGTTTCTTAAGGAATAATTTGTGATTGATGATTAGTTACTACAGAGCTGTGATGAGTTTTACTGATGGAAATAAACCAGCAGCATCATCAGAACAGTTGAATAACTTAGACTGAGTTGTTATTTAACATGACGCCTGTATGAAGACGAGTCAGTGTGACACACATACACAAACTTAATATCCTGTATGTACATATCTTACATTTCCATATATGACATTTAAGTAAGTACAAGCCTACATATAAAATGAAATAGTTATAAAAATTAGACATAAAGCCTGTTACAAAATTGGAACAATTTCATATACTGGAATATATGTATATCCCATACAAATATGTTTGTTTATGTAAGTATGTTTATATTGTTGACATATGTTACATATATCCATCCCAAAGCCTGTCAGTATGTGTTGATATTATATACAGTAGGGTCCAAAATCTGAGACACTTTCCCAGAATGGAAAGAGACACGTTTTAAATTAATAAGAAATTAATAAGAAAAACTATAAAGCATATAAATTATAAATGTATGTTGTTTTAATAAACTTAAGCATATGTTTTTACTATGGGCCTTTCATATATGTTAAAAACTTATACGTTTATATATCCAGAGGATGTATATATGTGATAATAATATAAGTGACATATTTGGCAACATCACTCTTGATATAGGGACATATACTGTATGTCATGTATATATTTATGTGTGGGCAGTGACAGCAGGTCTCCTCCTGTGCTTTCGGTTTTAATACTCAGCCAACTGTTGTGTATGTGTGTGCCTTTAGGTTTAGTTGCATTGTGCTGCTTCAGGGCTGAACATGATGATGGTTTTCCACCTTAATCTTCTAAAACCTCAAAGTAAAGCTTCATGCAGCAATTACAGTGTATTGAAAAGAAGCTGACATACATGGGGACTTTAGATTGTTCAGATAGTATTACAATATGCCTGAATACTGTGTAAACCACTACAGGTGAATGTATTAACACTTGTTGATGTTGTTATTCGTGCAGGCGTGCCAGTACAGAGTGAGGGCACCCACTGAGACTGTGTACAGGGCCCAGATGCTTGATCCACCCAAAACCACATGAATTTTTCCCATGTCTTCCACATGTGTTTCCTACATTTCATCACATGTGCTCTACATGGTACCACATGCTGCAACGCGTGGTACCATGTAGAGCACGCAAACTGTCACTGAACATGTCACATATACTGTCATTCACTCATGGAGCACTCCATACTTTTTACATTTTCTATGTTTTATAGATAAATATACACAATTCTCAAAAGTGAATCTTGAAAACAGAATTTGACATTGGTTTGAAATCTGCCTTTGGATGGATGGGCAGATCATATCATGCGCTCATATCAGGCTGCCTCAGTCACAGAATGGCGCCTCCTCCGTTCGTACCACTGACAGATAACTCAATAAGTTGATGTCTTGCTCTTGGTGTCAAATGTTGTGAGTTTGAATCCTGGGTGAAGCTGAGTAAATGTGCTTTATTTATTTAAGTCTCTTTTTCCACGACATCTGCTGGCCCATCCATGACTGCTTACAGTCCTACTTTAGATTTGTGTTTTATTTTTTGTTCTACACACAGGTGCAAATATATATTTCTGTATGCAAGATTTTACACGAGTTCGACAGGAAGTTACATTTTTACATAGGGTGCACATTGGTGACCAAGAGAATGTTCAAAAACCACATGTTTCCCATGTGCCACCACATGTGTTTCACACATTTCACATGTGATTTTAACATGTTTTCAAATGTTGAATTTCACATGTGCAGAAATCACATGATTTTGTTCAGTTTTTGAAATTCTGTATTTAATAAAGTTTCATTCATTCAAAAAAGTTGCCTCTGAAATAATCCAGCTAGCAATGACGTTTTCCTACAAAACATATTTGGTGTTGCAGTTAAGCTTTGTATGGACATGATTTCTAAGAAATGAGGTTGAGGAGGAGACAGCTGAGTTGCATAAGCTGGAAGTGAGAGGAAGAGAACTACCATGTGATTCCACCTTTCAGCTTGCACAAATGAATCTGGCTTTTCAGAGGGGAACACTACCTGGTTGCTGGCTGCGTTGGCTGTGTACTTGGGAGGCTGTGAGGCTGGCAGCGGTGCGTGGGTGGCAGTGGTGTAGGATGGAGGTGGAGTGTCTGAGGTACGGGCTGCAGGGAAATCAGCACAGGTACAGCCTGAGCACACACAATACCAGTCTAATGGAAGGTTAGGCAGGTACATTTTGTGTTTCGGAGTGTGTTATTACATATACTCTCGTAAGAATTATCAATAAAAACAATTCCATGTGTGTATGTACAATAATTCTTCATAATTTTCCCTCAAAATCAGCCACAGTACAACCTTTGAATGAAGTGGTTTTAATCATCTGGATAATCTGTCAGACTTATTTTTAGTGATGCTATTGTCTTCCCAGATCTCAGCATTTAACTCTGTGAGTACAGTTCAGTTCTACAACAATGAAACCCAGGATGTGATCAACATGAATTCTCTTGTAAATCGACTTGGATAAAAGCATGTGCCAAATTAGTAAATGTAAGGGGGCCCTGGTGGCTCACCTGGTGGAGCACGTACCATAAAGGCTTAGTCCTAACTGTAGGGGCCTGGGTTTGAGTCCAACCTGTGGCCCTTTGCTGCATGTCACCCCCCCATCCCCACCACCTTCCTGTCTCTCTCTCTCTCAGTGGCTAGAATAAAGGCAAAAAATGGGTAATTATAATCAAAATCATTTATCCCATTTGATTGTGATTGTGCAAAGTAAAAATTCAATGGCAATCTTCCTCAATAAGATTATGAATATCCTCTGGAAACCAATTAAAGCCATAAAGTAATGCTTTATGTTACAGGGCTTTAATTTCCTGGGAGTTCTCCTAGAAAGAACTAATAATTTAATAATTATCAGAAAATGAGACTGTGGTCAATCACTATACTACACATTAGTTCCTTTTAAATTACTTGAGGTGTTATGAAGGGCAGCGGTTCTCAGATTGCACCCTGTCATCATGATGTTTTTTTTCACAGCATTTCTTTTGATGCATTTCTCTGAGTTCAATTTACAGTGACAAATCTTTCCATTCCTGCTCCGACAATCACAAGTTATATAACGGTAACTGCAGTGTCCATTTATTGTATCATTTTCATATGTTTTACAACATGCACTGTGTGTTTTGTATGGTGAAACTTAATCAAAAATATGCAATAAAAAAGGAAATAAAGAGATTCTGTGGTACCCTTCCAGGACGTAGCCACACCCATTACAGTATCTACTGTTAAAGCCACTGACCCAGAGGCTGGTAGTCAGTGCACAGCATATCAGCTGATCACGTCAAAAGGTCTGTTTGTCAACAGATGAGCAAACGATTCAACGTGAACTCAGAATAGTTCAATCGATTAGAATGGAAAAAGGAAAGACATTTTTTTTCAGGAAACTTCCACCATAGAATAAAGCTTTACCAAATGTAATGAGGATCTATGCTGGGGAGTCTGCTGGCTGAATGGATATGTAAGATAACATCAATGTACACAGTTCAATTTCCAATGGGGGTCAGATCACATCACTCTCTCTCTCTAGACTGCAAATTATCAGATAAAGGCAAAATGCCAAAAAATGATCTAAAAAAAAAAACACACTTACACAATTAGTTACTCTCTGTCTTTGGAAAAAATATTGGTAATAAGCAAATAGCAGTAGATCAGATTAGGAGAGAAGGTGGAGAGGCCTTCCTCTCCTGAGGCAAGAGGACTTTAGAGTAAGAGTAGAGTAAGGATTGATCTTTACCCCCAGGTAGATCTTTACCCCCAGGTGGAGCTGCAGGGCTGGGCCCGGCCCGAGGACGAGTGGGTGGCTTGAGTCCTGGTGGGAGAGGAATACCACTGGGACATCTCTGTGGGAGAAAACAAGACAGGAAGGTCAGTGAAAGAGCAATTCATGTTTTTTTCCAACAGTGAAAAAAAAGAATGAATTGTTCTCCCAGCAGGAAGCTTGTATCTGTTGTTGACAGGTGTAGAGTAATGTTGGGCTGAGGGGCTTTAACATTTATTTAGAACATTTTCATGTATTTTCTCTGTTTTGTCTTCTTCCTGGTCACATGAGTGAAGCAGAGGTGTCAACACTAAAGCATTATAATGAAGATCGTTCCGTGTTTCCTCTCAACACAAGCCTGAAACATGTTGCTGAAGTGTCTCATCACATGGACCAATACATTACATTGTCCTTTTTGCCTTTGGACGTCTTCACATCTGCAGGATCAAGCAGGGACATTGGCAGAAGTCCTCTCTGAAAAATAAAGGACTGAAAATCAGACAGTGACAGTGAAATACACTGTTCTGAAAAACACATCTTTGTCAGCAGCCCCCAGGGTCGAAGTCATCATGTGTTTAAAAACCTGAGATGGAATAAATTCAAACAAATGCACAAGGTGTTTTCAAAGATGAAATATTTGTACATGTGAAGCAAATAACTGTTTTTGTTTTGTTTTGTTTTGTTTTGTCTGTCTGTCTGTCTGTCTGTCTGTCTGTCTGTCTGTCTGTCTGTCTGTTTGACTGTCTGACTGTCTGTCTGTCTGTCTGTCTCTCTCTCTCTCTCTCTCTCTCTCTCTCTCTCTCTCTCTCTCTCTCTCTTGGCAGGTGTTGTGCTGAGGACCCAAGGAAGTGCAGTGATGACTGTGAAGGTTTTTTTGGATGACATCGGCAGACAGAAATTTCTCCATCTTTATTATAACTGCACTTTCTGTTACCGTGGTAACCATGCTCAATTCATGCTCAATTAAAAGTCACGCTGCAGCTTGACGGACGCTGCACTAGTCACCTTGTAGCTTGGCTGTCAATGGCTTCTATTGACAATCTCACAAAACAACTGTTTGATGCTGAACTCAAAGCTTCTTTAGACTGGTAATAAAACACAGTGTGTAGAATCAGGACTCTCTCTATAATGGTGTAATATAGTGTTCATCATAGTTCATCATCGTTTTAGCAGTGAGTTTAAAAGAAAATATACAACAACGTGCTGAGGTGCTTTACCGTTGAGTCTCCATCAACAGAGCACTCAAAAAAAAGCACTCTGTCTGTTTAGACTAGACCTGCAGCCTCAAGCAGCAGACAGACAAAGTGATATAGTAGCTGGTGAACATAGTGGAGTAGTAGTCTCCAAAGAGACACATATTTTTCTCATGAGTTGATGGAGAGAAAATCAGAGATAAAAGGAGACTACATACAAACATGTCTCCAAATCAGCGATAATGTTGCTCTGTATCTGCTGGATGTTCACTCTATAAAAGTCATAGTGTGTGTTTCAGTTTCTGCTGCCCCCTGCTGGCCAAAACATTCAATGAATGCAGCTTTAAAATCTCTTAGTCTTATGTCATTGTTTCTGAGGTGTTTTAAAGCTTGAGGTGAGAAACAAGACACAACACTGAAATGTCAGTCGATAAGATTTAAACATGGCTTCTCTCTCTCTCCTCACCTGTCCATCATATATGACAGCTGCCATCCCGTTCCTATCCTCCTCACCGAATAAAAACACCGTAGCCCCTCCCGGCACAGTCAGCTGTCCTGGGCTCCGAGCCATGTAAGGGACCCGCATGCGCATGTATCGAGAATCCCTGACAGGCAGTGAGAAGACAGAATCAGTCACACATCACAGCCATTCTTTAGTATAGTGTGTGTGTGTGTGTGTGTGTGTGTGTTGTGTGTGTGTGTGTGTGTGTGTGTGTGTGTGTGTAGTATAATGTGCAATAGTAGCATTACCCTGACACAGTAATGTCACAAGCTCAGGGTCATAATATTTCTGTGTGACTGGTGATAATACTCACTGAGCTCCATCCACCTTGGGCTCATAGAAACCAGGTTGCTGTGAAGAAGAGAGAAAGACACTCATCAGACAGTCAGCAAAGGGCGAGACTGACAACAACATCAGATCATCTCTCATCTTTATTACCTGCAGCCTCAGAGGTTCAAAGCCTCCAAAATCATCATTGGGAATCATGGAGGAAATCACCTGCAAGTAGAACATCATATGTTAGTGAATTTGGCTGCCCAGTTTAAATGACCCAAGCATTGTGTTGGATGTAACCAAATGATCTGGGTGCAGTTTCTAAATGAAAAAAGGAGTTTCAGTCAGAAAGTTGGAATGAAATAGTTTTCTTGGCTTTTCAAAAAGTGCCTGAAGTTAGTCATTGGCACACAGTGAAATGTGCCAAAACCTGGGGGAGCAGTCAGCACACAAGTTAAATGATGTTTGGCCCATCACTAGATCCTGCAGTGGGTTCCAGGCTCTAATGTGCGGTGGCCCTGAGAGCTCTTGTTCTTCAATGCTTCATGACTTTTGAAGTGCCCATGGATATATTATAATGCAATTTTATTTTTTTTTAAATATATGTATAAATATACAATAAACAAAATAAATGAGGATTTAAAACTAAATTTTAGCAAGTGGAGCCTTTGGAAACAGCTTGCTACTGACCAAGCTTCTTCTACCACAACTTTCAAACCTGCTTCATACTGGGTATAAACATAAACAACAGAGGGGAAATTCTAATCTGAAGTCTGCTACTATTAGTTTTCTAAAGGTGACAAGAACAAGCTGAAATAAGTCAAGAATCTTACCATACACCCATGACACCACATTCATCATTTGGATACTCTTACCTTTGGTTTGCCCAAGAAGTCTCTTTGCTGCAGCTGCTCCACATCCTGCCTCCTGGGACGAAACACCACCCCCTCAGGCACCAGCAGAGGAGCCAGGACCTCCTTTCTCTGTTTTACAATCAGGGTCAAATGTTTCTTTTAATTCAAATGACAGTGATCGTATGTGCATGTACTGACCTGAGCAGTCTGTATTT
This sequence comes from Seriola aureovittata, assembly GCF_021018895.1. Classification (NCBI taxonomy): domain Eukaryota; kingdom Metazoa; phylum Chordata; class Actinopteri; order Carangiformes; family Carangidae; genus Seriola; species Seriola aureovittata. The sequence continues at coordinate 1,557,671 of NC_079368.1, read as the reverse complement.
GTTTTGTGAAGCAGTTGTTCAACAGTTTTATTAGTAGAACCATAGCCTCACCTTTTGTGAGGAACCACCAAACACACCTGAAATTAACAAACATGTCACTTAAAGTCACGATGAAAGGGCTTCTTTAATTCCTGTGATGTTATCCATGTTGAAACAGGTTAGTGGGTGGGATCTAGTACAGTGAGATATCACTCTAAAGTGGGCCGGGGCTGCAGGAGCAAAGCAATGCCCCAACCTCATTTCCTCCGACCCCCAGCTGCCGAGACTGTGCTCGTACTGGGCAGCTTCCAGATGTGAAGGTGTGTAAAGGTGTGAGTACGGTCAAGGTGTTCCTGCCCAGGTGAGCTGGGCTATCAGTCAAACTGACACAGTGACACGGGGGGGGGGGGGCTTTTTTGGCTGGATTTTGATGTTCTTGTGCAGGATGCGGTCACCCTGAATGGGCTGTACTACAAAAGCGGATCAGTACCGTTATGTAGTGGATGGACATGTTTTCCACTCTAGTACATGTCACTTTGCAAGCACTGCTTATACACCGCTCACAAACAGTGCTGTGACGTTCACGTGCTACTTTGCCCCAGTATTTCTGGGTCTGGACCTCTAAATGTGTGATTCCTTAAATGTTTTTATTTTATGTTAAAATGAGCAAATGTTGCTACATTTATTATGTTATGGGTCAAAACTGACCATATAGTCAGTTTCCAAAACAGACAACCGCACAGCAAGATTATCAACAACTGTCTCCAGCAAAGTGTGTGTGTGTGTGTGTGTGTGTGTGTGTGTGTGTGTGTGTGTGTGTGAGTGAGTGAAAGAAAGGGGGTGTGTGGGATCATATTTTCTGCATGTCACTCTACAATTGAATTCAAGTCAATACACTTTCTTGACATGAGACATAAGCACAGAGGGCCTATACTGAAACCTGTCAGTCTTTTTATTTTCCTAAACAGCATTATTATGTGCCTGCTGTGCTCAGTCGAGAGGTCAGACACCAGAGATTCTGTAGTCGGCACCGACACCATTGAATTTCCATGATTCTCAATAACAAATTCTAGGTAGTCATCAACTGTCCTAATTGTACAAGTCCTCCTCAACAGGAAGTGCTACCACCACGTTTACTCTACCTGCTGTTTGATTATCAGCTGATTGCATCGGACCAACCTGCTGCTGTACTCAGCTGAAATGTGATTTCCTGCTGTTGCCCTGACGTCATAAGCTGCACAAAGCTTGACCGAATTGAGCACAGGCAACGATTAACTGTTTTCCAGGAAGCTAAAGTTTCCATTTGATAGTTCATCTTTAAAGAGGTGAGGACAGAGCAAACCTTTTTTCATAAAGTATGGCAACATATATAACAAAAACAGTGCAAGTGTCACTGCAAGTGTCAGTGCAGTCTGTTGGGAAAGGTGTGACACTCACCACGACACTGTCCAGAGCCACCTCTATGTTTCCCCCTCGACCTCCTCCTCTCTCCTGAGACGCTGACATCAGGACCTCCCTGGCCCGCTCCCACTCGCCCATCCGACAGTACACAGCTGCTGCGTTATACAAAGCCTGGGGGACACATCACAATTGTACCATGCCATTAAAAGGGGGACCAAGCAGCAAAGGTGCATAGGCCCCATTGTGTTTCTATCTTTTCTTCTTCATCATCTTCCTCTTCTTCTTATGCCACTGGAGTCTATGGCAACCCCTAGAACCGTATTGTAAAAAGTTTTGAAATTTGCCACACTGGTTGAGGACACTCCTGTGATGTTATTCACCACGTTTATTGTCTTTAGCGCCACCAACAGGTCAAATTTGGAGTTGCGATCACGCATGTAACTTTTGAATCGTGTATCATCTGATTTTTTTAAATCAGCCAATCATATGTTGCAGCAAAGCCACCAAACAGGAAGTGAGATCATATCTCAGCAATGCTTTTATGGATAGATAGATAGATAGATAGATAGATAGATAGATAGATAGATAGATAGATAGATAGATAGATAGATAGATAGATAGATAGATAGATAGATAGATAGATAGATAGATAGATAGATAGATAGATAGATAGATAGATAGATAGATAGTAGTCCCACACTGGGGAAATTTGCATGGTGCATGAACATGAACAAACATGGTACCTCCTCTAAGCCACAGACTGTTACTGACCAGGTGCAAGCACAGGTGCAAGTCTTATCTGTACTGTGAGAAATATGTGATGCTATGTAACTTCTTCCTCAGCGTCCATCACTGAAGCTTTGTTAGCTCCCAGGAGTGTGTGGCGTTTGAACAAACCATGGAGGTGATGACACAGCACAGTTCTCTCTGCTTTCACTCCTCACTACTGACAGAGGAAGAATGGCGCAGACTGGCGTTTCCATGTGTGAATACAAGTGTGTGGTGCTGTGTGTGTGTGTGTGTGTGTGTGTGTGTGTGTGTGTGTCTGACCTGCCAGCTGTAGAGCTTGAATCGCAGGCCCAGCTGTTTGTAGTCAATGACCATGTTTCCTCTTAAATACTTCTGTGCCCAGATACAGTCGGACAGAGCCTCCTCCAACCTGGACAAACAGTGGTGGATGACAAACAGCTCCTTCTGTAAAAGCTTTATACAAAAACCCACACATTGTGGTTTTAAAGGTTTTATGGGTCAGAATATTTCTTAATTGGGCCCAGTACCTTTGTGGAGTCTCTGCAGGTTGCCTGGCAACCTCACAGTGATAAAAAGTCTCAGGAAGGTGCCTGTGCCTGGCCAAAAAAATAGTCCAGCACGTAACCTCCCATAAAACCACATTGTATGAATTACACAAACAAGATCTCACCGCTTTAGAAGTGCTGATAGGACAGAGCCAGGTTAGCTGTTTCCCCCTGTTTCCAGTCTTTATGCTCAGCTAAGATAACATATATACATAGACGCCGCATTGACCGCCCTGTAACCAAATTGGAATAAACGTAGGAGCTGCATTTTTTATGGATAAAAAGTCCAACATTTATATTTCTCAACTGATTTCAATTAGTTGTTTTTTTTTTTTTTTAATATCTGAGGGTTCATGATTATTTGCAGTAAAAATAAAAGTTTTGTCTCCAGTTATTTCATCAGTGAAAGAATGAGATACAACTTTACGATCCCAGAGGGAACTCAGGTGTTAAAGCAGGATAACATTTACGTGATAGGTTATGGTAGAAATACAGTTCACATATAGTACAGTATAATATGGAATATAAGTGTAATGTATAGTATAAAGTAAGATTTAGTGGTAGTAACATTATAATACAGCAGTACATCATATTATCATTATTAATAGCCTAAATACAATGAGGTGTAACATGAATATATTATGTTATAGTAGCAGCACAATATTAGATTAGTAATAGAAAATAGTAAATGTAGTATAAATAAATAGTACTTTAGTACATACAATAATGTGAGTTTTAAGTATTCCTTATGACAATGAATTCTTTTCCACCACATAAGTATTAAGTTCATGTAAACCTAAGGTTGATACACACTCCTCCTTATAGAAAACAGTGATTACAGCCTAAACTATCACGATTCTAAGTAACTGGAAAGAAAATTTTTATTTTCACAACACATAGATCATAAACCCTTGAATGTAAAAACAACTCATTGAGATCAGTTGAGAGATATAAACATTGTAAAACTTTTCATCCAGAAAAACGGCAGCTCCTCCGTTTATTCCTGTTTGTTCACACAGCAGTCTCGATCGGTTCAATATGGCGGCGATGTTGACGTATCGCAGTGACGGGCTGAAGCGACCAATGCAGCATCTATGTGTATGGTATACCCTATTCACAGTTACTACTTCTTCACCCTCTCAGGCTGGACGCTACAGTGACTCACTATCTACTCTTGAGGTACAAAGTGGTACGACACAGGGACAGGCCTGGGCCACCTGGTTAGCGTGCTAAGCAGATATCTCTGCAACACAGTACATGGACATTTTTGACGTCACTTGAAAACTTTAATTTCTCCACATTCTGTTGATAATCGCAGATGATTTTTGAATGTTTGAAACTAAAATATTTACATATTGCCCCTTTAAGTCATCCAAATTTTTTCAGTAATCCCTCTTCTCTGCCATCCTGTCAATCAAACCTTCTTTCCTTATATAGCCAATAGGTTTAAATATAAGACTGACCCATCACTCGCTACTTTCAACAGGAATTACATTAAGGAAGCAAACACTGCCTTTTACATGACCTGTAGAGCAAAACTCTGCACAGCAACAGCAGCCATCGTGGCAGTAACAGGATGACAGCACGCTAAGTCCGTTGTTTTAAAGTGACTCTAAAACAAAGTGTCCCAGTTCTTCCAAATGTTACATTGTCTGTCTCATAGTATCTGTGCATTGTGGTGTAAACTTTAAGTCAGTATTTATATATGTCTTCCTTTAAACTTGAAAATCACTGAGGGTAAAGCCCTCACAATAACAGAAGTTCAAAGGTCAGAGATTAAGAATATGAAATGACCAACGACTTCATTTTTAAAGTGCTTTGTAGTGAGTTCAGCTGGGTGTTGGAAAGAAGCCAAAAGTGTGAACCCGAGGGACGTGGAGTGTGAGCCAGTCATTAGTCCTGGTCTAATGTGGTCCAGTGGACCAGACTAACATGGAAGTAATGTATGACGGCAGTTTTTCAATAAGAGCTTTGTAAATAAACAAATACACAGGCAAATCACGCCTTTCTGAGAGAGAGGAACCTTCCCTTTTATACAGGATGCAGTGATGAGTGTTATAAGCATCAGCAGTAATGAAGGCAGAGTGGTCGACGGCATCAAGGGGTTTTAGAATTGCAGCTGAAGCGTGTCTGTACAAGATGTCAGCATAATCTAAAACTGATAAAACATTTGGGACAGGGCGATGGCTCCTACCTGTCGATCTGCATCATCACTGCTGCTCTCTGGAAGAAGCCAACAGCAAGACGTTCATCCCTGGCAATGGTGAGGTCTAAAGCCTGAGGAAGAAGACAAGACATCACATTTTCCAACATCACATGGAAACAAACGACTGACTATAACTGAAGAGAGAAAACTTTTCAATTAAAATCCAGTGTCGATTTATTTGGGATCCAGTATCAACCCATGGTAACCAGTAATGGTGCTGATGCCCATTGTGTGTGTGTGCGTGTGTGTGTGTGTGTGTGTGTGTGTGTGTGTGTGTTTGTAAGCCATTAATAAGAACAACTTACCACCTTCAGGGTTGACAGGTTAGTGTTCTATCTCTTTGTCTTTTTAGCTCTTTCATTCATCAGACAGACGGCTGTCACTCACTGTTTCACCACAGCTCCTCTTATAATAATCAGTGAAGTGTGCAGATGTAAATCCTTGTAAGAGAAATTTTATAAAGTTCAATTTTAGTGCAGATGCTCTGCAGTTGTTTTCCCCAGGAGGTCAAATAGTCTGTCAAAGGGGTCATCTGAATACACTTAAGTGGTATAACAAGTAAATCATTGGTAAAATATTTATTAAACATTTATGAACTTATAAACCCTTATTGGACAATGTATTGGCTGTCATGAAAGTGATAATGTAATAATAGTTTTGACAGGGATTTCAGGTTCATCCCCATCATCACATCATCAGTCCACACACAGACCTTGAGGGCCAGGTCCAGCTCTCCCAGAGCCAGGTGAGCTGAGGCGGTGTTGAACAGAGTGCGAGACGTCGGTTCACTGATCTGCCCCAGTTTGTTCAGAGCTCCTTGCCAGTCCCTGGCATCCACGGCCTGCACCGACTCATCCCACAACTGTAGTAACTCAGTGTACAGCATTCTGGAGAGAGGAGAGCAAAATACTGGATCACAGACAGAAATATACAACAGAGGAGGCTGCTCTTTGTTTTTTTTGTATCCCTCCGCACCGGCGACAGTCAGAGGCAGAGCCGTGTTGTTTTCAGGTTGTCCGTTCATCCCATTCTAGTGGACAGGATATCTCAGTAACGCCTCGACGGAACTTCTTCAAATTTGGCACAAATGTCCACTTGGACTCAAGGATAAACTGATTAGATTTTGGTGGCTAAAGGTCAAAGAACAAGGTCAGTGTGACCTAGCAAACTATTTTTTGCCATAACTCAAGGCTTCACACAGGAATTATGACAAAATTTCTCACAAATGGTTCATATTTTCTCTGACTCTGGATAAACAGGATGTAAGCTGAATCTAGTCTGAGTGGTGGAGGCAGACAACCACAAGGAGGTGATTCTAGTTTAAGAGTAAATTTTGATGATGATGAAAATGATGTTGACAGCAGAGCCTGTTCTTCTGGACCACTAACACTGATATTTTGGTCTTGAATGTGAAAGATTAAAGTAAAAGTGACTTTTACTCTTAATCATAAACTTAAGAATAAGAACTAACACTCTTATGACTTTAAAATGCTCTTGGAATGAGGAGAGCCCAAATGCAGTGGGTTAAATCTTCATACTACACAATACTATAGAGATAATCTAATAATAAGGAGTAATAATAACACAGATACAGAGGTGAACACACAGTTAACCTTCAGACAGGTTTGAGAGAGTGATAATACAACATCTCACTGGACATGATGAATCATGCAAAAATTTGTTGAAGCAAATGTGCCCTTTAGAATTTGGCAGTTTGAGCTCTATCTGCATTTGATGTTTTTCACCAAGAAAACAACTGTGCAAGTCCTGCATTTATAATCTTACTTAAGAGTAAAATATTATATCAAAAGTAACGCAGTGCGCAGCACCGAGTAGTGTTACTTATTATATTATATTTCACTATGTTAATGAATTATTATTACTGATTAATTAGCATGTAAGCAGCATTTTAACATTTTAACCAGTCTTGGTGGAGCTTTAAAAGTTTGTGCATTTAAAAGGGCATCATTTTTTTAAGGTGATTTTTGGATTAAATGTTTAAGTAACTAGTGACAAAAGCTGTTTAACAAATGTAGTTGAGTAAAAGGCACAATGTATGTGTAGTGGTGTCGGAATCAAAAGAACTCAAGTCAAAACCGTACTGTAGTACAGTATTTAAGTAAATGGGATTAGCAACTTTCCTCTGCTGCAGAAAGTTAATAGACCAATAGGCAAAACTAATTTCATGATTTTGCCAGCATCGATATGCATGTAGCTCAATGTCAAAATAAAGTAAGTGAAAGAGGAAAATGAGGTTATACATGAAGTATAAATTCATATTAAACGGTGGAAAAATCCCTCAAACAAAGAAGATAAGAGAGATGAGCAGGAGAGGCAGACAAAGACAAATACATATATTAACTCCTACACCAAACCTGATCTGTTACCTGGTAACTATATATGAAATCAATGGGGAAAAAAAAAGACTAAAAAGCAAAAACAGAGAAACTGCACTGATGTTTATCTGTAACATGCTGCACAATTTTACTGGAATACTTCCTTGTACTTTACCCGCTGCCTGTGTTACTACATGCTGTTCAGCTCAGATCACACAAGCTATTAAGAGTTTATAGGAGAAACTCTATAAATCACCTGCGGTCAGACTGCTTACCTTCTGCTCCTGAATGAGAGACCAGTAAGAGTTCAGTCAGCGTCCAGCTCGGTGCCTGCCGTCCTCCACGCTGTGCCAACAGGGAAGTGCGAGTGAGTGAAACAGGCCTCCTCCACAGTCTCCACCCTGCTGCTATAAGGAAGTTCTCTGTCCACATTCCCCAGCAAGGACCCACAGAGGAATTCACCTCCCAGTGTGGCACGTCCGCATGATAATTACAACATACATGGGTGACACAGGTATGAATCCCATGTAATAGCCCCATGTAGGTCAATTGCATCTTGTGATCAAACTGGTTTTGATCATGAATTTCATACAGCAGATGCTTCGTTTGCAACCTCTGGTAAATTGTAAATAACAGAAAAATGTATCAACAATATTTTCTAAATACATGAGATCTGTTCCTTGTGGTAAAACCCCACTTACTGTCTGGAAACTCCATGAGTGGGGAATCCTGTATTATCTGTGTAGTAAAAATAAAGGTTAAGGTTTCTATACTGGGTGTAATTACACTGAGTCATTATATTATGCTAACACACTGAATGGCTGCAGTTTGGATTGAAGATTTACTGAGACGTTTTGAATGAGCTCTTTTCAGTGTGACATTTTGACATCCCTTTATGAGGAATGTTTCAGAGAAGGAAGTCAGGAGAAAAATGACTTCACATTCCAGAAGTCACAGTAAACATGAAGTCATACAGGAGAAGCAAAAGAATGGTTATAATGTTTAAAAACAAGGAAAATCATTTGATATCTTCCATGCTTTGTCATGACTGGGTCAGCCTGCTGCACAGGTTGTGTTTTGTTGTTGCGTCAGTAGTACAGCCACAGTGTGGCCCCACCCATCTTTGAAACTCCACAGATAAATGCAGAACAGCATGACAACCTGTGGATGAAAAAATAGTAAAGGTAACAGTACAACAATATAAGAATACTCCTTTACAAGTCACACTTTCAAATTCTTACTTATGTATTATACAGTATGAGCCTCAGTTTAATGATCAAATATTATTATGCTAAATAGCACCTGTCATTGTTATACTGTATTAGATAAGTGATTTTTACTGTATGTTATTTTCTTATTAAATGTATTATATAATATGTGTTATGTGTAAATGTTAAATATTATAAAGTAACTAGTTTCCATTCCTTCCCCCTGTTATTCTCAGTGTGAACAACTCTACAACTACAACTACATTTTTTTTATGCTTGTGATTTGGAACATTGTGAATTTGCACTTTGCATCTCTCCTTTTTTCTATAATGTATTCTATTGTATTTCAGTATATGTGGAGTATGTATCACATGGCAGCTATGCCCCAAAGCATACCCGGCTTTATAGTCTATTTTACTCTAGATAGGCCTATGATTAAAAAAATGAACATCAAGCTGTAGTGAAGGAGACTTGAAACTAGAGACCATAAACTGAAGTTTACTGAAGTAATAAAACAAGTGAGAACTAGCGTCATTTTCCCATAGACTTCTATACAGACTTATTTACTACCAGTGGAGTCGCCTCCTGCTGGTGATTAGAAAGAATGTAGGTTTCAGGCGATTCCCCAGTTGGCTTCACTTCCCAGATCTAGAGTCTACTGTCCATGTTTTTAACAGTTCCATGGTCTAACTCAGTGGTTCCCAACCGGTGGGCCATGAAGGTATTGCAAGTGGGCCGACAAATCATTTGGAAAACAGTACAGTTTTGGTGAAAAAATATAATTATAAAAAATTTAAATATAGATGTTTTTAAATGTCTTAAAAACTAAATAATCTTTAACAGCTTTAACAGCAAATGTTTAAAAATGTACAGAGGGTTCCTTTTCATACCTTACGCCACTCATGGATAATAAGAACTTCTCACCTGGTATTAAAAGTGCTGTATTTCATTCCTGGTATGGACAAGGAGTTAGAGTGATAGGGGCTTTGTTTGATGATAATCATTTTTCTATGTCCTTTGCAAAAGTTCAAGAAACCTTTGGACTCCCACAAAAATACTTTTTTGCTTATCTTCAAGTCCACCACTTTGTCAACACAAATGTCAAGATAACACAGGATGCAAACCTGCTGGGACCAATTGAAAAGTTAATAATTGATTTTACTTTGAATAAAGGTTTTATTTCATATTTCTATAATAACTTCCAGAGCTGTAAAGAGCATAGTACTGAAATGCTTTTTAAACGATGGGAGGTAAACATTGAGAGTATCTATGCTGAAGATGCCTGGTGGGGATGTAATCGAGCCACCCACTTTCTGTTTCTGAGTAATAAATTTAAAGAAATATAGTATATAATATTTCACAGGAAACATAGGTCACCTCAGACGGTTGAAAAAATTTATTTTTCTGGCCAGAAAAATTATTCAACTGGCTCGAAAACCCCCCTACTGTAATTCAGTGGTATAAGGAAAATTTTAGTTTTTCTCCAATGGAGAGGCTCAGTGTCAGGCTAAGGGGAAATGACAACAGCTTTATGGATATTTGGCAACCTCTGATGTGTTACTTGCCCAGAGATCCAAGTGATGTCATCCAAAGAGGGCAAATTGGATTAAGAGGCTATGGGGTGAATTGCCTGTACACAGCAGTAACAGAGTGATGGTCAGGGTAAGTATGTCTTGATAGTGTAAAGATAGATAACTTAATGTTTGCAAGTGTATATATCAAAGTATAGTTTATTTTATATATTTATTAATTTGTAATTTTGGTTACTTATTTCTTTGTTTCATCTTTCATTTTTATTATTTTTTATTATTTTTCCCTCAGTTCAAGACATGATTTGTATGGTGATGATGTATGTATCATGCAAATAAATGAAGAAAAAATAGATAAATAAATAAAAAAGAAATTTCTCGTATTAAGTCGTTAAAGGTTGGGAACCACTGTTCTATCTTGATGCTAGTGCACTGCTCAGTAGAGCCATCTGGTTAACGTACATGATCGTCTTCACAACCGCGCCCCCTCCAGTGGGCACATTCAGCAAACAACACTTCCTGGAAGTCATGGATGACACACAGCTTTAATATTAATATAGTTGTTACGGTTAATATGTATGAATCACTATCACTATCACTATGTTTATTACAAATTACAACAGTGACACAGATAGTCTGGGAATAGGCTGGAAGAATGCCGCAGCCTAAATACTACACAGCTGGGGGACATGAGATGTGTTTGGGTCGTAGAGGCATACGTGATAGCACAGCCTAGAAACCTGTCAAACAAATCTAAAAGAAAAACATGGGAAAAACTGGGACTACATCAACACATCTGTCACAGTTGTGAACCTAAGGAATTTAGGTATTAACAATATGATAATTTCACATGATGTAATAAATGTAATTGAAAAAATACTACCCATTTCAGAATGACTAAAAGGAGTGTTTTGAATGAATGTCTTTTGAAACATTACCATTCAGAGATCAAAGTACTACTGTACTGTACTGTACAACTGTAGTACTAGTATTTACCACATTTCGAGGTGACCATTGAAGGCAGCATGCATGTGTCTGAATCATTTGTTGTTGTCAGCGAGCAGCATCACATCCAAAGCTACAAGTGGATTACATTCAACTAGCAGATTTTTTTTTATCGTCTGTACAATAATACGTGTTTTAAACATGAAGAGACCCCCGAGGCTATTTCATTAACGTTGAGCTAACGGCAAATGAAACGCTGATACTGTTGGTGGATTAGACTGGTGGCATATGTAACGCTGGAGACTTTTCAAGGTAATGTCAGTACATGTTTTGATTTTTTTCGGCAGGAAAACATTTTTTTTCAAAGAATCTTTCTGCCGTACTTTAATTGTGTTCCGAGTATTTGCCTGTGGTATTGGTTAGTTTAGGCCTCAAGCCATGCCTCGGTCCACAGTTAGTCTGCGAATCCGCTAAAACGTTACTTCGATCCATTAACGCCTAGACGAGGTAGCCGTCAACAGGGGCTACGAGTTTAGCCTCTTGTACGAGAGGTAAAATGTTTATTCTGTGGTTACAGTAAATTAGTATGCAGTACCTCCTGTAAACTTGTATCTACTGGATAAGCTATGAATATAAATATTCATTTAACATCAAGGTTAACATTCTTAATTAAGACAGCCTGTTGATTAAACTTTGCGTTGTATGGTGTAGCTACAGCTATGTAGCTAGCTAGCTGTACTGTGCTGACCATTAACATAAATGCTTATATTCCCCATGAATGAATAAGGACCAGCATTAACCAGCTACATGTTACTTAGCATTAAGTGTGCTGCAGCCACTGGGCTGGGTGTGTGGGTGTGTGTGTGTGTGTGTGTGGATTTAGGTTACAGCAACTTAAGCGAGCATCAAAACCTCTAAATAAAGCTAAATACTCAGCTCTTAAAGTGTGACAGGTTGGTGCTAGTTTGTCATTATACCACAAGCACACCTGTGTTCACCAGCCAGGCTGACATGCTAGCTGCATCTTGTTCCCCTAGCTTGCTTCGAAGTGGGTTAATGTCACATCACCAGATATTTCTCTCTCTCTCAGTCACACTACACTTAAATGTGTGTCTTCCTCCAGGGCTGGGTTACAGACATGCACCCACCATCTCGACAGGACTATGTATCTATAAGCCTTACTGGACAAGGAAGTGGAAGTTACAATAACAGTAAGCATTGGAGGAGGCAGTCCTGCTGGAGGGTAAGTGGGTCGCATCATGGAAGGATTTCCCTTTCTGCTCTCATCTTCACAGTGCTCTGGTTTCCCACCCTGCTAAGACCTGATAAAGGACACCACTATATTGTGTCCCACTTTTCCCATCACTGGCTGTAGTTGCTGTTGCTAGTCACTATATCTGTAGGAAAAGACACTGTGGATCTGGAGAATGCATGATCTCCTTGGGTGTTTGATGTTGTGAAATATTCAGTTTACCATCAACTGTAATAATTCTTTGATCAGCTCTCCAGGTGTCATTGTTGGGTCCAGTTTGATTTTTTTAGTTGCTATTTTGTAGACTCACAACAACACAGCAGTGCTGGGCTTGTTCTGTCTTATGATATTTTTCTTCATTTTAAATATTGTATGTTTAAAAAAATATTATACATGTATTATATTTGTGAAAGCAGGGCACAGGGGTCTCTCCAGAATTTTTAGGTATGCTTATGGTACTAGGGCTGGGCAATTAACCAAATTTTATTTTTGATTATGATTTTGGCCTCCAACGATTATAAAAACAAGGTAATCGAGAGAAAGCGATTATTGTGCTGTTTCACAACAAATTTCAGTTCAGTTCTTGGTACTGAAGAAATTAGGAAAACAGATTGCGTATTTGTTGTTGCAACATAAACGTTCTCTTGCACATTCACCAACTCCGCTACTGATTAGGACATTTGTCTATGATGCATTTTTGCTGTTCCCTATGCAGAAGTTCCGAAAACTTTTGAGAGGGGCGGGACAGCGCTCTCACACACCTTGGAGCACTGTGGCAATGAGAAATCATGCTGAATAATCGTGATAATCGATATTGATCAAAATAATCGTGATTATGATTTTTGCCATAATCGAGCAGCCCTGTACGGTACCATTTCAAATAGCGCATTTAGCAACTTATTTTACATATTCTATACTATGTGTACACTGTATGATTCTGTAATTACCATGTAGTAAATATTTATACAACGTATGCATTAATTGAGCAGCCAAGTAAAGAGGTGGAATGATGGTGCTACAACAGAATATGATGATGCATGGCCATTGCTCCATTCCTTTAACTGAAAATATTATATATGGCTCCTATCACAGTTCTGTTTAGTGCAGCATTAGTTCTTAATTTGTTTTTTGATAGAATCATCTACCACAGGAATGGGCTGGCCATTCTAAGTGATGAATTTCATCGGGACATCCCTAGTGTTTTTAGTGGTGTGTGAATAATTTCATGTTCAAATAGCATAAATAAGTAAGTAAGCATGGTGTGATTAACATGAGAAACAATGATGGGGTCAAACGATGTGGTTTCTTCAGGGCCGATTCTGATACTGATTATTAGTAATCAAGGAGACCAATAGCTGGTATTTGGAACCAATATATAAACACATAAGTACTGCTACATAAAGTCTATGGCGCCCTGGTGTCCAGGTGTTTTATATTATTTTGTCCACGCTATTCATAACAATGAATGTAGGCTAAAAAAAAAAAAAGGAGCACCTCTCAGTATAATGCAACACAGATCCACACACTACATCCTTCATCATGGGAATCATTGACTCTCTAAAACAAATTCTTAAAAACTGAACATTACAACATTCATGAAGGAAGATGTTGTATTAGACTTCATTAGTTTTAGCCAGATGTACCTAATAAAATGTCCGCTGAGTGTATATTTTTAATAATTAGTTGTATGTACAGGCTGCAAAGTGCCTGCAATTTGTTGGTTGCTTTTGGTGCTGCTCTTACCTGGGAATTGTCATATACATCAACCTACACCTGGCAGCCTAGAGATGTCATTTAAGTTGATATTTTTATCATTATTTTTTATAAAAGTCTATAAATTGTGGTACTGGGTAGTAACTGGTGTTATTCTCTATCTCCTGCTCTTCTATGTGCCTGCAGAAATGGAAGCAACTGTCCAGACTGCAGCGGAGCCTCATTCTCTTCCTCCTTATCCTTCTGTTCATTTGTGGAATTTCTTCCTATCCTACTGTTACTGAACACCTCAAAGGTAAGGCTCCATAAATTTAACATCTCCCATGGGGTCCTTTGTCTGAGCCACTGGCACGCTGTCAGGAGCTCTGGTTGTTGAATGCAAGTAGGATAATTAGTGTTTTGTCTTGTTTGCAGTTAAGACAAGTAAGTGTGCAGTTGTATGCAGATGTTTGGGCAAATTACATATTTTGTTGTTGCTGGAAGTGAAAAGAAGTAAAGAAAACGTACATTAAAAATTAACATTTCTTTTTGGCTGGACCACAACAGTGGGGCTGACTGATTGACTGACAGACAGATGATATTTCCACCACTGCATCAGCCACTCTGGTTTCTCAGCTGCTCAGGAACTGCAGGGAAGAGGAGGAGCTTTTCCAATAACTGAGCCTCACTTCGATCACAGCAAATAAACTACTTTGATTCCATGTATCATTATTACTAAAGGAGGCAGAGGAAGAACGCAACACAAGACACAGCGAGCAGAGAGAGCAGGAGAGAGGGAGGGAGAGAGAGAGAGAGAGAGAGAGAAGTCATCGGTAACAAGGCTTCGTACTAACGACTATGACCAACTCTACATATCAAACAGAGGGAGTTAGACATAAAGACCTGCCTCTAATAAAAGTCTGTGACGTTCTGGAGTTGAAGTAAATAAAGACTAAACTATTGTGGATCCAGACGGAGGCTGTGCTCTGTGTGAGACTGAATAAAAAAGATAGTCTATCTCGGCCTCGATGGCTCACGTGGTAGAGCACGTCACATTTGGGCTTAGTCCTTAACCAGTTAACTGGTTTAACTGAACCTCACACTGTCTGTCCTGATAACCTGTACTACGAAGCTGGTTATCACCTAGTTCAGTTAACTCTGGGTTTACCTGTCCAGGTACGAGCACGTTCAAGTGAAAGAGGCAGAGTTGTTAATTATAAACAACATCGTCACAACCACGAATAAACAACTTAATATGATATGAGAAGAAACACTGATACCTGCTAGTAATTTTGGTTACAGCCACGTCCAAAAGTGATATTCAACAAGGTGAAATTTAAACAATATGATCACATGAGTAGAATAAAATAAAATTCTATATATAATTTCTATTAAGGTCAGACTAAGGATATGTTGTAAATAAGTGTTACAATATATCCTACAGTGTTCTTACTGAGTATTTTCACTCTTTCATCTGATGATGAACAAAGTGGTATGAGCATGTGAAGCAGATAAAAGGTTAAAGTTCATTTCTGTTTCTGCTGCAGAGAGGCGAAAAAGAAAAGAGTAGAGGAGTTGATGATGATGTTGATGTCTGATGAGTCAGTCTGACTGGAATGTTTGAAATGTATCAATCAAATTTATAATATTGGAAATATTCAACAGTGTGTGGATCATTGTTCTAATCAAAGACATCACAGGTTTAGTTTTTATTTCCAGTTCTGGTCACAGAGTGTCCTCATGTTGTTCTGAGCTGCGGTGATGAAGAACAGAGTAAAAGCTTCATCTTTAATCCTGTCGGATTAAAGAGTCTGTGTTCAGTTCAAATGAAGCTAGAATAGTTGGACACATGCACGGTCTGGAATAGCAAAACTATTCCACTGATTTATAGTTGTCTACTGATCTTAATTATTGATCACTTTATTGTAAAGTCTTTGTCCCTGTCAGGATCCTGTAGAAATGATGACTCAGTTTTTCCAGTGATCTGATTAGTCTTGAGTTTGGCTGTTTTCATCTGATCCTCTGAAGTTAACCTGCCATGAGGAGGTTAGGAGTTCAGCATCAGTTACCATGGTGATTTACCATGGTGATTTACCCTGGTAACAAGTGGGCCACCATCCTAGGACTGAAAACCCAGAGTTAAACCTCAAGTTACCTCAATAACCTCAAATCCTGCTTAAGAGCACAGGCCTCAGTTTTGACCTAGTCTTGTTGTTAAATTAATTTAAAAAAGAAAAAAAGGATTTGTGGCCTTTGCATCTCATCTCTCTATTTATGAAGTGTCACAACTTCAACAACTCATTATGCCTGGATGGACTCACTAGATGTTGTAAGGCCGGAAATACACTGGATGTGTGGCGTGAGCGTGGCACCTGACGTCGCTGACCTGCTGCTGAGAATCAGGCGTGTGTTCACACCGGCTGCGTCTCTGCTGCTGCAGCTCTGTCTCTCTACATAGAGTTTGCAGGTTACTGGAACGTTGGATTTCTCCTCATTATTAATTAATTTCTGATTTATATTTGACAGGAAACGTCACTAAAATGTCTTCATGCAGCTGCTAAAATGGTTAAAAAATATATTAAAATTTGTCCATGTCTGTATCATAATGAGATTCAGCCTACACATAGACAACTTTAGTGGAAGCTGTCAGTTTTATGTGATGTTGCTAGTATGCTGTCAATACATCAGCAGTATTTTCTCTGTCTATTCTTGCTGGGGGACGCAAATCTCTAGATTATATTACGGGAGGATTTTCATTAAGGTGCCCATGTTAACGGATTAGAGCAGACACACCGACTGTGGACAGGCGCGCAAAATGTGCCTCTATCATGTAGCGGCTGTGTGGCGTGATCTAGAGATTCAACCTCTCCCGCATGCGTCTCCCAGCAAAAACAGACTGAGAAAAGACCCGTTGATGTCACATTGACATCATACCAGCAACATTACATTAAACTGACACCTTCCACTATAGTTGTTAGGTCTAGTCTGAATCTAAATATGATCTAGACGTGATAAAATATAGATATATTTTTTAACCAATGTAACAGCTACATGCGGAGACAGAGACATTTTAGTCACGTTTTCTGTCAAAAATAAATCAGAAATTAATTAATTAAAAGAAATCCAACATTCCAGTAACCTGCAAACTCTATATAGAGAGACAGAGCTGCAGCAGCTCAGTGACTTCAGCCGCCACGCTCAGCCAGGTATCCAGTGTGTTCCTGGCCAAATGCAGGTCAAGAATTGTCATTAGGAATTGTCAGCTGACAGTTCCACACTCAACAATGGGATCCTGACAATTTTGTGAGGATCTGAAAAAGAAGAAGCAAAAGAAGCAATTTGATGCCTACAAAGCAGAAAGGCTATAACAAGTAATCAAAGTGCTTCCACGTTGAAATTTCTACTCTTCAAAATGTCATTAAGAAATGGCAGTGAGGGGGAACTGTGGAAGATCAAGACAACTTACAGAGGAAACTGCACATCTGCTGTGCAAAGCAAAACTTCCATAAGACTGCAAAAGACCAGCAGGAAGGTTTATCTCGTTAATTACTCAGCACTGACTCGGTAGTGTGCCCAAACTCAAATTACTGTTTGTTTTTCCTATTTCCAATAAGGCCATGAAATAAGTAACAGTGCATTGTGCAGTGCACGTTTGCAGGCAGATTTTAATGTGTTTGCTGCAGAAGTTTTCAGTTCAAAATCAACAAATCAACAGAATATGGAATTTGCCCAGAGGGGCCTGAGGGTTTGCATACAAAAGTATTATGGATCAGTGTGATGGTTTCCTTCAGTAATGGTTTCATGCTAAGTCTTTTGATGTGTGTGTTGAGGCCTTACAGATGGAGAGCAAGACACAGACAGTAACAGCGTCCTGAAGCCCGTCATCCCTCATGTGCTGCCTGAGCCTGTCAAACAGGGACATCCAGCTCTGCCAGAGCAACTATCCCAGGTTTTTATCCCCCTCCTTCTGTTCTCTGAAGGTTATCACAAGGTTTCTGAAGGTTGTGAACCACAAGGCTTTTCCAAACTTCTTCCATGTAATGATGGAGGCCACTGTGCTCTCTGGAACATAAAATGCAGCAGAAATCTTTTGTAGTCTTCCCCTGATGTTAACCTTTACACAATCCTGTGGCTTTGCTCTGCAGGTAGTCTCTTCCTCCTTATGGTCTCTGCTCTGATCTGCATTGTCAGCTATGAGACCCTGTTGTATAGACAGGTGTGTTGAGTTTACCACAGGCACCTGTCACAATGATATTTCAGTTTTTCCTTTTCTAAAGTTCAGTGTTTCTGTCATAATGGGTTACTGAGTGTAGATAGATGAGGGAAAAATGTTTTTTTTAGCATAAAGCTGCAACATAACAAAATTAAAAACTCTGAAGAGAAGTGTGAGTTATGACATATAACATGTTTAAAACTGGGGATGATAGTAAACAATACTGTCACTGATGTGTATCTGGATGAGGTGAAAGAAAGAAAGAAAGATTACAAAACAGTTATTTTGAATATTAAGTCACCTCAATTTTATCAGAATGGGAGGCTGGAATAAATTATCATTCATTTTGTTAGAGCTCAGTTTAATGTGGCTAGTTTATGAATGACTTGACTGGTCACTCACTGGTTTAATATCCCTTGTGCAATAATTTAGCATTGTTGACAGGAAGTGTTTCTAATGTGTTCTGTTAATAGACATCTGCCAGAGCGTTTCATCCTGTTGTACCATTTGAACTTTCCTCTATCCCAGACTTTGTCAGAAGAAATTAGTATTATCCCATCATAAATTCATTCACAGGGAAATGAGTCTGTCATAGTGGTAATTTAATTACAAACCAAATTTGAAAGGGGCGTTATTGATAATGTAGTATTTGAAATACAGATATTAGGAATGTACATAACAATCTGCTTTCCTTTCTTAGTAACTTGCTCACAATAATTGAAGTTTTAAATGGTAAAATAAGTTTTTTTGTTTATGTCATAGAGGAAATTATCCAATAAGAGAGGACCGCCCATTCTTCAGAACCGTCTTCCGAAGAAAGAAAACGCTTCAAGTACAGTGCCTGAGGACAAGCCAGCTGGTGGCAAGAGAGAAGGGGAGGAGGAGGGAGTCATCAGGTGAGACTTGGAGTTTGATCACAACCAAAGTTAGATGTGTCACGTATGTTTATTTCTAAATCCAGCTGTGGCTTTCAGCTGGCGTGGAGCAGTGATTGACACTGAGCATGCCACAGAGGGCACCAAGGACCAGGAGAAGGAGGATTTACCTGCCGACCCAGAGGCCAAATCGTCTAAAGACTCAGGTATCTGCTGTTTTACCTCTTTCTGTGTAAATTATGAATCAGCAATTGTAATTTAGCACTTATAACAAAATACACTGGATGCATTGCGTGTGCGAGGCCGCTAGAGCGAACACACTGCCTGTGTGAGACATAGCTGCGTTGTGTTATACAGATATTCGCCACCTCGCCTATTTTTAACAGGTGACGTGTCTCCCAGCAAAAACAGACAGAGAAAAGACCTGTTGATGTCATAGTGACATCATATCAGCAACATTACATAAAACTGACACCTTCCACTATGGTTGTCTCTGTCTAGGCTGAATCTGAATATGATACAGAAATTAAGAAATAAATAAATAAATAAATATAGATATATTTTTTAACCATTTTAGCAGTTGCACATGAAGACAGAGACATGTTAAAGACAATTTCTGTCAGCATTCCAGTAACCTGTAAACTCTGTAGAGATAGAGCGGCAGCAGACACGCAGCCGGTGTAAACACACACGCACACACAGCACAGGCAGTGTGTTGCCGGCGTAAGTGGCTTGTCTGTGTTTGAGACTAACCATAAAATCTAATATCCACTTTAGTGTGTAAGAATTTCATCCCCAGAAATCATTTGTTTCTGAGTCAAACTATAGACCACGATGAGCTACTAAACAGGCATCTTGTCTGTGTTGTGTGTTCCAGAAGCCAGCTGGCTGGAGGAGGTGCGGGAAGCTTTCAGACATGCATGGAAGGGATATAAAGATTTTGCTTGGGGCCATGATGAGCTCAGGCCCATCTCCAAGTCCTACAGCGAGTGGTTTGGACTGGGTTTGACACTTATTGATGCCTTGGACACCATGTGGATCCTGGGGCTTAAAGAGGGTAGGCTGTCCCTTCCAAAACTAAAAATCCAATCTCTTGAATGCTTAAAAGGTTGTTCTGAAAAACATCTCTAAAACTTTCTCAAACCACTTTAGCAACCACTTTTTCTGTGTTTATTCTTAAAATGTTGTTGTTGTGTTGCAGAATTTGAAGAAGCAAAGGCATGGGTGACAGCAGAGCTCACATTCAACAAGAATGTAGATGTCAACTTGTTTGAGAGCACCATCCGCATCCTGGGAGGCCTGCTGAGCACCTACCACCTGACTGGAGACACGCTGTTCCTAGACAAAGCTGTGAGTCAACACGCGCTCTCATTCATGGCCACATAAGGAACAAATGTGTCTATCACATATACAGTACATAGGGCTGTAGTCCTTCTATATTTATTTTATTTAAAGTAAAGATGGTAAGCTTGGCCTACTGTAGTATAAAAATAAAAATACAATAAAAAGGAAAACAAATTTCTCAAAAAAGTATCTACTAGCGTGCTGTGCTTGTTACTGTGGACAGACAGAGCAGATTAAAATATCTGGTTCTAGTTGAACAGGTATATGGATAAAGTTTTGGTTTTTTATTTGCAAAGGTTTTATTGCACTTACTTACCGTAACTATGAGCGTAGTTCACATGAACTCGGGTAATCTTGCTTCATATCACCGCTCTGCCGCGATGCCCCGTGTGCGTGCAGAGAGATTCTGCAGACCAGATTCAGAGTTGAGGGAAAATATGTGTTTGTTGATCTACAGAGATTTTCTCCTCAAAAACAAATGGACGTGATTAAAACAATATAACACAGTTTCAGGTTAAAAATCTACATTTCTCTGACAGTCACGGGACGTCAGGAGGGAAAGAGTAGCCGGCTGGAAATGCTTTAATATCTGTTCCGTTTGGCCGCTGGCCTGCGCTTAGGGAAAACCCTGCTGTAACTCCTGTTGTGCTTTCAAAGCTTTAAAGCATATTTCAGTGGTTTGCAACTGGCAGGCCAAACCTGGCCCGCTAGCAATAATATCTGGGCTGCCAGATTATTTTGATAATGTTTTTTATTCTTTTAATCTAAAAAAAATAAATCTCTGTCTGAGCAGCAACAGATACCCACAGAATCAATTCCTCTTCAGTGATTTTGCCTAGGAAATAAAAGTTTTTTTTTGCAGCAGCAGTGCTTTATTTCGAGTAGGGATCAACCAATTATTGGCTGCAATACTCTGCATTTTGGTATCATTTTTCAACCGATAGACTACTTCCGCTCTAATGTAGCCGCCTGTCCCTGTCTGTGGTCAACACTCTGTGGTCTGAAGCAGTGTCCTGTCCACAGCACCATCTGATTGGTTACACATCATGAGTAATAGCCTATCACACTGAAGGCTGCTGTGTACACAGACGGTCACAGACTAGAGGAGCTGTAGTGAGCGAGCGGAGCTGTGCTTTGAAGGTACGACAGCAGACATCCTCACCACACTCTGATGAACAAGTTCATCTGTTGGTCCTAGACACCCTGAGCACAAAAACAAATCTGCAATATATGTGACAGTGCTGTTCACAGGAAGGCTAAACCTCACACCCACCACTCTAAGAGTTAGAACTGCTTCCATCTGGCTGTCGATTCAGGGCCCCAAGGATCAGCCGGAGCATGTACAAGAAGTCTGTTATTCCCTATGCCATACAGCCACTGAACACAGATGACTGCATCAGTGGACACTTGTTACTTGTTTTGTTGTCTTATACAATTTGCTCTCTGGTATTTATTTATTTAACCTATCTGCTGCTGCCTGCTCATTTACACTATTGTATGTTGTATGTGTTGTATGTTTTTGATGGTGTCTTTTGTTATGTGGATTGTATGTATTTTTTATTGTACTTTCTTTAGGAGAAGGCAAAGACAAATTTCCACTGTGGTGGACAATGAAGTCAGTCAATCAAGCAATTAATCAGTCAGTCAGTTAATCAATCAATCTGTGGTCTTCCTCCACAGAAAGACATCGGCTCAAGGCTGATGCCAGCCTTCAACACCCCATCCAAGATCCCCTACTCTGATGTGAACATTGGGAAAGGTACAGCCCACCCCCCTCGCTGGACCTCAGACAGCACTGTGGCTGAGGTTACTAGCATCCAGCTGGAGTTCAGAGAGCTCAGCCGCCTCACCCAGGATCCACAGTATGAGGTGACCAACTGACCAAGAGATACAACCGTGCAGATCCAGGGTCTGCCCTGCAAATTTTAAGATTGGCATTAGGCTCGGCTTTCCATCTGTACTATTGCTGACACCACTTGATCATAATTATAATAATAAACATTATTTAACCTCCTAGGACCTGGCGTCCACATATGTGGACCTCACATTTTGGGTTCTCTAGACCACAATACTAACTTTTTCTCAACAAGGGCCTGGTGACCACATATGAGGATATTATACTGCCACTCAGTAATCGAAATTTAAAACTAATGTCCTCATATGTGGACATCATTTTTCTCAGGTCCCAATCAGCCTAAATAGCAAAGAGAAATTAAAAATGCACGCCATGCAAGAGTTCGGGTCTTAGGAGGTTAAACATAGACAATAGAAACACAGTAGATGACAAATTATGTAAATGAAATTAAAAACCGAAACCAGTAAGAATAGTAAAATATGAGAGAATTAATTAAAAGCAAAGTTAAATAAATAGGTTTTCAGCTGCCAACTAAATCTTATAGTTCTTGGCAGGGTTTTCCATAGTTTTGGATCATAGTTAAAAAAAAGCTGCACTGCCTAATTTCTTGTGTGTAAAACTGTGTGTGTTGAAAAGCCTGGCGGTAGAAGACCTGAGGGCTTGTGTAGGATAGTAAAACCACAGAGAATATGCAGTGTGAATCTGCTGGACCCAAACCATCAAGAGCTTTGAAACTGGAGTGTTTCAGTTGATAGCTTTGGAAGAGCAGTGAAAAGAGCATTGCAATAATCGAATCTATTTGAAATAAAAGCATTAATACAGTTTTCAGCATTTTTATGGATTAGGAACGGCTGTACTTTGGCAATATTTGAATATTTTTCTCTCATAGGATTGTGGCAGATGCCACTTTGAGTTATTATTTTTTGGGGCTTTTTGTGCCTTTAAAGGACAGGACAGTAGAGAGACAGGAAATGGGGAGGCAGAGAGGAAAGGACCGTCCGAAGCGGGAGTCGAACCGGGGGCCAGCTGCAGCGAGGACTGTAGCCTCTAACCCACTGCGCTACGTGACGCCACTTTGATCTGTAGGTGCTGTTCTAAAACTGATATGCAGTATGAACTCAGCTGTTCCTGTCACTCAGATTCAATCAGTAATTGTTTCAGCCCTGCATTAACCAGAACACAGAACTGAGGCTGATGAATTACAGCTGAAGGTGACAAAGCCCCAATGAACAATGTAATATTTCAGTTTTTCCTTTTTAATTAATTTGCAAACATATCTAAAATTCAGTTTGGGGTCTGAATACTTTGAATGGACTGCAGTCTTTCCTCTGGCACCACCATCATATTTTGCTCCTCCAGTGATCAGGATCTGTGTGTCATTAGCATTAGAGTCCCACAGGGCTGCTAGCATCGAGAGCCCCCCACAGAACTGGAGAACTTCTAGTTTCATCTTTTATGCATTGATACTTTTTGGGTATGATATCAGCTGCTGCTTTCATTGCCTTGCAGCAGCCATGGTCTCCTCTCCCATCGGGCTGTGGCTAGCTGTCAACTTCAGGCTAATAATTTCGTGGGTCACAAGAGATTGTTAACATGGTACGTGCCTTAGTCCAAAGAGCTGCACCAATTCCCCATAAAAGCAAGTTTTGAGAGGACGTGGGAAAAAAACGACTGATTCTGTGCCCAAGGAATTCTCAGGCAATGTGTTTCACATGCTAGACGCCCAGTCATCTGTAGTCTTGTCACTTGAACAGTCAAAACCCAGTCACCTTACAGCTTAAGTCTGGTTGCAGCAGCATTAAACCTTCATGTTTAGTCACATGAAACCTGCGGCCCAGTGCTGGTGTGACCACTGCAGGCCAGAATGACTGAATGTAGAAACAACAACATTCTTTGCAATAACTGTAGTAATATTTAAGAACTGTAAGTTGGGGGAAATTGTGATAGTCAAAATGAAACGGCAGTCATTATGATTACATAATCACAATACGTTTTTGTTACTTAGAGAAACAGTGAAAAGGATCTTCAGTGGTTTTAATGTATAAAGTTTGATTGTGGTTGGTAAATGGAAGTGGGTGGTGACCATTCCTTTTGGGTGTTTCCATGTTAAAAAGAGCAGAAATGTTCTGGATGCTCGTTCTTCTCAGTATTTCCTGAAATACACACAAATTCCTTTGTTGCTTCTTTTCAAATTCTTGTCGGGAGCTTCAGAACAAGGGCCTTATATGCACAGGGTTTCACTCTCAACCCCCCCCTCAGATCACACACCCATCTATGCTACATGGACATGCAGTAACTGTCTCTAACCTTAACTAGCGTCCCACCCACCAACACAAACAGCTGTTTTACTTGGAGCGTGGCAGGATCTGTTTTTGCCTGTTGCCATTCTTAGCTTAGCATTGACCCCTGTCCAGAAATACTGCAAGGACTGGAGAAAATCGCAGTCTGGTGTAAATAATGCTGGGACTGGTTAGATTAGTTTAATTCTTCTCTGTAAGATTTAACACTAATCTACAAGAACAGAGAGGTGCAGAGAAAACTGTACACAATGTTTGACTGCAGCATAAAAATGATTTTCTTAGACAGTTTTATTCCTCTCCATATACAGTGAGTAGCTGTGCCAATAATTACTCCTCTAATGTAGAACAGAGTCTTGAAATAAACACATGCACCAAAATGGCAACATATTTCTCCATCACCTTTATGCAAGACTGTTTGTTTTTTTTTGCTAGTTTGTGGGTTCATACTGTGCAACAGGGCTTGTTTAGTTGGAGAGGTGTGTTTTGTTTTGACCAAATTAGTTTTAAAGAAAATGTGCAGGGAATCACAATTTTCTAAATGTCAGGTGCTCACACAGTAAGATATTTCAGAGACACTTTATTTTTGAATCTGTAAAGCAGAAATATAATTTGTTAAATGTGTGGGTTTGACATTTAAAATCAATTTTCTAGTAATTTAGGAATTTGTTCTTTGAGTCATTAAAATAAATAAAATAGCTTCACTCATTCTGACCTCTGACCTTGATTTTCCAGGCTGCGGTGGCTGAGGTTATGAATCAGGTCCACAAGCTAGATGGCAAGCTGGATGGTCTCGTGCCCATGTTCATCAATACAAACAACGGACAGTTCACTCATCAAGGCATCTACACACTGGGAGCCAGAGCCGACAGCTACTATGAATACCTGCTGAAGCAGTGGATCCAGGGAGGCAAGAAGGAGGACCAGTGAGTCACACACACACACACACACACACACACACACACACACACACACAGTATTAACTGAGCTTTCAGAAAGTCCTCACACCCCTTCTCTGTTTTCACATTTTGTTATTTTGTAGCTTTAAGCTATGATAAAAAATAATAATTTTAGCCCATAATGACAAAGTGAAAACAGAATTTTAGAATTTTTTTGCTAATTTATTAAAAAGGAAAAACTGAAATATCACATTGACATAAGTATTCAGACATTTTGCTGTAATCTAGCTCAGGTTCCTCCATTTCTCTCGATCATCTCTGAGATGTTTCTACACCTGGATTTGAGTCCCTAAACTCAGCTGATTGGACACGATGTGTAAAGACACACACCTGTCTATGTCAGGTCTGACAGCTGACAATGCAAATCAGAGCAGAAACCATGAGGAGCTAGGAACTGCTGCAGAGCTCAGAGTCCGGATATGACAGGCTATCTCAGCCTGTAGCTACAGAAAGCTTTCTTTTTAGCTTGTTCACAACAGTTCACTATCAGTCTTAATGTTAGTGTGCTGTAGTTGTGTAAAACAATCGGCAGTGGATGAGAGAAGTTGAAAATGTAGCTTTTCATTCGTGATGTGTTTATTGCACATGTTCATTTCACAATGACGATGAAAATACGATTCATTGGTCAGCACTACTCTGTGCCATGTTTACATGTTTGCACAGCAACCTAAAACACCCGGCGTTGTTTTTTCCACAGTCGCCATTGACTTTATTTCCATCTAACTGAAACTTTTCTGTTTATGAAGTGCAGAAACTAGTGAAGAAAAGCTCACTACATTTTGACGGAGCCTTAGGTGACATCTTCAGAATGTTTGTTTTGCTCAACATGAGTCCAAAACCCAAAGACATTTGGTTTGTTATCAGATATGAGAAAGAAAAGCAGCAAATCTTCATATTCAGAAGCTGGAACCAAATGACTGTTAACCCTTTATTACCATGTTATGTCAATTGACTGAACTGAATGTTGTAGCTCTAGGAGCATCCATACAAGATATTCATTCTGTGTGTGTGTATGTGTGTGTGTTTGTGTGTGTGTGTGTGTGTGTGTGTGTGTGTGTGTGTGTGTGTGTGTGTGTGTGTGTGTGTGTGTGTGTGTTTGTGTGTGTGTGTGTGTGTGCTTTAAGGCTCTTGGAGGACTACCTGCAGGCAATAGAGGGTGTAAAGAAGAACCTGTTGCAGAAGTCTTCTCCTAACGGCCTGACCTTCGTTGGAGAGCTCTCACATGGACAGTTCAGCCCTAAAATGGTCAGTAACAGCAGCAGATAAAACTCATTCTTCATGTCAGTCTATCTTTAACATGGCTGTGTGTTAACTCAGGATCATCTAGTGTGTTTCCTGCCGGGCACTCTGGCCCTCGGTGCTCACAACGGCCTGCCTGCTGATCACATGGATCTGGCCAGACAGCTCATGGAGACCTGCTACCAGATGTATGTCCAGATGGAGACAGGCCTCAGTCCGGAGATAGTCCACTTCAACATGCATCAGGGCAGCACCCGGGACATCGAAGTGAAGGTACGTAGAGACAGAATTGTAGATGTAGAGTCCTGTACCTACAAACTCTCTCATGCCCCTCTCTCATACTGGAGAGGGACATTGCCTAAATGTCTGAGGACAAACTTTGGACTGATGGTAGACGTATTTGAGAAAATACTCCACAGTAAAATACAAAAATGTGACAATAAACAATCCTGCAAAGGTTTAGGAAGATAAGATAAGATAAGATCAAGCAGATATTAAAACTGTGTATTGTCTGTGTCTGTTTTGTATCCTCCGTGACAGCTGGCAGACAGACACAACCTCCTGCGACCAGAGACGGCAGAGAGTCTCTTCTACCTGTACAGGTTTACAAAGGACCACAAGTACCGGGACTGGGGTTGGAAGATTCTCAAAAACTTTGACAAGTACACCAAGGTTGGTGAAATGAAGGGTGTCTTCGCTGGTCTGTCTCTTACAATATATACAATATGTCATATAGTAATGTCCAAATAGAGAATCTTCCCCCACCTGAAGATGCTAATTATACAAACGGTCACATAAGGGCGCTGTAGTCAGTCACAGAGCCTGGTGCTCAAATAGATCTCTGTCATGGCAGCAGCAGTTACCCACAGAATCACTTCCTCTTTAGCAAGTTTGCCTACCAAATAAAAGAGTGAGAAACTTCTGGGAAGAAGGAAACTTCAGAGTGTGAAAGTGAGTTTAATTATATGACCAAGTGTATTCATGTGTAACAAAACGCTGTTTAAACAAAAAAAAAAATGCTTTAATGACGTCACTTCCCAGCTTTGTAAACTGGTTTTTAATGGCTCACAGCACGTCTTTTCCAGTGTGCCATTATTCAGCAGCTAATCATAGACTTAGACATAAAACTCCTTTACATTATCTGCTATGAATTTTCAACCCTAGTTGTAATTGTGGTTCAATTTAAAAAAAAAAAAAAAAAATCTACAGTTTTAAGTTGTAGAACATGGTGAACAGATTGTGTTGCTGTGTGTTTCAGGTTTCCTCCGGTGGCTACACCTCCATCAATAACGTGCGTGACCCAGACTACCCGAGCCCCCGGGACAAGATGGAGAGCTTCTTCCTGGGGGAGACCCTGAAATATTTGTACCTGCTATTCTCAGACGACCCCAACCTGATCAGCCTAGACCAGTATGTCTTCAACACTGAAGCTCATCCTCTGCCCATATGGCCTTCCACTGCATGATGCACGCACGCACGCACGTACGCATGCACGCACGCGCGCGCGCACACACGCACACACACACACACACACACACACGCACACACACACACACAGGAATTCAAATGGCACATATAAACACAACAGAACTTCTCAGGGTTGATGATAGCTTCGTCTCTTCTGTCTCAGTGAGAGAACTCCAAAACAACACAGATGGAAAAAGCCTCTTTACTTTTTGTTTGTTATGAGTCATTTTGTTGTGTGGATTTCTGGAGGTGATAGAGTTCATGCTGGAGAAGCAGAGGACTCTTTCTGTCCTCTTCAACACACATAACATCAGCACTGAGGAGACACTTGACTTGAACTGAAGCCGTCTTCACCACATGTTGAGGGAAGGAGTTGGACTGATACATGTGTCTGAAGGCTGGGTTGAATATTTTCAGTTTAAAGCTCCTCATAGCTTCTATTTTGCTAATAGTTCATCATGTTCAATTTCTAACAAAAATGGCAGCGCCAGAAAAAAATCCGTATAAACGTTTACCCTGCTTTGTATTCTTATTACAGAGGAGAGGTTTGTGAAACAGAATGTAATCCACTGTGACACAAAGCCAGTATCTGGGGGCCTGACCCTAGTGCTTGGTGTGACAGGAGGCTGGTTGCCTTCGTAGCAACATGTTCCCTGACAGCAGCCGCAAGCTGTCTGAACTGAAACCAACCACTGCCTGCTGCACCTGGACCCTGACGCTCTGCTCACATGTTTGTGTTTGGGTGTGACTCCTGCAGGGAAAAGAGGAAACAGCTAATTCCTCATCGCACTGTATATAGTGATTAAGTGCTAGAGCTATTCTCAGATGCTGAAGCTTCCTGAGGGGGCATAAGCATGCCACCATTTATGTTTGCTGTGCCGGGTTGCATTCATGTCATACAGGACATGGGGGGGTTTTTACTGCATGAAAATTGTGTTCAGTCCCTTCGGCTCAAGGAGAAAACAATGACCAGTCATGTGCTGTGGAACAGTCTGCAACTACAGATGAAACATATATGGTAAATTATGATCTCAATTTGTCATCTTGTTGAGATTTTCTGGTCTCACTGTTTATCAGTGGAGGAAGCAGCATTCACATCCAGCCATTTCGTCCATTCGTCCCATTCTCGTGGACACGATATCTCAGTAACTCCTTGAGGGAACGTCAAATTTGGCACAAACATTCACGTGGGCTAAAGGATGAACAGATTGGATTTTGGTGGCCAAAGGTCAAGGTCACAGTTTCCTTGCAAAACAGGATTTTGGCCTTGTGAACAGGATATCTTGAGAACACACGTGTTATCGTGGAGACATAATTCTAGTTTGAGTAAATGTGCTGAATCATTATGAGCTAAATGTATTAAAGGTTGAAGTACTGTTGGCTCATTTTAAAGGCAGATGCACCTTTGCATCCCAGAAGTTGTCCTAGAACTGTACAGCAGTGTCTTTGTAAATTATTCAATAAAGCCGTTAATTACAGTGTATAAGCTCTTTAAAATACGCTCACTAAGAAACACTTGAGGCTCCAGTGTACAGCGCCACACAAAATCCATTTCAGTCTGAATTTGAATTAGTCTGTTTGGCTCATGTCAGCGCTGACTAACCCTCGCCATTACCGAGCTACTGTAGAGGGCTACGGTCCGAGCTAATATGAAATACTGTTTGACAGTTTTTTTAAAATGCAGCTACAAGCTGAACGTATTGTGTGTTTCACACTCAAAGTCTTAATGTTGTAGAGATATAAGGTGGCAAGTACTCAAGTACTTAAACTTTCTACCACTTGTATTAACAGTGAAGCAGATATCATTTACTTCTGGTTGGATTAGGTCATAGTGGGTAATGTTACGAATTCATAAGCAGGACTGTTAATGAAGTTCCTTGTCAGGTTATTTTATTGATAAACTATTTAATTGCTTTTCCAGAAAATGTCCTATAACCACAATAATGGCCATTATCGCACTTTAAAATGACACATTTGGTTCAGATCAGCCCCTCCTTATAAATTATCTTCTTGTTACATTGCTTTGATTCAAAACTTGAAAAAGTCTAAATAAATCTTTATCTAATAATTGGCATGAAGTCCTGTAGTTCACTGTTTAATGACAGTAACAGACAGGTTCACTTGTTAAACATGATTGCAGCACAGTGGCCAGCAGCTGTCTGCTGTACAGGTCTGTCAACAGTGTGAACATGTGGTCATGGTCTCTGATGTCATCAACAAGGAAGTGTCAGGTGTGGGGAATGATGTGCTGCTGCTAAAGTAACAATCCTACTAAATATTCAAGTCTGGCAGGTATGTTTAGGTACAACAAACCAGCTGTTTCTGGGGTGCCTCAGTGGTGCGTACCACATAGGCTTAGTCCTAACGGCATGGCCATGGGTTCGATTCCAACCCGTGGCCCTTCGCTGCATGTCATCCCCTCTCTCTCTCTTCCTGAATTTCCTGTCACCATACTGTCTGAATAAAGGCAAAAATGCCCTAAAAAGATAACAAAAAAAAAAACCAGCTGTTTCTCCCATATGACATGAATGCAGCACCAGTCTCTACATGGGACACAGATGAACTTGGTTGTTGCCAAGCAGCAGATTTAATGAACTGTGAAGCTTTTGTTTTATGAGGATAGTGATGGGTTGATTTGGCTTGTTTCGATGGGGTGGGGGAGGGGCGGGGTGGGGGCTCACTGAATGTTCCTGTTCATTCGTCTTTTGTTATCTTCCTTGTTAAGGTGTTGTGTTTCTTTCTCTTTTAACTGAGAGAAATGAAATTAGATTTTAGCATAATATATGGATTTCTAGTGTATGTTCTAAGTCGTAATTGCAGATATCCTAACAGCTTGGATTGTGCATTTAGCTTAGTTTCTGTAGCGTCACAGAGCAGCTTGCAGTCATTCCTGTAAATCCAGTTAGTTTACATCACAGCTCTACTTTTAAAAACATTCTGAATTTGAATTGAGACCAAATTCATTTTGTATATTGTTTTTCCTCACACGTGCCTTTAATGTTGCTTCAGACAACAATCCAACTGTTAACATCCATTCCTCTCCATCCAGCTTACTGCAGGTCTAAGTATTTTTACAGTAGAACAATGAAATGAGGGTTGATATTTTTCCAGCAGTCCCTCGAAGCAATCATTAGAGTTACATAATGCTAATCTCTTATGAGTGTGTATTTAAACCCTGCCTACAAGGGCTCTGTGTGATCCCACTCGGATGTTTCAGCATAATTCCTGAGCCAAAGATGCTGAAAATACGATCAACCCTGGTTTTTGATTTTGTTTTTACCGATGAAAAGCCATTTCTCCAAAGCCACATCCTTCAGGAAAAACTAACAAAGGAGATATTTTCAGCGCTTTTGATAACAGTGTCACTGGTGTGGGTGACTGATGTTAGTATTTTTAGATTTAAGTCATTGATGACTGATTCATTTCTATATTAGTTGCAGCTGCTTTTAACAGAAGGCTGCACATACAGATGCCTACAGCTGTGAGCTTACAGTTTACAGCCAGATCTGACTTCAAGTCTTCATGTTCATGATCAGTGCCCAACAATCTGTTGTCATCCTGAGTTCATTTACAGCTGTTTCACCAGAATGCAACGAATCAAACCTCATTTAGAGCATCACATGAAAATCCAGCTATAATGACATTTTTACAGTTGAAGTGAGCAGAGCAGAGTCTCTGCTGGGGATTTGACATTTTTTGAAAAGTAGAAATTGGGATCCTGAAAATAACTTTTTTGTAAGAGCTCTGTCATTTTTGTCGTTTGTGTGTTGTGTGTCAAACCTAACACGTCCTCTCTGTCTGAAGTGTGATCTTTGTCCTGATGGGATCTTAATGTATGAATGTGGAACATGTTAAAGAGCTTCGTTCTGATGGAGGGGCGGCTGCATTGGTTCAGTGTTTGAATGTTTTATTTATTTCAAACTTTCTTAAACATACAAAATGTATTGTTGATGTCACCTGGTGTATACAATGCTGGATTTGCTTTAATTGTGCAAAAATACAATAAAATTTAAATGAAAGATTTTATTCATCAGAAAACAAAACATTTGAGTCGATCATTGAGTCATAAAGTGATCTGCTAATGGTAGCACATCTGGCTCACAACAGAAAACACAAAATACAGCGAGATCAGTGGAAACACTGACTCCCCCTGAACCCTTCGCAAGGAGCATGATGGGATAGCTGGCAGCGGGAGACGGACAGGTAGAGCAGAGGGTAGAGTTCAGATGAATGAAGTGATCTTTAGGGAGCTGTAACATGCAGCTGCTGCACTCATCCGTCAAACAGCAGAGGAAGGGTTCAATTCTGTGTTCCTACACATAGATGATTGTGACGGTGTCTTGTGTCTGTTTTCATTTACAGTTGCCTCACTGACATTCATATTATACTAAGCATACACAGTAGAGCTGAGGAGTCAGTTAATTGATTACTCAATCAAGAAAGTTAAGTTGCCACCTGTGTTACTGGTGGCTCAGCTGGTAGAGCGCGCACCATGAAGGCTCAGTCCTAACTGCAGCAGCACAGGTTCGAATCCGACTCAAGGCCTCTCTCTGTCTCTCTCCCTGACTTTCCTGTCTCTCTCTCTCTCTCACTGTAACTATCAGAATAAAAAGCGCAAAAAATAATATATAAAGACAAACATTTGAAAACCTGGTTCCAGCTTCTCAGCTGTGAACAGATCCTGGTTTTCTAAGCCTTCCACAGCTGTAATGTGAATATCTCTGTTATGTTATTAGCTGTGTAGGATTTGGAAACCTGATGAAGAGTGAGCAAAATGTCACTGAATTTGTGTTGTTCTTAGATTTTCCTGCAGCTGCCTCACCAGCAAATCCGTTATGCAGACTGACATCAAGTTCAATCAATTTTCTTTTCCAGGGTGAACGCACCACATACTCTACACCCACTCACTACAGTTAATATGCAGAATAGAACTGGGACTCAGAGGTGAACTTGTTGAATCAAATATTTTCTCTGGAACCTGGTTTTACAAATAACTGTTTCTATGCAACACAATCTGAAGCTGTGCTTTAAAGTGACAGTAGTGTGCTCCTCTCCATCTTCACCCACTGAGCGATGAGGTCTGCTTCTGTTTTCCTGGCAGCAATCACCGACGCTGGATCAGCAGCATCAGATCCTCTGCACAAAACAACAGCAGAGAAAAGTGTCATCACATTTTGCATTGAGTTCAAAAGTGACTCCAGTGACCAGCGCTGATGGACAGAGCATTTCTGGCCTGGAGGGAGAGGTGATCTTTACATAGATGATAAATTTGCTTCATTTCTTCAGCTCCAATCCAAACATCATCTCCCTCAACCGCATTTCTATAGCTACCTTCAAGTCAGGCATTTGGTGCAAGAGAGTATTCCTGAATTTGCAGTAAAACAAAAGAGCCTCCTATTTTATGATTTACTTCTCTCACAGCCGAATTCTAAACATCCCATCTCCCGCTTTGTCACAGCCTTTGCTGCACTGGTGAGGAGAGGAGACTGCGGGAGGAAGATCTGGCCAATATACAGAGCTGTTCTATTAATTCCAGATATAGACTGATTCAATTTAAAGTCGCACACAGACACTAATACACTACGCTAACATTTAACTTAGTGACATTTTTTAATCAGTTTCTCCTCCTCACTAACACACTTATTCTGGCACTGTCCAGTACCAAGTCATTTCTGGTGGAACATATTTAATTGGCTTTGTAAACAATATGGAAGTAACATTCAGCCAGATTGAGACCTAACTACATCATCTATGAGCCTCTGTCTTATTCTGTATACTGTACTGATATTCTGGCTCCTCCACCCATTTAGTTTTTGTCTCGCCTGTTTATTTGTTGGTACATACAGTCCTGGCCAGAAATATTGGCACCCCTGCACTTCTTTCAGATAATGCACCGTTTCTCCCAGAAATTTGTTGCAATTAAAAATGCTTTGGTATTTAAATGTTTATTTCTTTTGTTTGCATTGGAACAACACAAAAAAAACTGAGAAAAAAAGCCAAATCTGTCATCATTCCACACAGAACTCCAAAAATGGACTGGGCCCTACATTGTGCTCCAAAATTCTTTGGTAGTCTTCAGATTTCATGATGCCAGGCACATAGTCAAGGCATCCAGTGCCAGAAGCAGCAAAGCAACCCCAAAACATCTGTGAACCTCCACCATGTTTTACCGTAGGGGCCGTGTTCTTTTCTTTAAAGGTCTCATTTCGTTTTCTGAAAACAGAACAATGATGTGCTTTACCAAAAAGCTTTATTTTGGTCTCATCTGTCCACCGGACGTTCTCCCAGAAGGATTTTGGCTTCCTCAGGTAAGTTTTGGAAAACTCCAGTCTGGCTTTTTTATGTGTCTTTGTCAGCAGTGGGGTTCTCCTGGGTCTCCTACCAAAGCATCCCATTTCATTCAGACGTTGACGGACAGTGCGAGCTGACACTGTTGTACCCTGTGTCTGCAGGTCAGCGTGAATTTGTTTGGAAGTTGATCAAGATTCTTAATCCACCATTCGAATGTTGCAATCTTTCATCAATTTTCCTCTTCCGTCCACGTCCAGGGAGGTTAGCTGCAGTGCCATGGGCTGTAAACTTCTTGATGACGTTGTGCACAGTGGACACAGGAACATTAAGATCTCTGGAGATTGACTTGTAGCTTTGAGATTGTCCATGCTTTTCCACAATTTTGGTTCTTAATCCTCAGACATTCTTTGCTCTTCTTTCTTTTCTCCATGCTCAGTGTGCTCACAGACACACAACACAAAGGTTGAGTCTACTTTTCTCCATTTAAACTGGTTGCCAGTGTGATTCCTATATTGCCAGCACCTGTTACTTGCCACAGGTGAGTTTAAATGTAAATTAAGGGAGCAGCACATGCTTGAAATCCTATTGTTTTTTACAATTTTGAAAAGGTGCCAATGATTTTCTCCAGTCCATTTTTGGAGTTCTGTGTGGAGTGATGTCAGATTTGGCTTTTTTTCTCTACTTTTCTGTGTTGTTCCAATGCTAACAAAAGAAATAAACATTTAAATACCAAAGCATTTTTAATTGCAACAAATTTCTGGGAGAAACGGTGCATTATCTGAAAGAAGTGCAGGGGTGCCAATAATTTTTGCCATGACCAGCTCTTGGGAGTTCTGCTTATGAAGCCTTTGTCTTGTGGTCAACTTGTGTATTTATCTAATTGTACTGGGTGTCAAAAGTGACTCCAGTGGCCAACAGCTGGCTGTACCTCAGGTCCAGGTGATGGGCTCCTCCAGTAATATTGACAGCTATCAGTGATGAGCTCAGGGACTTGCGCACCTGCAGAAAGAGAGAGAGACAGACAGCTGATGAACTCAGACTGAAAACAGTGACTCTCACTTGGTTTCATCTCTTACCCCTCCGTTGGCCCACGGGTCCAGATCCCCATTGGAGAAGATAATGTTGCTGGCTGTGGACAGGACTGAACACAAGAGGAGGAGCTCATCAGAAACAAAAACACTGGTGGAGAAATATGGAGATAAAAATAAAAATAATCCATTCCAAAATGTAAAACAATATCAAAAAGCATGAATGGCACCTGTTTTAAAAATGATTACTAATGTCAACACATTAACATGTTACAGGTCATTGCTAATCAATCTACTTCTTCGTCCACACTTAAGTTTGCATTCTGGACCATGATTGGTCCAGAATGTGACATCACTAAATCCAGTGTGCATGTGCACATGTTAGACTGAGACTGACAGAGTAGTGACCAGTCATTCTGCAGAGTGAAGCTCAAACATCCAGACGAAGCAACAAATAAAAAATGCATCCTCATATTTTATTGTATCAAGATTCTGTCCCAAAACCTAAACATGATAAATGACAATAGCCATCACAGTTCTGCACATTCATCCCATTACTGCTTCACAGTGGTTATTAGAAGTGAGCGTATCCCACAATTCACCAGTATACTGAGAAACAGTAGTCCAGCTATTCATTATAATACAACTATAGTGTAATAAGAAAAAGTCTGTGGAGCCTTTAGAATGACCTGGTTTTTCTGACTCTTCAGATAGAAACTGTGATGCTGGTAAAACAGGTTAGGATGTGATTTGGTCCAGTTTTTCAGCCACACCACAATAATGAAATATCAATATCATCTCCAATATGATGTAATTATGATGGGAATATTCCATCGGTTGACAAATAATAGTTGAGTGATCAGTTTTCACAGTGACCACAGTAATATGGGAAACATGTCAGTGCAGGAGAACCGAGTGCTGTCTGACAGGGGAGATATTCTGATGTTTTCACGCTGCAGTGGAGAAGCTTTTGTTGTGATTCACAGTTCAAAAAAAATCTTTATTTATCTCAAAGTGCCTGATTGTTACACAGCCCTGACCCAGTGTGTCAAACCCCAGTGCTTTTCATTCTAGATTATTTATTTATTTTATTTAACACAAATCAGAAATAGAGTAAAGGTATGAGCATTCAAACATGATAATAGCAATGGGTGAAAGTCGAACACCACTATAAACTTGAGAAGCTGAAGAGTAGCGGCCCAGAAACTTTAACAGTGGAAAAGAGCGTCAGTGGGAGCGTTTACTGCAGAACATGATATTATACATATGACTTTTTTCTGTTCAATCTGTAGTTTCTCCTGATAACTAGGATTAGTACGATATATATGTTATATATATTATATGAGGCTCACATAAGGGCTGATATAATGTTTGTAGAAAATCCCTCAAATTAGAAAATAAACCAACATATTTGGACTTTTTCATCAACTCATTGATATGATCCTTAAAGTTCAAAAATTCCTCAGTGTGATCCCTCAGGAATTCGGTGGACTTCCCTCTCTCAGTTTCTTGACCATTTATTCTAATACGAACATGTTCAACATTATTAGATGACACCTCTAAATGCTGTAATATTTCAGGACAATCACGACTCACCATCACCCCAGAACTGGATTTGGAGCCAGTCTGGTCGAGGAACCACCCCCCAGCGTTTGGAGCAGTAGAGCTCGCGGTCTCTCTCGGTGAAGGCCATGGGCGGGAACATGTCCGTCACATTGTTGCTTTCATAGCACAGATTGATCTCTGTGCACGCCTGCAACCGCAGCAGAGGAAGGGTCAGTGTTCAAATCACTGCTGAGATGAATGAGATGTTTCTTCTGTCATAATGAAGTTCTGACAAAGACATTTTCTAAAATACACTCACGTTTCATTTAAATATCATTTACATATCAAAACTCAGTGCACTGTTTTTATTCTAAAGGATAATTGTCATCAAGTGGGACTTCTATTACAACTGTCTGTGAAGGTTCATCTCATTCATTTATTCACGAGCACCCGAGGGGTGCAAGGACCCTATTGAAATTGCCCTGTTGAAATGAATTGCCTTTTTGAGGCCTTTCCCATGCTAAGAAACGCATGAAACTCTGCACACGTCAGGCCTGGTGAAAATGTACGTATTTTATGGGTCACATAAATGGTTCTGGCAAAATGGCTCAGTAGTGCCACCTAGAAATGTAAAAAAAAATTGACCTTTATTTTTTCACCTATATGCACGCAAATTGGTAGGCACATGTAAAATGCCAAGACTTGTAGTCTAAACCCAACAGGAAGTCAGCCATTTTAAATTAATTTAGCAATTTTGGCACCATTTTTGCGATTTAAGAGTCCCATACTTTAACAAACTCCTCCAAGGGAATTTATCCGATCCACATCATATTTTGTGACTTAAGACCTTTGCAATGTTAAATTGCGAAGAGTTTTCGGTGGAGGACCCGCACACGGCAGCGCAGCCAATTATGATTGTTGTTGCTTTATTGTGAAAATTTTGAGTTTTCATTCAAGGGCGTGGCTCTGGCGGCAAGGTGAGTATAAACCAGGAAGTGTCTCTATGTCATATTGTCCAATTCATATCATTTTTGGTTTAATCTCAACTTTAGACCGGTGCAATGCTAAATTACAGAGCTTATGAGTTTTTGTCAGAGGACCCAACCGTGGTGGCACGGCCAAATTCGATGCTTCGCCATGAAAACATCAACTGGCTATAACTCAAGCAAACATTTTCCAAACTTGCCCAAACCTTATAGCTCTGATAAATGTCATGCCCTGATACATCTGCATGCTCATATTTAAAAATACTCATAGCGCTACCTAATGGCAATACGACATATAATTTTACAATTTCATGTACTACTCCTAGCAGGTGGACCAAAGGCGGTCAAACAATACTACTTCCATTTCTGATGCCAAAATTAGAAAATCATGGCTTAACATTTAAGGGCGTGGCTATAGTGGCACAGCAAATTCCCAACAGAGAGTGGTTCTAAATCCATTATACATTGTCCAATGTGAATCAAATGTGGTCAACTAATCCTTCTCACCCTGGTGATCCTACAGTGCGGACATCGTGAGTTTTCACTTAAGGGCATGGTTTCATTGATGGTGGTTAAATCTGAAAAAGGAAGTGGTTATAACTCTAAGATACTTTGTCTAATGTTCTCCAAACGGGGTCAAATTCAATTTTGATGTATGATGATGTATGTGCTCTGATGTGGCTCTGATCTGACAGACAGTCACGTATGATTACTGCATGGTCTCTGGCTCCACTTGGTGGATGCAATTAAGAATGACAGCAATCATCCAATGTCTTCAGTGGCTTTAACTCTATTGTATATTGCCCAAGTTTCACATTTGATGACAGTCTCTTACTGTAGACAACAGCATAGTAATATTAATTCGTGTTTCTGGCTTCACACAATGAACAAAATTAAGAATTCATATAAAAATGCAGTACAGTTGTCTGCTGCCACACGGTCTGTGCAAGAAATCTTAACCCCTGGGCACGGCATCCGGTGGTTGCTAGGATGCGCGGCTGCTTCAACCGGCCTGCTGCGAGCCCCCCCCCCCATTTAATATACGTAAAGTTTTTGTGTCTGTAATTGTACCAAGACTAAATGTAAGTTTTAGTTATCAGCAGATACAGGTGGGAAAATGTTTGACATGACTCTCAGCTTTCAGTTCTTCCATCCACAACACTTCATATTTCCTCTAGTTCTTAACTGACAACAGCCCTAAATGATCCTGTGTTTCCGTTGTGATCAGATAACATACAAATACTGTGTACATGCTGTACACGCTGTGTACTGGTGGATGTTGGAGTACCTGGTAGTCCCAGGCCTGGCTGTCGAAGCCCAGTCCACATCCAGTGGGATCAGCGCACTCCAAATACAGATTGTACAGGTCGAAGCAGGTCAGCACCCCGGTGGCATTGTACACAATCGCTGCAGGAGGGAACAAATGAAGGTTATTTAATCGTCTCATTATCACTTCCAGGACATGTCGGATGAGGAGTAAACTAGTTTGCATTTTGTTTTTTATCCTTTAAACCCCGTCATTTTCTTTCCTACTTTTTTTTTTTTTTACTTGTATCGAGGCTCAGATCTGGGGAAGGAATCGAAAAATAATTCTGCTGCATTGAAGTTTCCAAGAACAGTGAAGAACAGCCTCCATCATTCTTACATGAAGAAGTGTGGAACAACCTGGACTCTTCTAGAACCACCCAGCCAGTAATCAGGGGAGACCCAGATCCATATGGTGACTCTGGCTGTGAGACCTTGGCTATGGTCTAGAAGTCTAAGT
The DNA here is from genome assembly GCF_021018895.1 of Seriola aureovittata. Classification (NCBI taxonomy): domain Eukaryota; kingdom Metazoa; phylum Chordata; class Actinopteri; order Carangiformes; family Carangidae; genus Seriola; species Seriola aureovittata. The sequence goes on along the minus strand of NC_079368.1, from coordinate 1,517,964 downwards.
AACCTCCTCTCTAACCTTTTCTCCTCGACCTCAATGGAAAATGTCATGAACGTCAAGGAAGGATGAGAAGGCGAATTCATAAGGAAAAGGAGCTGACTGCACTTACACTAGGTTTTTATTTTTTAAACTAAGTTTATAACTTTCCTTTCCTAACCACAAAAACAAAAACAGGATTGAAATGTTGAATTAACATAAAGGGAATCTACAAGTAAAGGAACTGAGCAATCAATTATATTCAGACATAAGTTTATAGTTTCCTATAACAACATTTGGGACAACATTTCTCCTTTCCTTTCCTAAAGGAAGGTCCAGTGTTTCCTATGCTGAAGGGGATAAGATAGGAAGCACTGAAGCTCCTTTCCTTATCATGTAGAGAAGTGTAGCAGCTCTGATCATGGCTGCTGCTCAGAGACTTCAGCTCATTTCACTCAGTTTGAACCTTCCTGAGAAAAAAGATTTTTCAGCCACAGCCTTATATCGATAGGGGTGTGCCTCTCCAGATCATGTCCAATCAGCTGAGTTTACCACAGGTGGGCTCATCACAAAGAAGATCAAGAGAAATGGAGGGACTTCTCAAGGGTCTGAATATAGTGTTGATTTATTTTACCTGCGGTTTTCCTGAGGTTAGCCAGTAGGTCAGATCCACTCAGCATGGTTTCACAAGCCACCTGAAAATCACAGTCAGTCTCAGTCTCTGGATCAGATCTGATTTCTTTGTTACTCATACCTGCTCACTTCTCATTTCTGCTTATTTTCTACCCTTAATTGACGATAATAAAATATCAGGCTCAACGTACATGTGTGTAGAAACTCTTTTTCTTTCTTTCTGTTGTCATTCATATATTACATTTCCATTTGTTCTTTTGAAACCGTTTAAAAAGGTTTTTATTTGAATTGGTAAACTCTATTTTTTCTGCTTAAATTTACATTATCACAGGATCTATTTTCCTCCTGGATCGTACAGGAACACCAACTTTGGACAGCAATGTTTTCTAAAGCCTGACGGATACATTTTTGTTGAATTTTCAATAAAAAGTGTGGGGTAGCTGGACACTGTAAAATAATCAGTATTAGATTTCTGATGTCAGTAACAACATCAATATTTCAGAAGTAAAAAAAATGGTATTTGTTGTTTAACTTAAACACATTGCCTCATTGCCTTGGGCGGGCGAACCAACTCCCGATATACATGTACACTGTATATATACACTCATTGGCCACTTTATTAGGTACACCTTGCTAGTACTGGGTTGGACCCATTTTACCTTCAGAACTGCCTTAATTCTTCGTGGCATAGATTCAAGGTGCTGGAAACATTCCTCAGAGGTTTTGGTCCATATTGACATGATAGCGTCATGTTGCTGCAGATTTGTCAGCTGCACATTCATGATGCAAATCTCCCGTTCCACCACATCCCAAAGGCGATCTGTTGATTGAGATGTGGTGACTGTGGAGGCCAACTTAATGTCATGTTCAAGAAACCAGTTTGGGATGATTTGAGCTTTGTGACGTGGCGCGTTATCCTGCTGGAAGTAGCAGAAGATCGGTACACTGTGGTCATAAAGGGATGGACATGGTCAGCAACAATACTCAGGAAGGCTGTGGCATTAAAACGATGCTCAATTGGCACTAAGGGGCCTAAACCGTGCCAACACAATATCCCCAACACCATTACACCACCACCACCAGCCTGAACCGTTGATACTACCATCCGAATGTTGTAGCAGAAATTGAGACTCATCAGACCAGGCAATGTTTTTCCAAATCTTCTATTTAGTGAGCCAGTGCGAATTGTAGCCACAGTTTCCTATTTTAGCTGACAGGCGTGGCACCCGGTGTGGTCTTCTGCTGCTTCAAGGTTTGACATGTTGTGCGTTCAGAGATGCTCTTCTGCATACCTCGGTTGTAACCAGTGGTTATTTGAGTTACTGCTGCCTTTCTATCAGCTGGAACTAGTCTGGTCATTCTCCTCTGACACCTGTCATTAACAAGCCATTTTGGCCCAGAGAACTGCCGCTCACTGGATATTTTCTCTTTTTTGGAGCATTCTCTGTAAACCGTAGAGATGGTCGTGCCTGAAAATCCCAGTAGATCAGCAGTTTCTGAAATACTCAGACCAGCCCGTCTGACACCAACAACCATGCCACGTTCAAAGTCACTTAAATCACCTTTCTTCCCCATTCTGATGCTCAGTTTAAACTTGAGCAGATCGTCTTAACCATGTCTACATGCCTAAATGCATTGAGTTGCTGCCATGTGATTGGCCTGTTAGATATTTGCGTTAACGAGCAGTTAAACAGGTGAACCTAAAAAAGTGGCCGGTGAGTGTATATATGTATAGTTAGTTTTTCTCACATTTCTCTCCTCTTTCCTTTTTGTGTGAGTCTCTAGTGTCTTGTCTCTAATATTATCTTGTGTTTTAAGTGATGTCACTGAAGCTGTGCAGCTGTTCCTGAGGGGAACAGCTATGGTTCCACAGTTGCTGTAATCTGTTGGTGTTGTTTGCATATTGTTGTTCGCCTTGGGACGGCTGAATGAGAACTTTCTGTTCTGTTGTCAGAATACCTTCAGTATATGTGATGTCACTCCCTCATGCACAGCACTGCAGACTACTGGTTTGTGGTTTAATCACTGTGTGTACCTTGACAGGGTTGGCGGGCATGTTGCCCATGAAGTGAGTGCTGTAGGGGTAATCCAGCATGGCCATCAGAGTGAAGGCGTTCCTCAGCAGGCCGTACAGCTGGTGGATGTCCTGAGCAGATGATGGAGGTTTACACAGAGTGAACTCTGACTGGATGCGACTGTAATCTGGGAACAAACAACAGCAGTGTGTTTAAATTCAGAGTTAATCAGAGTGACTATATCTGGCTATACCTTTGAACTGTTCTTAACTATTTGGGGTTTAAAATGGTTGGTATTCTATCTAATGAGCCTGGGGCATGACTTATATTTTTGTTTGAGTTATATAGTTATTCACCAGGTCTCTTCTTTTGACAGAATCCCTCGCTCAAGCAACACAAATATAATTTCTTTATATCACCAATCCCTCTATTTCACTTTATGCAGATGATCTTATTATTAATTTCACACAAGAACTCAATCCATCATTTGATGAGTTCAATTCCATCTCAGGATATAAAATTAACTGTTAAGTGGCATCAGAATGCAATGGAAATAATATGGATATGCAACACCTGAGGGATTGGTCTCCAGAGTCTATAAAATGCTCCTCTCACGTAACCTTAATAAACTCCCTATTACACTGCTTTGGGAAAAGAAATTACAGGGTCTTGGTTTTGATCCAGTCAGGTATCGTCTCTTACTCAAAAAGAAATTCAGCCTTCAGTTAATTAATTAGAAATGTGCTCATAGGACTTATGAACACAGCTGCAGAATAGGAACAGTTGAAGATAACAGATGTCACATTAATATAATTTTATGCATCTGTTCCAGATTTATTATCCAAACAATCTGGGAATTTATTATGGATGTTTTTAATTCTATTTAGCAAAATGATCTTCTTAGATATTTATTTTGTTTTTTGATCGTAGATGTAATCTCTTTGTCTCACCAACAGTGGAGAATAATGTTAGCTGCTTCGCCATTAGGCTGTTAGTCTTAAAAACTGGGTTTCCAGTCATAATCACTACAAACTTGGACATATATATATATATATATATATATATATATTATATATATATATATATATATATATAGTCTGTGCATTTAAGAAAGATCAACACCTAAATTAAATTGTGCAGGAAACAACTGAAGAGTGGTCAAAAAGCACATGTGGTTGTAGACAGTATGTATATCCAGTCTGTATGACTGTTATCTACATACTGAACGTGCATATGTGTTTATGTGCATGGATATGTATGTAAATGTATATTTCCATGTATACAGCAGAACACATATACATTGTTTACCAGCTGGGTTTTTTTGACAAAAAAACTAAACTTTTTGTCATTTGTGTTGATCAATTGAAGGTGATCTTTTCTCCATACAGAACATGGTCACAAAGATTTACCTTGGTGTTCAGCTAATTCTTTTAGCTGATGGAAAGCTCCTCTCACAGCATCTCTGCATTCAGGGGCAACGTTCTCAAAGTCCTTTGAAAGAGAAACAACAGGTTCAAATCTAACATGTACACGTGGATGTAAATTGCTGTAGACAGTTTTAGAGTGAGGAAACGCTTGGGAAATGACAGCTGGAACAAAACAACAAATGTTCTGGAACCCTTGTTTAAGTTTGTTTTAATAAGGTTAAGTATGACCATCTGTGCACTTACAGCTGTAACATCTCTAAAAAACTGCCTGGAGTCTCCCAGCCCAGCGGTGGACAGTATGGGGGCACTGGCAGCCAGAGCTCCAGCCACTATGTTTGGATACTTGAGTCTCATGTAGACGGACAGCATTCCACCATAACTGCAGAGAAGAGAGCCGACAGTCAAACAGTGAACACTCCGGGATCAGCTGGGCCGAGTGAAAGAGGAAGTAGATGCAGGACACTTCTGAAAGACAACACTGGAGTTTGTTAAAGATGCCGTGTGATTTCCAACCACAGGTCAGTCTGGATGTGTTTGAATGATAACACACTGTACTTCTCAGAGTAGCTACAGTTTTAAGTTTAGTTTGAAGGATTCCTTTGTAAACACATGTGTGATGTGTGTTAGGTCTACGGGTGAAACTAGAACTGAAATGATTTCTGAATTAAACAATTACTTGAGTGACAGAAAATTAAATAGCAGCTATTTCAGTTTCAGAGAGAAAGTGTTTCTTTCTTTTGGTTCAGGTGTAAAATTTGATGCCAAATGAGTGAAAACTGCCCAATTAAGTGAATTTTTTATCACTTTTGAAGAGACAAACTTCACAACAAGTCACACAGGTGGACAACACCAACAACAGGTAGGTGGATCCTACCTGCCGCCAAACACGATGACGGGACAGTGTGAGGCCGCCAGCTGCCGTCTCAGCTCAGTGATCAGGACGCCGTAGTCGGCGAGGGCCTGCTCCACCGTCAGCAGGCTGATCTGAGGGATGTTGAAGGAGTCTTTGCCGAATGGCAGAGATTTGCCGTAGTACCTCTGTGAAAGGAAGAGGACGACCAAGGTGTTCAGGCTTGATCGAAGATTCAAAGCAGATGCAGGCAGTGTCAAAGCTGCATGATAACCCAGCTCCAGTGAATGACATCATCAAGTCTGGCGTGACTCTGCCAAGTTACAACTGAACTGCAGGTTTCAGGCAAATTAAAATATTTTCGACACTGGAGCTACACACAGAAAGCTGCTGAACAGATGAGAGTACATCAAAAGGACAAGTCAGGTCAACAAACAATGGTTGTTTCCCATTAACAAGAACTGTCGGTGTATCAAAGCCTGATGCATGTTACTGCTCTGAGCCACAAAGCTCCATTAAAACACCTGAGTGACTCACATTGTTCTTTCATCACCAAGAGAACACACACTAGTTTATTTTGACTTGATCCCACACTCACCGTCATGCTGCCCCAAATACTCAGAGCACCGACTGTGGATTAATCCACCACTGTAAACAGTCGTAGTGTTTGAGTGTTTAAAAGCATTGAACAACAGGTGTGTCCCAGTCAGGTTCATCACTGTTTAGTGTCCCCTGGAAACACGGAAGTTGTGCTGAGTATTTGCAGCTCACGTGTTGTAAAATTGATGAGGATGTTTTCTGAACGCAATTCTGTTTTGCCTAGTTGCATGTGTTTCCTTAAGTTGCAGTGTGTTGAATTCTCAGGGCGACCGTAGTAATGTATGTGTGTATTTATATACATAAGTGTGCGCGTGTGTGTATATATATACTGTATATATTGAAATGGTGATTGGTCTTATAAAAACCAAATTGCATTGTAAAATTTGAAAAGAAAGTGGGAAGTTAAAATCAGATGACCATATGAGTCAAACTTTAACCGTCCATTTCTCATTTGCCTTTGTCACATGATCTGCATATTCTACTCTGTTTGGTTAAGAAATGTTTAGTCAGTGTTTCCACAGACAATACTGTCTGCATTTCACTGGACTGTCTCACAGTTTGTCCCAGTTTTCTTACATGTTCAGCAAATATGACGAGAGCCTTCTGGTGAGCAGCTAACTCTGTTATGAATCCAGAGTTGAGGGCAAACTCCCAGATGTCTCCCTCGTTGCCTGTGTAGAAGAAAATAGGACCAGAGCCTTTCTCCCAGTACTGATCTAAAAGGAGAGGAAAAACACAGCACATGAGTCACTGGCTCTTACATGTGTTACATTTATAACAAAACTGTTTTTACCTGTGATGAGGTAACGCTGACTGAATGTCCCGTTTCCCATGCTGTTAAAGTTGAAGTGATCGATAGTCTGACTGAAATACTTCTCTGTGAACTGGGGTTCTGTCTTGAATCCATGATGTTTTCTGAACTAAGAAAATGAATGATATGTACAGAGTAGATTATTTTGAATCACTTAATTTCTGACTTTATACACTTTATACAGCAGCTGATGAAACAGGAATTTCATTAGATGTTCTTGTTTTAATTTGTGGCTCCATGAAAAACTGTCTGGAAGTCCAGAGAGTGTTGCAAGAGTATTGTCAAACCAAACTCCATTCAAGAAACTACAAATTTAACAATAATTTAGTTAATTCAAAGCCACACATATAATGATAGAATGTGAATTAAAACCTGTGGTTAATGCAAAATTTTCGTCCTTACACCTGACACCAATTAACACTGTTTTACTGACAAAACATCAACTTTTAAGTGTGTTCACCATCACACCCACTCCAATAGTAATACCGTTTTATTTGAATTAAGTTTAAGTCTTTCTGATTTGTTGGTCACTTGACGAATTGGTTCCATTTTACAGTGTTTAAACACAATCAATCAGATGTATGTGACGTTACTGACCAAACTCCACACGTTTGAACGTAGTTTTCTCAAAAGCAGGAACTGAGATTTGAGAAAGACAAAAAGCAGCAAACATTGACTCGTTACCTGATTAATGGTTTGTGGCAGAGCGTGCAGCACCTGAGCAGAGACTAGCGTCACTGTTACCGCTAGAAAATCTCTTATTCTCCTCATGTTTCACAGACAAACGCTTCTAACACCACGGTACAGTCAGTGAACTACTTCATGTGTAGCCTATGCGCTTGCGCGAGTCGCAGGTATCACATGACTTATGTTATGATCTGTGCTGCGTTTAAGTGCGGCTCGTAGTATTTTCTTAGTAGGATGTGAAGCTCACACAATAAAATAGAGAAGAGAAAATGGTTTTAAAAAAAAACAGAGCCAACGCTTAAATAGATTTATGAGAGAAAATATTTGTATCTAAGCAGGGCAGCAACAACTAAAGGTGAAAATACAAACATACTAGAATACCATTTATTGAGAATGCCACACACACATACACACTATACTATACTATACTATACTATACTATACTATACTATACTATACAGAGACGCCGCAATGGGGCAGGCAACCCAGGCAATTGCCTAGGGCCCCGAGCTGAAGGGGGCCCCGAGGGACGGCTGACGTCAATGACAAAATAATGGAACTGCTTTAGACGCTGCAACTAGCCAGTGACGCTGTCACTGGCTAGTTGCTAGTAGGGGGCCCATATCGCTCCATATCAGCGACACAACCCCCGTAGACACTGCAATGACACGTCGGGAATCTCCCTAATAGGGCCCCCTTACTAGCCGGCATCGACGTGCGGTCCCGGTCAAACACACACATGAAAAAATGAAGCGAACATATCTCTCTGCGCACACGAAAAGAAAAAAAAACAAGAAGAGGATGAAAAGACAAACGTGACAGTGGTAAGCAGGAATGTGTAAGCTATGTGTGTTACATTATAAAAAAGTAGTGCTGCCAGCCAGCCTGCCACTTTATCCCAAACTCCCAGTCATCCACCAAGAATCAAATAAGCACCAATCTACAGTTTCCTGTTTTCAAAGAAAAGCATGCAACAGGTGCTAAAGAGTGGCAGGCTTCATGCAAGTTGAACTTGGAGCAAACAATGCATGACATTGAGGCAGATGATTTAGAATTGGAGATCAATTCTGCTGTCTACACTTTTCCAGACCACGCCTCCACCTGCCCAAATGACATGTTAAACTACATTTACAGTGAAAACCTTCTGGATCTGTACAGTAATCTAAGCATTGCGTCTCCTCTTGACTCTTCCTGTCTCCGTTGCCTCTGGTGAGAGGAGCTTTTCTGCTTTGAAGTTGATCAAAAACCTATTTGAGGTCAACCATGTGCCAGGAGAGGCTCACAGGACTGGCACTCATTTCAACAGAAAGAGATGTTCGGAGGTCCTTATACATATAAGACATAGTGGCTGCATTTGAAGAAGCAGTTTTAAGGGAAAAAAACACTACTATTGGACTGTGGATATAAGACCAAGGTGTCACAACAAGTTTTAAGTTCTTCCATTCCACTTCAATTCCTTGTTTGTTTGTTTTTTTGCTTGGTTACGTTTTTATCATTCTGAAAATTTTGCACATTTCAGTTATGTTTGTTTTTCTGTTATTTATATATTGTATGTAAAGTTTGCATTCAGATAGTTATGTTATTTATTATTTATTTTATATGTTAATTGTTTAATAAAAGATTTCCTTACTGATCCGTAGTCCTGGACTTCATTCATCATGATTCTGGGGGGCCCCGTGGTCCTTCTTGCCTAGGGCCCCCAGGGGGTCTAGAAACGCCCCTGATACTATACTGTGCCTTCCTCAAGTTACCTTTTATATCAGTGGTTACCAACCTTTTCCAGCTCATGGCCCACTTGAAAATATCCAAAACAAATCTGATACCATAACAATATGGAGGCCAAAAAATGTCATCTCTTGCACTTGATTTTTAAATATTTCATATCTAATATTTCTTATTTTAAAGATGATGATGGAATATTCAGGCATGAACTGAAAGCAATCAGTTTTTCTATTTTGTTTGACAGGGGAGAGATCACTTGTCGATTCACCATCGGTCTCTTTTCTTATCTTATCTTATCACTCTTTTCTTTTAATTCTTCCTGTTGCTAACCAGCTAACCATAGCAACCAAGTGATCCGGCCGTCAACAATATAAATGTTCCTATCACTGGCTTATCACCTTGATAGACCTGAATACCAGAAAAAAATTAAAGGAATTTTAAAATATTTTCAATGTTTTCAAAGATGATTTGATTACAACTTATAAAAACATTATTTATACCTCTATTTTATTTATTTATTCATTTTTATATTTACACCTTTTCAGCAAAATTGTACCGTTCTGCAAATGATTTGTCGGCCCTCTTGCAATACTTTCAAGGCCCACCAGGGGGCCTCGGCCCACAGGTTGGGGACCACTGTTTTAGATCATTTTAAATTGTGGTTTAGATGCTAATTTTGAGAGGAATAAGATGTGATCGCAGCAGCAGATGGAATTTGGACCCTAACTGGACTATAACCAGCACTTTCATCTTCTTTGTGGAAGTGGTCGGTGGTGTGTTTAATCTTTCTTCCAAACCACATTTGCTGATTTCACCATGCCTTAAGATAGTTGTGCCAAGCAGGAGCATATGCATGAGGCAAAGCATTGTGCATGTGCATCGGAGTCAGACAAAGCATGAGGTGCACGTCTAGCTCAGGGCTGGTTTCACAGAGATATATCAGACTGGTCTGTAGTGCTGGTCCAGTCTTCATTTTAACTGTCTGACTAACATCAGACTGTTTCACAAAAATAAAGACATCACTAGACACCTTACCTCCAGACTAACTCAGGCCTGAGACAAATGTTACCATGGTAACAATCAATGCGCTGGCCAGTAGCAGCCAACAACAAAAAACTGGAAAACATTGTTATGGAGAGAGCAATGAGAAAGGAAAACGTTTTAAGAGACCGCAGCCAGATTTTTCTTTTTATTGTTTCACTCTTCAAGTAAAACGTCTTGTAACTGTTGACTCTTCCTAAAGACAAACATTTTCTGTTTTACATTTGTAACACATTTTATGTGGTTTCTCAGTCTGCAATTTTATAAAGTCTTAATTTACCCAGAATCCATTGTACCACAGTCCAGTTTAAGATAGTCAGGAACTGAACGGCTTTGTGCAACAGATGAATTTAGAGTCAGTCTGTCTGAAGTCTGTCTAGTATTTGCAGCTCATGTGTTGTCAAACTGATGACAATAATTTTTGTTTGTGTTTTATCTATCTTCATGTGTTTTCTTAAGTTGCAGTGCGTTGAGCTCTCAGGGCTAATCATCAACTAATCATAAACAGTTGATTTCATTCTTTTTTATTTCAAGGAACTTTGCTTCATACAAAATGTTAAATGTAGAAACAACTGTAGAATTCAAAGGCTGGCGAATAAACTGAAAAACAGGCAAACAAACATTTCACTGAATCCCAAGACCCAAATAAAGGAATGTTCCAGCTCCGCTGCATGGGGTGGAACTATCAACAATGGTCAATACTGTTCTTAATAGAAATTTGTCTTTTCAACAAACCCCACAGTTTATATCAAATATTAAAAATCAACAACAAAATAACACAGAGTATCTAAAAGTACTAAGTTTTCTACATGCACATACATTGTCAGAACATGCAAACATTTGTATTTTCTCAAGAAAAAGCTGCATCTGGCAGCGGCCAGCAGGATGCAGAAATAAAGAGATCGGATTGCTTCTAATGTTTGGCGGCCGATTGTTCCAGACGTGTACACAGGTACGTTTCATTTGACGCTACACAGAGGCCACGAAGTTGAAGAAGGTACAGGTACTTTGAGAATTTTTCTGCCATAGTGTCACAAAACCTTTAAAATAATGACTGTGATCTATCTGCAGAAGAACTTGTTCCCGTCTGACAAAAATAATCACTTGGATAGTATTTTAGGCTGATTAATGAAAACATTTTTGTTATGACCTAACAAGAAACACCTCCTCCCATTTTGAGCCATGGGTTCTCCATTTGACATTGTCAAAGTGGGTAAATGTTATGCATGCAAATATATGTGTAAAGTTGCTGTAATCCTAAATATTCTGTTTCTTGTTTACACTTTGTGCCTTTATGTATTTTAGTCTTTTTTGTCTGCATGGTTTTTCAAAGCATTTTCTATAAAACATTTGGTCACACTCATGCTGAAGCCTGAATCTGAAGAGACCAGCATGTAAAGCTACAGAATGGATGGACAAATGGGTTTGTCTTGTTGCATAGCCCTACTCTGTGTCAGGCCCATGTAGTGTGTGTCACTGGGGTTCAACAAGGTCCCTGTCTCCCGCCGTCAAAAACCCTCTACCCAGTTAACCGCTGCACACCTTCATGCTGCAGATCGGATCACCATGATGTACAAACTCAGCAGTACATCAACATTTCACTAAAGACAATCTAATATCGATGTCAACATGTGTATCCAGCAGATTGCATATAACAGATGAGCCTCCGTGTATCAGTTTCAGTCCCCCAGAGCTCTGTGGCCGATGATGGTGTGAAGATGTTACTTCTATAAACCTGACAGCTGGAGAATCTCTTCCTTCAAAGTGGAAGCAGAGATCAGAGATCAGGTGTTGGCCTGTAGGACAACCTCTAGTCTAGCAGTGTCAGATCCACCTCTGACCACTGACGGACAGCAGTCTAATGGTTGTGTGCAGTTCAGGAGCTGTTGTGTGTAACTACATTCTCTCCAGTCTCAGTGTTTATACAGCTGATCATTCACCACAAGATTACCTCAGTGTGCCTCATCTCCTGCGTCTGCAGGATTTCCTACATTTCCCAGAATGCATTTTGACAAGACCCAGCAAGAAGGCATTAACTTCTTGCTTTCATTCAAAAAATGTATTGTCAGCATATAATCTGTGCCCCAACTCCTTACAACATACTAACAGTGCAGGGCAGAGGTCCTCAGAGTGGGGTCCAGGGGTTCCTGGGGGTCTCCATCAAAAAGGGAAATCTAGTAACACAATGACAAAATGTTCTGTTCTGGTCACTTTCTGTAATAAAACATCTAAAAGCAAGTCTTATCAGACGGTGGTCTGATGTTTCGGGTCCTTGATGTGAAACAGTTTGAGAACCACAGGTTTATGTAACATAGAGACAGACTGACTGATGTAAGTACAGAAAGACAGATATTTTACAGTGTAATGTGTCTTGATCAGTCGTCACCAAAACGCTTCTATCTGCTGAATGTTTAAACTCAAAAACCTCCAGCATTCAGATATTGTTTTGCAGATAATAGGACTCTTTCTTTCTTTTTTTATTTTACTGTAGGAAATTATAAGACCTGCATCAACAAATGTCAATCAAACAGCAAATTTGGAAGGATACTGCCAATTATATTTAACAAGTAAAAATTCAATATTGATTTTTCAAGCTTATTCATGCCTCATACCTTAAATGTATTCTTTTTTTGTGATGCAGATGGTTGAACTCTTCTATGCAATAAGTAGAATGTACTTGTAAACAGTTCAGTGATATCATGTGCAGAGTCCTGGTACAATAACCTTTGACATTCTGTGTGATCGCTGCAGTCAGGCAGATTTAGAAGATGGCATCTTCAGTACACAGATCCTTTAGTATGTGGAGTGGAACCGGGACACAGTCTTCACTGAGACTGGAGCATGATGTTTCATATGAATGAATCAGCTGTAACATGTCCTGCTGTGAAACTGCACACACACACACACACACACACACACACACACACACACACACACACACACACACACACACACACACGGGCCTGACCTGACTGCATCACCTTTTGCTACTCTGGGTCTTAAATCAGAAAGAAAGTGCTCCCCCCCCCCCCCCGGTCCTGTTAGACCTCAGCTGACCAACACACACTCAACAGTCCAAACCAGACAGGAGCCTGTGAGGCTCAAACTATGACATCTTTTCCAAAAAAATATGCACAATGTGTTACTGGCATTAATGTAACTGGATAGATATATTTATGCAGTTTTCATAGCATTTCCACAATGTTATTCTTGCCCCCACCTACATGTGGTTTAAGGTTTATCAAAAACAAGAAAAGTAAACAACTTTCATAAGGTCATTTTTCAGTTCCTGCCTTCTAAGCGTACTGTAGGTACTGTTTCTCTCCGTGCAGATAAGGCGTTCTGTACAACATGTTTTCCTGCAGAGCTACATACAGAATAAACCAAACATCTACTCAAGTGGGATGCATTAGAAAACAGTTGACGTTGCATCTTTTTCTACAGTATATCTAAAAGGATAGGCACTTTGTCTTAAAACATTGCAAAGAAGTTTGTAAGAAACATTTGACCTGGAACGATGACAAACCAAAAGCAATTCACATAAAACACACCAGAGTTTTTTTTTATGTCATACAAAAAATGACACAAAGAAAAGAGAGAAAACATCTACAAGTTAATTTTTATAGAAAACAAATCGGTCAGGTACGTCTCACCACCGTGGGTTGCTTCTCTCTTCAAGTTTGCAAGAAACATTTAACAGGTAAACAATCATGGCCGCCTGCTGGACAGCACGTCATCTGCTCGACTCGCACAAAGGGAATGTCATAAAGGATTAGGCATAATCATAGAATGGTAGAGTCCTAAACTAAAGAACATCACAGCTATTTGTACAGTGTCACAATATCTTTGAGGTTTTCCAACATGCTAAACTATCGTTTCACTGAACTATTGACCTGGTTTTTGTCCTGTTTCCATGACATGCAGCGCCGTCACTGTCTGCTGAAACGGCCATACTGACTCTCAGACGCACTTCAACTCTCAGCTACAGTTAGATTCTGATTCTCTTTACTTACAGCTTGAACATGAAATGGTTCTTTGTCATTGGTTGTGCTGTTGGATGTAATGATAATAATAATGATGATGTGGAAGAAGGTGAAATGCCTGTTAACAAGCTGATAAAGACACACAACTCATGTCGAGCGTGGTGTTGTCTTAATTTACAACATTGTGAAAAGCCGGCTTCTGCATGTGCCTCTTTGATTATTGTGTATGTGGAGCACAGAGAGAAGCTCTCTCCTGAAAGAAAGATTCTCACTCTATCATGTAGCACATTTGCAAAATTAATTTCCCCTGGTAAACTGAGCAGATCATGACAGGATGAAAAACAAAAACATTAAAGCTGCACGAGTCAATATCTTATTCTTCAATATGTTTGTGCAAAGTGAAATGCTAGAGAACTTCCACCAGTCTGCAAACGCAATTAGCCTAATGACTCTTTTTTATCCTCTCAGCTAGGGCTGCACAGTTAATTGAAATATAATCGAAATCACAAGCCCAGTGCAATATCCAAATCTCAGGAGCTGTAATTTTTTCAGATGAAGTTAAAATGTGTCACGTTGTTGTGCGTTGTTAGCACCATAAGTGTTGTGGTGACGCCCCGGCCTACAAATCATATTCTCCAGATGTAAAGGATGTTGGTTTGGTACCAACAACAATCCCATCATCATCATTTTCATATTTTTTTCAGTGAAAATGAAAATGCAAGGACGATCATTCTAACTGAAATTGCAAATTGCAATATCTGCCAAAATAATCGCAATGATTTTTTTTTGCATATCATGCAGCTCTACTTTCAGCTTTTTGTATTGACTTTACTGTTTTGATTACTGCTCTTATCAGCCTAATTTCCAGAAGCAGTGACACTAAGATAAACCCTCTGTACATACACCTGCTCAGCATCAAACAGCAACTAGCAGCAGCTTTTAATCAGGAGTTGATGGAGACCAAAGCCAAGCTAACAGCTGAGTCACCACTGGACACAACTCCAGATGAATGCTAATGTTATGAATGACAAACAGCAGATCTGGTGGCTGATCTACATCATCCAAAGTCAAGAAATTAATCATTTGAATGTCTAGTCTGTGTTTATAATGCGATGCTGTTTGAGGGTCGATATGGTGCCGTCAACAAAACACTGAAGTCAAAGCAAATCAAGGGTCGCGACTGTGTGAGATCAGATTTTGGCAAAAAGTCTACTCTTCTGTTTGATGATGCAATGTGCCCTTTGACAAAGATGACCATTTCTTGTTCACGTTCTCCCTGTTTAGATGTTCTCCCTAACCTTAGCTCTCTAAGTTAGGATTAAAATACAGCATTAAACATACACAGTGACAATGTAAACTGAAGCCTTCAAAGAAGATGATAAAACTCATCACAGTTCCTCAAAAATGCATTAAAAAGGTTGGTTTAAAGCCATGCTAGCACCATTCGTCCTCCTCTGCCTCCTGGTAATACCTGGGTGCCCTGACGCCAGAGCCTGGGCTGGTGTTGCCCCCGAAGCTGAAGTGGTACCCATTGGGCAACCCAAGGTTCTGCTGTGGAGCCGGAAGCAGGGCTCCTATCATGCAAGGCAGTGCGGTCCAAGATGAGCGTCCGGCACGGGGGCTAGGCGACACTGACGCCACATCCTGGAAGACATCCAGCTGGTCCCGGAGGCTGCCGTAGGGGCTGCCCGGGGCGTCGCCGTGGCCCCGGCCCAAGAAGGGCTCAGAGCTGATACGAGTGACGGGGCAGGGGAAGTGGCAGGAGCTGCTGTGCCGGAGGGTGTTGTGCTCCGACAGGCCGCGGCTCAGCCGCCCGGGACTCAGAAAGGCCTGGCTGGACACATAGTGTACAGGGGAGGAATTGGCAGTCTTGTAAGCCACCACTGGCCGTGGGGTGAGGGGGGTCTGGGGGAGCTGCCGACGTCCACGGCTCGGCGTGCTAGAACTGGAACTCAGTGCCACTGGGCTGCCTTTAACCCAACCACTGCCCTAGATGAAAATTGGACAAGCAATTTGAAACGAGAGAACGATGAGCAAAATATGTAAGAGAGGAAAGGTCAAGGGAAGAAAACAGGGACAGGGCCGCCACAGGGAGGAAAGGAAAGGAAAGACACCAAAATGTGATGTGTGATGACACAAAAGACGACAGAGAACAAATGAGGAACAAAGACAGAAAACACAGAATAAAAGAACAAGCACTCATTGAAAGACAGACACAATGGATGGAGAATGATGAAGAAAGAAAGTGGGAAAAGAAGTGAAAGGCCATGAGAGGCTGCACCAAAGGCAAACAGAGCATGCAGAAGAATCACAGTAACACTTCACTTCCCCTGTTTATTCTCACTGTTTCCTAAACTGCCTCTCTGACACTAGACAGACGGTCTATAGGTTGTTTAATATGCAGATATATAACTGCTCAGTGTGGCGAAGCTCTCTACAGTTTAGTTTTCAGCTGAAATGAATTTCCTCCTTTTCCTTCACGTCTTCATGAATCTGTGTATTTTACGAACTTAGAAATAAACAACAAATGGAACCAGTTATAGGAACCCACAGTTGTATTATTAATTTCTAATTGCTGTGCAGTGTGAAGTTTTTCCATGCTGAAGATGTAAAACAATAGTTTGCTGAGACCTATTTTGTGCTGTGGATGGATATATATTAAATGCTATAGTGAGTATTTGGGGCAGTGTGCGTTCACACTGATGCAGGAAGATGTCACACAACAGTGTAGCTCACTGATGTGTGTGTGAGAAATACTGATGACATTTACATTTACTGTTATTCATTATTCAATTCTATTCTGTACAGAAGAATCAGTAAATTGCAGGTTTAGGTTGGTTGTTATTTTTATGCAAAATGAAGTGAAGTTTGTTACATGAGCCATTTAGACAAAACAGTGATTCAGTATTTCAGACTTGTGTCAGCAGCTGGTGGTTATTAGTTTGTGAGGAGGTGGATGGGTCTGATCTTCAGGTTCATCAGATCTTTTTAATTAGCCATCAACACTGCCATGAAACTACAGGCCTTCGCCTCAACTGATGTTTGAATGTCTAAATGAATATTTGTCTCATTATCATTATGAGCAGCAGTGACGGACTTGTGAGGTTCCGTGTGTTTGGTCTAAATGAAGTTTGACTTTCTGGGGGACGACAGGAATGGAAAGACATTGAACTCTTTAGAGCTCCCTCTTCACCTGGTCTAAGCCCTCATCTGGCCCTACTCCACACCTCTGTGCCCTCCCACCTGCTTGTTGCTGGTTTCCTGCCCCTCGCTGGGTGAGGCGGCACAGCTCGCGGTGGCAGATTTGGTGTGGCAGTGTTCCCGGCTGCAGAAGCGGTCGCAGGAGTAGTAGCGCTGCTTGTCCGCTGAGGAGTGGTGGTGTTTCCTCTCTCGGGAACGTCCGCGGTCGTGGGCTCGCTCTCTGGGGGCAGCTGGGTCAGACACTCGCTCTCCTGGTGCGTCCGAGGGGGAGGGAAATATTGCAGGGTGAAAGTGGCATGTTTCTGTATTCAAGATAATGTTAGAGTTCTGCCTTTTTCACTCTTTGGATGTCTTCCCTTTGGTTCACTGGGGCTGAACCTTGACTGCCAGTCCACTTGTCAAAACCTTGGTTTTTGTAAGTAAGAAAAGGGAATCTATAGCACAGGTGTTAACATAATAACATTAACAATGCCTGTGTTCTGTTAAAGTCACAGTGTGACTGTAGGTAAGTTTCCATTTACCTGCTCAATGCACAATTTGAAATTAGACTATTCGACAAAGCAATAACATTTTTTTCACATTCGAGTCGTGGCTCCGGCCGTATCAGAAGCAGATGGTGGAAAATTATGTCGTGAGGAGAAATCCCATCTTCATTCACATAACATCAGTGTGTGGATACATTCGCTATTGTGCTGTACAACATATCGCTTCTATAACTGCGACTGAGTGAGCATGAGCAAAACCAGGACTCTGAAACTGAAGCAGCTACATGGAATTCAGCCGTAATTCATACTTTTTCCTATTGTCATGTAAAACAGCTGCTGTGACAAAGTGAAGAAACATGTATTAACATTTATGATTTTATAACATTAATGTGGACAACTTCATGTTTTAATGTCTCTATGTGAAATGCAACCATGTGCTCTGTGAGAAGGAAAGCCCTGAATAAACATGTGCATAATTTAGTCATCATTTTTCCATAACGCTAATGCTGTGTTTGAAGACTGGCTGCGTCACAGCCGAGCCACCAGACTGTCCTGTTTCCAAGGCTCTTTCAAATGTGGCTGAAAAATGCGTCCTTCTTTTCCTGGGCTTTTCCAACAGGTAAATCCTCTGTGTCCAACCTATCCACTGATGAAAATAATATGGCAGCAAACAGCACTGACAGAGAGACTGAGGAATACACTGTTAAATGTAAGTATTGGGTTTCAGCTATGTTCGACAGCTAACGGTACAACTGTTAAAAAACAAAGGGCCTTAAAACCTCAAGTTCTTGTAAAAAAAAAAAGTTATGTGTTGTCAGGTTGCTAGGTGACGGGAGTAGCACTTTGCGACGCAACGGCAAAAGAGGGCACAGCTGGTGACAGAAAGCAAAAATCCACAGACTCCATAGACCAGACGTCAGGGTCTATGGGGCCACACCTTCATAGATGGCGTCCGTGGAAGGATGCGGCCCCTGAATTGAGACACAGCTTTTGAGCGCAAAGCAATGCTAGCACAGAAAGCACAGTTGAGGCTGATGTGAATGTTGTTAGTGTTGCATTATTATAATTCATGCTGAAGAGGAACATGAATGACTAAAGCTGGTGTTCAGATATTTGTCAGGAAACCATAGATCTCAAGATATTTTACTAAAAGCATTAAAAAGTGAACCTCCCTCCTCCTCGGCTTCTGCAGCACCTTTAATGGCAACACATCAAACATTTCCGTCTGGACTAAAGTGGTGGAACAACTGTCTAACTGTCATTTAGCCATCATTAGCATAACTATAAAGTGCATGTAGTGAGCCTCACTGCTTTGTGTTAGAGTTTTAGCATTTCATGTTTATTTATAGTCGAGTTCAGATGTTCATCTGCCCTAAATACAACAGAATTCTTTGTAAATACTAAATACCTAAAATCTAAATAACCGGTAAAACCTAAACTTTTTGTAAATATTCATTGTATTGTATATATTATATCATTTTCTATTATTCATCTTTCTAAGTACTTCTTGCTGGCATTTTGCAGTTTTTTCTTTCTTGTACTGTCACTTTGCTGCTGTGCACTGCAAATTTCCCCAGTGTGGGACTAATAAAGGAATATCTTATCTTGACAGAATACCAGCTATCAGGATCTGATCGTACTATTCAGACATCACACAGTCTCGACACTGTGGCACCTCCGTGAGCTCCTGTTGTTTTGCCCTGTACACCAGCTGCCTATTCAAAATTTGACTTCACTTACAAAGCAGACTGTCCACTGACATTAATTCTGTTTCATTTGTTTCCTTTTTTTGTAAGGTCTTAAGCAGACTGGACTGGACATGATGAGACAACAAATGGGACTTTTGTGTTCTCTAAACTGTGTATGTGTGTAGGTGCAAACTGACCAGCAGAGCCTGGAGTTGGTCCACCTAGAGGTGTATCCAAAGACCTCTGCCTCTTCTCTCTGTCTTTATCTCTGTCTTTACGGTGGTGGCAGTGGTGGTGGTGGTGGTGATGGTGGTGGGGTCGCTCCCGGCTGGGTTTCTCCAGGGTGGAGTCCCTCAGGTTGACCTCCTGGGGTCGCTGTGGAGCCACAGTGGAGGCTGAGCGCTTCATGGTGCTGGCATCAGGGACAGACTGAGGGAAGATGGAGAGAGAGGGCCACTCAGAACCATGTCTGACACAAGTATTTGTGGGTTTCACATAGCTCCATTTTCATCCAATGACTTCACCTAATCTGTACAAGTGCCTGTGAAATTCTCTATGTATTTACTCACTTCTTATTTACACTGAGACACTTCAGTGAGCAGGTTCTAACTGTTTTCATTGCAGATGGTATGTTTACACCAAACGGCAACCTACAGGGTTGAAAAATGAAACAGCAGTACAGTGCCAGTGTCTGACTCCGCCCCTAACTCCCAGCTAATCTAAACATGGTCAAAGAGGAGGGGCGTGTGTGGAGCTGAGACTTTGGTCCATGCTGGTTTGTTTCAAGCATACAATCACACACCTGTCAATCAAAGAGGCCACACCCTCAATTCTCCATTACTTTAAGCCTCAATAAAATGTAACCAGGTGACTTATATAAACAGGTGTCATGAAGGAGGAAATTAGCTCTAGAGACCAAAACAGTTTTTGTACCAGGCTGTAAACATGTTTATTTCTGCTGTAAAGTTGGACAGTTTAACATGAGAGTCTATGGGGACTGACTCACTGTTGGAGCCAGACTCTAGTGGCCATTAGAGGAACTGTAGTTTTTGGTTCAGAGCTGGTTTGTTGGCTTCATTTTTTTCAGCCTTGGAGGTTTATGCTTGGTTGTATGGTAATATTAACTCATGTGAGTCCATGTGATCACATTACATTGACTGTGTATTTGGACTTGATCTTACAGAACTGGTTCTGTGGATTTAGTTCACCCTGCTGGACCAGATAAATACGCCCAGTGTCAACCCACAAACAAGTGTGTCCTGTCAGTTGTGTGACATCATGTACGTACAGCGAGATGGATCCCTGGAGAGTGGCGTGAGTGGCCCCGCTGTTTTGCAGGAGAGAGAACGGCAGAAAAAGAGATAAGGAAGATTAAGCAAGATGGTGATAAAAGTGATCAAATCTTTGACTGAAAGCCATGTGGAGTACAGCTCTAATGTCATTAAAGCCTTTTTATTTGTAGACAAATGACACAATTCTGTTGAAAATTGATGGTCTGTAGATATTTAGGACAGAGGTGGTATGATAGTTTTTTGATACCACCACTCGTGGGTGTCAAAGTCCTCCACAAAGTGGCTTTAAGTCTAATCAGCATTTCATCATTTCTAAACACTTTCTCCAGAACGGCTCCCGAGTAAAACACCAGTACTTGCAAACACTCAACTCAACACCTCATGTACTGTTGTGTGATGTTTGTTCAGCTGTAACAGAAAAATGACACACCGCAGGATGCAACAGAAACATTTCTCTGAGTTACTGCCCAGGACTCACTCCTGCTTCTTTCCGCACATCCTGGATGCTGTGACTCAGATCTCTAAAAGCACATCAGTATCCATTCCTTCAGTTCTTGCCTCCCAGGCTTGTTATTTGGAGAGGGGCCGACAACAGCTTGCCTATATACCTGGCATTCCTATGAAGAGTTCTTGAGATACGGCGTTCACAAGGCCAAAAACATGTTTTGTGAGGTCACCATGACCTTGACTTTTGACCTTTTTGCACCAAAATCTAATCAGTTCATCCTTGAGTCCAAGTGAACGTTTGTACCAAGTTCTGTCAAGGAGTTACTGAGATATCATGTCCACGAGAGTGGGACGGACATTTGGACGGACGGACGGACAACAAAACAAAAAACAAAAACAATATCAAGCTCTGACTGTCTCCAGCTCTGTCTCTGGCTCTGACTGTCTCTGGCTCTGTCTCTGGTTCTGATTGTCTCTGGCTCTGTCTCCGGCTCTGATTGTCTCTGGCTCTGACTGTCTCTGGCTCTGACTGTCTCTGGCTCTGATTGTCTCTGGCTCTGTCTCTGGCTCTGTCTCTGGCTCTGACTGTCTCTGGCTCTGTCTCCAGCTCTGACTGTCTCTGGCTCTGACTGTCTCTGGCTCTGTCTCCAGCTCTGACTGTCTCTGGCTCTGACTGTCTCTGGCTCTGACTGTCTCTGGCTCTGTCTCCGGCTCTGATTGTCTCTGGCTCTGACTGTCTCTGGCTCTGACTGTCTCTGGCTCTGTCTCCAGCTCTGACTGTCTCAGGCTCTGTCTCCAGCTCTGACTGTCTCGGGCTCTGTCTCTGGCTCTGACTGTCTCCAGTTCTGATTGTCTCTGGCTCTGACTGTCTCCGCTTCTGTCTCCAGCTCTGACTGTCTCAGGCTCTGTCTCCGGCTCTGACTCTCTCCAGCTCTGACTCTCTCCAGCTCTGACTCTCTCCAGCTCTGACTCTCTCCAGCTCTTACTGTCAACAGCAGGCAGTTTCCAAAAGGCCAGCATTAATTGAATTGGCTAAAGGAGCTCTTGCCCTCTCTTCAAAAACATGAGAAACATAAGACAACAAGTCAACAAGGCCCCCTCCCTCCTTGGTTCCTTACCTTCCTCTCATTCTGACATTCTCTCACTTCTACAGTAACCCAGTTACCAGCTTCCTCTGCCATGAATCTCGGGCCCAAATCCATTTGGAGCAACGACCATCTTTTCAGTTGGCAGCAGGAGAAAAATAATCCTGGACAAATAGCTGGCGGCTCGCCAGGATCTAATCAGATTACTGTAGACTTCTCCTCTGCAGTGAAAGTAGGATCAACAACAGCTCTTCCAAATGGGCTGTGAAAGGAATGCACTTTAAATGCCTCAGTCGATCAATATCAACATCACTCAGGAAATGAGGGTTTCTCAGCATTAACCAGATTAAGAGTCCGAGCTCCTCCATGCTTTTTCAGTAGAAATGTTCCATGTGATGGTTCACTACACTGCTGTTTGGGTTGTTTTCAGTAATGTAGACACAGCATCTTCTCAACAACTCTTCCTTCTCTGAGAATACTGAGCTGTGTTTCACAGGGTTAGGGTTAGTCTCTACAAGCTTTGCAAATGTGGGCAGTTTATCTCAGTCCTAATGATAGATCCTCTCCTGTTCTTTCAGACTGGGTTTGAAGTGTCCGTGAGCATCGTCTTCAGGTCTCTCCACGGGTGCTCTGCGGGTCAACAGTCAGAGACATGTCCTGAAGCCACTGTTGTCTTGGCTGTGTGCTTCAGGTCACTGCTGTGCAGATATGTGAACTGTGAACCAAGTGTCAGGTCACGTTCACTCTGGAGCAGGTTTTCTTCAAGGGCCTCTCTGTGTTTGGCCGCATTCATCCTTCCCTCAATCCTGACCAGCGTCCCTGTCCCTGCTGCTGAGAATCCCCCCTCCATAGCATGGTGCTAGCACCACTATGTCTATTTGAAGCATCTGGATTTTTCTGGATTTAACTTCTTTTCTCTAAGCTATTCAGACACAGTTTGTTGCTTAACCCTAACCCTTTCATGGATGTATTATAAGACCAGGATGCTAGATCTAAAATGGCACCAATTCAGTCATCGCTGAAAAAGTTTCTGTCCACAATGTGTGCCACATCAAAGGGTCTGAATACCTTTTACTATTACTTTTACTAAAAGAATTTGTTTTTTTATTTATCGGTTTTATTAGCAGAATGACACCGAACATTACACTCTGCTGTGTTTTCTCTGCTAAACTCCCAATGGACCACAAAAACATTAAAAACCTAAAACTTAAAAGATCTTTAGGTCTAGTTGTTGACTGAAAACTGAGTCAAAATCAGGTGTGAAAATGAACACAGGTGAGTGGGGTGCAGCTACCTGCAGCTCAGCACTGAGTCGAGGCATAGAAACAGCTCTGCCCTGGTTCTCCAGACCTGTGCCAGAGACTGGGATTATACTGCTGCCACTGGTCTTCATCTTCTGCATCTCCACCGACTCCTGGAAACACGCACAGACTAATTGTTATTTTTCTTCTTTATTTCTCCTTAAAGTTTTGCCATTGCAACAAAGCCAACGTTAGCATTAATAGCTAGGGATGAGTACTGAAAACCTGGTATTAAACGAAAATGTTTTAAGACCGGAGTATCGATAAGCTCCAACATTATCGGTTCTGTTCTCTGTACTTGAGACATTAAGAAAAGAGACCCTGCTCTTAGTGACCATGGCTTAGAGAACTAATCATTCAAAAGTGTGGTTAAATCTTTTGTACATAATGACGGAAACATCCAGTGAAAGTCTGTCACATACAGGTGGAGAAATGTACAATGTACAGTTTTCACCCGTCTGTGACCTTCTCGTCACTTTCTGGTACCAAGTCACTGCAATGTTCAGTCTTTTCCTGAAGAAGTAGCTGTTCAGAGGACGTATTATAACCTTTTGTCAAATAAACATATAAACACAATGATGGCTGAAGTTCTTGGTAAGTAAACAGCTGCTAATGCTAACATTAGCTGTGTAGCAATAGCAAAACCCTACAAATAGCTCCTTAAGCAACATTATTCTTCAGTAGATGGTGAACTACTTGAACCCTGTGACGACACTGAGAGCTGCATGAAGTGCTGTTGGTGGACAGTCAGGCTGGACTTCATATAATGACCGACAAAGTAAACATGACATGTTTCTACATTACATTCAGTCTAATGTACATTTCCACTGTATGAATTGCATCAATACAACAAAGTCATGTGACACTGAGCAGGAGCAGATCAGAATACCTGTACAGTCACATAGACACCATTTGTTGGACAGTACCTGAATGACGGCAGTGTCTGGTGTGTCTTCTGATGGGCCCCTTGACATGGTTCTTTTAGTCTTAGCCCGGGGCCCTTCCCGGGGTTTCTCCATTACCCAGGAAGATGATGACTTGATGTTGTCATCATGATCTGGCCTGTGTGTTACAGCAGTCACAGCTCATCACAAGAATAATACTACAGTGTAAGTATTACAGATAACAGACTGACAACTGGAACTTCAGTTGATAAAATCTGACCATTCCTAATGATTTAGTACTGACCTGTGTTCCATAGTCCACAGTTGTACAAGCTGTAAAGCTACTGTACAATAATTGATATACACTGTTCTGCAAGTATTAATTTCAAAATGATTTTGTGAATTAAACAGTAACTAGAATCACCTCCGTGTGGTCGTATCCCTCCGCCACTCTGACTAGTTTCAGATTACATCCCTGTTTATCCAGAGTCATATCAACTATGAACCATTTGTGTGAAATTGTCATAATTGCTGTGTGAAGTCTTGAGTTATGATTAAAAACGTCACACTGACCTTGACCTTTGACCACTGCAATCACATCAGTTCAACCTTGAGTCCAAGTAAATGTGCCAAATTTTAAGAAGTTCTGTCAAGCTGTTACTAAGATATCGTGTCCACGAGAAAGAGATGGACGGACAGACAACCCTAAAAAAAAAAAAAATGTCTCGGACCTCGCCGGCGCAGAGGGATAAAAATCGAGGTGATGAAAATGGAAAGTGAAATGAAAAATGGAGTGAAAGATTATCAAGTGATTTGACGAATTTAAAGCTGATTTGATGAAAACAAAGCCAAGTTTCATCATATTTCCTGCCTCACATTCATCGTTCATCATTCACAAAATTTACATCATCTCCATTTTTGTTAATTTGTTAATTTAGTTCATTTTTGTTACTTCCATCCTTCATACACAGAAGTCTGAATTGAAGAAGCTTGTCAGATGAGGTGAAATGCCTTTGACTGATCACCTCTCTGTACCCATTATACACCCAGCTAATTTATTGATCTGAATAAATACTGTAGACTGCCAGTGAGCTAAATACATACATAGCAGACAAGCTTGGAATCAAACCCCCTACAGATGGTCTCCATCTGAGATCAGGATCTACTTTGCTACCTATGAGGCAGACTTATGTTTCTCTGTTCAAGCTGTCCCAGCCCTGAGGCCTCCAACATTCACATTGATTTATAGTCCACAGTAGAATTTCCCCTTCTGATTGTTATTACAGCAACACAACACTAAAGTTGCGTTGATGAGTCATGAATTATCAGACAGTGTGGATTATCCTCCTCAAGTAATCATGAGTCTTTGACTTTGTATGGTGGCCCCTGAGGACAAAGTACATACAAAAGAGAAAGCACAAATATTTAAGGGCAAGTTAACATAGGAGCCTAATTTTGAAGAAGTTCCATCAAGGCGTTACTTGGGGTTACTTGTGTCAATGAGATTGAGATTGGTGTACAGCCCGACGGACAACCCAAAAACAATATGCCCTTGGCTCTGACTGTCGCCGGCATGGAGGAATAGAAACACGAGAAATACCAAAACACAAGGAGTGAAAATACAAACATGAAGCTAGACACGCTCAAATACAAAGACGCAGATACAGAAACAAGTGTAATTCAGCAGTGATGGGCTCGATTTGGACAAGTAGCTACATTATACAGAGCTGATATTCCACGCTGTCAAAAAATCACATGCTGCCATTCTTTTGACTGTCTTTGGAGATGCTGGATTAGCTTGTCTGCTGCTATCCTAGCTAGCTAGTAAGCTTATGGGTAGGCAACATTACCCTAAGATTTGAAGAGTTGTGAGTGTGTGTGTGTGTGTGTGTGTGTGTGTGTATGGTGTGTGTGTGTCTGTGTGTGTGTGTGTGTGTGAAATGAATGCGTTACCCTTCATGTTTGTACTTTCTCTCTTGTATGTGCTTTATCTTCAGGGGCCACCGTAACTTTGTGCTGGAGAGCAGCGATCATGGCGAGGAGGGTTTTGGTAAATCACTGAAAATAAAGCTGCTTGACATTTACCTTTATTCATTACACACTGCCATCGCTGAAAGCGTGTTGGACGAAGCACAAGCACATCAAGCAGTGTAGTCACAGCTGTATTTCAATGTCGTAGCCCTGACATGCAACACCTGTGAAGAGGTGCACACCAGCTGCCCACTGTGGAGCTCAGTAGTCTAATCACAGCTCAGTAGAGAAGCATAAATCTGCCTCTAGTCCCCAATCATAGTTTTGATAATATCCAACCCTGGTCTTGATGTGGTGAACATGACCTGTAAACTGTAAACCTCCACTCATGGTGCATCAGGTCTACCTTGTCTTTATTGTCAGTTTTGACAGTAAATGTGAACTTAGATTTTAGTTTTGATTGTGTTTGTTGGATTCATGCGGTAAATGACATCGTAGTGTTTGGTCTTGATGTGATAAACCTGACCTCAGTCTTAGTCTCAGGACCAGAC
Organism: Seriola aureovittata; assembly: GCF_021018895.1. Classification (NCBI taxonomy): domain Eukaryota; kingdom Metazoa; phylum Chordata; class Actinopteri; order Carangiformes; family Carangidae; genus Seriola; species Seriola aureovittata. The sequence continues at coordinate 1,491,317 of NC_079368.1, read as the reverse complement.
TTAATGTAAGCTTTTTTCAGGTGCAGATGTGATGCATTCTACCCCAAACATCTGGACTGTATTTATCAGACAGGCGCAGCAGGCTGGAGTCTCTCTCACCTCTGTGTGTGAGCATATAAGTGAGGATCACATAAATGATAGGAGGAGACATTTTGTATTCCACTGCAGTCACTGAGGTCGTTCAATTGGCCACAGTCAGTTTTGCAGGGTTAGTTCTCTGCCTCTGAAGAGTCATAGTCATAAACAGTGCAAGAGCCACAAGTGAGGTTGTAGCAGCGGAAAGCAACATGCGTTAAATATAGAACTATAACGACTTTATACACAACAGAGCTTTTCTTTCTTTTAAGATATTGAAATGAACGTTTTGCCTCAGTATTAACATCAACACCATCTCCACCTCCTCCTGCCCCCAGCTGCTCTCTATCTCTCTCTATCACCGTCTTTTCTTGTCGGAGGTTGGTGATCTCATAGAAATCCCACCATGTTCTCTTCACTCACAGTCTGGTGTTAGGAGCTGTGTGTCCTGTCTCAGTAAATCTGTCTCTCAGTATACATAGACTGGGACCCAGAAGTAAAGATCCTCTATGACAGAAGATGACACATTACAGGCAGAGTCAATGGTAAGACATGGTGTACACTTCCTGTCTCCTAAGGGGGCGTGGTCGCTTGTTCATGTCAAAACATAACAACGATACAACACTAGATACAGTATGAATTTAAACCTGATTTTGCTGCTTGTTTTACTCTGTTATCTTTTATCTGATCAACCCAGAACAAGATCGTATCAGTCTAATACTCTGTCCCCTCCAAAAACAGTTCAATAATAATAACAACAGTAATAGTATTATGAAGCAAAGAAACATGTTTTATTTCAGATTAAATTTTTAATTCATTGTTATACGTATAGATCCTTCTAAACGTCTGGAGACAGAGACACCTCTGGATTAAAGTTAATTTTCTCCTGATTTGTCTAAAAATGTCATTTTAATGTCAGAATGTTCTGAAGATCTGTGGCTTATGAAAAATTGATCTAATATTTATTTCAGTGATTATGAGGAGAAAAAAATGTGTGATCAGGTTCACTTTTCCTATTGGAGTCAACAGACTCAGACCTGCTGCCGGTCTCCTAAGGGGGGGGGGGGGCATCAACTCCTTTCTCGACTGTCTCTGCCCAAAGTAAATCTAGCACCTCAGTCTTTATTTCTCATTATTCATTTTTAGCCTGGATGTTTCTACACCTAATCCTGCTGTAACCTTCATTGAAAGTGTTCTATATGAAGCCACACTTGGTTTTTACTGTGGATGTAAAAGACCCCAGTGTAGTTTTTAGTCTTGATGTGGAACATGAAGTTTGAGTTCCTGAAGCGTTGAACTTACAGCGTGCCTCCGTTGTTGAGCGAGTTGGAGCTAGGTCTGGTCTGTGGCTGGAACTTGGCATGGGGTTTGTGCTGAGGCTGAAGCATGCTGGGAGGCTCCACACTGTTTACCATCATAGGCATGTCTTTCCCCTGCACGTGAGTCACAGGCGGCAATGGCTTAAACAGAGCCCCGACCTTGGGCTGTGGAGGAGAGATGGATGGCAACATGCTGAAGACATTCAGAGGCAGCAGGCAGAATATTGTTGGACCCAGATGTGACAGCAGCGGCTCTGTGCCGCCCAGATGTGGACACTGGGGCCAAAATATTCATTTCTGGCAGTCATGCTTGTGTGTGGTACATCTGTGTGCATCTGTGTGAGTGTGTGTGTATGCGGAAACAAACATACACCTTTACATGTGCAAGGTTGCAAATAACCACCAACCAGCAGCCAAACGCAGATTCATCTTTGGCTGTGGCTTGTGACTGTGCCTTTAATACAAACTGTGTCATTAGGAAACCAATCAGTGCTTTTACTTTTACATTCAACTGGGGAGCCAGTTGATCAACTTTGTAATCCACCATTGGATTGCTGGTGGATACAAAAGCATCTTTGCATGTGTGTATTCATGCAGTCAATACAGTGTGTATCAATGTGTGCAAACACAATGTAAGTGGGAACATGCATAAAGGTTTGCACTACTGCATCCAGTGTTTGTGTGCTTTAATGTGTGTGTGTGTGTGTGTGTGTGTGTGTGTGTGTGTGTGTGTGTGTGTGTGTGGATGTTGTACCTGGGTTCCAGATGAGTTCTGCTGCTGCTGCAGCCTCTGTGCTCGAATCTGCTTGTAGTAGTCGAAGATCATGAGGGCTGCATAAACCTTCCCTACTGTCAGTTCATTGGCTGAGGAGGTGAGGAGAGAAGAAGTGATGTGAGGAAGGCAGAGAGGAGGGAGAGAAGAGGAGATTCTGCTGACTCATTCATCCCTCCGCCATTCATCTCTGCTGGCTGCTCGTCTCTCTAATGGTTTAGTTTTAGAAAACAAACTTTTTAATGTGAGTGATTTGATTAATTCACAGCAGGGAATAAAAAAGGAACAAAACAAAACAAAACAAGCATCATGACAGGACTGACAGTGTAGTTAGGTGGTGCCAACAAAAGGTGGCAGCAAAAACGAAGCTCACAACTGCCTGAATTTTTTTCTTTTGCATGCACTCAGGTGGATGGACACATTGACATATATCATGAAGTCTAAAGATGACCGGGTCTTCTCTGTTTGGGCCCCCCCTCTTTGGAGCAACCTCACAGAGGAGATTAGACTGGCGAGCTACTCGGCCTCTTTTAATTTCCACTTAAAGACAGATTTTTATAGGTGAGCTTCCTCAGGACTCAGGGTCTGAATCTACTTCTGTCTAAATCTATTATCATATTAAGTCATCCTCATGTTTCTTATCCATTAATTTAATAATTTTAGACTGTTATATGTCATTTTTACTGAACCTCACTAGTCTGTGGTTCCCTGATGGTGGAATGAGCTACTGAGTGCTATCAGAGCAGGGCGTCCCTCTCTATCTTCAAGAATTTCTTGAGGACTCATCTCTTCCGAGAGCACCTCCTTTCCTAAAACCCTAACCTGTCTACCTAGCACTTATTATGCACTTTTGGTGCACTTCCTTATACAATCTCCTTGCACCTATTAAATAGATGTAGGACTTAATACTTACACCAAGGTTTCCTACTGCACTGAAGCTTACTGAAGTTCTTCACTTGGAAGTTGCGACTTCCAAAAGACTAAAATGGACATCTAATGACCACTAGAGTCTCGCTCCAACAGTGAGTCAGTCCCCACAGACTCCATGTTACAATGTCCAACTTTACAGCAGAAATAAACATGTTTACAGCCTGGTACAAAAACAGTTTTGGTCTCTAGAGCTAATTTCCTCCTTCATGACACCTGTGGCTTCAAGTTATGGAGGATTAAGGGCATGGCCACTTTGAGTGACAGGTGGGTGACTGTAGTCTCAGCTCCAAATGTGCCCCTCCTCTTTGTCCCCCCATTAGCTGGGGGTTCAGTGGTGTCAGGTACTGGCAAGATGGCAACGGTGGAGCAGCTCACTCTGAACAGCTCTTCTTTATTTACAGTCTATGATCTCCTCCTCCCCTGTTTGTTTGTGTGCGTGTGTGTGTGTGTGTGTGTGGGTGTGTGTTTGTGCGTGCGTGTGCACACCTGGCGGCAATCTACTCATCTCCTCCTGCTCAAGTGCTCCAGCTCACCCTTCACTCCGCACCAGATTGTCTGGCCTGCTTCAGTGGTAGAAACTCTCTATGCCTCCAAGTATTTACTTTTCCCTTGTGCTCCTTGCTGACCTGGTTTCCCCTGTGCCTCAGTGATCTCTTGATCCAGACCAGAACTCCAGACCACACCTCAGACCTCAGTCTTCAGCCAGACATCATCTCACCTCCTCAGCCTGCCTCCACCCTCGCCCTTCACCACTCCTCACCAACCCCATTCAACTATTTACCTAATAAATACCCTGCCAACACTCCCACTGAGTCCTGTGTCTGCATCTGGGTCCAAAGATCACTCGAACCATCACATTCAGCTTTCTATTGTATCGACATCTCTCCTTTGAAAACTGCATATGCAAACGTTTTTTCACAATCCATCAATGGGTCTGACAGATGGTGAAGAGGTGCAAATCAAAAGCACCTTGTTTAACATAAAAGCAGCCAAATACCTGATACATACTGTCACCATAGTAACGACCCTGAGACACCCAGGGTAATTAATGACATACGTTATAAAGAACTTGTCTTTAGTAGGTTGAGCTGTTCAGGTGACTGTGTAACAGCTGGTGTTCAAAATGCGGACGATGGTGACATGCTTACGTTTATGCGGTGTCACCAGCAGGTCCATGGTCTTCTGTGAGAGGTTGGGCCACACTGTGGACAACTCCTTCTTTAACTCAGCATCAGACAATCGCTGAGCTACCATACCTAGAAATCCACAGAGAAAAATAAACAGATTTTTTTACCTTCTTTATTAAAAGACATACTGTAGATCACCTGCTGGTCACAGCACAACACACAGGACAGAGTTTAAAAGAATGGGAGAGAAACATCTTCCAAATAGTTCAATCTAGATTTATGACACAAAGCAAGAAAGTGTTGTGAAGGAGTCGAGGCACAAAGAGAAATCCTGAATAAAAAACACTGATAGAGCCCAACACAGCACAAAGGCAAACACACTGTCACTGTGTGGGACTGGCTGCTGCAGTGAGGTGATGAATGTAGACATATGTCATCTGTCATTTGCTTTTAACTCATCAGTTATTTGGAAACATTTTAAGTGCTTTGCAAAAATTGGCATTATTTGATAAAGTAGTTAAATTAGTGACCCACTATATAGTCAACCTGCATCATATGCACATCATACTTATCTAGTTTAGTTCAGAGGTAGGGCATTAGACCACATACAATTTCTCACCATTGAGCAGACCAGTCACCAGGTGCAAGACATGGACTGAATTATTGGGTCTCACAAATAATATTATAAAAAGAATGGTCTAAACCAGAGGTCTGTACTAAGAAACAGGTTCAGCATACCCAGGATAACTTTCAGTTATCTGGTTTAACTGTAACACTGTCTGGTTCAGTTATCTCTGGGTTTACCTGTCCAGGTACAAACACGTTCATGTGAAAGAGGCGGCGTTGCTAATTATAAAAAACATCGTCACAACCATGAATAATGTGTTAATATGATATGAGAAGGAACACTGATACCTGCAGGTAAATTCAGTTATAGTGACATCATAAAGTTATATTCAACAAGGTGAAATGTAAACAACATGATCACATGACAAAAAAGAATGGGAATAGATTGTAATTATTAAGGTCAGACTGAAGATATATTGTAAATAAGTGCATTAATTATCAGTAAGTTTCTTACTGAGTATTCTCTTTCATCTGATGATGAACAAACTGTTATGAACATGTGAAGCAGATTAAACAGTTAAAGCTAATGTCAGACTTTCTGCTGCTTGATGAGTCAGTCTGCCTGAAATGTTCATTTATAATCATGGACATATTAAACAGTTTGTGGATCATTGTTGGTTTAAAGAAGATTAATGGATCTGTGTTGACTTGGCTCTGAGCTTCATTTCTGACGTTCAACTTTAGGTGTCACTGTAAGCAGATATATAGTTTTTCCTTGTGATTCATCAGCCTATGTAAAAGCTCAACTAGGGACAAGAGTTGAGAGAAAATTTGCAAAAGCAATAAACTCTTTGTATTGGAACTATGTTAAAAGGCATCGTACCTATTAAATAAATAAATAAACTAAAAAACTAAGCTAAAATTAAAGTATAGCCTTTGATTCAATTCAACTCAATTCAATTCTTGAGAGTGAGTCATGAGTCCATTCTACTGTTTTTTTTATTATCTTCTATTGTAATGGTGCGTGTTGTGTTTCTCTGACCCGAGGCCAGTTTGATCTCCAGGGCGGTGCGAATCAGGGCCATCAGGGTGGACGTGAAGTGGACGGTGTTGTCGTCAGCGATGGGCATGTTCATTTTGACCAGACGCTGAGGAGAGGAGACGGGTGGTGACAGATACACGTTAGATCAGGAAGTGATAACAAACCAATCAGAACATAAAATTCACACAGAGAAATCAATCTGTGTGCTGCTGTGATCAAACAGCCGGCATGAATTCATTCTAACTTTGGTTTCATGTTTTACATTTGGCCACGTTGATAAAATGTTACTGTGACTCAGGTCAGCACACAAAAAGCTTTCTCTACAGGTACGTACAGAGGAGACAAACTAGACATTCACATTCACTGCTATTGGCTACAGTATGCACTATGCTGCAAGTCAAAGTGCACTGGTGCAAGACTGACATTGACCGAAAAGAAGGTGAGAGAAGGCATGTAAACGCATAACCATGGAGGTGCCTCGGCAGTCGCAGGAGCTCGACTCTGTGGTTGTCAACTTGGAGTTGAGGAGGTTGTGTATACTCTACATGTGTAGTGGCAGCTAGCAATACAAAGTGTCCATTCCACCAAGCTTGGGCAGCCTTAGCAGGAAGATTTGGTTCACATAGGACTAATGGCACCACTAGATGCTACAGATATAGAATGATGTGTTGCTGAAAGAGTTGAGCTCCCCTGAACACAAAAAGCATTCATATACATGTGCTCTCAGTGGCAGTGCAGAGAGTAAGAAAGACCAGAGTCAGAATGAGACGTGGATGGAGAGCTCAGGGACAAGCAAGTACACACACACACACACACACACACAGACACACACACACACACACACACACAGAGACACACACACACACACACACACACACACACACACACACACACACACAACCTTCTTGTCTTACTATATTCATGGGTACCCACCATTGATATAATGCATTTCCCAGCCCCCTGACCCTAACCTTACCCATCAGAACTGAAAGCCTAACCCTAACCCTGACCACACAGCTCACCCTGACCCTGGCCTCATTCTACCAAGCCTTATGCTGAGAACACACTGCCTATGTTGCATGTGTGTGGCGGCTGTGTCGCTGAACTGCTGCAGCTGGCACGCGTGTGTTTGTGTGTTCACATTGACTGCACGTCCACGTGATCCAGAACCTGTGTGTCCACCTTAACCTGTTAACATGGGACAATCTGCGACCGCCACACATACGCAACACAGCCACTGTGCCCAAACCCTAAAATAGCCATTTAAACTTATGGGGTTCCCACAAAGCTGTCAGACCCAAACATACGTACACACACAACCACAGGCTGCACAACCGATTAGAGACAGTGACATCAGCAGCTGGAAAATTAAAAGACCAGCAGCTGTCTAAAAATAATGACATCGTATATGCTGCGTAGTAAATCTTAACCAGGCCTCATTTGTTTACATTTTTACATGTTAATTGATACATTGTTTTCACATTGACTTCATACAACCTCAACCTGGTATCAACATGCAATCCACATCTGGATTTGTTATCTGATAATGATGTCTGATCAGGGGCCTTTGAATTTACAACTGGGGCCAGATGCATAAAACTCTGTAGATTCATGACTAAAACTATGTGCACACACAAATCCAGAAATATACATACACATTCTTTACATGAGAATTATAAAGCCGTGCGTACACATGGTTTTGCTTTATAAATCTCACTCATTGAGAAATTGTGCAAGAAATGGTGTACGCATGGTTTTTGTGTGTCCACATCATTTATGCATCTGGCCCCTGGTGTTGTATGAAGATGTGGATTATTAGGAAGTCAGAGCTCATGACAGAAAAGGAAGCCAGAGGAAGCCTGGAAAACATTTCTGGCACATGCGCCCAGTGAGCTTTAATTTTAATGAAACTGGTTAATACATTATACATGCATGGAAGACATCTATATATAGCCTTGCTAACTAGGCTTATTGGTGCGAGTACGGAAGCTTGCTAGCCCAACTGTTAGATCTGACCACAGCACAACATGATACGTTCTCAAACTGTGCTCAGTTTTCCTGATTCAGACAGAATATTCAGATACCAATCACATATCAATATCAGGTAGAAATTGAATCTATGTCTTGTTTATCTTAATCAATATCAGTAAAAAACAAATCAATAAAATAACAATCACAGTGACATATTTTTGTTAATGCTGTGCAGCAGTAAACATTCTAACACAGAAAAACACAGACACACACACAGACGCACACAGACACACACAAACACACACACTCATACACACACACACACACACACACACACACACACACACACACACACAAATATTTCCAACAGTGGACAGACTGAGATGACTGCGAGACAGAATGAGAGGGAAAAGGGAAGCAAAGACAGAACCACAAAGTGAAAAGCAATGCATACAAAAAATGCCCTCCACAGAAAAGCAACAGAAGCTACACACACCCACCTGCTCACACACACACACATACACACAGACACACACACACACACACACACACACACGCACTCCACACTGCTCCACAAAATAAAACCCCAACCAGGGTGAACCATTCAAAGGAAATAGTGACATAGGAGCAAGTTTCCTCCATAAACATAATATATCTTAATTAACATGTTAATAATTAACAAGTCTGTTTAGTTAAGCTCTGTCATTATCATTAGTGATGGGTAGTAGCCCACACAAGAAGCTATGCTCAAAGAAACAGTAAAGACAGTAAAGATGAGGGAGGGGCTTACACCAAAAATATCAGAGCGCTAGCAAAAACAAAGTGAAGAAACGGGGGAACATTGCAGAGCACAGACACTGGCTTGAGTTCACGCCAGTGGAAGAAAAGGTTGTCGAGCACAGGGAAGAAGGTAGAGGAGGAACAGGGTCTACCTTGTAGGAGACTCTTGGCGGACATTTCTTTCCCAAACCTAAGGGTGGGGACATGTGGAGCAGCATCTGATACATATCGAGGTACTTGATACGGCCACTTCACAGGGAAGGAAATCAAAAAGAAACAAAACCCAAACAGAGAAGGATGGGGAGTTTGAGAAGGAGGAGAGGAACGAAGGGAAAAAACCAAAAAACAAGAGGGAAACAATAATGGAAAGGAAAAACAGAAATCTGTTGTTAATAGATTTCCTAAAGTGAAATGTAGAGTGGATGACATCCTCGGCCACTGTAGCGGGGCGCTGGGATGCATCGCTGTGGAGTTTAGGATCCCTGAGAGGAAACATGGGATGGTAAAGAGTGAGTCTGGTGGGGGAGGGGAGGAGGGGAGAGAAGAGAGGAGGATGGGCTGACCCAAGACACAGGATGCTGATGGGAGGGAAGAGAAATGACAGCATTGTAACGGGGATGTCTGCCTCTGCATGCTTGCAAACATCCCACTGGTACTTCAACCAGGGTTCACAGAGACAAAGGTTTCAATGCCTCATAGCCTGACTTTCCTCCAGCAAACATCGTCATTAAAAGATCAAATCATATTCTTCATAAGGAGTTTAATCTGCTTCAGCTGTTTTAAAGATCTGAATGTAGTCATCACAGAGGGTGCTTTTTATTTCAAAGTCTTGAAGACTTTTCAAGACTTTTCCTTTCAAGAATTTTCAAGAACTTTTGAATCTGATAGAAATGGGAAGTAAAATGTGTCGGCCATCTTAAAATTACAGACAAGAGAAAGTAGGCATGGCAAGCGGCATGTTGAGACAGTGCCGTGGCTTTGAAAGCTTTGTTTCCACTCCGGCATCATCAACCAAAGCCAGTCAGTTTGGAGGGGCAGGTGCTAGACTAAAGGCGATTTCATTGGTGCACAGCCATTCAGTTAAAAGTTTCTTGGTATAGAGGTACACAAAGCACCCTAGTGACGGAAATGTCTGGTATTTGCAAACCTTGTATGCTACCCTATTAGGGCAGTTCTTCCCTAAGCCAAGGGGGGGTGAGATAACGCGTAACAAATTGTACATATCCTTATAGGAAATCCGTCCACTGTGGAAAAGAACAAGCACATAAATAAACAAACGTTCAGGACAGCTTCAAATAAAACAATGATCATCAGTGGGCTCACTGCATACAACAAGGTACAGGCATGAGGCCTGTGTATGAGGCCAGGGAAGAGAGCAGTAAGGTTAGGGCGTCTAGTCTTTCCACTTTACTTTGTATGATATTCTCTGGGGCTCAGGGGGAGGTTTGAACATACCACGCAGCCGGGTCGTACTCGGCCCAGACCCGGATGAACTCATCAAGGTGATGGGGTCCCAGGATGGAGGAGTCTCTGGTTAGGTACTCAAAGTTATCCATGATGACAGCCACAAATAGGTTCAGCATCTGGAACACAGACATTAGGTTGAGTTCTGTGTTCTGGCCTGGTTGCACCGCCATTTTGAAATTTTGGAGGGAAACAAATTCATCGCAGTGGCACTGGCATGATGAGCTGAAATCCTCACACACCTTCAGTGTTAAGTTCAACTTTGGTGAACTTTGACGTGCTAAGTTGTACAGTTGACCAATCACATGTTGACAGTGCTGACCACTGAGGGAACAGAGATCCTGAATGTCCACAGCTAAGGAACCATCCACTTTTATTTAACCCTGCTCTGATGGAGCGCCATAGTTTGAAAGAAAAGTTCATGTTAATGTTACAAATAAACTAGCAGTGAAGCTTTAGTATGCCAGCTAACTCTCCAAGCCGGCTAAGTGAGCTAACTAGCTTGAAGAGCTATATTCGAGCATTTATGTTGTGTTATTTATGTTTATGTTATGTTCCTGGCTGGCTAGCTTACTAGTGGTTAGCTGGCTAGCTACAGTAGATCATTATAGTCACTATGGTCCTGTTCAGACCTCGCATTAACATCCGTCTCAGGTGATCCAATCACAAGTGGACAGCTCTAAGTCCAGGTGGGAACGTACACGAGACACATTGAGGCATTTGAGATCCGATCTCTCAGACCACATTCAGAGGTGGTCTGGACCACATGTGGCCACATTCTTTTAGCAGTGTGAACACAAATGTGTCCTGGACCACATTGAAGGACCGCCTCCTCCACTGACGTCCTCTGTCAGAGTCCCAACACAGTCAACCCCAAAATCCCTTTTACTGTTTCAGATGGATAAAACCTGATTTCATTGTTAGAGCTGTGAGCAGAGCATTGATTAACTCATGCCCCACCCTCTCTCTCTCTCTCTCTCTCTCTCTCCTCTCTCTCTCTCTCTCTCTCTCTGTTCGCCTCTTTGGCTAAAAACAAAGATGCATACATGTTTATTTGCATATAAAACGGGGAAGTGAGATCCAATCACAAGACACATGTTGGGTCACATTTTAAATCCAGGTGTGAACAGACATACTTAGAGCTGACCACCTGTGATCATTGATCATTGTGTATGTTTTGCAACTCACTGTGGCAAAGCTCACCTGTCCAGGAAGTGAGGTGTGTAAAAAAGCATTTTATTTCAAATGCATGTTTGCAAAACATGAACTTAATAAGAAGAGCCACTGTGGTTCATGGAATATAAAAACTACAACTTTTATATTTATTTACAATCCTGGTTACCTGACAGAATAAATCACAGGTTAGCAGTTAGAGTGGAGGTGTGTCAGTACTGACCAGGAAGGAGCAGAGGAAGATAAAGGACACAAAGTAGAAGTAGGCAAAATCGCTGCCACACTCTTTCCCATGGGTCCCTGAGCGCTCATCACAGGCTCGGTGGCTCAAACATGACAACATGATCTCGTGCCAGGCCTCACCTGTTGCACTCCTGACACACAGAGACAGAGAAACACAGAGGAAACATAAAGGACTGGCAGCAGTTCAGGGCTGTCCCATCTGGGAGTCCAAGGGATAACCTTGTTTCTGGAAAACAGTCTGTATTTATTATTCAAGTGATCTAATATGCTCATGAGTCCATTGGGATAATTTACTCATTATCAAATTAATATAAATTGGAACCCTTGAATTTGCTAAGGAATCAGTGGGACGAAGATTTAGAGATAGTTTTCCTGATGAAGTTTGGAAGAAAGCTTTAGAAAGGATACATTCTTCTTCCGCTCACAACATAGAATCATCCAGTTTAAGGTCTTGAATCGTCTTCGCTGGTCTGAAGCCAAGATGCTAAATTCATGCCGCGTCAACCCTGTGTTTGAATGATGCAGGGAAACACCAGCCACCCTTTCACATATGTTTTGGTTCTGTCCAAAACTAAAAATAGTTTCTGGCAGTGGATATTTAAAAGCTTCTCAGGTGTTTTGGAGGTACCAACACAACCTTTTGCTGTTACTGCAGTGTTTGGAGCACCTCCACAAGATGCACATCTTAGTCAGCGGGCAAAAAATATGATAGCTTCAGCTGCTCTTTTAGCTAGATGACTCATACTGCTTAAATGCAAGGATACATTTCCTCTAGCTTTTGGTCTACAGATTAAATAATAATAATAATAATAACAACCTTTATTTGTAAATGGTTATATAATATAAAGACCTTATGCACCATTTGACATTGGAGAAAATTCACTATACTTCAAGAGGGTGTGCTCAGAAATTCCATGCTTTTTACTTGTAGGGAAAATGGATGCAACAGATACTGCAGTTCTGTAAAACTGACCCCATGTTATAAATTGTTATTTGTTTTTTATTATTACTCTCTGTTGGAGCAGATCAAAGGGGGAGAGGACACATTGTCTTTGTCCACCTGTATCAGTGATTATTACATTCTGTATGACTTACCAATAAAAACTCTTTGATTAATAATGTGCTCATGAGATATGTATATATATACTGTATACACACACACACACATATATTATATATACACACACATAAATAATAAGGTTTCTTGTACCTGAACAGCAGCATGAGAGCCTGGAGGAATGTGCGGAAGTTGTTGTGGTGATTGATAGCTGTGTCCTCATTCAGCTCGATGTTGCCAAACACCTACCGCACAGACCACAGACACAGTGAGGGGAATGGATTTTTTTTTCACATTTAGGCCACAACATTTTAATATTGAACCCCTGTGTTGAACATCATGGCATCACGCACCTGCATCCCAATGATGGCATAAATGAAGAACAGCATCGCAATCAGCAGGCAAACATAAGGCAGGGCCTAAAGGGAACAAGAGGAAACCAAAACACACTTAATTATTAATATGTACTCTGAATTATTCCAGGCAGGATGTTTGAGTTTGTGTGTGCAGGGAGATACTGTATGTGGCTGTGTGAGTTTGTGAAAGTAAGCTCCTCTGTGTGCACATGGATGTGGATGCTAATATACTGTACATGCAGTGTGTGTGCGTGCACATCAGTGAGCGTGTGATAACGTGTGTGAGCACCTTGAAGGACTGGACGAAGGTCCACAGCAGGATGCGGATGGTGTAGCCCTGCCTCAGCAGCTTGATGAGGCGAGCTGCTCTGAACAGCCTTAAGAAGCTCAGGTTCAGCAGCCTGTCCTGTGAGACACAGATGGGACATCACACACCCTTATCACTCACTGATGACCACACCCTCGTTAGACTTTAATTGCTTAAAGTCACTTTAGCTGGTTACAAATGATCCTTTAACAAGCTCTGAACAAAAACATACAAGGCCCAGCAATAAACACACTGAAGACGCATTAAAGATTTAATCACCCAACCCAAGCTTAACGTGGTGACATCAATAACAAAAAAAAATCTAAATGTTGACGTTTTAGTCTTTTATTTATGCTCAAATTTCATTTATTTATCGATGTTATTAATAAGTTATTGAATTAATTTCAAGTTTGTTTCAGTATTTGTAAATTCAGTGGTATATTTATACACCAGGACTGCGAGGCGTAAAGGAGGCATTACCAATGCTGAGTCTTTGTTCTAGATCAGGGCTGATCAACCACATACTCTGAGAGGTTAAAGGTCAACATGTTTCCTGCAGCTGATAAAAATCTGGATCATATCTCATGTGTGTGAATGTGATAAAGTACACTGCTGTTATCCCAAACTGATGCACATGTATCGGCAGCTAAAATGTCGGGGTGCATACGCAGTTTTTTTTCTCACAACATATGCACATTGAATGACTTTCTGTCTGCAAATCTGTTCTGAATGCAATTTCAATATAAGCGATGGGGAACAAAATCCTCATTCCCCATTCTACGTAAAAATGTACTCTAATATAAACTACAGCTGAAGCTCATATAACGTTCCAGCAATGTGAATTTGACAAATTAAGTTGGGCTTATCCAGAGTTCTGTGTGCTGTTACGCTCCCTCCACTGTAGGAAATATTGTCTAATTCTATATTAAAAAATGTGAAACTGTCCTTTAATCTGAAACAGTGTACACAGTGCATGATTATCACCCACTGGAACTGCGGTACACAGAAAGTAAATCTGCTGCTCCTCTAACCATACACAAACGTGCAAAAGGGACTGTAAATACACAGTTCATGAATTGTGAAAGATGTGGTGATTGAATTCATTTTGTGTCAAACCAATTAAAACTGATCTACAGTTTGACTGTAATGCATGACGGGGTAAAAGGGCCACATTGAGGGAAAAAAAATCGGAAATTTCGAGAATAAAGACACAATGTTACAAGAAAAAGTCACAATATAATGAGAATCAAGTGGTCATTTTAGGTTCCGTGTTGTTTTAGAGGGGAAACATCAGAAGCTTTAAAATGAGGAACATGCAGCATCCTGTGAAGTTATACTGCAGCAGAGGTTTCACTAACAAGGAGATACTTCGTCTTTTGGCTCACCATCATCATCATCATCATCATCATCATCATCATCATCATCATCAGCACATTGAAAAGATTGTGAAGAAACTGAGTCTATTCTATTGTTAGACAGACAAACAGACTGTCCTTTCACTCGTTTGATTGGTTGATTGTAATATTCCTAAAAAAAAAAAAATTTTCTCAAAACTTTACATTTTTAATTATTGTAATATTATGACTTTATTCTTATCATTTCAGATTTCTTTTTCTTCCTCAATGCGGCCCTAATACTCTGTCGTGGTCATGTGATGACATTCAGTTCAGACTTGTTCCATGTTGTATGTGTTACAGAAATGTTACAGGACAGATTGTCATTGTGACTTCAGACATGAGACCAACATGTAGCATCAGATTTACTGTATGTAACAAGATGAAACGGACTAAAGTCAGGACACCAGTCAGATCATTTAATGCCTCTCTCATAAGCTCCACAGCTTTGTAGAAGTGCAATACTAAATAGCAAGAGTAACATTTTATAAGCTAAGAGCAGAGAACGGCAACAGAATGTCACTCACCGTAGTCTAGTGATGTTTGGAACCAGGGCATGGCAACACCAGTGACGACAATCAACAAGATGAAGAGAGAGAGAGACAATGACAGAAAGACAGAGAGAGAGAGAGACAGAGTGAGAGGGAGAGTGGCGAAGTAAGGACAGCAGAAGGGAAGAGGGAGAAATGAGAGAACAGGAACAGTCATATTGCACAACAGAAACTGATAAAATACACAAAATACACACATGATAACAGTCAGAGGCTGCTTCACAATGTACACATATATACAGGTAAAGAAACTGTCAAACACAGAAAACACAGCAGAGTACTAAAGATTACTCTCTGAGGTAGTCGTCATCCTCAGCTCCTGTATCAGTCCTCCATGATCAATCCTTCAATTAATAAAAGACTCGCAATCCCTCCCTCTCTCTCCGTCCAGAGCCATCAGGCTCCCTGGACCTCTGCCATGTGATTGTCTTTTCTGATATGGACAGTTAACATGTGTTTGCTAAAAGCTTGCTGTACAGACTGTCCCTGACCTTGCCCATTACCATGACAACAGTGCTGTATGGATACAGTGCATTCAGCATTGTCGAGGTGAGGAGTGAGGAGTGGGTGCTCTTACATTGATTTCAGTCACCAGGATGTCAGTGATGCTGCCCAACACTGTCACAAAGTCAAACACATTCCAGGCGTCCTTCAGGTAGTTCTGAGAAACAGCAGGAAATCATTAGTTGTTATTTATCATTCAGGACGTTGAGATTTGCTCCGTAACTGTTACTCACCAGTGGACCAAACGCAATGATCTTGAGGATGCACTCCAGAGAGAAGAGAGTGGTGAAGACGATGTTGAGGTTCTTCAGCATTGCTTCATAGAAGTCTGGAGCTCCATGGAACTGAAAGACAGGGGTGAGTGGTGTTTTCCCTGCTGGCTTGTAGGTGTAACACTGCTAAAGGACCAGTTCGCCATTTTGGGAAATGCACTGATACGTTTTTTACACCAAAATCATCAGTTATAAGCAGGTTATTTAAACGCATGTAAACCCGCTAATAAAAGTCGATTGACTCCTTTTCCACTGTCAATCCAATTTGTCTTTCTGATCGGGCTGAGGACACACAACTGCAAGGAGTGATGTCATCACATGCTCTTACAGAGCACACACACAGACACAGTGAGGAGAGTGAAACTGATAAACAGATCCGTCACATCTCATCTCCTGGTTGTTGCTCCTGTAAAAGAGCCTCCGTGTGAGAAGCCTCGATTGGTGCTTGCATGTTTTTAAACTTATCTCAGGGCTGCAGCTCACTCTCAGAGGAAGCCGCTGTGTTTCTGGTTTAACAGCACCGTGCTGGACAGGTGACAGGTGTGTTTATAGTGTTTGTGCTCTGAAAGACGTTAGGGCAGAAAATGTGGTTCACATCAATGCCAATCAGAGACAGAAAACAGATTTTAGCAGTTCTTAGTGGGTTGTTTCGACCAGTGGAAAAGGCACTTTACTCTCTTTCCTGCTGAGAATACAAGAGAAGATGCACTCTCAGTCACACTGTCTGTTAATATGATGCTACAGCAAACAGCTGGTTAGCCTAGCTTAGCTTGACCAACATCACCAGCCATAAAACCACACACTGTTTTTACAATTTGTGGTTTTGCACAGATTTAATAAATTACATATAACCTGCTGATTTTTTTTACCTTCTGAGAAACAAAAAGTGGTTGTTTCCCTCTTTTTTTTAGTCTTTATGCTATGCCAAGCTAAACAGCTGCTTGCTGTAGCTTCAGTTTTCAGTCTGAACATCTGGTTAGATCTCATGGAGAGAGGGAATATGTCTCAAAATGTCAAACTGTTCTTTTCCTGAGATGATCATTTCCAGGACTGACATTATAAAACATCTGACAGAGCTTGACCAACTACATCAAATCTGCAAAAGTCAAAAGTTATTACCTTCATCATGAGTACCACAGTGTTGAGAGCGATCATGATCATGATGGAGTATTCAAATGGAGCTGAGACCACAAACTTCCACATCCTGTACTGGAAGGACTGCGTGTTCTTGGGCATGTAGCGTGTCAAAGGTTTGGCATTAATTGCAAAGTCAATGCAAGCCCTCTGAAACAAAGAAAACACACCTCTGCTTCAGTGTCTTCACTGTTTGAAAGGAACTGCTCCCAAACCTCTGATACACTGCTGCCGATCATTCAAAATCGGCACTGATGTGAGCAGCTGGCATCCACAAGATACATGACTGATAAACAGTTAGCCAAGATACATTTCGGTCCCAGGCACTAATTGTAGTTTAGAAACATTGAAAGTTTACAAGCCAGAAAAAGACTTAAACACCCCACACTGAACTGGTTTAACCAACACACACAGATTTCTTTAGTCCCAAAAGCCAAAAAGTCACGTACTGAACAACTGTTCAAATTATTGTTCCAGGCTTTTGCCTTTATTACAGTCATAGAAGAGCGAGAGAGAGAGAGAGAGAGAGAGAGAGAGAGAGAGAGGATGCCACGCAGCAATGGGCCACAGGCCGGACTCGAACCCGGGATGCTGTGACAAGGACTAAACCCAAAAGTCACATTCTCCACCAAGTGAACCTGAGACGGACTGTCTTTGTTATTCAGTCTCTCACACAGAGCACAGCCTCCGTCTGGATTCACAAAAGTCTTTATTTACTTCCACTCCAGAACGTCACAGACTTTTATTATAGGCAGGTCTTTATGTCTAACTCCCTCTGTTTGATACGTAGAGTTGGTCATAGTTCGTTAGTATGAAGCCTCGTTACCGAGGGTGTCTCTCTCTCCCTCTCTCTCTCCTGCTCTCTCTGCTCGTTGTGTTATTCCTCTGCCTCCTTCAGTAATAATGATACATGGAATCAAAGTAGTTTATTTGCTGTAATGGAGGCGAGGCTCAGTGTATTGGAAGTGCTCCTCCTCTTCCCTGCAGTTCCCGAGCAGGCAGGAAACCAAAGCGGCTCAGCACTCCACTAACCAGTGGTGGAAATATCAGTCAATCAGTCAGTCAGTCAGTCAGTAGTGACAATTGAGATGATAGGGCTGGCCCCACTGTTGCGGTCCTGCCAAAAATATGTATACAGTGGCTAACATGAAAGGAGATACATGTGGGTGGAGAATAATTCAAACAGTTTGCTGTGACAGAAATGAGCTTCTCACTCTTCTGTGTGTTTGTGTGTCTCTGCTTTACCTCGTTCTTCTCCAGGCTGCACTCAGACAGGGCCTTGTCTCCCTGCTCCTGGAAGGTAATGATGATCAGAGCGACGAAGATATTGACAAAGAAGAAAGGGAAGACCACAAAGTAGACCACATAGAAGATGGACATTTCTATCCGGTAGCCTGGATTGGGACCCTGGTCTTCAAAGGTGGCGTCCACAGAGTGCTTCAGTACACTGCAGGGAGAGTAAAGCACAACATGAAGTCTGAACTCTCAGTGCCACAGACAGAGCTACCATCTGACTTTGAGAAGAAGCTACAGTTTGGATTGTATAAACCATTGTTCAGCAACAGAATCATGAACAGAATTGCAATGACACCAGCAGGTCTTCAATGAGAAGGTCAAGTAACCATCCAGAGACCGTCTGATAACTGAAAGGTAAGAGTTCAGTGTGTTCCTCTCATGAAATGCTGCCAACACTGTTCTCTCCTTCAGCTCATTCTTTTTTCATGTGGCCCAAAAAAATACTGCTTCATGAAGCAACTATCTCCCGGCACTTTCTGCACACATCTGAAAAGCATGGAAACTGAACAAAACAGTTCCCCCCTTCCACTGTGTGCTGCCATCAACAGAATATGTATCTGTATCTGTAGCCTAAAGATAGTGATACTCAAGGCAATGTTTTGGTTATCTGATGAAAAACATAATGGGAAGGGTGATGTATCACTGCTCTTTCATTTGGCTTGGCACACTATTCCAGTGTGTGCCTGACTCATCACTGTTACATTGATGTTCACACCACAGCTTTCCTCCTGAACAGGGAATCTCCAGCAATTTAGTATCTTTTTTGAGAGACAGAGAAGGGTCCAAGTCATCTTTATTTTCTCTAGTGTGTCAAACACTGGATCCGACCCTGCCCATATATGATGTCTACGCTAAGTGAGATATGTTTTTTACGGCTACATCATTCCATCAAATGGAGATATTCCAGGTGTCCTGTCCAAAATTCGAAACACATTTTCCAAAATTCAGCCTGATGTATTTTGAATCTGATCCTCTGATCCTGATCGCTGCGTGGGTCTGCAGAGGTTAAAGTTCAGTGATATGACATTTCAATTTGAGCTTGAAGCAAAATGACAGTAAACACCTGTCCGTTACATATAGAGGTACATTTAATATTTTTTATGATTCCTCTCTGTACAGATTGTTAATGTTGTATGTTTGTTTAATATTTTACATTTGTCAGGCGGTCACACAGTTATGAATCATATTTAGATGAAGTTTTTGTTCATGTATTCTATTAATATTCTTGCATTTCCAATGACGAATTTTCCCACAGGAACCATTGAAGTTATATTTATGAATCCTGTTTTTTCACGTGTTAAATCCTTGACAGATAGGTACAGTATATGGGAGTCAAGTCAGCTGCACTTACGTTGGCCAGCCCTCTCCAGTGGAGACAGTGAAGAGGGTCAAGAATGCCCACAGCACATTGTCATAATGGAACTCATATTTTTTCCACTCTCTGGGCATGGCAGCTACCTCATCTTTGTCGTAGTCCAAGAACTGTCCTCTGGAAGACATGAAGGCATAAATAAAGCTGAGTGGGGACAGGCAGGTACAGGTACAGGGTCTGGTTTTGACCACACCAACTGTTACAGTTAGAAAGTTGTTAAAATAGGAAAAGAGGAAGTCAGGGGTTTTAGACCAACTTGCAGTCTTTCTCCAGGCCCTTGGACTCATCTGTGCAGTAGAAGAATTTTCCTTTGAAGAGCTGAACTGCGATGACGGCAAAGATGAACATGAAGAGCATGTAAACGATGAGGATGTTCAGCACGTTCTTCAGAGAGTTGACCACACAGTCAAACACTGCCTGAGGACAAAAACACAAACACACACGTCATGTGAGGGTGAAAAGGAAAATGATGTCTTTACATGGTTGAAAGCTGTTATCTATTTACTCTCCCAGGATGCTGCTGTCTTCTTTGCGAGGACCCTAGTTAAATTGTATTGTTTATTTCTACTCAATAAAAATGAATTGCTTTTTTGAGCGTAAACATGCTTGAAAAATCATCAAACTTCGCACACACGTCAGGCCTGGTGAAAATGTGCCTTTCATGGGTCTTGCAAATGTTTGGGGCAAAATGGCTCCATAGAGCCACCTACAAAATTTCAAAGAGGCCCTTGCATCCCCAGAGTTTTACCTGCACGTACACAAATCGGTAGGCACATGTAACATGATAAAGGCCTCTTGCACCGATAGCCTAAACCCAACAGAAAGTCAGCCATTTTGAATTTAATCTGCAATTTGGTGCTGTTATTGCAATTTAAGGACATCATATTTTAAGCTCACCATGTTGACCACTTGGTCAGAAAATACTTCTGACTTCATTGTGAAAAAATTGTAAATTTTCGTCAAATGGTGTGACTCTGGTGGCATGGCAATGTTTTATGTTTCGCTATGAAAGAGGAAGTTTCTATAACTATGATACACTTTGTCCGATCTGCCTCAAACTTCAGGTGTTTGATGACAGTCCCACACTAAAGACATTTGTGTACTACTGAAAACAGGAAGTAAACCTTGAGTGACAATCACCATTTGATTTACATGATGTTTTCATGGTCTGGTTTACACTTTATATACATGAATGTTATGCATGTTGGCGGTGCCAAGGGGCCTCCTGGCAGCAGCCCCGAGATAATGCACGCAGCTAATAATTAATTCCCTTGTATAAGATCCGTCTGCAACAACTCAAACACAGGTAAGACATGAAAAGTAAGACGACAACAAAGAGCAGAAAGGCTCTTCACAGAGAAGGAGCTGAACATTGTGAAATACTGATACACTATGTTCAACAAGATAACAGGTCTGTCAGGGGAAAAAAGTAATACCCTGTCATTAGAAAAATTTTGCATCATATTCGTAACAGTCTAACATAAAACCAAACAACAGAACTTGAGAGCTATATTTTCTTTGCAGGGTGCATGTGCTGCTACTGTCAGTTCTTCACAGCGAGACAGATAAACTTTCATCTGGTTGAAAAATCTGCTTGTTTTCAGATTTGTTTGTTTTCTTTTGCAACTACAAAGATATGGGCGTTTTGCTGTTCGAACAAGCATGAATGTTGTGTGCTTGTTAACAGCTGATTGATATCTGCTGAGCTCATTTAAAGTGACGTTATAATGACTTTGTTGCTAGGCTTTATTGTTGTGCCTTATGGAACAGAGCAGCATTGACATGTCAACTAACACTGCTATATTATTAGATTTATAATCAAAAGGTAAGGCTGATGATTTTTTAATAGATCTCATTTGAAGACCCTGCATGGAGGTAGATTTGTTTCAATATTATTTGTGTGAACAGATTGACAATCTGTGTGTGAATGTGTGAATATAAAAGTTCCACAAATACAAAAAACAACAACCAAAAAGAAGACCAAAAAAAATGCTTCTGTGGCAATTTCCTGCCTTAATCACAGTTGAGCTCTGCTAACTTGTTAAATGGATTAAAATAAACCATAAAACAAGAAAGGAGCAGAACCTTGAGCTTTGGCAGACGTTTGATGGTCTTGAGAGGCCTGAGTACTCGGAGAACCCTCAGTGACTTGATAGTGCTGATGTCTTTGCCTTTGGTCCCCCTGCGGAAAGCAATCATTGTTAAACCACACACACAATTATTTACAAAAAACCTCTAGTAATAGAATCTTTTTTGAGTATTAATACTGTTGATAAAGAGAACACATAACAGAAAGTGTTTTTCAGACTTTAACATGATAGTTGTGATTTATTTTGACACTTGAACTTTGAAATATGGCGGGATATGAATCAACTGTGTTTAGATCAGCTGGGTGAATGAGGCACACAACAACAGGCTTTCTGGATATCAACAAAAATCAATCATCAATGAGAAAAATAGGAAATCTGTTGGAGACATTTTTATGTAATTTATCCCGGTTCATGCATGATGCTTCTAATCCACAGTGCCCAGGGCATCAATACTACTGTTAGGTTTGGCAGATGTCTTAAAGGTTAACAGGGTGTACGGTCACACACTAGCCTCTATGGTAGAAGTCAAACTTCAACCAGTGTCCCTGAACATGATTGGCTGGGATAGAAATTGGGAGCAGCAGGAGGTGAATCATTACAACCAAGGCAACCTACGTTATCCTGTCACTTACATTTGTCACAGTTCATTGTTTTCAGGACCCAAATGCAGACACACACAAAGGCAGGTAGGTGTAGCCTTACTTAAATAAGTAGGCTGTACTTAAAAAGTTAAGGCTACTACTTTAAGTACTTATATAATCACAAGGGGGCCAGGGGACAAGAAGCAAAAGAAGGTAACTGGGGATCTCAGGAAAGCAGCAGAAGGGCTTAACAAGTACAGAGCAGGGGACCTCAGGCAGATGGCCTGGGGACAAAACAGGGGTGAAGTGGGAGACTTCAGCCAGACAGCCCGAGGGTTGGACAGGCACTGAGCAGAGGACCTTGGGCAGACAGCCCAGAGGCCTGGCAAAATGGTAGGGACAAAGGTGAGTCCACTCTGGAGGTCAAGCAGGAGGATGCTGGTGAGAGCCGGACTGCTCTGGAGAATGACTTGGAGGGCAACACCTCTGCAGACCTGTGCTGTAGGTGGGGACCCCTCTGGAGGCCACAGAATGGAGCTCAGGAGCAAATGTTGGCCAAACCACTAAGCAGAGACTAGGAGCAGGTGTTGGCCAGATTGCGGACTCGAAATCAGGAGACTTGATGTTGGCCAAGTAAAGAACAGCTTTGGGAACTGATGAGATGTTGACTGAAATCCCTGACAATGGGATATGTGAGCTGGAGCGGTCAACTCAGGAAAAGACAAAACGTTGAATGGGACAATCCACTCAGGAACAGACTTGCAAAAAGACAAGACATCAAGGGCTTTTTAGGGGCTCCACCTCTTACATATGGTGATAGCCAGGCGTGTCCCCCAGAAATGGGGGGGCAGCTCTAGGTTCTCTGGATCAGGATCAAACAAGAACATGGTCAGCTCAGGAACAAGAGCAGACAGTGGACTAGCCGATTCAGGACTGGAAGGCTGGAGGCTCCAGAACTGAAACTCAAGAGGCTGGAGTGCAGGCTGAAACGCTGGCTGAAGGCTAGCATGCTGGTGGCTAAGAACCTGACTAGCAGGCTCTGATGTAGGCTGGAAGCAAGCAGGGTGTGAGCTAGCTGACTTGGATATAGGCTGGGAAACAGGTTGAAGGCTCGTGGGCCAGGGGCTAGCTGACACAGGAACAGGCTGCAGGTTGGTAGACTCTGGAGTAGACAGGGAGACTGGCTGGGAATCAGGAGTGTTCAGAAAGTCCATAAGCCAGTCAGACAATGACCTCTTGAATCAACAAGTTTTTTCAGACACTTCCCTACGTGCCAACCTAAGAGCCAGGATGTGGTTTATCTTAACATAAAGATTGGAAGCAGGTAGCTTAGCTCTCTCATAAGTGAAAAAAGCCTCAAAATCCAAACCATATACTACAAATATGTGTAGTAAACAAAAACAAATAGTAAACACTCCACAACATAGGCAGCCTCACACAGGGACATGTATCTCCTAACCATCCAGCCTGGTTTACATGAACAGCTCAGTCTGAAATCTCTTTGAACATGCAGTCAATCCGTTCATTCCCGGAAATTCTTCTATTATCCTCCATTATTCTCCATGCAAATATGGTTATACTTAAGACTGTGCATGAAGGATCTTAATCTACAACATGTCTTGAGTCTGCATCTCAGGATTAAGATCTTAGTGAAACTAATTCACCACTTAGAGGGAAAAAAAAAACTTTTTGCAAAAAACTGATTTAGCAGTGAAACACAAGAGAGCAGAGGCACATTTAGTAGATAAAATATCACAAATTTATCATGTCATTGTCTGAGGTGAGATGTTTGAATAAACCTCTGAGTTGCACTGTTTCATCTGTACGGTTTGTATTTCTTTTCTTTGTTTTTCTTATTTGAACGAGATGAGCAGAGTCTGCTACAAACTGATCAACTTGCCACTGCGCATCAACTATAATAGTTGTCTCTACTACGTTTCTGAGGGTGATTTTCTTTTGTCTAACACTAAAGTTTGAAGAATGGGATCCCCCATGAGCACATGTGCTAATCTCTTAATAAATACGAAACCTTATAGTGTCTATTTTGAACTTTCACCGTTGATTATTTAGATGTGAATATAAAGAAATATTCAAAATTCTAAAACCAGTATTCAGTGCCTAATTCCCTGAAAATTCTGATTTCTAAGTTTTTTAGCGAAAATCCTCATAAAACTAAATCCATGTTCTTTGGACCCTCTCAAAAACTTAAATACCCCAAAAATACATTGTAATAATCAGAGATGAGGTTAATACCTGCAGTCAGGTCTTCTTGGATTTATAT
Organism: Seriola aureovittata; assembly: GCF_021018895.1. NCBI lineage: Eukaryota > Metazoa > Chordata > Actinopteri > Carangiformes > Carangidae > Seriola > Seriola aureovittata. The sequence goes on along the minus strand of NC_079368.1, from coordinate 1,466,659 downwards.
TTAAGGTGTTACACTAGATCCTTTCCTATTGTGGAAGCTGCCTCGGGACGAAGGTCATCAACAAAGACATTTGTAAACAGGTAAGTCCTATAAATACAAGACCCTTCTCCGTACACACTTACAGTACTATGGAACAGGTTGATCTTCCCCTATCCACACCCAAAAAATGGAAACCTGCACTCCCCATCTACCTTATACAACATAGCTGCCTATGTGGGCTCCACCAGCAGCAATAAAAACCTTTTAGAGGTGGGAACCACATCTCTTAGAAAACCCTGTAGCCATGAATGAAGGACTCAAGAGCAGCCTCGAGTTTTAAGCTTGAAATGAACTAGTTCTTACTACATGTTGTCCAACTGCATCTAAAGGCAACAGTGTTTATAGTCGTTATAAATGTCCACACTCAGTGGCAGGGTAAAATTCCTGCCGTCGTAGAGAGTACGAAGACGTGATGAATCATCCAGATGGGTATAAATATTGATGGGTGCACACTTAGCTTGAAGGCACTCATGATGTTGCAGTCATTTGTACATAAGTAAAGCGATAGTGGTACCTGGTCAATCACTGTGTAAAGTGCTTGTTTGTTTTTGAAATTGACAGATGCAATTTTCAGTTTTATTCTTTAGGTCACTGGCTAAATATCTTGACTGTAGCTGAGGGATGGAATGCAGATTTCACCTTGAAGCTCAGCTCCTTCATCCCAATAGTTCAGTACAACCTCTACATTATCCTCATTTGTAAACACAACTGAGAGGTAACTGAACTCCTTTACCCAGGGCAGCAACTCAGTCCCAACCCAGTGCAAGCCACCGTTTCTGTCAGAGAACCAAGTCCTCACACTTGGAGGGGCTGATTCTCATCCTGACTGCTCCCCCCTCAGCTGGTCATGGTTTAATGAAGCCGAGGAGGGAACTGCTGATCCTGACTGGTGATGTTGTTAAACAGTGGAAACTTAAAAGAACTCCTGAATCTTGCTAACATGTCCTCAGTAGAGGAGGCAGAGTTGGAAGAGTCAGGGGAAGCCTTTCTATATCACTGGCAGAGGTCCCTGAGATGATTAATAAGCTCTGCAGCAGTAAGCTGCTGTGTGTGGATGGGATTTGCCATGAGATGCTGAAGGCTCTGGCTGTCTTGTCTGACACGCCCTTCTGATGCCACATGGAGGTCGGGGACTGGCAGCCCAGCGTGGTGGTTCCTGTTTTTGAATTATTGGGACATTACACTGTTCAGCCTCCCGGAGAAAGCTTGTGCCAAGAGCCACTGATCAACTTGAAGACCTCAGATCCAGGAGGAGCAATGCAGGTTTTGTCCATGGGTGTATTGTGTACCAAGCACATTGTATTTGGCCTGAACTTCAATGAGCGAACTTCAAGTGTTAATTTTGCTGGAATAGTAATCCTGAGACACATGACTGGAGTGGCTACTCTTCAATGTCTCCTTCAAGAAATGTTCTGACATTACTTATAGCGTACAGTTCCAAATGTTTCCAAAGGCTCTCTAGAAGCCCTCAAAGAATCCTAGACTCCACTTTGAGCACCACCACAAATTAGCTGCAGTGTGACAAACAGCATGGTTTAACATAGTTTGAGACTTCCTCTGTGAGGTCCCTTTACTCCACATGCAACAACTTCAACAACTCCATGCTGTGATGCAAATTAGTCCAGCATGAGTTTACAGTGACATAGGGCCAGAGTGTTATTAGGCCAAACACTAGGAGAGGGGGTTAAGGCAACAACCGCATGAGATATTCTGATAGCCTTCAAAGCCTCAACAGCCAGATACAGTGAAGAAACAGGAGAGAAAAAGAGCTTGGACTTGTTACAGGGGCTAAAATATGATGCTTAAGGGGATGTGAAGGTTCAAATGATAATGAGAACATCTGGTTCAGATGTGGCCTAATTATCTTCTCTCTATCATTTTCTGGAGTGAGAACAGAGAGCTTGGCCCTGAAAACAAAATCCCTCTTCAACTCTCTCAACACTGCTCTGTTTTTACTTCATTACACTCCAGAGTCTCTTTGCCTCTCTCTCTCTTCCTCTCTCTGGCTTTATCCTGCGAGTATGGATTGCAATACACAGTGAGCCATCTGCATTAAAGAATCATTTAAAGGACTGGTTCATGTATATCTTAATACATGAAGAAATCTTTATAAAAAATACATACAATGAAAATATTAAATTCCATATAGATGTTGAAAGAGTTATTTTTCCTCAGTCCACACGGGCTATGAAGCATTAGCATCATAAGGCAACTAAAGTAAGTATACATTTTCGAGGTGGAGCAAATGCATAGTATGTCACTGCACATGCAATGTATTTTTTCTTAATCTTTTCAGGTTGTGTCCCATTTGAACATATCTCTATGACACAAACTGATCTGCGGGTTGTTTTTTATTGGACCTTACAGTGGCTGAACAAAGTGGCAGAAATACCAAATTAACCGTCTTGGTGTTGTAATGATGATGGGATGTGACCTAACTCGAGCACTGTACAGTTTGGGTATGTCATCTTTTGCTACTCCCATTTTCCACAATATCAATGCCCATGTTCACACTGCTGGTGTCCTCAACAGCAGGACGTAGCCCAGTCATAACACGTTTGGCTACAAATGGCTGAACCTTTGTTTGAAGCAATCATAAAAACAAAAACAAATCTACGTATAAAAATCAGTTTTTACAACCTGCTGTGTGTAATTCATCCTCATCCATTCACCGCCTAACAACCTTCTTCTCGCTGCCTGTCCCCCATGTTAATAAACACTAGCTGTATGTGTACTGTGACGGCTGGAAGGCTTTACATGCTATTACTGCAGAGCGTCATGTGAGCTCAGGCAGAAAGAAGGGAAATTCAGTGTAAACAGAGCCGAGTTTGCTGATGGTGGATGTAGAAAACGAAGACAGATTGTCCAACACAGGAGGAAAAGCCTCTACATGACAGATTTCAGTCCAAGATGCAATAAAAAAGAATTTCATGATATTACTTAAAAAACCCTTTTGATTATCAGTGTTTTTTATCAAAATAATTATCTAGGTCATTCAAAGAACCCTTATTTGTTGTTTATTGAAGTTATAAAAAATAGAAAATAAATGTAAAAAGATATTTTCACCCAAAAGGGTATAAAACCATCAGTGGTTTTGGGTTTCAGTTGAAAGCTGTCAGACAAAGGTTACTGTTGTGTTAAAACTGGTGTATGGGTTCAATATTTTATACATGAAGCTGATCTAACCAGAGGAAGAATGGTAGTTAAGAGAGGGTTGGATATGGGGGACAGGGGTTAGGGTAAGGTATGGGGTACATGGTGAGGGATCAGGGAGGGGGTTGGGGTGGCTTAGGAGGGTTCCCCACCTGGTCACACCTTGTTGCGATCTACTTGGGGGAAAACAGTGGTAAAACAAGGTACAGCACATTTATGGATGCTTCACACATACAACCAAAATAAAGCATATGTTTGCATCAGATGACAACACCATAGTTTCCATTAATGATAACAGTAAAATTGTATATATTTTGGTTGGTAGCAGACAACTGCATGAATAAATCCCAGTAAAGAATAGGCTCCACAATGGATTCAACTACAGTATATCAGGCCATATGAGGAGAAATAGTAGGTGTGCTTAGATGCTGAATGTGCCAGTTGTATGAAATAAATCAAGACTATTTGGATTTAAGACAGGCACTTTTTCAGCATAACTTGCTCTGTAATTTCAAACTGCTACAACTTCTAAGTCTCAACCAAAACATCAAATAAAAAGAGCAAATGCCAACAAGGCCTCATGTGAGATCTTCTAAATAATAATAATTATACTATTAATAAAACCAATAGAAATATCATCCCGGCCCTGAAAACCAGGTTATGCTGACATCAAAAGGCAGTATTGCACTTTGCAGCATCAAATGTGAGAGGCTACAGCAGGTGAGATGACATTCACAGATTTCATGGAGATGCTATGGTTTGTTTGCTTGCCAGAGGCAGTCGATCAGATGGACGGCAGGCAGACTGAGCTCTGGTGACATGCATGGTTAGTGAACAACAGCTGTCAATCAAACAAGACTTTCTATCTTTAACTGCCAATATAAGAAGTGACCTAGAGCCAAATAGCCTTTCCAAATCATTTGTTTGAGTTTGATTTAATCTGCTGAAGAATCTGGTGTGGGACTAAGAGCAAGAAAGAATTTTAGGAATAAATAAATGAGACATTATGAAATAAAAACTTTTAGGAGTAAATATAGAAAACATGTAAAGTAACCATACATACATTTTTGATACTCAGCAACCTATTATGAAATTGAATTTCATTCTGTTTCTTTTCATAATCACAGGTCAATTCAAATTAATTAATTTTATTAATTACTAATTCTTCTTATTAACTGTTTGCTAAGACACGCCCCCTTATTGTTTCTATCCCTGTATCTCTGCCTCTCTCCCTACAGAACATATGCAGTTCACAGTGACAATGGTGGCAGATTTTAACATTCAAAATATCTATGAGCAAAGTCTTATTGATTGCAGCCAGTGCTAGACAGTAGACAATTTCCAGCTGAAATTGTCTACTGTTGCGGTAGACTTTATCAGCTGTGGCTATCTAGCTAACTGTAGCTCTATGAGGCTGCGACTGTCTCCTGACTTCTAACTGTTTCAAGCACAAACTTTAAATGAGAAATGTATAAAAGGGTCTTAAATGTGCCACAACTGATATCATCCTAAAAGGCCGATGTTAAAGCTAAGTTAAACTCAAGTTAAACTCAATGCAGAGTAGTTGGCTGCAGCTAGTTAGTTCAGACTGTTACTTTGTTCTAATATAACATGCTTACATACTTGCTCATATATTTAAACAGTATGTTTTCACTTTTGACATTACAGGTGAGATGGCATTGAGATTTGAGTAAAGTAATCTGCATGAACTCTGATATGTAGTAACATTCGGAACTAGCTTCCACACAGTGAGGATATACTACAGAGTGGATGTGCCAGTCTATTTAACATAACCTGTAACCCCACAAACTAATGTAGTTAGTCAATAATATGCCAACTCTTCACCCTGTAAGTACTGCTAGTTTACCACTGTAGATGGTAAAGTAGTTAGCATCATTTCATAATGTCTTATTTCTTTAATACTGAATACTTATACAGGCTGTCAGTTGCTGATAAGTACTGTATATGAATTTCACTCACAAGTGCTGTTCAGCACAGGTTTGGAACCAAACCACAGAAATATATTCCCATCTGCAGCATGATGCTGAGTCAGATAGATTCAGATTAAGTATGGTAGCATAGAATAAACTGCATGTGAATGGAAATGATGAGGCAATGTGGTCATAGGGCAGTCATTGAAAAACCTATAGCTAACAGCATACATGACATACAGTCTATCTAACAGGCATGCTAAGAACACAGAGAAGACAGATAATCCCTGAGATGTACTCATGCCCTCTGACAGCAGCTTGCTCATTACGTTAGCAAGCTTCTGGTGAATTAATAACTGAGTGTATGAAGTTGATGGTATCATTCAAGCCCAAGCAGAGTTGTGTCGAGCCAAAGTGCTGATGAAAATACCTCCCATCAGAGGCTTGAGGAAGATAAGGATGATGAACACGCAGGTGACATGCCCCTCTATAACAGAGGAGAGCATGGAGGACAGACCTTTAGCCAAGCACCAGGGTCAAGTACAGGAAAGGTTCAGATGGACGACGAGATGGGAATGTGTCCCAGGCACAACAGTGAACAGTGCAAAAAACACCCATTCTCACAAGCAATTTCACTTCATATACTGCAGGCCTTACTGTCTGTTCAAGGAGAAATAGACCTGAACAGCTAACAGTGATGCATCTTGTAATTCTGAGCTGACTTTTCACCAATAATTAAGAATGATGCAGAAAGAAATCCAGTAAAGCTGCAGTGACTGTCCACTGACAGCAGCCTTTAGACCGGAATTCATTGCAAGCGCTATGTGTGTTGTGTTTTGAAAAAGAAACTGAATGGTTTAAATTTAAAAATTCTTTACTTGTACTTTCTCTAAAAAATGTAACCTATGTGTGAACAATATTCAAATATATATATATATATATATATATATATATATGTGTGTATATTCTGCACTAGAATTCACTAAACAACTAAGCATAAAAAAATTGTTGGAGGATTTTTTTTAAATGAATTTTAATTCATATTTATTTTTACCAAAGTAAACAACAATATCTTATAGAAAATAGAGTTGCACTTCTCATCCTATGACATGCCTTAAAAGAAAACCAGAGTATTATTTAAAGACGTAAGACTGAATATGTGAGGAAATTACTTGTTTTTGCAGTGTGAGTGTATTTTCTCTCACACATTTACACACTCAGATAATGACGAGCAAGATGAGAGAGATAGAGGAGGCATTACCCCATGAAGCTCCTTCAAAATGATCCCAGCACAGAAACAGGGAGAGGATCAGGTCATTAAACACATTGCACAACACAACACACCACACACACACACACACGCACGCACACACACACACACACACACACACACACACACACACACACACACACACACACACACACACACACATACACACACACACCAACATCACAACCATAATGCAACAATAGAACTGTCATATAAAAAACTGTCTCCTATAAACACCATATTGATGATTAAATTTTACAATTCTAGCACTATAAACACAGACAGTCTTCTACACAAAGACATTTGCATAATGCATACTCAGCCATGCAACCAGTCCATCAAAAGGGGGTGTTCACTAATTACTGGATCCACTAGTTCAGCATCTCGTGAATTTGCAGGGTAGCTCAGTGACAGGGTTCCACATGTTTACACAACTTGACTTATACACAGTCATGGCTGTATTTGGAATAGGTTTTTGCCCAGTAACAGGGCTTTAAAGTTTTGACAATCTTTACAAAAAGATGAGCTCATCTTCCTCTGCTGTTAAATTACCTTCTTATGGTTTACCATCATGGTTTACACATACTGTTCCTTTTTCCTCTAACAAACATTTAACAGACTAGAAGCTGCGAGGCAGGTTTCTGCTCCACACAGTCCAAATTACACCTCATTTCTCATTGAAGTTTGGTATATACTGTATATTACAACTGACACATCACATGTATCCCACAAATCTAATGATCAGGATTTCTTATTTTATGACAAAAAAGTAGGATTTTTTGAACTTACGAGAATGCAAAAGCCACCAGCGCCCCACTGACTACTATGAAGTCCAGAATGTTCCACAAGTCTCTGAAGTAGGATCCAGGATGAAGCAACAGGCCCAGGTCCACCATCTAAACCAGAGATTATGTATTTAATTCATTTCACTTTAGGCATTTCATTTGATTTATTTGTTTAAATGACATGGGACATGGGACTATATTATTAGGCCTGTACTGGGCGAGTGTATCATATCATATTTTTATGGTTTTATGGTTTGTTTTTGTAACCTGTCTTCCTAGTGAAATGGGAAAAATTTATACCGTCATATGTGCGCTGTCATGTAACTGCATTTTAACCAACCCCTTTGTAGTTGATAAAGTGTTCCTTGTCTAGGGTGGTAAAGGAGCAGTTCTTTATCTGCCTTATTACCCCGCATATCTTGTTTTTACTCCTGAGAATTTACGACTACCTGCCTGTGCAGTCTGAAATCACCGGCTGACAGCAGGGGGCGGATACTCCCATATTCTTGTTTTCTAAAGTATAAGAGACAGGATTGATTTCATTTCGGGGGAAGTACTGAGCCCATTTGCAAATGTTATATTTCAATAAAATCCATTAAGACATTCCTGAGTCTTTATCTGTTTTAAGATTTTCACAAGACGCATTTTGAATTAGTTCCATTTGACTTTAAGAGTTAATGCAATCAAAGTAAAGGGAGTAGAGGAAAGCAACACAAGAGGAGAAGCTAGGCCTAGGCTCGGCACTACAGATAGCAGCATGATCTTGTGTTGTGGAAACTGGCTGAAGTGATTGAGACATGCAGGAGTCCAACTCCTCTTCAGCCAACCACCTGATCCAGTTCACCGGGTGGGACAGCGGCATGAGAGTTGACCTGGTTAGGCAGTTCCAGTTTCAGAGGGGGAGATAACGTCTACGTCACATATTGATGAGGTTCATAGCCACTGACAACCTGCTCATAGAACCCATGATCCCATGCAAGGGGGGGTTTCATTCAGCCTGTAGAAGTGGGATGCCAGGGCTTCATAAGCTCCTCAACATCTAGATTTCTCTGTGACATGGGAGTCACAGGGGCAAAGCACTGACAAGCCATTAAAGATCTGGCAGAGGAGGCAGAGAAGGAGAAGCTTTTGGCTCATCCAGTTTGTTTACTGCTACAGCAATAGTGGATTCAACAGACTGATTCACAGCAGGAGCAGCCATCTTGGTTATTAACGAAGATGCTTCAGTGGCACTCCTTCGTCAGTCATCATATCAAACCTGCCCCATTTTAGATTAATGGTTGTGATTGGCCTGACCAGTTTCTAAACGGATGCAAGTCTGTCTGAATGGGAAGGGGCTTGCTGGTCTAGTTTCCAAGCTGCTGTGGCCTCAGTATCGATCTCTGCTACCACTCTCATTCAAAACTCTGCAGCTCCTCCAGTCTTAGCAGCTCTGCACTGGCTTCCTATTACATTTAGAATTGATTTCAATTGATTGATTAAAAATTGATTTGCTAACTCTGTGATTAACTATAGACCTCCAAGAACACTGAGATCATCTACTGCTGCTTTATTGAAAGTCCCCCGAAACAGCCGTAGGAAAACTTTTGTCAGTTACGGCCCAAAGCTGGTGAACATACGACCTCCAGATATCAGAAGCTGCTCACTGAGTGAGAAAGATAAAAACCTATCTCTTCACTTTAGCCTTTAACTAGCTCAGCCTTGCTCAGCACGTCTTTTAAATGCTGATGTCTTACTGCTTTTATGCCTTCTATGTAATCTTTTTATTCTATCTTAATTCATTATTTATTATTTCATGAATAATTTCTATTTTATTTTAATTATTATTCCATATCATTGTACATGAATGTTTTTATGTTCATTTTATGTCTTTTCATGTGAAGCACTTGGTGTATGTCATTTCTTTGTTGTAAAGGTGGTGCACAAATAAAGGTAATTATATTATTATTATTATTTTTATTGTTATTATCATTATTAGTAATGCACCACCACCAGGAGCCAAACATCAATGACTGGTGGTCCTCAGCTCTTTATCCGTTAGCCCTACCAAAGCCCTCACCGCAGGCGCTGTGGGTGGAGCAGCAGCAGCCAGCAATGCCCAGCAGGTTAAACACCAACCTGTACATATAACTGTTTATGAGGACATTTAATCATTGTTAATGTTGAACTACTGATGGGTTTTTTTAAACAATGATGATTTTATATGAAAATAAAATGGATTATCATTAAAAGGGGTACTGCAGCCTGATCTCCTGAGGGCACTATAATTGTCACTTTGAGGTGAGGTCCTGGCACAGACTGCCTCGCTGTCCTCGCCACAGTCATCACTTTCAGTTTGTAGACGGTTTAAAAAGTGCAGTGAAAGATAAAGAGACACTCAAGTTATTACTGCTTTAATTGTGAATTCATCTATTGTACATGCTTACCTTGATCACCATTTCAAAAGTGAAAACACCAGTGAAGGCGTAGTCCAGATATTTGAGCACCTGCAAAAAAAGAGGCTGAATTAGTCCTGCCTATGTGCTGTATTTGTGTACAATATTGGTTTGCAGTTATGTGTTCCCTGTTTCAGGCACAATTTTAAAAAGAAATGCGCTTTGCTCAGTTTTCTTGAGTATTACATACATTTGTGTGTATTTATGTCTATATTCATGTGCATCGTGTGTCTCACATTGTTGCGAGGGGCATTCGTCCAGACAGGGTCCTCTGCTGCCAAAGCGATACTGCTCATAGCAATGACAACCAGGATGGACATTTCAAAATAACGCAGAGTCACAATGTAGTGACACAACCGCCTCACCCTGAGGAGAGAGAGAGGCAGGGAAAGACACAGAGAGGGAGGGAGACAAACACTGAGCAGGAGACACAGATCTAACAAAGACTGAGTTGTGGCAGTAGCTACTATCTCTCCTCTTTATTTTCTAAACTTGCTCTAAGTCTAAAGCTGAGTAGTGAATGTAAAGTGATGAGGGCAAAAATGTATTTATTTATTTAACTTAACAAAATGTGAAGACACTGTGCTTTACATTAGATATATACTATATACAAATACTAGAAGAATATAGGAAGGAAAATTGTGTAAAATTACCATTTAAATGTTTTCCATAATACTGTATGAATTAAATTTATATATATAGGCATACTAGAGGCGACAGCTATGTATGAAACCTCTTATGTGACTATCGATATAACTAGATATAGTAGATATACTTTATTTCCACTGTGTGCTGCAGTCAAACACACCCTGACCTCAAAAGTAAAGGTGACCTCATCAGCACTCAAGTCAGCAGAGAGCCTGAACCTAATGCTGCCACTGTTCCTGTTAATGTCCGGCATGTAGACCAGCTACCACTGTCTTCTGTGTGTGTGTTGGTATAGATCATTGACAGTGTGTGAAGGTTTAGAAGTACACTTAGGGGATGGACACTGGTAGGGAGAGGAATTGGTCTCTTGAGGAGGTGCAGTTTACTGGTTTTAGTAGGAGGGAAAGCAGAGAGATATCTATATGATGATATGCTAGTTTAGAGATCATTCAAGCACCTTTCATACAGATCAGTGCAGTTCCAAGTCCTTCACACATAACTGATGAGATGACAATAAGACATAACAAGTGATATAATTAAATAAAGGAGTGGCTATCACCCAGTCTCTGAAGGGTCTGACTTCCACAGCATGTTGGAGGTCCTACAACAAGGGACTTTAAGCAGCGGTTGAGGGGACAGCTACATGATGCAATGACGTTTTTGTCATATTTGATACTGTCAGGTTGTTTACATTTAATAATACCATTAGTAGTTTTATGTATTATGAGTGTATTTGTTAAAGATATCTGATAATCTGACAGATTTTTCCAGTTAATTCATAGACATGCCAGACAAACTGTTGTTAACCTCCATCATCCCTCTCTGTTACTTCAGCACCAAGGACGCTGTCCTTGGTGCTGAAGTAACAGACTGATTTATACAAACTCCTCATCTGATTTTAAATTGTCTCTAAAGCAAATATCAAGAGGTCTCAGGTCAGTTTAAGAAACATATTGTAGCAATGTTCAGAGCGACCTCGGTTTCTTGAAGTAGTGTAGTAGCTGTTGTTAGAGTTAAATGTTGCTTAGTGATCTTTGATATCCATCACTACGGCAACACGTTGGAATGTATAGGGGTGCCAGAGCCATCACTTCAACCATCGCTGCTTAAAGTCCCAAATATGTGGAAAGAGCAGGTTGGGGCGACTCACGGGTTTGTCTGTCCAAAGATGAACATGGAGCTGTAAGGCAGGATAGGTTTGGGTCCGCTTTGACCTAGATCCTCCAGAGTCTTCTCATTAACGGGCATTGTCTCACAGTCAATACTGTTCACTGTGAAGACAGATAGTTCACTTCAGCAATAATCTCAGACACAGCATAGTGGCACTGAACAGCATTGAACCCCCAGCATTCATCATCTATTTGACTGTCCTCAAAACACAACAGGAAAATAAATGAGATCTGTTCTTGGCACAGTCTGATACAGTGAGAGACTCTTTATCGTTACCATTTAACCAAAGTCAGCCTGTCTACGATACACAAGCAAGCCTCAACTATTTGTTTTGAATGGAAGTTGTCAGTCTCCTAGAGTTATATGTGGTGGTCCTGGCAGTGTATACGCAAGTATTGGATCAAAGTATTTGACACAAAGTCTCAGCCCCTGTTGAACCATCTGAAACCCCTGTTTTACCCTGGGTTACACTTGTGCTCCAGACTCATATGAAGACCTTTAAGTTGCTTGATTCTTCCTGTGGAAATGTATGGATTAGAGTCATCTTTTACTTTGTGACAGGTAGAAAATAGAATCACTGCCTCGTGGTTGTATGTATGCCTCTGCCAACCAGTCAAGTATCAGGAAACATGGTCAAAGTCTCTCCTTCCTGAGTTACAGTGTTGAATAATGGTCTTAAGTGTATTTACATTACATTATGATGTTATAAAGTTGACCTTCGACCTTCTGGATATAAATGTTATGACTTGGTGATTTTATTCTATTAGACATTTGTGCTCATAAATAGTGTATGAATTATTTAGTTGTTGCCAAAAAGGAATTTTGTGAGGTCATAGTGACCTTGACCTTTGACCACCAAATTCTAATCAGTTCAAGTAGATGTTTGTGCCAGATGTAATGAAGCGTTACTGATGGTTATGTTATTTTATGTAACCTTTTTCATGTTAATATTATTTATTTTTTCAACTCACTATAATAACTTCTTTTATTTTTGTCTTTCAGGGGAGATGTGAAGCTGCTGCGGCTGTTGCAGCAAACAGAAAATTTAACAGCTGTGAATGAGGAAATGAATTATTGAGAAAACTCTTGGCACAGACATGGACTCCACGTCCCTCACAGTCCAAGGATGGAGCAGATCTTGTCAGTGTGAACTGCAAGACGACAGCTCAACCTTCCACAGAAATGCTTATTTAAACCCTTTGTTAAATACACTATTTAGCAATGGTGTCAGGATGCTGGTCTCAGCCCTGTACACCTGCTTGCATTATTTAGTTTGTTTTGTTTTTTCATCCTTTCTTTTTTGCCATTTTCCTTCCCTTATCTGCTAAATTTCTCATGTCTTTAAACTTGAACTACGTAAATAGAGTTCAGAAAACTGGCACTGACAGTGTCAGGAGCACCTACATGTTCCCACCTCACCTCGCGCTTGTCACAGTAAGTGATTTCTCCTCTGTACATATTTTAACTGTGGCTAAGAACGGAAGTCCTCTCTGTCATATTACTGTATGTGTGCAGCTTGCTACTGACTTTGCATGAGCATGGTTTCTCCAGGCGGGGAGGTGACAGTCACAGGAGGGATGTGGATGGAGCTTTGGCCGGTTCGCCTGACGTTCCTCTGGTTGTCCGAGTCCTCTGGTCGGTCAGGAGGCCAGTTGGCCCCTCCAGAGCCCTGCTGGGGGGAGATGGCTAGGGACTCCCCCTCTGACTCACCACACCTATCCCTAGATCAGAGACAGCATCTTAGATATTAATGTCTCATGCTTGAGTCCTGGTGGGTAAACAATGATTGTTTCACACAGAGTTAGACAGTCCAGCTCTGACAGACGGGTCTGGTGTCAGTGTGAGACAGACGCCTGGTTCCGACCTGGCACTAACATGTGTCTCAGATGATCCAATCACAAGTGGACAGCTTCTCTCTTCTATGTTAAACTCATTTCAGAGAAGAACTATCTGAGAAGAACGGTCCGTTGTCGTGAACACAAATAAGTGCACACACTCTGTGCCACTGTGCACTCAAACATGAACAACATTCTCACACATAAAAGCAACAATGGAGCGTGTCGGTGGTTCACCTGGTGAGGACAAACCATTAAATTCAGTCCTTACCGCAGCGACACAGGTTCAAATCCAGCCTGTGCTGTTTGCTGCACATCATCCCCTCTCTCTCCTTCTCCCAGCTCTCCTGTCTCTCTCTCACTAATAACTAATAACACTAACTAAAAATGAATGCAGCGATGCCTGCATGAAAGAGGAGTACTGTCATCCATTCATCACTTTTTTACAAAGTGCTGCATGAATGAATGAAGCCACTTTCTGTTCTGCTTCAGTTGGGATCAAACCCATGTCTCACAGGTCGCAGGTATAAATTCTACCATCCTTAAAATGATTTCAGACCTCTGGCAAATCAGTTAGTGCTCATTAATATGTATTGATATTAAACCTATTGTTGATGAATATACCTCATAAATCATGACACTGCTCTCCACTACATGTAAATACAGAAGCTGCTTTTAATAATAAAAAGTATCGGTATCTGTGATTCAGGCCCTGTATCACTTGGTATCAGATCGAAAAGGAATTTTGTGCTGTGGCCCTTTAATGTTTCTCCACAGGCAATCCATATGCAAATAAACACGTATCATTTCTGTTTGCAAAGAACACATGGATTGTTGTTTTTAGCCAGTTTGACTATGACAGACAGGTATGTAGAGAGAGAGAGAGAGAGAGAGAGAGAGAGAGAGAGAGAGAGAGACCAGGATGAAGTGAGTCAATCAATGTTCTCTAGGATGAAATAAGATTTGACTCATTTGAAATAGTAAAAAAATAGAAAATCAGTCGTGGCGGTCAGTGATGACATTGTGGTTAGGCGCCATAAATAAATCAATGTATGGGAAACAGTGGATTGTGCTACTTGTCACCACTGTCTGTGACACTTTGTTTGACTCAGCAAAAACTGATGACTAAACATTTACAGACCAGTAGAAACACCATGGGACATTTCACACTGTGAGCTCGCTGCAGAATGAGAGGAAGTCAAGGTTTCATAGTAAATGCAGATCCAACATATTTGATCCAGTTTTGTTTTCTTTCTAAAAGGAAAAAGCTCCTAAAAATATTCAGCACAGTGATACTTCTACATCTTAGATTTCAATTTAATCTTCCATCTAAATTAAGTTCAAAAGTTAGTTAATGTCTGTTTTTTGAGATCTGTAGTGATGAACATGTGAGAACCACAAACCTCATCAGGCATTTGAGTTCACTGATAGTAAAGATTAAAGAGTATTTGGATGCTTAGACCACCTGTGACATTGGCTCCTCTCTCTCTCATTGAACTCCTCTCCCTCAGCGGTGGATTGGCCCCTGGATCCATGAGTCCGATGTCTCCTCCTCTCTCCGTTGGCACCGCTGTCTCCTCTGGAGTTAACATCCCCGTCCCTGTGAGAACTACATCCATCTTTGTGTCGGGATCTTCGCTCTTCCCTCCCTCCACTGTTCACTGTCCCGTTGCCCCCTCGGGACTGGCGGTGTGAGTGATGATGGCGATGTTCTCTCTCTGGCCTGACACCTCCACCTCCGCTGTCGTCCACTGAGCTCTGATGGTGATGCTTCCTGCCTCCCTCTCGGCTACGGGATCTCTCGTTCTTCCCCTCTTTGCCGCGGCTGCCGTCGTGGTCTTTGGAGCGGCTGTGATGGACGTGGTGTCGACCCCCAGTGTCGCCATTATCGTTTGTCTCGTCTCTCATTCTGGTCCGGTCCCTGTCTCTGTGGCGGTGGTGGCGGCGAGGCTGGTGGGTCACAGGAGGGTCAGCGGCGGTCTCAGCCTCCTCGGGCACACAGGGCTTATGATGGTGGTGCTGGTGGCCGCCCAACAAAGGCCTGTCACAGGGCTCAACAAGCAGCGGCCGGTCGTGGTGGCTCTTCATATCGGGCCGGAGGTGGAGGGCCGAGGACAGGCGGAGACGCTCCTCAGGCTCCAGCTCGCTGTACAGGGCCTCACAGCTCGCCCAGTTTTGCCTCCTCAGCTGATTGGCCCTCTGCTCCCAAACTGACATCGTCTTCATTGACTTCTGCTGCTCCTTACTGGGGGAGAACCAGAAGAACAGGACAAATCACAACCACTGGAACATTGATATTACAATATAATACTGTTAACACTGAGTTTTTTCACTTCACATCATTTCTACACAGGACAGCAGCATTTCCAATGGATACATTGACAGGCATGGTTCCCTTTGAGGTGTGACACATTCACTGTGTATGCACTTTATAGTTCATGACTTCATGGCACATAAAACCAGCAGTAGGTCCCTACATGCTTGGATGATTTACAGTATGACCAAGGTGCACTGCGTTCAACTATCACAGTCTACTGTGGAGAGCACCTGAAAAACAGCCAAGCATGGCCTCATCACCATGCTCTGACATGCAACTGTTTTCTGTCAATGTCTGTGTAATACAGTATTTGTGAAATGGCTGAACGCATGCACTAACAACAGTGCTATCTCTTCACGTGTGATGATGCCATCGTTTAATGCGGCATCTCATCAAATCATTCAAATCAGTTCACTGCACAGATTAGTAACTGAAAATAACTTTATCCAATGTTCTCAGTGCTCCATTGTCTTAAAGTTATACTCTTCATACTCATCTTAGAAATGCACTGCACTCTTCAGAACTCCTGCTAAGAGGCGGATGGACAACATCAACATTGGACTGGGAGAAGCCCGTAACATGGTGTGCATGAGAACAATGCAGGGCAGGTCTGTTTTGTTTATGCAGTTCTTGTGTTCAAGGATGTAAATAATGAGAATATGATTATGTATGTTCTAATGCATGTAATCATCATCATCATCATCATCATCATCATCATCATCATCCACCACCTTGCTAGCAGGCGGTTGGGTTTACCTCAGGTATTGATGGACTGGGGTGCAGACATAACTCCTACAAACACATAAAGGGAGCAACATTGAAGCAAACAGAGGGAAAGAAGGAACTTCAAATGGACAGAAACAAGTTACAGACAGAAGCACAGAGGGGCAGATAAGCTTCAGAAAAATGACAACAAGTACAGTAGAGATGGAAAATTATACAAAAACCCAAAACAAATAGTTTTTGCAGCGAGGGAGCAGGGAAATAATGAAACACTCACTGCAGACCTGTGCTATTCGTGTTAAAGAGCTCTGTGGTGTTTGGCTGGACTAATAGTTCTCTGTCACAGTGTTAGTGTCAGTGTCTCACTACAGGACACGCCTCTCCGCACAGTAACCTACAGTGTGGAGGGGCATATCCTATACTGAGACATCACACTACTCAGAGAGCCAGAGTTACACAAGTGCCACAAGTCAACAATGTGTGACTATTTACCTATTTACAGGTGACTGTGTGACAGGTGTGTGTATGTACCTGCTGCTGAAACCTTACAGTTTATTTTTAGCCTTGGTTTCAGTGGAGTGTGTTTAAACTGCACAGCCAAATAATTCCAGTCTCTCCCCCTCAGTCATTAGTTCTTGAGAGGACGTGTCAAATTTACACAAATTAAATTACAGTTCGAACAAATCCTCAACAACAATTTGCACTAAAGCTGCTTTATAATTAGAGAGTGATGATGAGTGATCTGATCTGAGACCAGCCCCTTCCTGCTTGCTGAAACTGTAGCAACTTCCCAAAGGAAACTCTTAGTGGTAAAGTCCAAGGAATCTAGTAAATATTATTGTTAATGCCTAATCAATGTATTTACAAAGACACCTTAATTAAATTCACAGCTTTCAACTATTTCGTCACGGTTATAGTTTAGTAAGGCTTCATTTAGTATTCCTGTTGCATTTAAAGATACTTTTACTTATTGTCGACAAATCCAATGAAAAGACAACAAAACCCTACCCTGTCAGTATAGGTTCATTGGTTCCTATTGAAGACATAAATCTTTAAACTTCACAAATATATAGTTTCATTTTTTTTTTTATGATTGGTAATTTCTAGTAAATTTTAGTAAAAAACTACTGGTCCTTGTAGTTTTGCAGCCTGGTACAAAAACAGTTTTGGTCTCTAGAGCTAATTTCCTCCTTCAGGAAAACTTTTTATATAAATCACCTGTTTACATTTCATTAAGGACTAAAGTTATAGAGAATTGAGGGCGTGGCCTCTTTTAGTGACAGGTGGGTGAGCATATGCTTCCCACAAACCAGCATGCACCTAAGCCTCAGCTCCACACAATGCCCCTCCTCTTTACCCATATTTGGATTAGCTGGGGGTTAGGGGTGGAGTCAGACACTGCCAAGATGGTGACGGTGGAGCAGCTCACTCTGAGCTTCAAAATCGCTCTTCAAAAACCTGTGGGTGACGTCACAGAGACTAGGTCCATCTTTATTTACACTCTATGATTTTCAGTGTGTTCTCACTGATGTTCTTTCATGGGAATTGTTGACAATATGAAAAATATTTCTCCTGCTTTAAGCTTTAATGAGAGTTTCATTCCACTAGTTTTTACTATCAGCCTTCGTCATTCTGACTCATTACAAATAAGACTGAATGACTCAACAGCTGCTGTGTCCAGCTTCTAGTCACTCAGCATCTGTCTGTGTTTCTACTTAGCAGTTCTTCATCTGTAATAATGTACAACACGCATTTACAACCAGCTTGGGAGATGAATCATATCACACACAGTATGAACAATGATATGCAGTATCTTGAGATCAAAAAAGAATTCTCAGACAGGATGCTGATCACACACAGTCAGATACCATGACCACTGAAACACAAACTGGTGACCCTTGCTGATCACAGGGAAATAATAAAAACAGAACAGAGGAATGGAAATACTGAAACACACACGCAACTCTGTCACAAGATGTGAGCACGGAGGAGCTGTCATGTTCTTCTGGACAATTCACACAGAAAGATGAGATGACCGCACCAGGAGAAGGTAGGGTGTAGCAGCAGAGCAGGAGCGATGGAAGAGGGGCAATGGGAGGATTTAGAAATTGTATCAGAGAGGTAATAACTCACAGTGAGTTAACGCTGCAGATGGATGAGCTGCTAGAATGCGCGTTACCTCGACTGCGTGTTAGAAAACTGCACATGCACAAAACAAAAATGGGGGAGGGGGGGACATCATATAGGATGAAGTCAGGGAAACAGCCAGACACCATTCAACATTTCTCTGCTTTCTCTTTGTCCTTTAGCCTCCCATCACATTTCAGTGCAATGAACAGTAAAAGCTCAGAAACACAAAACTGAGACTGAATCAAAAAGGAAATGTCACACAAATGGGCTGTTGGGCACATTTTGGCTGCCATGGTGACAGCAGTCAGTCTGATTTCACTAGATTCAGGTTTTGCTTACAATTCAGGGAAATACTTTTAAAGCGCAGTTATGAGACAGGAGGGTTTCACTGAAATCTATTAACGACCAACATTTCACTATGACTGCTGATGCAAAAGGCAAATCAAATTTAAGAGGTCTGGATAAAGAATAATTTCATGGGTGGAGCTGAAACAAAAACACTGTAATATCGGAGCTCGTTGCAGCAGCTAAGTACAGTATTATTGTCCTATCATAGGCAATCATGTTAAGTCCATTGATCCATTGAAATCTATTGATGGGAGACAAGATGAACTTGGCTCCCTTGGACTAGAAACTTGGTATCATCACTGTGGCTTCATTGATGACAAAATGGCGCACTGTATTTTAATGTGTAAGACATCTTTTAGATTTAGAGTTCATTTAACTGGACCCACTGCAAGTGCAACTGGTTTGAATTATGGGCCAGAACTTCCACTGACACTGATTCCCTTTTTCCACCAAAATGATCAAGTATAAGCAGATTTATTAAACACGGGTAAACTCGCTAATAAAAGCCGATTGTCTCCTTTTCCACTGCCAGTTGAGTTTGTCTTTCTCTTCGGACTGAGGACACACACAAGTAACGCAAGTAGTGATGTCATCACATGCACTTACAGAGCACACACACAGATGCAGTGGAGAGAGAGTGAGCGGCTAGCCGCTGTGCAAACTGATAAGAGAGATCTGTCACGTCTTGTCCTCGGGTTGTGTCAGTGTCAGAGCCTCCGCGTGAGACGCTTCAATCAGTGATTGTTTTTAAAACTTATTTCAGAGCTGCAGCTCACTCTTTCATCTCAGAGCGCAGTGTTGTTGTTGTCGGCCACTTTTTGGCAGCTAAGCAAGCCGAAAACACAACACTGATATATTATCACCTTATCATTAACGTGCTATGGCGAACGTGTCAGCAGTGGCCTATTTACACATATCCGACTGTATCCAATGTGCATTTTTACTTTTAGCTCTGTTTTGGTCTCCAACAACTTCTGAGAAAAAATTCTCGTTCTTTAATTGTTAAATGCTCCACTGTGTTCACTTATTAACTCTCTTCTCTAACTTTGTCCGTCTGTTGTTTTGTTGTGCTGGGCAGGTCGTGCACAGTGGGTTTATCAGAGCTGTTACACAACTTCCTGTCTGTCTGCCTGCCTGTAGTTGATAATCCATCCATTATCCACACCGCTTATTCCTGAGGGTCATGGTGGGCGTTGGATCTGATCCTTGCTCACATTGAGCTGACACACAGAAACAGACAACCACCCACACTGACATTCACACCCACAGGCAATTTAGACTAGTCATTTATGCAAACCTGCATTCTTTGGACTGTAGAAAGACAAACCAGACAAACTATGCTAAAGCTATGAAGTAAAAGATGCTTAAAAGCTCCATAAAGCTGAAGGGAACTGGAGAGTCAAGTGGCAATTCTCTGTGGATTCTCTTCTTACATTGCACATTACCATTTTATCTATTGTTTATGGAAAATACTGATCAGTTAAGGTCACTGCAGATTGTTGTGTTTGTTGTTATGTTCACTGTATTTTGATCAAATTTCCCTTCTTCACACTTCAAAGCCACACACCTACTTAAAGTCAACTTAAGTCTTGTTGTTTTAAAGGAGCTATTTGTAAGTTTTGCTTTTGCTACATAGCAAGCATTAGCATTAGCAGCTGTTATTTCTTGTTTTGCATCTATGTCTATCACTTCTTTTCTTCTAATGAAGTTAGCATGCTAACCAGCTAGCCCACAATTTGTGGCAGGACTCTGCATTGTGTAAATATTTTAAAATGGAAAGTGATTGTAGTCCAACAGCTACTTTGCGAGCATTTCATGAGGCGGCAGTAAGAGAACTGAGTTCAATACTATCAATTTGATATGGCATCTAAAAAATAAACACTCAAGGGAACATAGTGAGTTCACTCAGCTAACTCAGACAGAGGGACAGACACTGGAGAAGGAGAGAGAAATTTCGTTGAGACAGCAGGAGACCAAAAAAATTACAGAGCGGATCATTGAATTAATCGCTTTGGATCATCAGGCCATCGTGGCGGTAGAGAACACTGGTTTTTGCCAACTTTTGGAGCCATGGTGCACCCTCCCCTCTCCATACTGCCCTACCAGAGCTTTACAACAAGGTTTGTGACCATCTACAAGACCTTTTATCAGACAGCTTTTGGCCTTACCACAGATATTTTCGCCTTGTCATTGCTTTGCTTCACTGCACATGATGGACTCCACTTATGATTTAAAAATAATAAAAAACATTAAGGAATTAATTAAGGCTTCAAGATTTTTTTATGCATTGCAGAGCTATTCAATTGTCAAGCATATACATGGTCTTAATTTTAATAATTTCAGTGTATTTGAGGTGTGCAGAGTATCAGATCAGGGCTCAGTGCGTCTGAAGCTCTTGACAAGACTGCTAAGTAAACAACTGTTAATGCTAACGTTGGTTATGTAGCTATAGTAAAACTTCAATTGTGTAGTGTTACTTTGTCCAAATTTTCTTCATTGCCATTCAGCCACTTAGATATATGATGAGCTCCAAAAACTCTGAGGTTCAACTCCACCAATGAGATTATTCATGCCTTGGGAAGAACAACCTTCTGTTTGTGTTACACAACCTTTATGTTCACAAATGAGCCTTAACAGTAAATACATAACAACACAGTTCGTTACAGAATGCAGAGCACTATACAGACCATGTTGCCGTTCCTCTACAGACACACAACAGTATCTGTAGAAGAACAGCAAAGGAGAGTTTACAACAACGTCATATTTAAGGTTCGGTACATTTTATGTTGATTGCTATAAACAAAAATAATGAAACAAGGATAAACTAAACTAACAGGAAGTAAAACAATACAATGACTACACCAATAAATATATGAAATATTAGTTAACATTTTATTATACCCTATGATATACTGCATGGAGAGTCTACAGTAAGTCCATCATTAGCCATGTGAAAAATTTTACAACAGCTTAAATGTTGTTGCTTGTTCTGAAAAGCGTTTCGTTAAATATCTGTCAATCCCAATATCATACATGCTGGTGGTTGTATGCCAAACTATAACTGGATATCATGAATATACTGGCTGTTTAAGGGGGTGTAAATCTATCTGTCTTTTAACTTGTGAGTAGTGTTTTGTCTGCTGACATTGTGATGTTTCTACGGCAGAGGTCATTTGGGAGAAACAGACCTGAGGCCTGTACACTGAAGCAGGATCTGAGGTTATTGAGGTAACTTCAGGTTTAACTCTGGGTTTTCAGTCCTATGACGGTGGCTCACTTGTTACTGGGGTAAATCACCATGGTAACTGATGCTAAACTCCTAACCTGCTCATGGCAGGTTAACTTCAGAGGATCAGATCAAAACCTGTCAACAGTCAAACTACTGAACAATCAGATACCTGGAAAAACTGAGTCATCATTCCTATAAGATCCTGACAGGGACAAAAAACTTAATCACAATAAAGTGATCAATAATAAAGATCAGTAGATATTTGTAAAGATCAGTGGATGGTTTTGACTGAGCTTCTAACAAACAGAGGAGAGTTTATCACTAAATAACTACATAATAACTATTCTAGCTTCATTTGACCTGAACACAGATTCTTTAATCTTCTTTAAACCAACAATGATCCACAAACTGTTTAATATGTCCATGATTATAAATGAACATTTCAGTCAGACTGACTCATCAAGCAGCAGAAAGTCTGATATTAACTTTAACTGTTTAATCTGCTTCACATGTTCATAACAGTTTGTTCATCATCAGATGAAAGAGAATACTCAGTAAGAAACTTACTGATAATTAATGCACTTCTTTACAATATATCTTCAGTCTGACCTTAATAATTACAATTTATTACTACTGTTTCTTTTTTGTCATGTGATCAAATTGGGTATGTTGAACCTGCTTCATAGTACAGGCCTCTGGGATGTGAGGAAGTTCATCAACATTATATTTTGTTTCAACACATGGTCGTGACCTGGGAAAAGAAACCCAAGAGCAAAATCAAACAGAGACTCTACATGAAGATATCATGAAAGAAAATTCGGACCATTTTGTTTCATAGAAATAAAGAGGAATCATAAGTATGTAGTGATGCTGACATTCTGCTATATTGTACTGAATTATTTAATTGTTCCGCATAGATAGCTGTTTTGTGTTTTTGCCTTTCTTCTGTATGTACAAGCAAAAAGACATCTGGGCACTGAATAACAGATGGAGGGAATAACATATTACATTTTTTTATCCTTGCACTGGTGAACTAGCTTTAGTGTGGGCAGCAAGTTAGCTGCAGAACAAACTCCTGAATCCCTGTGTTTTTCTCCTGTGGTTGTGTGCTGGGTCATAAAGTAAAAGAGCAAAGATTTCAGAACGCCGGAACAAACATTAGAAGAGGTTGACTTACGCTGTGATGGAAATGTTAGCAGCTGACATGGGGCTGACCTCCTTTACCTCCTTGGCCTTCTGGAGAGCAAGTTTCTTATTAATGGCCTCCTCTTGCTCCTCTTCATCCTGGACAGTATTTGCAAAAACATACATACAAACAGTACATACAGCAAGTCCTTTTTTTTACCAGTTTACCTGCTGTTTCACTTGCACTTTCCTGTTATGGAAAGCTGTTAATACTGTCAGTGAAACGCAACACTGTAGATGTTTCACATTAAACGTCTTTCGGCAGTTCAGTGGGTCCCATCCTACAATTTCCTGGTAGGTTTTTAATGTGAACTAGAATCACTGTTTCCTCCGCCAACCAGTCAAGTTACAGGAAATCTGTTCACAGTCTCTCCCCTGAGTTACAGAGTTTTAATAATGGCAAGAAGAGCTTCAGCAGGACATTATGATGTCATTATGACAGTTTAGTTGATCTTTGACCTTTTGGATATAAAATGTCATCACTTCATTTTATCGTAATAGACATTAGAGTTAAGTTGTGTCATAATTAGTGAATGAATTTGTTTCATGAGGTCACAGTGTGATAGAAGTAATGAAATTCCCTCTGGGCGCTCCTGATATATTGCATTCACGAGAACGTCACCTTGAACTTTGACCTTTGTCCGACAAAATCTAATCAGTTCATCTTTGAGCCAAAGTGAATGTTTGTGCCGAATCTAAACAAATTTACTCAAGGCGTTCTTGAGATACCACATTCAAGAGGCCAAAACCATGTTTTGTGAAGTTACCCTGACTTTGACCTTTGACCACCAAAAAGAGGACATTTGTGCTAATTTTCACAAGGTCAAAACCGAGTGTTGTGAGGTAACCATGACCTTTACCTTTGAACTTTGATCACCAGAATCTAATCAGTTCATCCTTGAGTCCAAATGAATGTTTGTGCTAAATTTGTAGCAGGTCCATCAAGGCATTACCGAGATATCGTGTGCATGAGAATGGGACTGATGGACAAAAGCAGTGGAAAGTGTCAGTTTCATTGTTCGCTCTGAAACCTTTATGAAGCCAGGATATCTCAAGCTATAAAGACATACTGCACCTTAGTGAGCTCCTGGGCATTTGCAAGGTTATCAACAGCAATGGCCAAGAAGACATTGAGGAGTGTGTCTGGTTATTTGTGGTTTCAGGAAAAAGTCAACTGACTGATAAACACAGAATCAATATTTACAATTCTTTCACAGAGCTATGAGGCTGTCTGAATCGATGGAGGATACAGTTTCCAAAGAGAGTGAGAACAATGAAGTAAATGGAGGAGAACATTCCCCCATGAACGCCCCCCTGTGACTCAATCCCGTGGTACATGACCGCGTTCCAGTCTTCTCCGGTTAGGATCTGCAGGGGAGACACTGGTTGGTTTCTAAGGCCAGTTCAGTGGTTCAAGCAGAGCAGGATAAAAAGCTGAATGGGGTTGACCTTTACCTGGAAGACCGTGAGAATCGCTGCTGGGAATGTGTCAAAGTTTGTTGTCGGCGTTTCATCTTCAAAATTAAACCTGAAGGGAGAAAAAATAAATAAATAAATGAATCAAATTCTAAAGCCACAACACACAACACGGTGACATTCACTCATCCACAGCAGCCTATTGTCCTCTCCATCAGCCTGCTGGACATTATTCCAGTGCAATATATGCCTAATATGTTTGTGTCATCTGAGCGCCTAGTCTGTGTGACCTTATGGCTGATCTCTTGAGTGTTTATTCCTCTCTAATGGATGACTTGTTCTAATGCTGACATTTTGTATTTCTGTCTGTCTACTGGGACCTAATTACATCTCCCTCCAATTTTAGGGATGCAAATGGAGAGGGCTGGAAATGGCAGCAGAATTTGTCTTGTGCTGTCTAAATCCATGAGAGCGTTTCCTCTGTCTGGATCTCATTAAAAGACAGACACAGAAAGGAGGGAGGGAAAGCTCCATTTGTTACAGAGGCCTGACAAATACTTTTTTATTTTTTATTCTAATTCTGTTCAGTTTTTCTCCCAATTCCAGGTTTCACTAGAATATTTTAACTTGTATACTGTATGTCCCACTATTTCTAAGAGCAAAGAGATGTTGTGGCTGAGCACTTCTACATGAAGCTCTCTCCATGTTTAGAATAAATAAGAAAATATTAGTTCTCATTTATTTTTCTCTAACCCTTTGAACTCTGGGCTTTTTTTGCTTAGAGACATCTCAGAGAAAGGTTAAAAAGTGTTATGCAATTTAATTTTTTTCCCTGTATGTCCACATATACATATACAATAAAAAGAAAAAGTCAGTATCACTTTATAACATGAAACATTATTCATTATAAGTCTTGTCAGCATATATGTTTAAAGGAGCTATTTGTAAGTATTGTTATTGCTACTTATCGAGTGTTAGCATTAACAGCTGTTTAGAAGTCCAGAAGAAACATTGAGTTCAGAAAAAACTTCATTCCTTTACTCACTGAGAGCGGCCACCAATGTTAACTCTTGTTTTGCCTCTACATTCTAAGCAAGTTAGCATGCTAATCAGCTAGCTCCCGACCAGTTGGCCGGTCTTGTAAATATCCGGAGGATGGATTATTTACAAATTTATTCATCTACCGCACAGATTTAATTTTGTCTGTTTTGTTAACCAGGCAGAACACTAAGAGACAAAAACAAACAAACAAGCAAACAAGACGGTCAGCTAGCAACCTCACAAGACCAGATTCTGCAACATCAGTCATATGCTGAATCACTAAGAAGGACTTTAAAATGCACAGGGCTGTACAGAAGGAAGAATGAGACTCATTTCTCACTGATGTCCAAAACGTCTTTTTTGACGTCTGCGTTATACGTCAAGAATTAGTTAAAGCTCATGACTAAATCACTAAAACTTGTGAAAGACAACCTGAGGCAATGAAACACAATGAAGAGTGGATTTGAGCAGGTTTGAGTGACATCTGTTTAAGTTAAGTATCCGTTTGTATATAGTATCCGTGAGTGGTACAGGTGCTTCACTTCAGCTCCGCCCCCCCACTTGCTCTGTCTCTATATCTTCTACAGGGACCAAATATGTGTTTTCATCCAGTCACATTTTCTTTCTAAACACAAATGTGGAGTTTAACTGGAGCACACTCACTCCACTAATCAGTTCAGATAGAAATCAAAGACTAACTGAACCCAAAATCCCTTTCCTCCTCCTCTGCTCAATTTGGGTTTCATTTGTGCTTTAATACTGCCATCTAATGGGCACTTAGACAAACACACCACATAAAATTAATATGTCAATTATGACTTAGTTTTATGTTACTCCCCTTTCCCCTTGACCAACTTGGGCTCGTAACATAATTTGGAACTCATCTGGGCTTTGAACCTGGGAGCTCTCACACAACCAGAATCATACACATAGGCCTAGTGCCTGCTACTGGGAGTCCAGGAAAGGTTAGAAAGACAAACACTTCACCTGTCTTTGGTACCCCCTCACTCACTCATGGGTCCAAGGAAGATAAAGTCCAAGTACGTCAGGCAGAGTTTGAGCTTCGTAACTGGAGTTAGCAGCAGAAACAGAGATAGCCCTCAGACTTAGAGAACTGGAGTTGAATTTGGAGGCAGAGAAAGAAATTAAAATACAGAGACCAGAGTTGCAAGCAAATGTCTCTGGCACACCTTTACAGCTCACAGTGGATTTTAATGTCTCCAATCTGTCAGCCGCTGATTCTCTAGCTTCGAATAGGCCTGCTCTTACTGTACCCATGTCCTCTCTAAGCCCAGGTTTTTTTGATGTCAGCAAACACATCGTATTGGTGCCTCCATTTCGAAAATCAGTAGTCGACACATATTTCAATGTGTTTGAGCATGTTGCTGCCTCACTGGCCTAAAGAAGTTTGGCCTTTGTTACTTCAGTGTAAATTAGTTGGTAAAGCCCAAGAGGTTTGTTCAGCTTTGTCCTTTGAAGATAGCTTGTAGTATGATGTTGTTAAGAATGCTACTCTTACTGCATTTGAACTTGTGCCTGAAGCATACAGATACAGTTTCGTAACCACATAAAAACAGCAAAACAAACCTTTGTGGAGTTTGCTAGAGAGAAGTTCACTCTCTTTGATAGATCGTGGTCTTCATGAACTAGTTCTACTGGCAGAGTTCAAAAACTGTGTGCCTGAGCAGACTATTGTGTATCTAAATGAGCAGAAAGTGTCTACACTAAAAGAGGCTGAAGTAGTATCTGATGAATTTGTATTGACACATGAAATTATTTTTTCTAGTCATCGTGACAACTCTTCTGCAAGGGACCCCTTTCAAAACAAAGTTGACCTTCAAATTTCTCAGCACAAACCACTGTCCTCTGCCCAAAGTCGGCTTCTACTGTCATAAACCTGGCCATGTTATTGATGAGTGAAGAGTGTTAAAACGCAAGCAATCATCTGAGGAAAGGAAACCAAACGGGGTAGGGTTGATATGAACTGTCCAACCTTAACCTTTGTAAACTCTTTATCTTTGACTGTATTTTCTCCTTAACAGGAAAGCCTGAAGATGAGCGGCCTGTAAGAATTTGAAGAGACACTGGTGGATCCCGGTCCTTGATCTTGTCAGATGTTGTGTCCTTGAGTGAAAAGTCCTCATGTCATGCCAGTGTTCTTGTTCAAGGTGTTTAAATGGGCTATGTCTAGCTCCTTTGCATCATGTACATGTTAAGTCATAATTTGTCAGTGGTTTCTTTGATGTTGCTGTTCCTTCCCCATAAAAGGTATAAACTTCATTATGGGAAATGACATTGCTCGAGGAAAAGTGAAACCTGTTCCAAAGGTGACTGAGATTCAACAATCAGATTCTCAACTGGATGAACTTTGTGAGACACCAACTGTTTTCTCTGCCAGTGTTCTTACTAGAGTCCAGTCTCATCGGTTGAAGGAAGAACCAGACCTGAGTGACACAATGTTGGCAGGGAGTACCACTGATGGTGTTTGCCATATGTGAAGCTAAGCAGGAATCCCTTGGTTTCACTCCCAATGACCTTGTCTTTGGTCATTCCATTCGAGGTCCTTTAAAGGTCCTGAAAGAACCTTCATGTCCTCTGAACAGTCTGTGATAACGAATGTTTTGGATTATGTTTCAGTTTCATGAGCACCTGCACCAGGTCCACTCGAAGAAAACTCTTTCATGCTCCCAGGGAAGAATGAAATGCCACTATGACAAGAAGGCTATTCCCAGATCTTTCAAACCAGGTGACCAGGTTCTAGTTCTTTTGCCAGCTTCTGGCTCAGTCCTCTCTGCTCGTTTTTCTAAAGTATCTGATGCTGACTATGTGATGACCCCAGATTGGAAGCGTCAAACTCTCCTGTGCCAAATTAACATGTTAAAACCTTCTATATCAGAGATAACCACTCTCCTGAGTCCGCAGAAAAAGCCTGCTCACCCTGATAGAAGCTGTTCCTGTGTCTTCCTCAGTGTCACTGTCCCTACAGCCGATAGTATGGATGAAGATGGTCTGGAGTTACGCGATGCCAGTCGGCAGTGTGCCAGGCTACTCAACTCTGAGGTACTGTCTGACTTGTCCACACTGCCTTACCCACCTAACTGATGAACAGAAGGCAGACATTAAGGCTCTTCTTCAGGCCTATCCAGCTCTTTTTGGTGATGCCCTCTCACACACAACAGTGTTAGAGCATGATATTAATGTTGGTAATGCATCACTGTGCCTACTGTATGAATCTAACAAAAGAAGAGGTTATGAAGAAAGAAGTAAAATTCGTCTTGGATAATGAGAACGGAGTTCTTCTTGTCTTTTAAGTCCCAAATCAGATGGCGGCTTTCACTTCTGCACAGATTTTGCTTCAGCCTTTTAAGATAGAGGTGGATGCCAGTGATGTGGGCTCTGGAGCAGTCCTCCATTAACAAGGAGTGTCTCATCCACTCCACCCCCATCACCCCTGGATCCTCCCTTCTTTTCGATGGAACTGCAGCTGATTAGTCACCTGGGTTATATAAGCATCTGAGGAGCAGCATTTCAACCTCTCTATGCCATGCTGCCTGTTGCCTGCCAGCCTACCTGTCTATATGATTTGTGTGATTTGTGAATGCACGTTCTGTGCCCACCAGTACTTTTTGTTTGGTAAATTTGTTTAAATTCTTGACTAAGAGGAAGCCAAGAAGCCTGTAGGGAAGAGCTGCCATTTTGTTTTAATCCCTCTTTTCTCCTGTTTTTGAGATGGTCAGGGAGGTCAGTGTTGTAAACTTTCTTCTTATGTTAGTTTTACATTTGTGTTTTTTTTTTGTTCTAAGTAGGATCATTCTGCTTGTTACTTTGGCCTTGGCTCTCCTTGACATTACACTGTGCTTTGTGTTGGCAATAAACCTTTGAAATCCTGAAACATCCTGAGACTCCTTCAAATTCAAATTCTCCCCTTTCCCCTACACCAACTTGATGTCGTAACAACGATATTGAAGTTACAAGTTTCTCAACAAGAAGTAGCCTATAAAAAAATGCAGATATTAATAATGTCAATAGCATATACACTCACCATCCACTTTTTTAGGTTCACCTGTTTAACTGCTCGTTAACGCAAATATCTAACAGGCCAATCACATGGCAGCAACTCAATGCATTTAGGCATGTAGACATGGTTAAGACGATCTGCTCAAGTTTAAACTGAGCATCAGAATGGGGAAGAAAGGTGATTTAAGTGACTTTGAAAGTGGCATGGTTGTTGGTGTCAGACGGGCTGGTCTGAGTATTTCAGAAACTGCTGATCTACTGGGATTTTCAGGCACGACCATCTCTACGGTTTTACAGAGAATGCTCCAAAAAAGAGAAAATATCCAGTGAGCGGCAGTTCTCTGGGCCAAAATGGCTTGTTAATGACAGGTGTCAGAGGAGAATGACCAGACTAGTTCCAGCTGATAGAAAGGCATCAGTAACTCAAATAACCACTGGTTACAACCGAGGTATGCAGAACAGCATCTCTGAATGCACAACATGTCAAACCTTGAAGCAGCAGAAGACCACACCGGGTGCCACGCCTGTCAGCTAAAATAGGAAACTGTGGCTACAATTCGCACTGGCTCACTAAATAGAAGATTTGGAAAAACATTGCCTGGTCTGATGAGTCTCAATTTCTGCTACAACATTCGGATGGTGGTATCAACGGTTCAGGCTGGTGGTGGTGGTGTAATGGTGTTGGGGATATTGTGTTGGCACGGTTTAGGCCCCTTAGTGCCAATTGAGCATCGTTTTAATGCCACAGCCTTCCTGAGTATTGTTGCTGACAATGTCCATCCCTTTATGACCACAGTGTACCGATCTTCTGCTACTTCCAGCAGGATAACGCGCCACGTCACAAAGCTCAAATCATCCCAAACTGGTTTCTTGAACATGCCAATGAGTTCACTGAACTCAAATGGCCTCCACAGTCATCACATCTTAATCCAACAGATCACCTTTGGGATGTGGTGGAACGGGAGATTTGCATCATGAATGTGCAGCCGACAAATTTGCAGCAACATGACGCTATCATGTCAAAATGGACCAAAACCTCTGAGGAATGTTTCCAGCACCTTGAATCTATGCCACGAAGAATTAAGGCAGTTCTGAAGGTAAAAGGGGTCCAACCCAGTACTAGCAAGGTGTGCTTAATATAGTGGCTGCTGAATGTACATGTCAATAATATTATTAATAATGCCAATATTCCTAACCTCAATTCATAGGTTGAATGGGGAATTGTTTCTTCTCTTGAAATGATAAGGTCTAATTGAGTTCCCCTTAGAAATTGATGAAGTGATAGCACCCAAATTTAAATGTCTTAAGACGTTAAAATGTGACGTGTTAACGC
The DNA here is from genome assembly GCF_021018895.1 of Seriola aureovittata. Lineage (NCBI taxonomy): Eukaryota > Metazoa > Chordata > Actinopteri > Carangiformes > Carangidae > Seriola > Seriola aureovittata. The sequence continues at coordinate 1,435,654 of NC_079368.1, read as the reverse complement.
AGACGTCAAAATTAACGTTTTGTAGGACCACTGCAGACAAGGCTGCAATACAGGCAATATGTCACCATCGAGATGCTCACCATGCAGCTCCATCCTGCAAACTGACCTTTGATCAGCAGCCTTAGTGTCAAATTTATGAGCTCTACTCACAGCCTGGCATGAAAACACCACAGCAAGTATCCAACATGTAATACAGCTTTATCCAGCCAACACTAACTAATCAACAGAGGGCTAGCTTACAGGGTTGTTGGGAGAGGACAAATAGTCATCTAGAAAAACCACAACAACTCATCATAGGTCTACACAGGGTGAATGAATGATGACACCTGATCACACAATCACTTACAGAATTCATCATTCATCATCAATGACAGCGGCCACATTATCACACACACAGATCACAGCTGGGCATTATCAACAGATGAGAGGAAATGGTTACACTGCTGTAGATTTAAATCCCTGATCCCGCTCCATAAACAGAAACCTGTACTCACACATTAAAAGTTCATCCGCCGGGCTTTTGCTCAGCAGAGTCATTAAGAACACTGCTCAAGTCCTATTTCCTGTCTCTGCTGTTCTCTAATGATAGTATAGCCAATCAAGCTAACGTTAGCCTCTGGCTGCTTGTCAACGTACTAACATTCCATAAACTTGAAATGTGGTGAGTAAAAACGTATCTAATATTGTCAGTTTAGCAGTGAACTCCTCCTGTTCTCTTCTATCCTTCCTCTCCTGAGCGCCGCTCCTTTGTTTGGACCTATAAACATTATGATGCAAACTGAATCATCCATTTCCTGAAGAACATCTGCGGCTGAGCACATTGGTCAGATTAGGATTTCCCAGCAGGCCTTACTTCATAACTTTTGAGAAAAAAGTTACCAACAAGTGGTATATACATATTTACCACTTGTGGGTAGAAATGTGAATATATTTATATAAATTAAATAAATATGTATCTATTTCTAATAAAATATCCAGCCCTGGAACATCTCAATTAAAGCAATAAAATATAAAAGGCTTAAAGCGAATGATGGCTTCTAAAGAGCCACTTAGCAAGGCAGCATAGCTAGGCTGAGGTTGAAAAATCTTTTTTCTCAGGAAGGTTCAAACTGAGTGAAATGAGCTGAAGTCTCTGAGCAGCAGCCATGATCAGAGCTGCTCCACTTCTCTACATGATAAGGAAAGGAGCTTCAGTGCTTCCTATCTTATCTCCTTCAGCATAGGAAACACTGGACCTTCCTTTAGGAAAGGAAAGGAGAAATGCCATCCCACAATTCCTTGCTGTAGCAACATTTTAAATGACGAAACAAATGTAGAAAATGTAGAATGTAAATGTAGAAATATCAGAGCAGCTGTTTTATGTTTGTGACACAATCTTTGTCCGATCGACTGAAGATTGACTATAGGTTTCTTCTTCATTATGAAAAACTAGCAGATCATCTTTATCGTCTTCATAACAATCCCAATGCTGTTTGAAAACCCCCGCTCACTGCACGAAAAAAATCATTTTCTCTACTTAACACACTATAAAAAAGTCAAAATTAATAAAATATAAATAAAATCTACTTATGTCTGAATATAATTAATTCTAGTCTTACTGAGCTGCTTGTTTTTATTGAATTATTAATTTAATGGCTCAACTCTTTCTACTTGTATATATCTTTTCTGTTTTAGGTTTGTTTTAAAGAAAGGAGTAGGCAGACTATATGCCGTCCTTCTGTTATAAATAAAGATTCTTTTCCTGAGTCCTTATGAACTCTCCTTCACACCGTTCCATGACTTCAGGACATTTTCCATCGAGGTCGAGGAGAAGAGGTTAGAGAGGAGATTATTTAGACTTTTTGACCACAGCCCTATTCTCTACTTGGCAATCTTTAAGTCTCAGCAGAAATTGAGAGAAGAAGTTGAGAAGTGGATCATGGTGATATTGTCGTTGAATCCTCATAACAATGCTGAAGAAGAGTAAATGTAATTATGGAGTTTGGCTTTGTTGAAGAGTCAATAATGGCTCAATTATCGTTTGTTTTCACAGCTGCAGTAACACAATTGGTGTAATTGTCAAGAGTTGCTACAGCTGCTCCCTTCATTCATTTAAAATGGTTAGGTCCACCCTCGCTAATTAGCAGTGACGTCCAAACGGAGCTAACCCATAAGTCCCTGTGATCCATGAGTGACTTTCATTCCTGAGTTTATTGAGGTGCTGCTTTTAAAATGCTACTAAACTGACTCTCACAGCAGCTGGCTGAACAATGAAAGTAAAATAACAAACTAGACAATGCAAAATAAAAGGGTCATTATTATTCAAACAACTCGCTTATGATTATTCACATGAACCAAAACACACTTAACAGTAACAACCCCCTAACGCCCCTGATGCTGGTGACGTAACAATAAGCAATACCTGGGGGATGCTACAATAAGCGTCCTGTTGCTTTCTATTCACTGCACAGTGTTGGCACAATGTCATCCTGGGCGTCATTATTAGTCTTGTAGAGAGAGTTTTATGCTCAGGGCTGTCTTCATATTTTGGCTGCACGTTGCTGGACGCAGATATTTTTTATTCCTGATTTAAACGTTTTGCCTGTGGGACAAAATAAGGCCCCTTCCACTTGCAGTGGCTCCAAGTGGACGTCCAATTCTCATGTACACTGTCCCTCGTCTATTTGAAGGACGAGATCAGCTAATGAAAGTCTCTCTGGAAGCAGAGCAGGTTTGAAAACAGAGAGGACCTTATCCTTGTGGTGAAACAGTATTCAGCTTGTGATGCCTTATAATGGCCACAGAGCTGTATCTCTTCTGAGAGCATATATACTTCAAGACTAAGAAATTACCCCAAGGATTCTGGAGCATTAAGGCAAGGACAAAAATTTATCATAACCATAATGTTTCCATTTACTCTACAGAGAAAAAAGAGAAATAAAAGATGCATAAACTAGAATCACCTCCTGGTGGTTGTCTGCCTCCTCCACTCAGACTAGTTTCAGGTTGCATCCTGTTTATCCAGAGTCATAGAAAATATTTGTATGAAATTTTGGCATAATTGCTGTGTGAAGTCGAGTATGGCTAAAAAATGTTTTCTGAGGTTACCAAGCCCTCGAACTTTGACCTTTGAACCCCAAAATCTAATCAGTTCATCCTTGAGTCCAAATGAACGTTTGTGCCAAATTTGAAGAAGTTGTTGAGTTACTGAGATATCGTGTCCATGAGAAAGGGACGGATGGACAACCTGAAAACAATATTCCTCCAGCTCTGAATAAAAATACAGATTATAAAACATATGATATCTAATTAAAGTGCAAGATGAAATGATTAAAAGAAGGTTTAAATAAGGCAGATTGGGCAGATTTGATCTCCACTGGGAGCTGGTTCCAGCAGGGGGCAACATAATGGCTGAAAGACATTTCACTCTGTTTGTCGTCCAAGTGCCTGATGCTGGCCTTGAATTAGTCACATAATACCATTTGGGAAGACTCTCCAGGTCCTGAGTGCGTACTTTGAGATATGATGATGTCAATGTGTGACTCTGGAGTGTTGTAAAGATTCCACTCAGGGGTTCACCTGCTCTGGGAGGAGCTTATCTGAATCTATGTGTGACATAATAATGAAGATGAATAGGATCTAGGAATAAGACATGTGGTTTGCCAAGGTATTTCAACATGTGAAAGAGTGTGTTGGTGTAGTTATGTTTACTACTACCATGTTTTCTGTGCTTCAGTAGAAGAGCCGACCAGCTTCTATTTCTCATTTTTTCACCAATGATGCCAAAGACATTTATCAACTCTTGTCGATAAATTCACAGAATATCTCTTGGCAATATTCTGTGAAACTACTAACAGCCTCACTTACTGATAGATCTCTGTGACCTGCCACAATACAAAAAAATGTCAGTCAGATAGGGATCTGTTTTGGATCAGTCGTAGCAACGCTTCCAACCAGTAGCCTAACATTAAATGGGATTTGCCCCGGTGCAAATATTTATCTTGTGCCCCTAATTGAACACAGTCTCACAACAACCCATTGAAGTTTATGGTCTCATCACTTATTTGAGTTGTTCTCCTTGTTGTTGGAATGAAGTTGAACATCATGAATTTTCATGATTTATTTTGTCCTTCTCATCTAGTCAGAGCCTGGACATGGAAAGATTACCCACTGCACTGTTACCAAGGCTGGCTACCGCAGTGAAGTTAGTTTAAGGTTGATCATTTGACCTCTAGATCCAGCGGCGTCTTCTTCCTCAGTTTCACCCAGTGTTGGCAGCAAGAGGATGGTCAGCCCAGCTCCGAGCCCTTGCTCTGGAACATTACAGGTGCACAGCTGTTGCTGCCCAATATCCAACCTAAAACCAACTTCACTGTGGTGGGCAGGCTGGCTAACTAACCATGAATAAAGTTGACCTTTAAAAACAATGAAATACATGTTTTACAAAAAGTGGTCGACGTACAGTCTTATGGTTCAGTGCAGTGTCGTTGTTTTGGGCCAGTCCACCGCAAACTTATCTGGTTATGATGTGAATAGTTATCACTCTTTTATTACAATAAGTTATCACATAAATAAATAGTATATTGTTATAACGAGAGATTTTTCTTGTGGTAAGTTTGTTTGATATAAGTCTGTATGTCCTGATAACATGAAAATATCTTTTTACATTAAAGACATCAACATACAACAATTAGCTTAGCTAGATAACAATAATAATAATGATAATAATAACTAGCTAAGTGAACAAATGGTAACGAATGGAACAAACTATGCTGAGAGTTCCCACTACTCTGGAGAGAAAGGATACGTGTTGGCCTGATTTTAAGAAAATATTTTTTCTGTTAATTAGGGGCTGGATGGATTATAAATAATACTAACAACTTCTCTAAAAATAAATAAATGTTCTTTTCTCATTTCAAGGAAAATAAGGGTTGTAATAATAACATAACAGAGAGCTTTTGAAAACTGTGAAAAATAAAATCATACCAGTCTCAACCATTTTCGTAATAAATAATCTCAACACATCTTAACAACAGCTTTAACATGTCCTGTTCTCTTTCTCTCCCTCAAGAATCACAGATGTCACAACTCGACTCAACCACTTACTTACTGTTCATGCTAATGTCTGGCTGCACTGTGCAAAACAAGAGCCAGTGCTGTTGTTTTATATATTTCAAAATGATAATGGTCTTTAGTGGTTTTTAGTAAAATAACATAACATTTTCTTGGGGGACCGCCCCCAAAACCAAAGCAGACACTGTGCTGTTTTTGATGCAAACTGCATCAATTCCATTCAAAGGCTTAAGATAAGGGTGTTTTATTTCTTCACTACAAACAGCAGCAGTAGGAACAGGTTACTCACTGGCCACCAAACAGCTGCATGCCCAGCAGAGCGAAGACCACGATGAAGAGGAAGAGCAGGAATAAGAGACTGATGATGGACTTCATGGAGTTGAGGAGGGACACCACCAGGTTCCTCAGAGAGTTCCAGTACCTACACACACAGACAAACTGGATTATATCTGACACGACCAGTGTTCCCAGCACACAGACACACATTTTTGATGACTCACTTGGTGACTTTGAAGATCCTGAGCAATCTCAGAGCTCGCAAGACACTAATGCCAAATGAGGCCCCAGGTTTGATGGCAGCCCAGATCACCTCAAAAATACTTCCAATAATCACCTGTGAACACAGTTTGATCAATTATTTAACCACTATAAACACTGTCATTCTTTTAAGTCTGGCAATAATCTGGAACATTACACAAATTATACTCCACATGCTCACACTCTGAAACACACTGTGCACTGACTGAACTCCCAGCTGAATGAGACTCACCCCAAAGTCAAAACAATTGAAGGAGGAGTGGAAGTAGTTCTGGGGTCCCAGGCCGTACATTTTCATGGACATCTCTGCCAGAAACAGGCCCAGGAATACAAACTCAGCCAGGTCTGTCCAGGGAGGAAGAAAACACACAGATCAATGACCCCGGTTAAAAAGGGGCCCTGCTGCTTTTTTCCACAATTCAATAGAGCTGAGCTGCTGCTGCCTGTTCAGCTGTGTCCACAGCAAACAAGACACAGAAAGAGTCTGTTGTCTCGGTAGATAATCGCCGCACTCTCCCATGTTGGAGTGTGTGAGACGTGTGTTTGCTCATGTTTTTTTTCTGCAGTTTCCCTGTTGGAGACTAAATCTAAGGCAACACAGTCATGTCTTTTTATTGAACAGATAGAGAACAAAAGGAAACAGGTGTCATACAATATCAGTAAACAAGCAAGGCTATGTTACGGTTATTTGAAGTGTCTTACAATGGGTAGAATTGAATAAAGTTGGTCTATATCCAACCTTTTATACAGGTGAATGGTTAAAGCTGATTGAAAGCTGAGGTTCCACCTTCATAGGGTCAAGGGAACTCAAACTGGCTACAAACTGTACTTACCATACCTTGTTATTAATGTGAATCCTGCTTTCTGATGGCACAGTCCTGTCTACGGATGTCCAAAAAGGCCATACTCGCAAATATTTTTTATCCCGTTATGTCAAGATAACAAAGCTCAATATCCCGAGATAACAAGATATTATCAGGAGAAAACGAATTTGACTGACCCTTGTACATTAAGTCGCAGTAACACTCCTCCTTAGCAACAATCCTTAGTAACTCGATAGCTGACAAGGACTAATCTGAAAATGATCTTGTATGAAAAGACATAGTGTGTTTTCCGCCCTTGACTGAAATATTCTCTGATTCTTTGATTAATGCATCATCCGGACATTTTCAACAATGTAATTATAATGAGAAAACAAGCTTTGTTATCTAGAGATAACATGATAAAAAATATTTGTGGGTATGGCCTTTCTGGGCTTCTGTACCTGTCACATACTGGCATCTTGAAATGATTCTGTTGCAGTTACAGTTGGCAGTAATGCATTTTAATGCAGTGCTCCTAAGACAGTATTTGTATTTGTTTAAGCAACACTGAAACAAAACTATGTGACTTTTGTGTCCACTGTGGTCTCCAGTGATAATTTCAGGATAATATTAAATGCTAAAACAGTAGCACCAGCAGAGAGCAGTCAGCACACTGGCTCACTGTTGTCAGTCATAAATGTACAACAATCTTTAACATTATCCACCATAAGCTTCTGATACCAGTACAAGTAAAGCTCTAGTAGGTGAAACCACTGAGTGTTTTGAATTAAACAGTAGTGGGTTTTATTGATAATGAGTTCAACTTTTTTATTTATAAGAGGTAAATTGCCATTACTTAGCTTCATTTTGAATTCTCTGTGTAGTAAAAACCAGGTCAGTGGTTAAATGTGTTATAAATCATCTAATACAATAATACTAATAAGGTTGCTCGTGCTCACATAGGGCATAGGTGAGCCACTCAGGCTGGTCATAGTGGACTATGGCTACACACAATGTGTTGAGGCCAACCAGACACAACACAGTCCAGTAGAAGCTCTGGGACTTGACCAGGCGACGGATGGTGAAGCGGATCCTCTTCTCTTTCCTCCTGAAGTAGGACGAGTTCTCGTTCTTGCTCTTCACGCTGGCCCGGGCAAACGGCGACCCTGGGGGTGCAGTTGGAACAAAACATACAAAATGGCAATAAAGTTACCGAGCCTAAGACTGAGGTGGTCTCACCAAATCAAGACTGGGTTGAGTGGAGTTGCTTTGGTTCTAACATCACGATAAGATTCAATTATCTGACTTCAGAGAAATGTAGTGAAGTCGGCACTCTCCAGTACAGGCCAGAATACATATTATAAAGGTGAGTTCCACTACTGCCGTTCTAATGATGGGACAAATGAATAAATGAATGAATGAATGTGATATAATTAACTTATACATTCTCCATATTGTGACAAGCTTTAACTGTGATGTAACCACAGTGAAGCGCTGGAGTCTTCACGTCTTCTCTCCCTGCTCCCATTTAGCCTGTACTATATTAAACCTCCTGTAACTTAAATCAAGCCCAAATGTCAAGTGGGACAGGACACAAGGAGGAAGGAGAAAAATGGTTCTATTAGAATTTCATTACTGGCACAGGAAGACGAGTGAGCTAATTATTTCCTCGTCTATTTTAATCCAGACATCTGAGTCTGACTGTAACACCTCAAGTCCCACTCTAACACATCTACGTTTTCACAGTAAAAACAAAAATTTTTTTTAATAGTCTTTTGTAAACAGTGTGTTTGTTAATAAGTAGTACCTTTTTAAAATTCTTTCTTTCTTTTTCTAATATTGTTTCTGCCTCTACCCATGATTTCCTTATCTGACAATATCTACATCTGTAATTAAGATGTTTATCTCAGTCTTGATCAGTGTGCTCGCGCAGTTGTCCTGTTGAGGTTCTGCAGAGGAAAATCCTCTTGAATTTGGCCCATTATATAGAACTATATCTCTGCCCACCCTGGCTGGGAAGGAATATGATTTTTTTTAGATTTTATTTGAAGAGAGAGAAACAGGAAAGGGCATGAGAGGACCATGACATGAAACAAAGGTCTGTGTCTGGGACTCAAACTGTGGACATTGTACACAAATCCAATGAAATTTAGATTTCTTTATTCATGAAGTGTTTTGTTACACTAAATGCATCTGCCATGGTGTAAATTTTACACCATGGCAGATGCTCTTTTATATGAGTATCTCATAACAAACTAGCTACCTCAGCGGTCAGTATTAAAGGTCGATACAGTATAAAGGTCTCTGTCCATGTGTTGTTTGATTATAAAGCAGGTCTAGGTTCTATATTAATACTGTGAAAGTATCAAAGCCTCAGTCCAGAGAGAAATGCACACAGCCTGTATTGAGAAACTGAGCCTTAAAACCAGCTGGAACTTTGTGATGTCACAACAAAGCAGACACCAAGCCCCACCCACCTGGACCCACCACCCAACCTTGCAGGATTTGGTTTGTTTGAGTGTTTGCCTGATATCTGCTATATTTTTATTGGATCACTCAGAAAACAGTCAGCCAATCCGAATAGAGTCTCAGAGCCTCCTCTCTTCTGATTGGTTCACTGACCTGTTGTTTCTAGAGCTCCAGAGAGAAGCCGGAGAGAGGAGAAGTAAAAACGTGTGAAATATGGCACCTTTAATGGATCTACATGTGAGCTATGGCAGCTGTTGAATTCTGAGATCAACCACAGGACCTCAAGTGGACTCTCATAAACAATGGTATTTTAGCCACAGTCACAGCCACATTATTATTTTAAAATTGATAAAGAATCAATATAATGATTTTAGGTTTGATGTTTGTTAATTATTGCAACATGAGTGATGTAAGAAGCATCATTTTGCACGAATTTGCTCATCATCATCATCATCATCATCAGCACCAGGGCATAGAAAAGATTGTGGAGAAACTGAGTCTATTCTATTGTTAGACAACAGCAGCTGCCAGAAGCAGCTCAGGCTGAAATTAATTTCTCATAATTTTGTTTCAAATTTTAGAGAGAACATGAGATCTCTCAACCACAGAGAAGAATTTGGGGGATGAGATGATGATGTCTCTCTCTCTGTTTCTATGTTTTTGTGTGTTTTTGAAGTCTGATCTTTGTCACCCTTTAGCTTGGAGACTTGGAATAATATGGCAAATATTGTGTGTCAGGTGTCATCCTCACCAACAGATGAGATGTCAGTGAAGTGGTCCTCGCCTTCCTCTGCGTTGATGAGGTCATTCTTACTTTTCTTTGTCCTTTTCAGCACTGCAAATACAATATAGAAAGAAATCAATCACACATGCCATAAAGAAGATAAACTGATTTAACTCTGATTCTTAAAGCTCTTAATAAAGTTCAGTAAGAAACATCCTTTCTCTCACAATTCCTCTTTGATTCTGCTCAAGGTGAAAATCTCTCTCCCACTCTGACCTGTAGATGGTTAATGGACTTCACTCATACAGCGCTTCGCTAGTCTTAGAGACCATTCAACATGAGCCACAATCACCCATTCACACACACATACATCACAGTCACTGATGAAACAGCCATAAGGGCAATTTGGGGTTTAGTATATTGCTCAAGGACACTTCAACACACAGCAGAATGTGTGAGTAAACACACATTGACACATACACCAACAGTGTTGGTGGAAATGTCCTAATAACTCAGGAGGCTGCCCAGATGGTGGTGAGTCTAACAGTATGGAACAAGCCAGTTGCATATATAATATAGTGTTACTGTTACTGTATATTTGACTATATATTGTTTGAAAAAATGAAAAATATTTCAAACTATCTGCTGTGTTGACCCTCGACTTTGGTGCATGCCAGCTTGTTACAAGCATACGTTCACCCACCTGTCACTCAAATCTTCTCACATAAAAAAAATCTGTTTACGAGATCATATTTTGCCTTTAAATGTTGGAAAAACATAAATTCCCCATTTTTTGATATGCATATTGCCGTCATGCCTTTTTGTCCATTCTTTTAATATTGAGTCATACATCCCTGGCTTGAGTCACCTCAGTATAGGAACCTCCTTCTTTAGTTCGTATTTTTCTACAACATTTCATATTTCTAGTGTAAATGTTATTATTGGATCCATGGCATGTCTCATAACCCCTGCCAAGTATTAGTCCCTCAACAAAATTTGGGTCTGGTAACCCTGAATTTCCCTTTCCATTTCTTTCCATTGGGACTCGTAGTCCGGTCTGCTCTGTTTTTGTTGTACTCAAGTAGTATCCATAAGCTTCCAGTAGGTTCATTAGGACTGGGAAACATATATCTGTTCATTCAAGAAAAATAATGACGTTGTCCGCAAAAAGTCCAATGACATGTTCATTTCCCCCAATATTAACACCTTGTAGGTCTTCATTCTGCCTTCTGGCTTGTGTTAGGGGCTCAGCATATGAAGCAGAGAGTAGGAGAAAGACAACAGCCCTGCCTTGAGCATCTCTCCAACTGGATCTTATTAGACAGGTTTCCATTTACCTTAATCCTGGCTGTGGGCTCATGATAAATAGTTTTAATACACCAAACTGCATTTTCACCAAAAACCTGATCTCTTTAATACTTCAGTTAAAAACACACTTTTTCTGTGTCCAAACTAACCAGAACCATACTTGTACCTTTTTTTTTAACGTTGTCTACAATATGGAGGCTTCTTCTGATACTGTCCTGTGTTTGACGCCCTCTAATAAATCCAGTTTGCTCTTCATCAATCAGGTCTGGTACGAAACTGTCAAATCTTTTGCAAATGATTCAGGTAAACAAATTGTAGTATACATTTAAAAGTGAAACCGGCCTAAAGTTTTTGGATTGTTCTTTATCTTTGCCTTCCTTAGGTAAGATGGTAATAATAGCTTCTTTCCATGATGGAGGAGCCCTGGCCTGTTTAAGGGTTCAGTTAAAACAGGACCAAAGCAAAGGTGTTAGCTCTTCTCAAGGACCTTGTACCATTCTGATGGAAACCCATTGCTACCAGGTGATTTAATGGCCTTTAGTCTCCTGATTGTTGATTCCAGTTCCTTTACTGTAATTTCTGCTGTAATGGTATCATTCTGTATCTCACCAAAAGATGACAGGTCAGGTGAGTTAAGAAAAGCCCTTTTTTCATTAGCTGGTGGTGGTTTGGAATAAAGTTTCTTATAGTACTCTTCAATTAATCTTTCTATTTTGTCTGGCTTATGTAATAATTGGTTGGTTTGAGGGTCTCTTATTTTATGGATTGTGTTAGGTGCCTGCTTTTTACACAGGCATCTGGTTGCTTTTGGATTCATAATAAGTCTGCTTCACAAATCTTGCCCTTTTTTCTATATCTGCCCTGAATATCTCATCAATCTCCCCCCTTGTCTCCCTAATTTGTTGTGGTACCAACTGATCCTGTGTTTTCTCTCCAGTTCTCTTACTCTTTCTACTAGAGCGCGACCGATTTATCAGTATTGGCCTATCACAGATATATCTATATCAGCGCATATATTCTCCGATATACTTTTATTAAGAAGCAATAATGCAGTGGAAATGCTCGGGTCAAGTCTAGTTATATAAGCAGCATTTTATGTATATTTGATCATTTGTTTTCATTCAAGTTAAATATATATGCTGTATATATCGGCCGATATATTGATATCGAAATTTTTTTACTCCATAATATCGGTATCAGCATCGGCCCCAAAAATCCGATATTGGTCGAGCTCCGCTTTCTACTTTGTATTTGTATGTGACTAACCGTGTCTTTTTTTATGTTGTCAGGGCGATCAGCTTTCCTGCTTTCATAGCAGGATCCACATCTCCATTATCGTTCCCTTCTTTATATCTTTTTATGTCTTTCCTTATCTGTTTCACATTTGTTTTATTATTTAAATTACCCACATTAAGCCTCTATACTGTATTTATTTTTGTGCTATTCAGGTGTATTGTCAAGCTGATTGCCTTGTGATCTGATACATCTGCCACTCCGATTTTAAACTCTGTGGCCCTGTAACTTTCACCGGTGTTCATTAAAAAGTAGTCTATTCTGGAGTACACACAATGTGGTACTGAATAATGTGTGTAATCTCTTTCTAGAGAGTGAAGTTATCTGTAAACATCAATATGTCCTATTTTCTGCACCAATGTGTTAATACATTTAGTCAGATGCATCTTGTTTTTCTCAAGACTTGCTGTATCCAAATTATGGTTCATGACTACATTAAAATCCCCTCAATATATATCAAAATACCTTCATTCTCTAAGGCAATAATGTCAAACAAAGTTTTAATTTGATCAGTGTCACAACATTGTTTTCCAGCTGTCCTTTCACTTATACATACCTCCAGTCTTTTCCCCAATTTCTTTATGGCGTTCAAATTGGACTACATTTGTAATAAGGATAGCTACCCTCCTCCTCTGGCTAGGTTTGTAAGAACAATAGAATGATTTCTAAAACCAAACCGTTTTAATTTCTCATGTTCTTGTTGAGGAAGGTGGGTTTCTTGTAGAAATAATACTTAAGCCTTTTGTTTTTTCAATTTAGCAACGACCTTTTAACTGGGTTATTCATTCTATTTACATTAAGTGACACAAATGTTATATTGTTATGTGGCATTTACATTACCCAGTCCAGCATTGCATTTATAAAACTCCAGACAACTTAAAATAGCACAGACCTGACCATCTGGACAACGTGTGCCAAATAAGGAAAATAAAAAAGAAACACTTGACTTCCAAGTTAGGCTGATTCTTCGCCACCCAGTCCCAGTTGGAAGGCAGAGGGGAAAGCCTCCTCCCAGAGGGCCCCTCACTAGAAGTGAAACAGGCCATTTCACACATCCTAGTAGTCCGACATCATGCCTTTAATTTGCAGTCCAATCGACGTCATCAGCATTGATCAGAGATGATTTAGCCCCATATACAGCATGTACACCAACGTCAAAAATAGTAAAAGAAAAAGGAAGAGAACTTCCAGGCAAGTTGGTCCATGACAAAGCAATAATTAGTTAGAGGGGTCCACTCAAACTCCTGTAAGGTGTAGTCTCATCTGTATTCCTCTCCCCTGCACACTGACATGTTGTAGCCTGAAGAAGTTCCTCCATCTCAGGATCCGGATCCTTTGTACTGCGGCCTGGTGTCTCCATGGGATAACCTCTCCTCTTCAATTCCTGCACTGCGTCCTGTGCACTGCCATATGTGCGTGTTCCTGAGTCCCAGTGCATCTTGTCAAGCGGGTCTGGAAACGATTGCCTTTCTCCTTTAGGACCCTCTTTATTCCCGTATATGCCTTGCTTTTCTGGACAACCTGCATAGTCGTCATCGAACGCCAGGCGTCACCCTTCGACAATAGTTGGGTTTTGGTTTACGAGCCAGAACCCTGTGGCCGCGCTGGATCTGTAGATTGGTTTCTGGTTCAATTGTGAGTTCAGTCCTCAAAAGTTGCTCCACAAACTCAACCGTGGAGTTGCATTCTTTCTCTCCGGGTACATGCAAATGTTATTTCGCCTAGACCGTCCTTCCAACTCAACTTCCAACTTTTTTCATCGACTTAATCAGAGCTTCTTTCATGGTCATGTCCCTCTTCAACAGGCTTCTGCTTCAGTCAGGCCGGTTTCGTGCCTGGATTCATGTCTAGTTAGCTTTTTTGTTAGTTTTTGGTAAATTTCCTGATTCAGGTCTCTGGGTTCGATTTTCATGTCTTCTTTGATTTCTTCTTTGAGTTTGTGTAAATCCACTTTTTGTGTTAATAGGGCCGACACAAAGGTGACCAGGGGTAATTGGGGCTAAATGAGCTTGACAGGGGAAACTAAAGGGACAGACCTTTTCCACCACAGACATTTTGTCTTGTCTTCACTGCAGATAATGGAATTGTTGATACTTGTTGATATTGTTAACGTGGGGAAATCAAAGTTTGGGCGCTGACAGCAGGTCACGCAGCACTTTACTGCTTCTTCTATGTTTATGTTGAATGGATGCACTCATACTCTATGAGCACAGTTGCAGTAATGCACAGACAGCTTGTGACGGTAATGCACTGAAGAAGTTAGTGATGCAATAATGAATGAGGAGAAGAGGAGGAAAGACCACCAGCTGCTATAAACAAGGGCTTTGGGAATATTTTAGGGAGTGGGAAACAAATGTACCTCAACAGAGCATCTGTCACATCATCAGCTAAAAGCTCAATAACATCACCCCTGCAAGTCTAATATCATGGCTCATAGCTTTTTTAGATACAGGCTCTCTGTGTATTCTGTTTCAGTTCTGGTGCATTTAGCTGGTGTTCACATGGTTATGTCTCCAACGTGGTGCTGGATGGTTATTTTCTATCTACACAGCTGACTCTGAACACAGCGGTCCTCACCAGAGTTGTTGTGTTTTCTTTTGTACCAAGCTCCATCCACGGATTTCTCCTCTGCATTCTTGTCTTCCTCAGCCAGCATCACCTCCTCTGCAACACAAACACACACTTGACTTTAATGTAGGCATGATTATATCATATTTGTTTTAACATCAATTATACTTAAGTTTTTTTATTTGAATGATCCTTTAATGATTGCGTGCGTGTGTGCTTGTGTGCGTGTGTGTGTTTGACCTGCTTTGCAGATCCACTCCAGGTATCCAGTTAACTCTCTCTCTATTTGCTGTTGTCTGCGGAGCTTCAGGAACTCTTGCCTCTTCTCCACCCGTTCTCTCTCCTTGGCAAACTCCCTGTAGAACCCACAAAGAAACCACACACACACACACACACACACACACACACACACACACACACACACACACACACAGAAATGCTTATTGGATCTGACAGGCCAACACAGACCCTGCAGCAGGTTGACAGGTATACAGCAGGCTGGCTTCCAGCAGGTAAGACATAGTCTGTGTCCTGTCACATTGTGGAACAGCTGAAGCTGAACTCAACATCAACAGCAGGTCTGTCTCATGATTACATCACAAGCTCATATCACTCCTGTCTCTGTCCTTCCTCTAAACAACATCCATCAGGTGCCATCAGTTATATGACTCATGACTTGATAATATGAAGGATCTGCAGTTCAACTCCAATGCCTCAAAATGTTACTTTTGACTTGATATCCTCACAGATATAAAATTAGGTCATACAAAAGTGTTTTCTTGAAAACAGATATACTTCGGATCGCTCTGACAACAACCAATCATGTTGTACAACCAGGAAGGAAAGGTGCTGACCGGCAGAAAGACACCACATGATCCAGATCATCACTCACTGAGACTGTGACAGAAACAAACGGCAACGTGGAAAGTGTTTAGCTCATTTGTAAATGGGTCAAAGACGTAACATCAGTTCTGTCAGATATTCTGAATGGAAAGTAGCCAAAAAGCAGCCAGCATCATGCATATGCTGATTTGCATATGAGTGACATTATCACATGACTATTTGCATACACAGTAAATACAAGATGTAGCACTCGATACAAGAGTTTCTGGAAGATAAAATAGCTAATGAACTTTATAAGCTGTAATTATTCTACAAGCTGCTACCTCATCTGTATCTATCTTTATCTTAAACTACCTGCAGCCATTGTGTCTTGTCCTGCTGATAACCTCTTTGGTGGCTGAGCAAAGATGTCTGACTCTCCACCTCCAAAACAGATCAACACAAACAGATAAACTGAGGATTGTGTGAAACAAAGCAGGAGCAGCGTCTGCAGCAGCCTGGACATGAGGATGTGAAAAAATAGAACTAAGGTAACCAAATTATTTCCTTTCAAAGAAAAGCAGAGAAGGAGAAACATTAGTGAACAGCATCTCCCTGATCTGCATCTGACCAAGGACTTAGTTACATGTTGATCCCCGTCTCTCTTTCCCTCCCCTTATTTTCTCTCATCTTTCTTCATAAAGGCTTAAAGATTAAAAACAAAAGCGTTGAAAGAATCTAGTAAGAAAGCTGCTAATAACATACTTTGCTATTAAAAGGTATAAAGTTTATTTGAAAGTAGTAAATACAAATACAAACATTTATCATGTCTGTAATTTTACCAAACTAATTGTTATTTCAATTTAATTACAATTGCATTAAATTTTGGTAACTTTTGTAAGAATCAGGTCTTTTTCTTAGTAGTTTTGGCAATCAGTACTATCTTATATTAACATACTGGAAACGTCAATGTTATATCATATATATATATATACTGTATATACAGTATATATATATATATATATATATATATACATATATATATATACTGTATATACAGTATAACATAAGAGTATGTAATATATATGTTACATATTTTATATCCCACATTTTAATGATACTTAATGAAAAAATAATCTGATTGAATCATTGATGTATTGTGAGAACATTAAATGTCATCCATCTTATAACAGATAAAAAATGACCATTGCCATTGTATTGCTTTGTCAACATTAAGGTTGAGGTTATTCCATAACAATAAGGCAGTTTTCGGTTTAAATGAGGTGAGTGGGAAATTAGATATGTGAGAGACGAGACAGAAAGGGAGGGGTGGAGCAGAAGAAGAAACAGACAGAGAGAAAGAGACAGAGAGAGAAAGGAAGGCAGACTACTGAAATAACAGAGCAGGGGATCTCCAGTCCACCCCCACCCCTCAGTCATTGGTGTGTCTCGCACACAGCAGAGGGGGAAGCTCTATTCTGCATTGCAGTGGCTGCCTGCCTGCCTGCCTGCCTGCCTGCCTGCCTGCCTGCCTGCCTGGCTTCCTCAGGGTGTTTCTGTATATGAGCTGCCAGTGTGTCTACATCTCATTCTGTGGCTACACATCTCTCTCTCTGTAATGTGTGAGCAGTGCATACATGTGTGCTGGTTGAGTGTAGTGTGTGTGTGTGTTTGAGTGAGCACTATATTGTGTGTATATATACTGTATATATATATATATATATATATCAAAAACCAAGCTGTGCTCTTTTCTAGGTAATTGTATCATATCGTTAATTGTTTTTGTATTAATAGCACAATAGCTAATAGTTGCTCTTTTTAGACTGAACATCTGTGTATTTCAGCTAATTGTAGGATATTATCAATTGTTTTGTCTGTTTGTTTTTGCTGCTGTTGCTGTCTGTTCTTAGACTATAAATCACAATCAATGTATTTATATATAATATGATATGCATGTATATAAAATATAATATATTATTTGACTCTTTCATATCTGTAGCGTGTTGTGGTTTTATGAAAACTGACTGTTTTAATTACACTGTACAAGAGGTAGCAATAGCTATAAACTCTCTGTGCAACACATCAGTTCCATGCTGATGAATTTTAATTAGTTCTCTCAATACATTACTGAGATGTGACGTTCACGGGATCCCGATGGACGTACGACAGACAACCCATAATCATAATAATACTCCAGCCAGTGATTACGTAGCTTGAGAAGTTGTTCCAGCTAACATGTTCAAACATTTAAATGACATAAAGCAACACTATCATCCGATCTGAAGTGTGTGACACATTGCCAGCTAGGTGACAGTCAAAGTATAAGTCAGACAAGCTATAGATGTGAGAGGAGTTTGTAGATTAAGTGACTGTGGTTTAAACTTTGATCACACCCACATCTCATCCCACACTGTCCACACTGATAGAATAAATGCTGAGTGAATGGCCCCTGGGGGTCTGCAGCCTCTCAACCCTGCATGTATCTGCTCTCATGCCTGCTCTGAAGCTCAGATCGTGGCCTTTAAACAATGACATGGCCCCCGCATGGCCCTGCCAGACGGCATCAGTGACCTTCCACCTCCAAAGTAACTGTAAGGCCATCTGACAACTTCTGTGGAGAGAGCAGGAAACAGGAACGATAATACAACCACAGAGGGGGCAGCTAAAGGCTACCTGCCCTCTACAAGCCTTTCTCTCTGTGTATACAGTACAGGATGGATGTACAGGATGTGAATATGAAGATGAGAGTGGCTAATGGCAAGATGGAGGTTGTAAACTTTAAAACTGAGATGCTTATGTGTAGAAATATATTAAACTATGGGATGTGAGAGCTGATGCACTAGGAAGATGCCTCAGTTCATCAGGCAAGGCCTTCTAAAGCTGTGGAGCAAAGTCTTGAACAAGGCTAATCTGGCCTAAAAATAAACAAGTCATGAGACCCCCAACAGGACCTCAGATAGTAAACAGGCTAATAGGGCATTTAGGGAAATAAAAGAAAAAATGATAAATTGATAACTAAATAAAATAATTGGGAAATAATTTAAAAAATGTAAAAAAAATAGGGAAGCAATTTTCTCACTACATTTGGTGAATTTTAAACCCTTCAGCTACTTTTATTTCATAAAGCTAGCAAGTTAGCAACATTTGATTTTTTGGGTTAACAATAGTGAATTTATTCCAGTGATGATACTGCAGTTACAGAGTCTGAGCAACAGCCTGGATAAAACTGTTTTTTGTATAAAGAGGTAGTTGCTTTAGTTTAGTTTGAACTAATTATCTTTAGATTAAAAAAATAACAATCTTGTATGTATGTGCAGCTTTACTGAAAATAGCTGTCAATGCTGCTTCTGAGATGTAGCTGCAAATCTTCCAGGGAATGACATGGGGCCCCTTTAGGGAGGTTTCCTACTGAGATGTCATTGCAAACCACCCGTCGGTTTTTTAAGTGGGAGAGAGAAAGAGAGAGAGAGAGAGAGAGAGAGAGAGAAAGAGGGAGAGAGCAGGACAAAGCGAATCAATGGTCACTGTTGATATTGTATGGTGTGGTACAGGTACATATACTTGAGTGTTGTCAGAATAAAAATGAAACTTAATATTATAATTGTGAAGGGAGGGAGCATGTACAAAGAAAAAAGAACTAAACCCTGTGGTACCAAGTGAGTTTAGTAGCAGAGGAAGATTTCTGTATAGAAACAGGAAACGAACCATGATGAGATCAAGAGATAGACTAAAAGGACTGAAATGGAAGTGAAGAGGTAGTGAACTGTACAAGTCAAAATAAAAGTCAAGGGAAATAAAAGTGTTATATTAAGCAAACAAAAGAAGATAGATGAATGAATAAATGAGTGAATGAATGAATGAATTGTTTTGTACATTTCATTTACACATCATTCATTCATTCGCCTATCTTCTAACATTGCCCTGGTACAGTGTTGTGTATCACATTTTTAGTGAAGACTCAGACAGATTATATTTATATACAGATTTTAAATGTAACTGTAACTCTGTGATTGTTCAGTGGTGTTCAATAATTCATTTAGTTTGGGAGTGGCAGTGATTTGGGGCTGCTGATGGATGGTACAAGGAGCTTCTGTTGAAAGAGAATATCGGCCTTTACTTATTTTTAAAAAAAATGGAACAAATGAATGTGAACTAGTTCATTTTTGGAACTGTGAACTGGAACAACACTGCCCTGGTATAAATCTTTTTGCTTGTTTAATGTTACACTTTTATGTCCTCTTGGCTTTTATTTTGACTTTTTTACAGTTCACTTCCTCTTCCTGTCTTGACCCCAGCCCTGCTCCAATAGTCTATATACTATCTCTGCCAAATGAGAATTGAAAGAATGAATTTGCAAAAAACAAGATTGGTTCCCATTTTTAACTTTGGTTGTCTTGCTTTTTGTCTGGAAACAAAAAACGAATACACCATGTGATTTTCTAACCATAACCGTAACCCCAAATAAAACCATGTTAATTCGGTTCTTGGTTTCAAACAATATAATGATTAAAGGTATTGCCAAAAACAAAATTTCCATTTTGGTTTTGAAACAAATACAGATTTTTTTTTTTTTTCAAATTACAAATGAATTACGTCTTATCTGATGATACCCAAACGCAGAAAGTGTTTCTGATAAGGATTAAATTAACTATTAAAAACATTATCATTTTTTGTGCTTTAAAATAATCTCATCTAATGATACAGTTTTAGAGTAAGAAATCTGCCTTTAAAAAAGCCACATCAGTTATCCTGCTCACTGGTTTGAGCTTGTTAGGAGCAGATAATCACAATGGCTTACACGTTGTCATGATAAAATAAAAGACTGAAAAAACTCTGAGGAAAATTATGGACATTAAAATGACAGCAAAGTGAAACAAACACATTAATGGCTCCTCTGATCTGACTTAGCAGTTTCTTCACTATAATCAAACTCCACTCCCAGTGGCACCCAATTAATTGCCGTTAAAATTAAGCAAACCAGAAAAAGTTGAGATGCATTATCATTCCACAAATTAAATGAAGTCTTTGAGGAACAGCAAGTCTGATTTAAAAAAGATCTCCACAGTGAGGAAATATATTCCACAGCAGCAGGGAGAAACGTTACCTCATCAGTGAGGGCAGAGACGCCAGATGGAACATGGAGTACTGAGGCTTCTTTCAAAAATTAATGGCCTTAACATTAAGCAACAGGGGAGTGAATGTGAATACAACTCTGTCCTCATCTGTCCATCTGTTTGAATGAGCTGAGGTAGATGAAGAAAAAGAAGGAATAGCAGTTCACACAAACAACAAAAGATTAACACTTAAATTTATATATGTTAATTTGGGGAGAGTATGAAATAGAGTGCAAAGTAAGACTTGGCAGCTGGGGTATATAAATTCAAATTTAAATTTTACATGGGTTGATGAAATAGTTTGTTATTTTACACAAGGTTGACACTGACATAAAATTTGGGTGAGAAAAACAGAATGTACCTTCAAACCTCCAGTTATTTTCAAAGAAACATCATTATTCATCATTTTGAGCCTCAAATTCACTCTCTTTTAACTATGTTATTGTCTCTACCAATTCCTCAAGGAAATGTTTGGCTTTATAGCTGCTTCATGCTCCACTTTGTTCAGCAGCTAATTGCTAAAAGCGTCTCCCATTCAGTGCTGAGCAGGTAGGGCACAGTGGAAATTATGGTATTAGCAGAGATAGTGAACTTAAACAGTAAAGTTGTGATCTGGACAGTATAAACCTCTGAAGAAAGAAGAGGAAACAGGGAAGAGAAATGTAGATTCAGGCGAGAATTCTCTGTAGGTTTATCACTGTGATGAGAAACACTTTCCACATACACTAGGTCAAAGTAGTAACAGTGGTGTCAGCTGGTTTCAGCCTAGTGTCAGCTGGTTTCGGCCTAGTGTCAGCTGGTTTCCGCCGAGTACCAGCTGGTTTCAGCCTAGTAATAGCTGGTTTCAGCCTAGTGTCAGCTGGTTTCAGTCTATTGTCAGCTGGTTTCAGTCTAGTACTCGCTGGTTTCAGCCTAGTAATAGCTGGTTTCAGTCTAGTGTCTGATGGTTTCAGTCATGTACCAGCTGATTTCAGCCTAGTGTCAGCTGGTTTCAGCCTAGTAATAGCTGGTTTCAGCCTAGTGTCAGCTGGTTTCAGTCTATTGTCAGCTGGTTTCAGTCTAGTACTCGCTGGTTTCAGCCTAGTAATAGCTGGTTTCAGTCTAGTGTCTGATGGTTTCAGTCATGTACCAGCTGATTTCAGCCTAGTGTCAGCTGGTTTCAGCCTAGTAATAGCTGGTTTCAGCCTAGTATCAGCTGGTTTCAGTCTATTGTCAGCTGGTTTCAGTCTAGTACTCGCTGGTTTCAGCCTAGTAATAGCTGGTTTCAGTCTAGTGTCTGATGGTTTCAGTCATGTACCAGCTGATTTCAGCCTAGTGTCAGCTGGTTTCAGCCTAGTAATAGCTGGTTTCCACCTAGTGTCAACTGGTTTCAGTCTAGTGTCAGCTGGTTTCAGTCTAGTGTCCACTGGTTTCAGTCTAGTGTCAGTTGGTTTCAGTCTAGCGTCAGCTCCACTGGTTTCAGCCTAGTGTCAGCTGGTTTCAGTCTAGTACTAGCTGGTGTCATTGCTGGTTATTTAACCACATATATATATATTTATGCATGCATTCAGCTGACCAGTGGTGGAACTATAATCACTCAGTCAGTCAGTCACAGACATTGGCTGGTTGCACAAGAGTTGAGGATGGGCAACAACACCCAGAGACTGCTGGTGCTGAAGAGAGATGATAATAACTGCAAAGCAATATTGCAAGAGAGGCAATAAAAAAAACTTCTCCCATGATGCTCTTTTCAATGGTGATGACATCCTGACAACTCAGTGCCTGCTATTTGTGTCTCTTTATAAAAGAGAAGGTGTGTTCCACAGAATTACACTGACAGTCAGCCTATGGTGCGGCAGACCCACACAATCTTGTGAATTTATGTTTTAATAAACCCTCATGAATATTACATGGAAGCTGCCACAGATGTGGAATTAGTCTAAATAAGTAAATGCAAAAGAAGCCCACAGTCCAGGCAAAGGGAACATCTATGAATGTGGGACATTTGAATGTTGCTATTCACGAGTAACCCCATTAGTGATACTTACTACTTACTATTACACCCTGACGGTCCAATTATAGCTTAGCAGCCATAAGCATGCCTGCTTATGGCAGGCCTGTCAAACTTTGAATGTCTCCACATAGTAAAGTAGTTTGTCACAGAAATACTCAGTTAATTTGAATGAATTGTGGGCCATTTCGAATTCGTTCGATCTTGTCCACATTTATGAGGATGTCACATGACCTAACACATGACCACCACATCCACCGCAGCTGTCTGAGAAACAACCAACCTACAGCATTAACTCGGTTAAAAGTAGCTTGACCAGCTCACTGTATTGAATTTGATCTTTTTATGTTGAATAATTGGAAGAACACTGATATTTAACTGATGCAGGTTATTGTTAACAATCAGTGTTGGGAGGTTGCGTTGTACCTTCAACATTGTCTTGCATTATGACACACAGCACTGCTACCTGAAGCAGACTGAAACCACGAGTCACTCTGAAGACCCAGTTTTTCTTCACCCTTTATTTTCACACAGCATCATGTTTAAATGTGAATTCACATTTGCTTTTCAATTTGTTGCCTTGCAACTAATCTCCTTAAAATAAAACTAGCAGCAGAAAAGGCGATTTTTACCCTTTTACCTTCTACCAGAGCGAGAAGCTAGCTCGCAGACCAGAAGATTGTGGTACACAGCCTGTTATTTCAAAGTTCCCAGACATTAAGGCAGGTACAGTATCAGTGGGGAACCCATTTAAATGTTTTATCGAATGTCTTTCATTTAATAATTAATTTCTTCTAATTCCAATTTTAGCCTAATTTCCTATCCAGTTTGGACAACCTTCAGAATGAAAGGGTTGCTGTCTTAAAACCATGAAAAGTTAGTTCAAGAAAGTGACCCAATCAGATTTTTGCCTTCTGGATCCACACTGCAGGTTTAAAGGCAAAATGTAAAGAACACCTCTTATCATCTCTGCTCAGGTGATCCTCACAGGTTGTACTCACCCTGACAGCACGCCTAGCACCAGGTTGAGCATGAAGAAGGAACCAATGATGATGAGGGGGATGAAGTACAGCCAGTTCCATGTGTTTCCTGATGCATCATTCGCCTAAACACATAAAGATAGAGATAAAAAAAAAAAACAGGACTATTAATATGGTTAAAGGATGAGGTTGGCATTAATCAATATTTTTCTTATTGTCTGTGAAAAAAAAACGACAATGTGTGAGTCCGTCTCTCAGTACTTTTAACCTGAATCCACTGGTTCCTACAGAAGATGTGAAAGAGATGCTCATGTTCTTTAACAGCTCATAAATATATTGTTTCATTTGTGAAAAAGCTTCTATACGTTCCTGAAACTGCCACTCACTGTAGTTTTAACTGAGTCATAATAAACTACAGTGTGTGTGTTCACGGTGATGATGTCACTCAGTGACAAAAACAGGGCTCTGTGAGGAATAAGCATGAGGCTGGTGACAAATTAGAAGAAAAACCTGAAGAATTAGTGAAGAAACAGGATAATAATATAATGATGTTAATAACAATAATAATAATAATAATAATAATAAACTTCATAGCACTTTTCTAACAAAGTTACAAAGTGCCTTACAAAGAAATAACAGAAGAAGTAAAAACAATAAATGAATGAGATCAAATAAATAGGAATAATCAGTATAAATAACAATGTCTCCACTCATGGTTTTAATGAGGATGAAAATGATGTGACTGTGGTGCAATGAATTCTGGGTAAATTAAGACTTTTTTTCCCGAAAATAACCACTCAGCTCCTTTTACATCAGCAGAAGATGTCTGGCTTTTAGAAGAATTCAACAGTTACCAGATGTTTTACATGAATGGTGAAACAATAAAACCAAAAATTATTTGGTCTAGAAACTCTTTCCCTTCTCGTTCCTCTCTCAATAAAAATGTCAGCAAGCCTCAAATTATGAGCCATGTCTTCCTGTTTTTGTCTTTGCGTGCTACTGGTCAGCACAGTGTCATTGATGGTTTCCATGGTAACATTGGTCTTAGCCCTGAGTGAGTCTTGGGGTAAGGTTTCTAATGTTTTTCGCTTAAAATAAGTCAATTTTTATTTTGGTGAAACAGTCTAAAGAACATTAAACTGATCTGGACCAACATGAAGACTGGATCAATATTACAGAACCGTCTGACATATCTTTGTGGAACCGGCTCCAGATGTTTGTTACGACCGCAGCCACATGCAATGGGATTGGTTGGAGCCGAGGGGAGGAGTCTCCAGTTCTGCAGCACTTTCCCTATTGGTGCAGCAGTCGTTCCTGCCCGTCCAGCAGCTGTTCCAAGGAAACGAAGAGTTTGAAGGTTGCCTGGGACGGCTGGCTAAGAGATACAGCTCTCCTCTGTACCTCTTGCCATCTCTAACAATTTGTGAATTTTGTGAAGTGGTTTGAGGTACTTGTATGGTTTGTTGGAGAATGGGCCAGGCAGTAGAATTTTACTGATCTGTATCTGACACAAAGCAGAAACACTGTTAGGCTTCTTCCTGTGTGATTTTTGGTCGTTAGAATAAGAGTAGAAAGGTTCTTTTGTTTCATTCCTTTTTAAGTTCAGAAATGAAGTTTGGAAACTCTACTTAAGGTACAGTCCTCTTTTTGTTGTCACCTTGGTTGTACCTTTGTTTACTTATTTACCCTCCTGGCTACGTAACAAATGTATCACCACTACCAAGTGGTTTTATGTTGCTTCCTTTCTCCCCAAACAGCAGCTGGGTTGTAACATAAATGGGGGCTTGTCTGTAAGAGATTCCCGGTGCCAAATTTGGTGGTGCAACCTGGTTACATGGATTTTCTCCTATTCAGCCATGAGAACATGAGCGAGGTCCAACAGTGACGTTAGGTGATGAGATCTGGCTGGGGTCAAGGTTCAGTGCTCTGTGACGACCACTCCAGTTCATCCACACTAATCCAGCCCATGATCTAACAGTACAAGAAAGTATATAGACACGGGTGCCCTCATCAGTTAGCCATAAAGAGGAAAACCTGTGGGATCAAAGGCATTACAGCTTTGCATCCACAACTCTCCACACCCACAATCAGAGAAACGCTGATGGGAAAAAGCATTGAGCTGTATTTGACTTGATGATGCAGCTACTCCTCATTTTATTCTGTCTCTGGTGTAAAATGAGCGCTGGTGTTGGTGTGGAGGAGAGCTGCGTGATTGGCTTTTGAAGCAGCAGTCCCGGTCCAAGGCTCATGTTCTCCATTGTGACCTCCACCCTGCCTCGGGGCTTTCTGCTGTGTTCCTGTTTACAGAGCTTCCTTACACCTGCCACTCACACTCACAGTCACATCACCACTGGAAACTGTCTGCTGAAGCAATTATTGACTAAAACCCACTGTGATGATAAAAAAAAAAAATCACAATATGAACTAGGATCAACCTGTGCAGCTGTGTCCTTTACCTCCACTCATTAACATAACCTGACGGAGCAAGTGATTACAGACACAGAGAAACATTAGGATTTATCTGGAGTTATGATCGTGTGAATGTGAGTCTGATACTCACTCATTCATTCACATCTGTCTGCTGAAAAGCCACCATACACCAAACATAGATAGATGGGTAGATGGATATATTGATAGATTTATAGATCTACTCCTTATAGTAAAATAAAAATGTCTATAAAGATGAATAAGAGTAATTGTAGTTGTGAGCCTGCCTGAGGGGAGGGTGCCTGATGTGTGAATGGGTTTGTTAACATGTTAGCCACAACAACTGTATACGGTCACAATACCGTCATTTTCAGCTGCTTTAATATTAAAATATCTCAGAGCCGCTTTTTATGATTGAAGAAAAACTAAAGTATCACATTTCACAAAGAAACATTTGAACTCACCATTAAACACCAGCAGGGTGACACAGTGGAGCAGAGCACAGTGAACAGGTCTGTCTTAATTAAATCTGGTAGAACTGCTGCCATACTCCCACTTAGCACCACAGAGATTAGAACAGAGCCACTGCAGACACAACTCAACAACACAGCTTCCTGCCAGAGCTGCTTTCAGACATTTTGCTTTTGTTTTTACATGGACTATAGTATCTGCATCTGTGGGGTACAGTATCTGTTACTGTAAAGATTATTTACTGTTGGCTTTTCTAAAGCTACAAAATGATTGTTTTGGAATAGAATTAAAAACAGTAGTTAACCCAAGATAGCTACTTATCACAGCATCCAAATAGTAGCCATTTACCTTTCTCTTTCTGACCCTAAAAGTCCAACTCTATCATCTTAAGTCATTCAGCAACAAATTCAACCATCAGTGGGTGAGTGACCAAACTCACCAAATACATGTTGAACTGCTGCCAGTGAATCTCTACAAAAGGTTGAGTCGTCTGTCGTAATGTGGCTGTGAGCTGGAAGTGGATGCAGAGGGCTGGGTGTGTTAGTGCATTAGCCGGTGTCAGGCTGACGCTGCCTCAGAGCTCAGCTAACAGAACGGAGAGAGCACAGGAGGCAATAGAGAAGCCATTAGTGTCTGTGTTCTACCCCTAAATGTGTTAGCCTGAGGACAGCCTTCAATTCAGCAGCAACACCACACCCAGACTGCCGAGAGGCTGGATACTGAAATAACAGCGACTGACTCAGACAAACACAAGACCAGCTGTGTGTTTCGATTTGAACTAGGACTCATGACACCTGACACACAGGGGCCGTCTCCTTCAGAGGCTGCATTTAAAGACTGACCGTGTCACTGTGGTGCGACTACGTTGTCCCATTTCAATGACTCCTTCAAAAGCGTCCTTCCTTTCCTGGACCACGAAGGATCCAGCTGTTGGTCCAACATATCCCAAGATTCATTGCGCGCCGTTAATGAAAGCAAACAACACGGACAGAGAGTCTGGGGATCACACTGTTAAATGTAGGTATTGTCTTTCAGCTCACTTCAACAGTTGACGGTACAGCTGTTAAAAACAAGAGACTTAAAACCTCAAGTTTTTGTGAAAAAAAAATTCTGTGTTGTCAAGGTTGCTAGGCAACAGGAGCCATGCTTTGTGACACAACGGCAAGGGTGGGAACTGCTGGTGACGCAAAGTGAAAATCCTCTGTACACCAGATTTCTCATTTCAGTTCGGCCTTGGCAGCCTATGAAGGATGCGGCCCCTGAATTGGGACACAGCTCCTACCTTTATATTTGATCCTTTTCATTCTAAAGAATTAAAGTTTTGTTAGGAACTAGTCTTTCCTCCACTCAGTATATCTATAAGCAAGCTGAAAGACAGGCAGATGTACAGGTTGGAGGTGGGGGTGGGACATTATATTGTATTACCTCGGCATGTCGATACACCAGCACCAAATAACAATGATTTTATTAAAACATACAGTCGGTCTGAACGGATTCTCCCACTGATCTGACTGACCAGAGTCACTACATCATGACTCCTCATGGTAGTGCTTCAAAGAAATGAGGGTAAACTTGTGGTGAAGAAGAAGAAATGGGGGGAATATGGCGGACAGTGTGAACAGAAAAACACATCAGTCTGCTGCTAATGAGCTGCTGATGACACTGAACATAAACACACTGGACATTTTTCTGTCATGTGAATTCTAATGTGTATTTTTGCATTCATTTATTAGTTTTTTGTTTTCTGTAAACTTTATTCATTCAGATTGTAAAGATTTTAGTGAGGCATAGTTGTATCGTCACACACACACTATTGTTGTGACACCATCATATCATGGGTTAATCTGATTGCCAGCCCCACAGTTGTAGCAGCACTAGAGGACGAGTGGATGCAGTGACTGGTCCACACTGTGTCTTGTTGTTGTTGTTGTCCTTTAGCTTGTAAACATCCTGCTCCCCTGAGCTCCATGTGATAGCATCTGAAGTCTTCCTGCTGTTTACAGGTGAGTGGACACTGTGTCGCCGAAGGTGACTCCTGCTACTGACCATAAAGGTTGGTGAAGCCACCAGTGTTCTCTCCTAGGTTAAAAACAGGGTGTTACGTTCCCAGAAAGAGTCTAGGGGTAAAGGGAAGTAACAATGAAAAAATAAAGAACCGGGAAAAACAGGAACGAAACAAGAAACCAGAATCCAACAATAAAACTATGAGAACTATAACAAAAAACGGCAGTAGAGCGCTGGGTAAACACAAACTAACAACCACACAAAAGGGACTAATGATGTAACAACAATCACAGCTCCACACAGCTCTCTCTCTCTCTCTCTCTCTCAGCACAAATGGCGCACAATTGCCCCGACCAAGCCTCCTCCTACAGCATTTAAAGCCCCAGTTCCTGATTGGGGAACAGGGACAGCCGTGCCACATCACCTGCTGGAGGAGAGGGGAGGGCAGAGCAGGTCATACCAACACACACAGAGACACTATAAGACAGAGGCACGCAACACAGGGCAACAAGATTCAACAGGCAAGAGGATCGACGACACCAAGCACGTGTTTTACAATATGGAACAAGCACAGAAACGTTTACAGCTATAATATAAATATATATATATAATATAATATGTGAAGTATCAAAGATTAGTGTTACAAACATGATAAACGCTACAGGAAAGGTTTTCCTCAGATGATCATCATGGTTGATGAAATGATTCCTGCTGCTGTGGAGAAGCTCACGTGTGTGTGTTCACACTGCGTCTCTACATAGAGTCTGCAGGTGTGCTCCTGCCCTAAGAGCTCAGAAACAAAATCCACATTCCCCCCTTTTATGCAAAAACTCATGTTTCAGCAGAAAGTCTGTTATTTTGGAAGATCGCCAGCTTATTAGTCTAATACAGACTGATGAAACATACTAAGTAAGGTCAAACTCGGGATTAATATTTGCATGGAGAAATGTACAAGTTTTTGAAAGTAGATTAATATGTTCAGGAAGGAGCTAACTGATGGGCTCATCTCTGGTACAGGAAGCGATGTTTTCTTCGGACAGAACTATGAACAGTGACCTCACAGTGCTGGACACACTGACTGACAGAAGATGTAACTGTTGGTTACACATCAGTGTGTGTCTCTAGGAGTTCAGGAGTACTACTGTGTGTTTGTGTCTGCAAAGGGAATTATGATCAGATAAATTACCAGTCACGTGATACCTGAATCTCCAGCTGAAACTCCAGCCTATAACTCCAACCAACAGTTAGTGGTCCAGTTGCATTGTAGTTAATTTAGGCATTAGATTAGAAGAATGAATGGAAAAAAAATAGTTTGATCCTTTTTTTTTTTTTTTTTTTAAACTGAGCATCATCAGTCTTAGAGCTCCCCCTGGAGGCCTGGAGCTCTTCTGTTGTGTTGTCTGGATATGCAGCGCTGTTTTCTGTTGCATTAGTTTTGGAGGTTCATGTGTTTTTGTTGTTGTATGTTTTCTATTTTTGCAGCATGTTTGTTGTTCATGTCTTTGTTTTGTCTTCCTGCAGCACATTTTTTTAATTTGCAGCTCATTTCACGTTGTTGTGTTTGTTTTGTATTGTTGTACGTGTTTTTGAATCTGCATCGTTTCTGAATTTGCAGCTTGTTTCTCCCGATGGAAGTGTTTTGGGCCGTTGTAGCCTCTGTAATTATAGGGTGAGATGTTCATCTGGAAAGGCCTCAGAGAGCCCTGTCAGAGGAGTTTATTCAGTTTAACAGGTGAAAAGGTCCAAAGAGTCTGCAAAACTTTAATCAAAACCCAGTTTCTCTCCTAAAAGTGTTGAGACACTACAGTAGATCAGATTAATAACTCTGGTTGGTTATTTTCAATGGAAGATTCATAATTTTTGTACTCTGCTTTACTCTGTGTGTAGCTGTAGTTTTGAAGCTTTTCTACACAGAGGTCATAAAAACCATAAACAGGTGACAGCACCTGTCAGAATCCACAGTTTATGGCTCACAGCTCAGGGGGGTCTCCTAATGAGAAATGAACAGTCTGAGTTTTGCCCTCCATCCTCATCAGAGAGACACAGGTTTGGCAGAGACAGACGAGGGCCCGTACAGCCATGATGGATGGCCACTCTGATAAAGAGGACACAGCTGGGTCCCTCAGTGGTGGGAAATGAGACAGCCGTCACTCGTCCCTTGACAATTCAATCATAGAATCCACCAGTCATATTCGGCCAAAACAGCAGCCTGGGTCAGAGCGTAGTGCTGCTCTGTCAGTGAGCCAGAGGACAGGAAACAGAGCCGGCTAATGATGGATGAAGCAGTGAACTTAACCCCCCAACCCTTACACCCCATATGGACCAATTCTGGATTAACGCCTCAGTCTAATGGGGATTATTCATCATGTGAATGACAGTGGCTGATACTGATGGAGCAAAGCTCTTTAAATCTTAGGGAAGATGGTGGAAGAGAGAATGTTAATAGGGATTATTAGAAAGTGAAGCTGCAATCATTACTGCAGTAAATATAAATCATTCATTCACAATCATTTCCTTAGAGTTAATCATTTGGATATAACCAATAATGACTTTGTGGTTTCAGAAGGAGTGAAACAGATAAACCGGAGCTGTTGATCAGGGCACAGCAGCCAGGAGCAGTGACTGTGAGGCTTTATAAGAAACCACAATCAAAATCTGGGCTCATCAAACAAGTCTGGAGACCCAAAGTCCACATAACCACAGATTTCAAATGGAAACAGTTCCAGCATCTAACTTCACATTACAAACGGTAGTTATTCTATTTCCTTTTCTGTATAAATGAAACCAACAAGACACAGAGTGTTATCTAGTGAGGTGTTGTTACAGATGCAGGAAAAGAATGGATTAAATGAGCATGTGTAACATGAAAGAGGTCACTTGTCGAATGATGGACAAATTATCTGTTCATGCTGTTTGATGCCTTTTAGTTTCCTGCTTTGAAATGAAATATCTTAAATCATTGTTTCATCAAAAAAGTGTTTAATTGGCTAAAAATCTTAACTCAACTTTTGACGCAGTGAAACAGCCAATCAGAACACCAGAAACTTACAGTATGTAAATTACTACATGTGCCAAACATAAAGATGCAGCTCAAAAGAATTGTCTAAATAATTGAAATGATCAGATTATCTGTGTAGCTATTATGGTGCATTGCTGTGTTTAGGCGTGCATTCCTAAGGTTAAGTAATAATAATAAACAAGTTATAACATTCATATATTGATGCAGGCTCACTATTTGGCAAGATCAAGTTAATGCTTACTACTCATTAATCTTACTAATGACTTACTACCAGTTAAAACTGTTAAAAGGAGCCTTACAGTAAAGTGTGAAACACATCATCATTTATTAATGAGTTCCTAGTTATAAATAATAGTAACTTGGTAAAAATGATATACCAAGAAACATAAGGATGAATTAATTTTTTGACCATTAAGATGCTGACAGTGGCTAATGTGATGGAGCAGCAGGTACATATGCTGATGATGGAGAAAACAAAGAAAGCTCTGTAACTAATGAGATATGAGGCTGAACAGTACAGATACGTTGGGGCTCACTATTTGGCAAGTAACAGGTCACTGTCTCCCTTTTTATCTAATGTGTTATAACACCTCGTAAATGATTTATAAAGTGTTAACAAGCTAATGAATAAACTAGCTATAAACCATTCATAAATCCTTTTATTTATTTTTTTTTTCTTTTGTCCTCCGACTTGTAAACTCAGGCTTGAATTGACTAATACCTTCCAAGCCTTTTTAATTAGCCCACTCTGATCTCCTGGAGCGGCTTCAGCCCTGGCACCATGTTAGCAAACAGCATTGTGGGAGGAAACAGACTGACACACACGCATCCTCACTGCAGGCTGAACAGACTCCTCCACAGCATCCACACCATCAAAGCCTACGACTGAATATTCAGTGGGGAGCACAAATACCATCAGCAGGTATGTGGGGTGACTGGGTTATGGAGATCATCACAGCAGAAGCCAACATGTCATCTGTTCTAAGAAGACACGTCAAACTTACTTCACTCACTCATTGACTCTGCATCAAACTGAAACCTCAGGACTTCAGTGTGAAATGTGCATTTTGGGAAAAAAAACAAACAATTGCTGCCAATAAGCTGAGAAAAAATCATGAATTTCAAATATCATTTAAGAGGTGTAATCTTGTTATAGGCAGGTGAGCATGAGGTCAAATCGTCTTTGAATCATTTCAAGGAGAATTAACTCTTTGGCTCTTCCTTTTTATATTTGAACGCCAGCACTTTTTCTCTCTTAGTATCCATTTCATGTTGTTATTTTCCACCTAAAACAGACAGGAGCATCTCATGTTTATGACTCTTCACCTATGTATAGTACAAAGCACATTATATTTCCTTTTTGTCAGACAGCTTCACAAGACTTCACTTACCCAGGAGTAAATTAAAAGGGTAAAACAAGGGTTCCTGTTGCTGTGACTGTAATGTTTCTTCAGCTTATATTATATGGTCTGTGTTTGTACTTGTGCTGCTTGTATCTCTTAATGAAGAGTACATGACATTAATGTGAGTATTGCCGCTACAATGAGGAACTCTTTTGTTGAGATAGTTGGATAAAGAAACTCATCGGTCATTTTGTGCTTCAACAAAGGATTCAACAAATCAGATAAAATCCCCACAAAATAATCAAAATAATCTTCTGATTTGTCTGAGCATCAGTGCTGGATGCAGGTGCTTTTAACATTTGTCTTTTTCCCCATTCAAATTTCAGTGGTATTTCATTATCAACAGTTGTAGACATGTTTTTTACTAATAATAAACTAATAATAAAAATAAATAAGGTTCCCGTTTACGTGCAGAGCCACACCACCTCTTTTCTTGTTCTTTTAATTCATGTCATGTAAAGTTATAATCTGGAACTTTACGTAACTTTCACATTAAAGTGTCTAAAAACAACTAGACCTATGTTCTATATGTTGTTGAGTTGTGTTCTTACATTTTCCCAAATGTTTCCATCAATTCTCAAACCAGAGAAATCTTAAACTTGGATATATTTTGCTGCTGGAAATGAAAGCCAGCTTAGCTAAGTTTTCATGGCCCAGCCTGTTAGCTTAGACCTCTTAATGCTATGCTAATTACAACCTGCTACGTCCATGGTATGGTCTAATATTACTGAGCTGGATGTTTGTCTGATGTTGCGTCATGAACGAAACTGTTCATAAAGTCTGATCATGTGATCATAGTTGACTGATCTATGTACAGTAAACTTGTTGCCGTAGGAACAGTGGTTACATAACCTTAGCAACAAGCATTTAACGGTGGGTGTGGTTGCATGTGCGATATATACTGTCATATACTAAATATAACTTGGGGAAACACTTATTTGTCTCCAAAGAAGCAAAGCAGCCTCCTCTGTCTACCCCACCTTTCTTTGCTCTACTGTGTTTCTGCTGAACAACATCCTTTTCCCCCTACAGATGTTTAATAATTTAATCTCTTCCAAAGCTGTTTCCCTGGCATGGTATAATTTTGACCTTTATTGATTATCTGATCATTTGGCCAGCTCTGGCCGCTTTGTTTCATGTGAGCAGTAAAGTGGTGGTGCTGTGGTGCTAATGGCAGCTGTGAAAGTCGTCCTCCACAGGCTCTTATGCTGGCTCCAATCAGGAAGGGAGGGGCCGGAGAAATCAGGAGGGGAGTATCAGTGCTGATGCACAGGACAGACCAGTCTGTACAGTCACAGTGACGGACTGTCCACAGACTGGGAACTAATTTTATGATCTAAATACATATGAACAGAGTTTAAAGAAATAAAATTACAGTCACTATAAAATGAGCAATTTAACAGAACACTACCTGAATGATGCTCCATTATCAATTCTTGGTATCTAACAAAATGATAAATCTGCATCTGCAATCTCAAAGTTTGGAAGATGTTAAAGTTTCCATCATTGCACCCCTTATAAGAAAATTCGGTTGGTCCTCTCTATCAGAAAGATGTGACATACATTGGTACCTATTTATTTACAAAGCCCTTATTGGAAAATTACCATGATGTTACATGTCTCTTGGTCAGATCAGCTGAAACTCCATGTACCTTGGGTAAACTCTCCTCTCTTCTGACTGGCTCACTGACCTGTTGTTACTAGAGCTCCAGAAACCACAAATATATCTTCTTATGAATCAACACTTCAAATAAAACACAGGAGAAAAGGAAAATATGGAGCTTTAAAAGGACTTTCATTTATACAGCACTCACTCGTCGATTCACACATCCTCTCTCACCAATAACAGCAAGATGATGTACAACATACTGACCCTAAAATCATAATCAATCTGTCTTCAACACTTGGACATGTGGACAGGAGGAGCTCCACTGGCTGAGCCACAGTTACTGAACCACAAAAACTACGACAACATCCACAAAACATGAAAGGTTTCTGAAACTAGATGATGCTTGACCATGTAAATCATTTGAAGATTTGTGAATATCTCATTACAGATATGTGAAAATCCATTTCCCCAACAGGAAGGCTTCACTGTGACTGTGTATGACTCTGTGCTGCTGCCATCAGAGTTCATGATGGTTCAACTTCTTCAACCTGCTGCCGCAGCTCATTGTGTCACCATGACAACCACAGAAACCACAACAATGGAAACAATAGAGGAGCTAGGAGTTATCTGAGTGACACACGTCTTCACCGGCTGAAACCTGACAGATCAATGAAGAGAAACAGTAACAGTGGAGCCATCAGTTTATGATATTAGCTAGTTAGTTGTATCATGTTAACCTCTGTTTTAAGCTACAATCTGCTTCGTCTAGCTGTGTGATGAGACTATAGAAGGTATGTAGTGGATAGCAGCAGCCTGCTGCCACTGATTAGAAACACAGAGAACACTGATGTTACCAGGCAACCACTTACTTTATAACTGTACTGTACACTAGGGCTTCACAATTAATTGAAATATAATCTAAATCGAAAAAAGTGTTGTGGTGCTACAGAGACGTCCTGGCCTACAAATCATATTCTCAGATGTTAAGGAACATGATTGTTTGGTTCGAGAAAATCACATCATCATCATTTTATATTTTTTTCAGTGAAAATAAAATAAAAAAATGACCATTCCAACTCAAGTCACATATTGCAATACCTGTTAAATAATCGCAATATGATTCTTTTTCTTACAGATCGCGCAGCCTTACTGTATACTGTAAAAACTGGAAATTTTCCTATCGTTATTTATAATAGATGTAGCCAGCTAGCTAAGTATGAAGATGGTTTGCCCATTCTGAATTCTACCGACAAAGCTCAAAACTGCCACCCGTTTCTAAAACCAGTGAACACAAATCCTACCTGTTTGAAACACTGAGCTAATGAGAAATATGCAGTGATTCAGATGGTGAAACCAAGCTAAGCATAACATCCCCCATCTGGTGACCCCAGCTGCCAAAAGACATGGTGCTTTAGAAAGAACAGGTATGTTTCCAGTGAGTGGACTCACGTTGTAGAGGATGTCCACCCATCCCTCCATGGTGATGCACTGGAAAACAGTGAGGACAGCAAAGAGGATGTTGTCAAAGTTGGTAATGCCAAAGTTGGGTCCGATCCAGTACTCCCTACAGTCAGTGCCGTTTGAACAGGTCCTCGCCGGAGCATCCAGGCCACAGGGGAACTCTGTTGCCTGTTCACCTACAGCCACAAACACACAAACACACACATTTGTTCAGAGTCACAGAAATAGGCAAACATACTGGTATTTTTAGAGAAGGCTGTAGTGTTATATAAAAGAACCTCTAATATTGAGATACATGCCATTCAATGCATAATATATGGGTTCAGCTACAATGATACACAGTACAGAGTACAGATGGCATCACTTCCTGTTGTTATCCAGAGTGAATTACAATTACAGTTCAACTTATGCTGCTTGTTTTCCCTGATACTGGATTATTATGTAAGGATAAAGCATTCAGAGCTGGTAGGACTGTGTAGTCTGTCACAGCTGCTAATGTCACACATGCTAGCACTTTATTTACCTAATGTTGTCAGTCTATTTCTCCATGGTGTCTTTTTATGACAGTTATCTCTGTCTACATACAACATGTGCTGCCTGTCTGTCAAGAGAGGGAATCTCGGTTGCTCTGTTGCTCCTCCTAATATTTGCTTAATTTTTCATGTTAAATGTATTCTTGTGTGTTTTTCTTAAACAATTAACTGATCTACTGGGGATTTCAGACAGGATGAAATATGTGCTGTGCTCGCCGCTCGGGTCAGCACACTGTTCGGGGACGACAGAGCAAACTTAGCAGGACACGTCACCATGAAGCAGGAAGCTCCAGCAGCGTTTACAGTCTATCGTTGCTAGCAACAAAGATGTATCTTTCCAGCGCTAAGAAACAAGTGTTAGCGCTAGCCTTCCTAATAAGAAGAAGAAAGGGAGCAGCAAAGAAGAGGCCGTGGGTGTCCTCAGGTACAGAGAGCAGCCTGGGGAAGGAACTCTGTTTCCACGGCGACTGGTTTCAGGTCTAATTTCTGTTTATTTTCCAGGCCTGGCTGGATGCCTCGTTTCTACCAGTAGGGTGATGGGTGTTTGTCACAGCGTGCAGCGGTCAAAGTTAAACTAGATTAAACTTTGACCGCTGCACTCATGTGAGCTCACCAAACAGTGCATTGCGCTGCGTCTACGCTTTGCCCACCACAGTGACAAACAGTTGTGGTGCAAGCCATTAGAAATAATGACCTTTGACCACCTAAATCTAATCAGTTCATCCTTGAGTCCTAGTGAATGCTTGTGCCAAATTTGAAGAAGTTCTGTCAAGGATATTGAGATATTATGTCCATGAGAATGAGACGGACGGACAACCCAAAAAACATAAGCCTCTGGCTCTGACTGTCACCGGCGTGGAGGAATAAAAACATAACTGCCTCCATCATGTAACTCTTTTTATTAACAGACTTAACAATAGTTCTAAATAATCTAATCTGATGAATTGAGTAATTTATTGAACCTAACATGTTTGTCTCTGGACTGTGGGAGGAAACCCACGCAGGCACGTGGAGAACATGCAAACTCTACAGAGAAATGTCAGCCATTTTCTGATTTTCTGATCATATATTGAAGAAACGTGAGGCAACATAGAACGACACCTACAAGTGGGACAGCCTCTTGATTAAAACCAAGAGCTTGCTTCAGCCCCACTGCTCCTGTTGCTCACCTGTGTCAGTCCTGAAGCAGGTATGATGGAACTTGCCCATGTAGAAGTCAAGGCCAATGATGGCAAACATGAGGATGGCAAAGAAGAGCAGGAGGCCGATCTGCAGCAGAGGTACCATGGCTTTCATAATGGACTTTAAAACCACCTGAAGACCTGAGGAAGACAAGACGAACGTGCTTTTGAAAACACAGGAGATTTGAGGACAGACAGATGAATCAGAGAAACCAACATGACGGGTTCACAAACGGGGACTCTGAGACCTCTGATTAATGACTCGTGATCAAGAAAGTACATAGGTGTGTAGAGGCCCTCTGAGGAGGAGTTGAACTTTTAAAAAAATTTTTGTGCAGAAAAATTAAAAACCTTTCCTTTTTCAAAGTATCTGAACAAAAGTCTCCATTTATGCATACTGGTGTGCCCCCCATTCATTCTTTGTTTTCTTCCTTGGATGTTAACAAATGCTGTTCTAAGTTATCTCCACAAGCGAGACAGGATGCTGACAAGGGGGCGCTGTAGGATTGCAAGATAAAAAGACATTTTTTTTGCAGATTTTGCAACAGATTTTTACTTTTATTTTCCTGATTTGGCGAGGAGTAATCAATTAAAATTCAATCAATTAAAAGTTGTTAAGGACCTGTCCCTGCGCATCCTACAGTGTCTGGAATAGAACGTTTCCCAATTTATTGATTTTCACATTGAAGTCATTGGTTAACCTCTCGTCAACTGTCTGAAACAGTTTAAATTAACTTTGCCAACTTGTTCATGGGAAAATCTAAAGAAGCTCTGACCCTGAAGGGGTAAAACCCTCCTGTGCTTGTGCCACTTTATTATTATTAGGGTTCTATCCCTGAAGAGGAGGATAATTGTTAGATACATACACTATACCTGTACAAGTTTTGGTTTTGGTCTCTGAACAGACATGATGGTATTGTATTTGGAAACCTCCGTGATGACTGCTGGTCACTTTGCAACTTTATGAGAGTATTTATCAGCTACAAGGACAAAAGATATTAAAAAGCTCCAACTACTAATGAATAGACAACACTTACAAATGAAGTACTCCTTCATGTCTGTGGCTGATCTCACTGCCACCATAAATGATAAATAGAAAATAAATATATGGTGGTTTATACTGACAGGCCGCGACGAATAAATCAATGTATGGGAAACAATTTGTGGACATAAAATAGTTCAAAGTGGACTAATTGCGGCAGCCCTAAACTAAACATTGTTATTTTTACATTTTCTGGTTATGTGGGGATTGAACAAAAGAGATCCAGTGTGTTGATTATCCAGTGTTTATGCTAACCACGTGCTAACCACATCCTGACTCCAGCTGTGTTTCTGGAGTCAGAGCTGCATCAGTGTCAGCAGTTACTCTAGTTGTAACATGTGAAGGTAACTTACTTGGAATGCCAGAGACCAGTTTGAGCGGCCGCAGGACTCTCACTGCCCTCAGTGTTCTCAGGTCGAAATCAGCCCCCACTGTGGCCAGGATCCTGCACACACAACAACGATAAGATGCAGTATGAATGATGAAAGAGAAAAGGAACACAAGGAAGAGGTGAAAGAAATGAAAATGAGGCGAGAGGAAGCAGGGATTGAAAAGAGGAGGCATAAAAGAAGATGAGGAAGAAGATGATGGAAAAAGAAAGAGGAAGGTGGGAGAGGAGAAAAGAGCTCAGAGGGTCCGAATAGGAAGAAATGACAGGAGAAAAGAGAAGGAGGAAGGAATTAGTGAGGAGTGGAGGGAACAGAAGATGGAGGGGGTGGGGGAGAGGAACTGAATGAAGAAAGTGAGAAGGGGTGGATACACATTAATACACTTAGCTCCTGAGCTTGAATCTGTCCAATCAGATTCCTCTGCGCTTCCTCAAGCTGCTGCCCTCTGGTCCACAGGGAGCTACCAGCACCGCAGATGACTAGCCATGCTACATACACACTGAACATACACAAACAGGCTCACAGGATGCACACACACACTGCTCACATGCGCACATATTTCACAGTATGACAGTATTTGTACTTAAAAGATCAAATGAGCCGTAAACCCCAGAAGGGGACAGAGGCATGTTCTGAAAATGTACTGCAATGGCTGTTTTTGTATATTTTTATATTGTTAGAGGTACCATTAAATTGTATGACTGACTCTGTCATAAATTATAATCTGCAACTTTTCCTCATTAAAATCTCTTAAAACAACTAGACTTATGTTCTACATGTTGTTGAGTTGTGTTCTTATATTATCCCTAATGTTTCCATCAATTCTCAAACCAGACAAATACAGTATGTGATTTTAATCATAGTAACGGTATGTGTCATTTGGTTGCCTGTAGTATAGTAGAGTGCAAAATGTCTGTATAGACACTGACAAACACACTGAATATTCTGAATCAGATCATCACCTGTGTTTTAAAACACTTCTGAAATAAACTTCCTACTTTATTATTTGGCGTTTCGTTTCGAGATGACATCGACATTACTCTGTCTTAACGACCTGTAACTTGACATGTACAGGTTCTGCCTTTGTTTCCACTTTGTTATGGAGGTCCTGTATCTAAATTTCAGCACTGCAAAGGAGGTGATACTAAATCCAGAACGTGTTCACATTATAAAAGCTGCTATAATGCAAACTTAAACAAACTCTTTTCAGTAGATATATATGTGTGTATATTATACATATGAAAAGAGTTTGTGTATATATATATATATATATATATATACAAACTCTTTAATATCTGCAATGTAAGATGGAGGCCATCTTGGACAATACCAACCATCCTCTCCACAATATTCTGGCAGGACAGAGAAGCAGCTGCAGCTACAGCTGCAGCAAACATCTCACTGCGCTGCAGAACAGAGAGGTTCAGGAGATCCTTTGTTCCCACTGCCATCAGGCTATACAACACCTCAGCCAAAGGAAGTGGACTAATCTAATTATTATCGTTTACTTATTATTAACTGTTATTATTATCATTATTATTATCAACAATGAGCTAATTGACACATGAATTTCCCCTAGGGGATAAATTAAGTATCTATCTATCTATTGCAGCGTACATACAGTACCTGGCCTTGCATCAGTCACAAGCCATTAAGGAAGTTCATTGTAAGGACATGCAGCGTAACGGACCCACAATTGACACTTTGTGACTCTTCCCACCATCAAACTATCAGATTGATAGGAAACAGAGACAAAGGACCCTTATCTCACAAACAGTCCATGCTTTTAGCATGCCCGAACGACAAAGAACCAGACCAAAGGTCAAAGGGTCAGCTCCAGAGGATCAACCAATGGACACCAGGCAACTGGAGAACATAGGCAAAATCTCCAGTTTGTAAGACTACAATAAGACTCTGTCTAATGATATTTGATTGTTTCTTATATAGGACAAGTAACAACAAAAGGACTGATTAACACTAAGGTGTGAATCCTGGCCTCTCTGTGCCATGCATGAACACTGTTGGGACTCATCATTCAAGTGACCAGATGTTTCTTTGCTCCACTGGACAAAGGAACTCACACTCCACAGTTCCTCACCGTTCACACCTGGGGACGACCCTTCCCCCCACGGACCTTACTGGCCAGCCAGTGTGGGTCAGCGTGTGACATGTGACCCCCAAGGGTGTCACCAAACAAAACCAGATCTCTGGCCCTCTTCTCTCTCTCTTCTCTTCTTGGCTTGTTTGGAGAGCAGCTCCTGCTCTCTCCTCTCAGCTCTTCAAAGGGCAACAAGGCCCCAGCCCAGGTCAGCTCTGCTACCTGAGAAACCAGCTCTCTCGCCGGCCTGCTCACAGCAGCCTGCAAACACTCTTCTCCTCAACAGCAGCGACCTGCTTCGGATTAACTCAGAGTGAACCAAATTCTTTTCAGAATCAGCAGCTACGACACAAGGCCAGCTGATTTTCCAAGCAACAGGAGTCATAGCAGAGTTAGCGTGGAACAGCTAACTCTGTGAGGAGAACAAAGGATATAACAGCAAAGCAACACAGCCAGACAGGACTTTACTCCACCAGGAAGCCTCCCAACTCACTGGACTTTACAACAACACTGGAAAGGACCTCTTTGCTTGTTCCAAGAACTGGGTAATGTTAACTGACTGGGCCTAACCTTTCCCAGCACAGCACAGCACAGCATAGCTAAGCAGCAGAAGTCTTAACTTTGTTAATGTACTTGTTGATTGATGCCTTGTTGTTGTAATGTTTGCTTAGGTTGTGGTCAGTCATACAGTTAATTGAGTACTCGTATGTTCATACACATAGCAGTACGTCTCCGTTCTAGAACCTGCATGAAGCTAACCTTCCCCCTCTAACCTGGTACCTTTTAGATTACATGAGCTAGGCTAACAAAGAAATTCACACCTTCCCTCTCACACACACTAGCTGGTCTCAGTGGCCATTTTGAGTAGTTTCTTTGTTTACTGCCATCTTGTGTAGTCTTCTTTGCTCAGGTCATGTGATCACAGTGACCACTTTGAATCGGCCATCTTGCATTTGTTTGTGTCCCCACAGACACACACACAAACCCCTACACACACACATACACACACCTGTATATACTAGATAAGACATTGTGTTTTACTCTGCTCCATTGTAAATAAATGTCTTTAAGTAACTACTGGTGTGTTTAATGTTGCAGAAGCGTGAATATTGCCAACCTCTACTTGGTAGAATTCCAATCCTTCAACTTTAACTTACTATTGATTTGGTAATTTGGTTATAGTTAGTAAGCTAATGGTTAATCAGAGTTCCAGATTAATGGTAATAAATTGAGACTAAAACCATATTGGCTATTTTGGCCAATTTTAGTTTAGGCCGGTGCCCCGATTATTTTTCTTAATTCATGATAGCCAATAAATTGATAGACAACCGAAATCCAACATATTTGGTGTCCAGCTCATGAGGTAGAGCTCAGACCCAACAACACACACACA
Organism: Seriola aureovittata; assembly: GCF_021018895.1. Lineage (NCBI taxonomy): Eukaryota > Metazoa > Chordata > Actinopteri > Carangiformes > Carangidae > Seriola > Seriola aureovittata. Next base: position 1,392,964 of record NC_079368.1, on the reverse strand, counting down.
CACACACACACACACACACACACACACACTACATGACTTCCAGCATGTCCATATTATTATTATTATTATTATTATTACAGTCAAAGAACTGCTGTGTAATCCACATTTATAAACTATTAGCTTTAGGAAATGTTTATATTGTTGTTTGATCAATATCCCACTTGTATCATGATTAATTTCAGGTTTGAAGGATGTAATATGAAACCCACACTCCTATTACTCCTCTCTGCTATTATTAGTGCAAGTAGTTTTATATGTTACTTCATTTAATGTTTTGTGGTCATGGTGGAAGACGGATGTTTGAGTTTATAAGTAAACTATAGAATTAAATTATTCGAAAGTTCAGTGGAAAATCACTCTCTTCTCCAAGTGGAAACGCAGGAGAAGACGGGTGACGTCCCTGAAACGTGCGCCAGCCCCCAGGGGATAAAACAGTCGTGAACAATTCACACGTAGTTAGAAACATTAGAAACGCGAAGAAGCTAGATGCCTGAGAAACTGGTAGAAGATGAAAAGCTGAAGCTAGAAAAACGATGCAGAAACTAGAAGCTGAGATCTTTGCTCAAAGCTCAGAGTCCCGGCTCAAAGCCCGGCTCTGTAGCCATGGAAACTCTTAGCTCTAAGCTGCTCGCCACAAACTCATGGCTCTTAGTCATTTTTGCACTTTTCGCATCTTTTATTTTTCTTTGCCACAAGCTCCAAGTAACATGATTTTTGTCTACATGCGCGATCTTTTATTTTTATAAGCCAAGTCAAGATCAACTGAACCAAAACAACAGAAGTGCCTAATGGACTGTGCCTAGTAATTTTGTAACTTTTAAATCATCATCAAGTTTTCCTTTTTAAAGATTTTTGACAACTTTAGAGTCATCTGGTCAACACCAGTCTCCTCTAAAGTTAGCCAGCCAAAGTAAAGAGCATTAGAGTTTATTTTGCATCAACCAGCAAGAGACACCAGCAGATAACATCTGCACGACCGCCTGCAGAGAAGCCGAGCAGGAATCAAGAGTTCCCGAGACAGAAAGTCTCCTGGCAAACTCCACCAGAGCTGAACCGCTGAGACACCGGCAAAATCCGTCATCGTGATAACGGGACACGGCCTCCAGGAGAATCCACCTAGATCCCGCGTCTCCGGGGTTACCACGGCAACCACAGCCGCCTGGGTTCCAGCCGAGGGTCTTCAGCTACAGCGCAACTCACAGTAGGCCGGTTTTAACACTCTGCTCATGACTGGGTTGATGTCGAAATATAGCAATATTTAATCATCAAACCTAATTCGTAGATGTAGCATCATTAGCTGTATAGCCATAACATATTCTCTCCCACCATTGCCAACTCATCACACTGATCATTTCATTATTATTTTCATCTTTATGATTATTACACCTTGCATTTACTCTGTAGATAGTAGTTTAGTTAATAAACTCATTTATTTACACCCAGTTGTTGTCCTGTTGTATGGGTCAGACCCAGGCCTATAACCTATAAATTATTGAGAATTATCCAATTTTGACAGAGCATTTCTACTTTAACCGGCACAGCTTTTTTTTTTTTGGCTTTTTTTTTTTTTTTTATGCCTTTATTTTGACAGTACAGTGGAGAGAGACAGGAAACGGGGAGGCAGAGAGAGGGGGAATGACATGCAGCGAAAGGCCGTCCGATGCGGGATTCGAACCGGGGCCAACTGCAGCGAGGACTGTAGCCTCTACACATGGGGCGCCTGCTTAGACCACTACGCCACACAACACCCGTCCTGTTGTATTCTTTTGACGTAGAGACTGGAGATCCATTGAATCGAGAAGTCATGGCTTCCGATATGAGATTGATAAATTTGGCAATGAAGTAATTTATTGTTGTCCTCCCAGAGGACTGGTGCCCCATTTCAACGACAGTAAATTCTAAATTATGCCGTTAACGCTACACTATCTATCTATCTATATGTCCACACTTAAACAAACTTACAGTAGCTTTACATGCATTATAGCAGCTTCTATAATGTGAACATACTCTGGATTTAGTATCACCTCCTTTTCAGTGCTGAAATTTAGTTACAGGGCCTCAATAACAAAGTGGAAACAAAGGCACAACCTGTACATGTCAAGTTACAGGTCGTTAAGTTCCTGTAGTGGATTTGGCCTACAGCTGAGGTCACTAACAGAGACCATGGTCCGGGTCAGACCCAGGCCTATAACCTATAAATTATTGAGAATTATCCAATTTTGACAGAGCATTTCTACTTTAACCGGCACAGCTTTTCTAGCCTTTACAGCACTGGTCACATGATACGACTCAGCCAGTCACTGCGACTGAAGTCAGTTAGTGAGATACACACACAGAGAAGACATGATAGTCAGAAAAATAAGTGGAGAAAGGGGGATAGAAGAGGAAAAGAAAGAGAAAAGCAGATGTTAAAGCTGTCCAGCTGTTAAGATGTGTTGAGACTGTTCATTATAAAGATGGTTTAATGGTTAACATGTGAAATGGCGTTTTTTTTTTTTTTAAATGAAGCACTTTATTTGAGGATGACATTTTTCAAAACCTGTACTTAGCTGCACTTAGCCTTTGTTGTCTTTGAAATGAGAAAATAACATATAGTCATTAGTAGAGCAATTATTATTTATAACCCCTCCAGTTGCCCCAACACCACCCTAAAAATACTAATGTAAAGCACAAGTACCTCAAAATTTTACTTAAGTACAGCACAGTACATGTAAATGTACTTTTAATTACTTACCGCCACTGCTAATACAATTACTGAGGCTTCAGCACACATGGATTTTAATATTGTTCAATGACCCAACAGGTAAAATTCCTGAATTCCTGAGTGAAAACAAAGATGGTGTCTATTATAGAAGCTGACATCAAAAAGGTAACAGACTAACTAAACCACCACAGACACACAAAGACTATTAATTATTAATAAACTCTATATTGAGGTCAAAACATTTATTTACAACAGCTAATCCTCCATTGTCTCACTGCTCATGACTGAGCACCAGTGTTTGCTAACATTAGATCATATATGACATTTTATATTGGGTTGGGGGTTAACACTGGAAATTAAAGGGCATGCTATCAGCTAGCTAACATTACTTACCTAAACTGTAACTTAAGGTAAATTCCCCAATCCAACCCATAATTAACACCCTGGTCTTATATTAATTTTTTTGATTTCAAGGTAATTCCAGGGAGCAACCCTCCAACCAAAGACAACCTGATATGGAGGGACAAAAAGTGAAATAAAAAAGATGGATAAAGGAGTATGAAAATCATGTGAATCATATAATATAGCTGTCATGTACAGCAAGGAAGTTGCTCAATGTTAATAATTAACAAATCTGTAACATATTCACTGTTAATCTATTTTAATTTGTTTTCCTACAATATCCACTCCTGGCTATTCAGGCATTGTTAATGTTTTAATGGTTGTGTTTAGACAACTTTAAAACTTGGTCATTACTGAAGATATGTTTTCGTTGCCTAAAACTAACATGCAACTCAACTATGAACCACCATGACCTCCCTATGACTCTAGTGCACTCTCTATAGTCATGCTAGCAGCTTAGTGAGGCTATGCTTTGAGCTAAATGCTACTGTCTGTCCTTACAATGACAATCCTAAAACATGCTGATACTTGATCAGTATAATGTTTTAATGTGCTGTGTGCTGTCTGAGGCTCATGCTAATGCCAACATGGACTGGATAAAGTTTGTCATTAGTGCCACGGGTGCTCAGCTCCGAGGTACTCCTCTACAGCTAGAATAGCTGAGAATAGCTGAGAGGAGTGCCTCGGGGCAGAGCCCACAAAATTTCACCTTTTTTCTACAAAATTTCACCTTTTTTCTACAAAATTTCACCTTTTTTCTGAGTCACCTAGCGCTCTCATACCTGCATGTAGAAATGTGATTCAAACTATAAAACGGAGGAAAACTTCTGCTCTCTCAAAAAGACAGGAACTGTTTTTACATAACATGTAAACTTTTCAAACTATGAGCACTCAAAGGAGGAGTGCAAATCACTTTTTCTTCAAAGTTAGAGTGAAAGCGTCAGTTGGCTAGAGTGCGTGAAGCAGTAAAAAATAACCTTTATTTTTATTTTTAACTCGAGCTCACGGCCAAACCGTAAAAAGGAGACAAATAATTCTTTCTGAAAATGTAGACATAGTTGTTGGGATTCATAAAATGTAACTTTGACAGGCAGGGTCTGCACAAAATTTAAACGGTGGTGCCGAGTCCGGCAGCAATACCTGTCTCACTCTCATTGACACCTAATGTAATCTTCTTTTTTTTTTTCAAAGAATCTCACTCTGTCTTCGCACTGAGCTTACTCACTCATTTTAAGGAATATCTGAATAAAATAGAGACTGTAAGAAACTTCTGGCTTCAGTGTCTGTCACGGTCTTCTCGGCTTTTGAAAAGAAGTAACGGTTTTCTCATAATTTGCAGTTGTTTGAAGCCATGTAGAAGCCAAATTCTGGACAGATTTTCACATTGCCATGGCAACGGCAGCTCCTGACCTGTGTGCGTGTGTGCGTGCGTGCGCCTAGCAACCAGATAACCAACTCTCCAAGCTCCGCTAGCTTTACATTAGCCGCATGTTAGGTCTTAAATTACATTTAGTTAGGTCTTAAATATGTAAGTCCATTTACTGCTTCCTTCGTTGCTTTTTTTTTGTTTTGTTAAAAGAGTGAATGAAGTTGTGACGGTCTCCGCTGAGACAGAGGAGAGGAGAAGCTACTAGCCCTCTCTCGCTGTCACTTCTAGTCGCGTTGCTCTCCTCCCCAGTAATGTTAAATTTAGCACCGAAAGAAACATATTAGTGGTAATTTAAATAGCGGTTCATGGGATTTATTAACCCACAGGGGTCCCTCTGTCCTTTTTTGGACATTTTCTTCACTTTTCTTTTTTAATTTGCTGATCATTTTGGCTGTGTTACAGCTGAAGGTATGGATTTCTGCAAGAAAGTGTTTTTTTGACATATTTTTAAAATCTAATGTCAGTTACTGTTACAGGTCTATTATACACTGGTAACACATTTTGTACCCTCTGGGGTTCCTCGCGTCCAAAAAAGGACACACAAAGAAAATGCTATAAAATCATCATATATCAATACTTTTTTTTGCATGTCTCTTAAACCACTTCAGTTCTGCTCAAACCTACCAAATGTTTATTAGTTTTCAGGATTTTAACCATTTAAATGCCAGTTTTAAGACATGCTGCCTCTTGTTTTATTAAAAAAAAAACAACACAGAATATGAGATATTTCCCACATAATACATGATGGAGGGATGTGACATTGTTTTATATCAGAGTCTTTTATATCAAGACATTTCTCAAAACCAGAATATGATCAGGGTGACTTTTGAACACTGGAAATAAATCATGTACTCATCCCGGCAGTAGCCCCTTAGGCACTCAAAATTTCCCTGGAATTTTCTAGTTACTAATAAAGTTGCATACCTCTGTGAAATTTCCAGTTGTTGTCCTAAAGTTAGCTAGTTGTAACATCACTCCCATCATGTAGATAAGGTAGGCTATGTGTATTATCTTATTTAAAACCAGTGAAACCAGAGTCTGCTGAGTCTACCATGGAAAAACACCACTGTATTTCATAAATTGAGCAGTGGAGCTATCAATGGCTGAAATCCAATGATGAACAATAAATCAAAACCACAGCCCTATGTATGTACGGTAGAACTCTCATTAACCCCTTAAGAATGAGGTTTTTGTCCTACAACTAATTTTGAAGTGAAATCCATCAAGGAAAAAAGTTAAATACCCATCAGATAACTAGCTGGAGCCAAAGACACAAAGAAAACCTAAAAGGCTAAACTAATACTACGATACCTTTTTTGTAATTAAATTGTCAGGAATCTGGAGCGACATGATGACGAGATTATGAGAGGAGAACAGGGAGGATATGAAGTCAACAGATGATGAGACAGAGCATGAGAGAGAAAGACAGAGAGGGAGGAGGGAGAGATGCTTGGAAAGGGGAAGCCTCTCCAAGAGACGACTGGTAGGTGTCGCCATAGAAACAAAGGAGGCTCCACTGATCTCATTAGAGACAAACAGCCAGGAGACGAGCTCTAGTTCAGTGAGAGAGTGTCGACTGTTCTTCTTCTCACTGTGTTTCTTAACATAAACACATTCATATCTGTACATATGAAGTACATTCAGGCAGCGGATAAGTATTAATCTAATTAACTCTATTCAATTATTTTTCTTGTTCTATGATTATAATTATATTTTTTGTGGTGTTACTACAATAAAAACAGATTGGAATCAATTAATTAAAAAAATAAGCGTGAAAGGGAAATACTTATGAAAGTGTACAAGGTTTTAAATATAAATGACTGAGTGAATATAAACTGTTTAACTGTTATTTAAAGTTTAAGACTGGCTTTTTTAATATTTCTTATTGTCAAATAAATCCTATGAAATGATCCAAACCAAGAACGTGTTGGTCCTTCTCTCAACACTTCCCTTCCCATCAGTTCCTTTGTAAGAAGTAAGTCTTTAAAAACAACTCACAAATATATAATTTCATTTTTCATATTGTGTATTTTAAACAGTTTGAGCATGAGGCTGCACCGACATGTGAAGACAGTGAAGGGGTCTGAATACTTTCTGAATGCACTGAATCACTTAGTCAAGCCAAGAAAGTTGCCACAGAAAACCAACAGAGAAAGAAAGTATTCATCTCCTGCATTCGACTCGCTTTCTCCTCCTCTCCACTGAGAAAGCATGATGCAATTAAGTTCCAATCCTGGTTGGCTCTGTTATGCAATATTGTAGCTTTATAACTGCAGCGTGCTTGACATCACAACTGCTTCACCACTAAAAAAACAAACGTCTGCCTGCATGATTGTGGAGCTTTGTTTAGCTCACCTGACCTGTGTGGAGAGGTAAACTGCTTTCACAGAGGCTCTGTGATCTCATCTGGAGATGGGTGTTTTTTCTACGAGTGTGTGTGTGTGTGTGTGTGTGTGTGTGTGTGTGTGTGTGTGTGTACTCAATTCTCAATTCCCCAGCAGGTTCTTTGTTAACATACTGGGGGAAGTTCTGCCTGTAGCAATGAAAACATTAATACTCTGAGTGTATTCATGCACATGTACAATGTTTCAAATGATGAGCTGACAACAAGTGGCAGCAAGTCTGCGTAGCTCATAGTTTTCTTGCAATATATTTGTATATATTAGCATATTTTTTGTCAAATGATTTTTTTTTTATTCTACGTCGTTCCATCTGACGATGGAGAAAATAATGTACACGAAGGAAGAACTCCTGTCTTTAAAGTTTACCAGACTGGGAATTAAACATCCCATACCGGCTGAGCTGAAGAAGCCGTACTGTGGATGCAGAGCCGGGGCTAAGATAAAGGCTAGCAGATGGAGATATAAGCCTTTTCTACCAATGATAGGTTCATAGGAAATGCCAACTCCCTGCTAACAAGTGTGATGAACTGGAGGCACTTGTGAAGAACCATGTGTTTCACGGAGACCTGGTTAAACGACAACACTCCCGACCACTGTGGATTTAACCGGCTTCACTGCAGTACGAGTGGACAGAGACGCCAGAGCAAGTGGGAAGAATGCTGTCCCACAAGGGAAAATAAGACACTGGATCTGTTGTATGCAAACATCAAGGAGGCCTACACTGCCTTAGCTCTACCACCACTTGGCAGATCAGATCCTAATAGGTTTTTCTTCAACCTTGCTACAAGCCCTGTCTACTGAGGCAGGCTGCAACCACCTGCTCATTCAGGAACTGGACCCCGGAGACCAGTGAGTCTCTAAAGGACTGTTTTGAGTGCACAGATTGGAATGGCCTGTTGGAGTCACAGGAAAATAATAACAGCAAGGACCCTGACCTTGATAAAATGGTTGAATGCACCACGGACTACATTAACTTCTGTATGGACACTGTAACACCAGCAAGGACTGTACACTGCTTTCCAAAAACAACAAGCCCTGGATCACCAGTAACATCAAGACCCTCCTCAACCAGAAAAAGGAGGCCTGAACAAGGCCAATGAGTTCGACCTGTTCTACAACAGGTGTGACACAGCCTCACCTGTTCTCTCTCCCACTGCTTCAGCTGCAGCTTCTCCTACGGCATCTCCTTCACAACCTGATACTGCAGCTGCAACTCTCTCCACACTGGGGTCAAGTCTCCTGTCCTTTACAGCGGAGGAGGTGAGGGCAGAGCTCAAGAGGCTACGTCCTGGAAAGGCAACAGGCCCAGATGGTGTGTGTCCAAGGCTGTTAATGGACTGAGCAGCCCAGCTGGCTGAGCCTCACCAGAAGATCTTCAACTTAAGCCTTCAAACAGGGAGGGTCCTGGTCCTGTGGAAAATATCATGTCTTGTTCCGGTCCCTAAAGTAGGACGACCGGCTGAGATAAATGACTACACACACATCATGAAGACCCTGAAGCGGCTGCTTCTCAACATTCTGAGGCCACAGGTTGAACATGCACTAGACCCCCTACAGTTAACCCACAAAGAACATATTAGATTGGATGATGCCGTCCTTCACATGCTCCACCGGGCCCATTCTTATTTGGATGAGCCAGGTAGTTACATGAGGATTATGTTCTTTGATTTTTCAAGTGCATTTAACACCATCCAACCGCCCATCCTTAAAGACAAGCTGGAAGGGATGGGGGTTGATCCCTACTTCACATCCTGGATTGTGGATGACCTGACAAGACGACCACAGTACGTCAGGCTCAGTAACTGTGTCTCAGGGACAGTCATGAGCAGCACTGGGGCTCCACAGGGGACTGTTCCGGCTCCGTTCCTGTTCACCTTGTATACGGCTGACTTGAAATACAACTCTGAGTCCTCCCACATCCAGAAATACTCAGATGACACAGCTATTGTGGCGCGTATCAGGAACGGGCAGGAAGAGGAGTACAGGGATCTGACGATGGCCTTCAGTGAATGGAGCGACAAGAACTGTCTCCTTCTGAACACCTCCAAGACCAAGAAGATGATTATCGACTTTCAGAGGTTTAGGCCTACCCTTCAACCATTCAACATTCTTGGGGAAGGACATTGAGGTTGTGCTCACTATAAATAACTAGGTGTGCAACTGGACAGTAAACTGGACTGGTCCCTGAACACGGATGCCATCTACCTGAAGGGGCAGAGCCGGCTCTTTTTCCTCAAGAAAGCTCAGGTCCTTTGACGTCTGCAGTGAAATGCTGCACATGTTTTATCAGTCAGTGGTGGCCAGTGTACTTTTTTATGCTGCAGTCTGCTGAGGCAGCAGCATATCCGACATGAACATAAGGAGACTGGACAAGCTGGTTAAAATGGCTGGGTCTGTGCTTGGCAGGAGGAGGAGTCTGGACTCACTCAGAACTGTCGTAGAGAGATGCACGCAATGTAAGATGGAGGCCATCTTGGACAATACCAACCATCCTCTCCACAACATTCTGGCAGGACAGAGAAGCAGCTACAGCTGCAGCAAATGTATCATCTCACTGAGCTGCAGAACAGAGAGGTTCAGGAGATCTTTTGTTCCCACTACCATCAGGCTATACAACACATCAGCCAAAGGAAGTGGACTAATCTAATTACTATTATTGTTTATTTATTATTAACTGTTTTTATTATTATCAACAATGGGCTAATGGACACATGAATTTCCCCGTAAAGTATCTATCTATCTATCTGTCTATTTATGTGCAAAGAAGTCAGTGCATAGTATCCACCTCATCTCTGACAAACAAATGGCAGGTAACAGGGACAACAATGTGGTATTTGAATAAAGGATAACAGCAGTGTCCCCAAGAGATGGTCATTAAGAAAAAGGAATATTCCTATAGTTTTTATAAAACTTAACAAACTTAGAGACTTAGTCTTTATTGAACCAAGTTCTACACGTGTCACATTCATCATCAGCCTCTTTGTTAGCAGCAGTCTGCATGTGTTTTTGTCAACACTCCTCAAACAACCACACAGGTCAGGTGTTTTTTTTTTCAACCTTGGTTTTCATGGTTTCAATAATAAACGCACGACTGTACTGAGAGTGCCGTACCAACCTTAGTCACCATGGCTTGGTTAGGTTCAGGAAAAGATGGTGATTTGGGTTAAAATAAGTATTTCCTCAACATTAGATGATCTTTGTTGCCATGGTGACAATAATAACAACAAACGGTGATGGATAATAGAAAAAATATAAACTGCTACCTTCACATGGGAATCGAAGACCACTCTCCTGTGTCATATTTATCCATCCACCACCACCTCCTCCTGACGTGGACTTGGTCTCTCTTTATACTACGTCACCGACACTTCCCCCTTTGCTACTGTCATCATTACTATGACCACTAGATGTTAGGGCTGTGTATATGCAAGAATCTAGCGATACAATTCATATCTTGAAGGGGGGTGACGATACAATATATTGCAATATATTGGGATACTATAAGTAAGGCGATATATTGCGACACACACGCGCACACGGGCGTCGCGGCAAAGTGGTGAAGTGAAACAAATAACCTGAAGATTACCCGAGTTCATGTGAACTCTGCTCATAGTTACTGTACGTAAGTGCAAGTAAAAAGCCAAAACTTTATCCATACACCTGTTCAACCTGCATAAATGTTAACTTGTAAAATGCTAAATTGTATCTGCTCTATCTGCACCCAAAGCCTGCGTGCTCACTCTAAAGTTTTCAACAACATCTGACACAGACATTTATGAAAATTCAGCTGTGAGCTTGAACACTGTCCAAGCAAATCCATTATGTTTGTGTTATGTCTGCCCAATTACTGTAAACTACAAAGCTGAAAAAGCAAGGATGCCTAACAACAATATTTTGAGGAAAGAAATGATTGTTTGGGATTAAAAAAATTATGTGTTTCCTTTTGTGATGGACACTTTTATCTGTACACTCTCCATGTCATCCTCGAGCTGTTGAAGAACACAGACTACAATATTCCTCCAGTCAAACATGTCCTTCTGTTCAGACTGTGCTGGTACAATAAAATGAGACTGGACCATCTCTGTGATGGACAGTAAGTGCAAATCAATACTTTGAGTTCAGTCAGAGCATGGGGCCAAAGCCAGTATTCATGTAATGAACATCAGCTTAACATAATGACAGACCACGCTCAATAAACGCTCATCACTGTCTGGCATCTAGACAAAGAGATAACATAGCTGAATGGGGCAAAATAACCAATTCTGGAGAGAGCCTATACAAGACTCGCAATCTGTGAGTGGCACTCAGCCAGAATACATTAGATGCATGGGTTCATTTGATCCTCCTGTATATACACACAGTCACTCAAGCTTTGCAGCCACGAGCTGATGCTTCCAGCATGCTGCCTTGTTGGCTTCCCTGGCAGATGAAAATGTAAGCAAAGTAGCATGCAGAGATACACAGCTAGTAGCTGAGTGAAGGCAGCAGTGCCTGGCTGCCTGTGGGGTCCCGACCCTTCCTAACATTCAGATCTCTAATCAATCAGCTCCCTGGAGGTGGGGCTGGTGGGGATGGAGTGGGAGGCTTGGGGGGCGGGGGGTCTCAGTGTAACACCTCCTGGGACATCGATCGACAGTCTCAGACACATCAGTCTGGAAAAGAAAACACATCAGCGCAGAGATTGTCTGTCTGGCTCGTTCTCCACGTCATCTCATTCCTGGCAACGGGTGTGACAAGATTTTTCTCCTCAACCACAACATTTTTCCTGTTAAGGCTGTTTCATTTAGTTCACAACCAGATGAGGCGTTAGGTCTTAAAACTGGAAGAATATCACAATAACTCAAGAACTAGAAACTCGATATAGACCTTATAGTATATTTGTTAAAGCAAAATTCAGGTTTACTATTTAACAACATGCATCTTGTTTTAAAAGCTGACACTTACAAACACAGCTGGATAGAGGTCTCACCACTAGATTTTGACACAGGAACCCACCTTAAGGACCTTATCAGTGTAACTGGATGTTGTGCAACATAGGGGCTCAATGTACTCCCAGACTTTCAACAAACCGGTTCAAACTTAAGCTGTGCCCCAATTCAGGGGTCGCATCCTTCAAAGGCTGCAATTCAAGACTGATTGCATCATAGCAGCGCGACTAGACTGTCCCATTTTGAGGATTCATTCAAATGCAGCCAAGAAATGCATCCTTCTTTTCCTGGGCAATGAAGGACCCAACAGGTGGATCCTTCGTGCCCCAACCTATCCCAAGATTAATTGCACAGTGTTAATGAAAGCAGCCCTGTTACAACCACAGGCCTTAAAACCTCAAGTTTTTTTCTGAAAAAAAAATTGTGTTGTCAAGCTTGTTAGGTTGAGTTTCTGGACTCTGGTGTTCTGGTCTTGCCTGTTTCACTGCAGTTCATGTGCTGAACCTGTTTTCCTGTTTACATGCCTGCACTGCCTGTAAGTCTGAAGTCTCACAGCAAAGTCCCACAGACCAAGAAACACAGGCAAACCAACAGTTTATCCAGATTATCTAAACAACTTTTCTTCTACATTAGTAATCCCTCATTATTGTTTACTGTTTAACATTTCTAATGTTCAATTTTGTCTTCTCTTCCAGCTAAGTTTTCCATCACAATACCCTAAAGCCCAAGGTGCCTTCATCAAATCATTTTTGGCATTTTTGCTTGGAAATTTCAAACAATTAATTAATAGTAATTGGCTGATTATCAAAACGGCTTGTTGTTGCAGCTTTACTTTGATTTCTGGCCCTCAATATTTGAAATGATCTCATTTGTAACAATACAAATATACCGCTCTTTTAAGTGCAGGTTGCATATGACAAATCTTAAACTCAAACATAAGTGTGTTCAGAAACACTGTCATTAGCATTTTGAGGAATAAACATCGGTCTTAAAGTAATTTCTGAGACCTAGCAGTTTGTTGTGTCCAAACCATACATGCCACTATGTTAACTCCTGTTGTTCCTTTTTTCTAGGACAACTAGTAGTTTAAAATGGCATTGCTTGTGTGGAAGAGTGACGATGCCAACTTCCTCTTCCTGTCTTTTTTAAAATGGCCGCCATCCAGGCAAGCACATTTTATGGAAAGAAGAAGGGAAGGCATGATATGAAGTTTTTCAATGTTATATTTTAATGTAGACTGACCTGGATCTATCAGGAAGAGTTTAGTGAGAGTTGAAATATCATAGGACAGGAGGTTTGGTAACACTTTATCTGAATGGGTGTGTATAATGACACCTGTCATGAACATGAATTAGTCTTTATGAATTTAATAGTTATAACTGTTGCCATTAAGTGTTATTTGGTCAATTATGTAATTTTCATTGCAATGTTGTTCGGGACGTCTTTGTTATAACAAGTTGATATTAAGAAAGACAATACGACCTGTTACATTGTTATGACAACAAGACTGACACGACACCCATCGCTCTTGATGAATGTTGTCATTTAGTGTCATTCAGTCAACATAACGACGTAAAGAAACTGTTCAGCTTCACGTGTCAACATCACATTAAACTGTATGTGGTTGGTTTTGACATTGGCTGTCATGAGACCATTAGAACTTTGTAATGAATATTTTCCTTGACCTCAGATCAGTGGTACATATGGATTAATCATTAAAATGTCATTACGTATTATTACACGGTCCAATGGTTTTAAAAGTGGTACGGATAATTTCCTTGACCTCAAATGCTGTAGTACAATTTGGATTTCTCATTAAGATGCATTTAAATGCTAGTTTAATGCTTTTCTAATACTTTCAAATACCTCAAGAAAAGCAACAGATAAATCCAAAGAGAGTTTGTATTTTATTGTATTTGTATTTGCAAAATATATACATTCCCACAAACAGATGATAGCAGAAGGTGAGATAATACTTAACACTTAATTATACACTTTCATAATTTCATACCTCTTAAAAGATAATGAATAGTTGTTAGATGATTATAGTATTAAAATAAGTCTTCAAATAAACCAGGGGCATTAAATTAAAATTCAAAGAGGTCCATTTGGGCAAAATTTCCACAAGTACATTTCTGTGATATGGGGAGAGGAATTAAAAATAACTCTCCAATAATAATTATATGTTCTTTTCTCATTTCAAGGACAATAAGGGCTGTAATAAGAACATAAGAGAGCTTCTGAAAATTGTGTATTTTAAAATAAAGTGCTTAAGTTTACTAAAATAAAAAAGGCCTAAAAAGTAGCTTGACTTTCCCTTTCTTTTCTTTTTTGTTAACATTTCACATCTGAACCGTCTCAACCATTTTTATAATAAACAATCTTAACACAGCTTTATAAATGAGCAGCTTTAACATCTGCTTTTCTCTTTATTTCCCTCTTATATTCCACTCATTTCTCTGACTATCATCTCTCCTCTGCCTGTATATTTCACTGACTGACAATGACTGGCTGAGCTGTATCATGTGACCAGGACTGTAAAGGCTAGAAAAGCTGCGCCGGTTGAAATAGAAATGGTCCATCAAAAATGTATAATTCTCAATAATTTATAGGTTATAGGTCCAGTTCCAGATAGGACACCATCTGGGTCTGGGTCCGGACTGTGGTCCCCCTGTTAGTGACACCTGAAAAAAACCATTAAAAGATGAAAAGTTCACTTTCATATTCTATTGATTTTGGAGACAAATTAACACAAAATGAAGTAAAACAGTAAAATGGGGGGTGGAGCCATGCAGAGAGTAGACGGTGACATCTCAGGAAGGATCACCAGTGAATCCCAGCATCCTCTACATCCACACTCAGCAGGTCCAACTGTGCTGCATCACTGCTACCTACAACCTGTTTTTGTGACACTGAGGCTACATTACTGTTACATTAAATATACACAAAATGATCAATAGTGGCCAAACAACATTTACAACTACCAACCCAAAAAGTCTGAAACACCTACACTTTGATATTCACTTGACTGATTTTTATTTTTTAAATCATGGAAAAGTCTATCCACAACACCATTTTAATGGCGTTCTCCTAACCAGTGGTGTCACTCGACCATTTTGAGGTAAATCTGCTCTCCTCCACCAATCCCCCTGCTTTAACCTCCTCAGCTCCCCTGTTTCCACCTCAGACTCAGACTCCTCTTCTTGTCCTCCTCCTGTCTCTCCCTTCAAACAAAACTCAATTTATTATAAATTATTCCTTGAACCAGTTCCTTTCCTCAGCCACTGTTCTGCATTTGGGTTAACAAAACTAGTGCCATAACAGAATCTTTAGTGACTCAGGAGAGTGATTACTCCTATAACACTATATTTTTCCACTTGGTAATTCTGCCATGCAGGTTCAAAATTCTGAGTCAACAAAGTTCCTTTTATGTTCTGGGTTTGATGCATTGTAGAATTTGGGTTTCGGTACCTGACGTGTCTCAGAATGGCTGAAATTACCATCAACCTTCAGCATCCTGAAGACCCACTGCCGTTCATGGTGCCAAGTGTTGCCACATCAGTCATGATGGTGCTGAAGTAAAGAAAAAAGACAAATACTTTAGTAGGGGGAAAAGGGTACTTTGAAATCTGTCTTATCAGTCCTGTAACACACAGAATGAATGATTATCAAGGCTACATATCTGTGTGCAGTCCCTGTTCTACATTCTGTTGCCTATTGTGCAACTGTTCTGAAGCCTGAAGCATCAGACTACAATTCTTGACTGAGGCAAGCATGAGCGCAATTCCCATTTTTGATGAGGTATAAAAACGTATCCATTACTGTAGGTGTTATTTTACAGGACATGTACCGTAGGTGTTATTTTATAGAACATATATTAGCTCTTAATACATGTATAGAAATTAGTGATGGTAGCGGAACAGTTCCAGGAAAGGATCCTACATCATAACAACACATGTATAATTTACACTGCTAAATCATTCATTTAACAAAGAAAACTGTGACATTTAATTTATTTAATAAATGAAAACTGTACCTGAGCTCTAATCTAGCCATTTGGCCAAAGGGTGTGCGACTTGGTGAATATTGAGCCACTGTGCACAGACAGTGGGGGGCTATAACAATACTTAGAGGCCTGAGAAAAAAGAAGGAAAAAAGCTGAAAAATATCATATAAAAATATCAAATATCATATTATATGGGGTTACTTAGCTAGAACATTCCCTCTAAAATTACTTTTTATACAGTAATGCTAATTTCACACCCTCTAATACAGCAGTGAAAAGTGAACCAGGCCAATTGATTACTACTACATTACAACTTTCTGCTAAGCTGTACACATTGATAGCTACCAGCTAACTAGCTACGAAAGCTAAACTAACTAGTTAGAACTGAGCTTCTGCTTACCGTAACAAGATCATGCTTTGATGTAATTTTGCACACGTCATCTTCCTCTTCATGAAATCCGATTTCTGCATCCATCTAATTATTCTTCCTTTGTTTATCTTATCAGTCTATCTATCGATACCTTCTTACCTTACCTGTTTATTCTTTAGGTATCGAAATATGGTATCAAATGACAAACATTTTTCAATCTTCGATAGTATCAAACCAATTCAGTCAGTCCATAAAAGTACTGAGGTTCAGTACCCAGCCCCAATTAGATCAGTAACTGCCTGTCTCTGATCTGGACCTCCTTCAACTTCATGACACTTCAAATTTGGGCAGCTAGTTATCTCTGTAATGTAAGGGTTAGGGTTTATCTGATAACTGATTGGCAAAATAAAACTTACAACAGATCAAACATGAGAGAAAAGTACAATACATTCATACACTACTTTAGGTGCATCGAAATTCAGACAGCAGCTGACTTGACCAGCTTTGCATTCGGATACCGTAGCGTGAACTATCTGACTCTCCAATGACAGAGAGCAGAATTCCTGAGTGTAAAAGTGTAAAAGGAAGCATTGAAACAAAGTACCCACAAAGTTAGCCATGTGAGGTTGGCTTAACATGTCATTTGGATTCTCTTTGGGAACATACCATAGACATCAATCTTTCCTGTTCTAGGTTGAGTTAGCATTCAGGAAGTATAGCTTTAGCTAGCTAACTCTGGGGGGGTGGGCAATGCAAAGGTCTGACCATTAAATGGGATCAAGTAGAACAATTTATTTATTGACTGATATGACTGATTATATATTATACATTTATATACATTTACATATAAATATGCTGGAAACCCATTTCAACTTGTCATCTGACACCCGGCCACCCCACCCCCCACTGTTTTTGTGAAAATGGTGTAGTCAAAACGATCATCGAAACATCAATCCAGGTATTTGTACTGGGGGACTTGTTCCAAAGGAGTATTGTCAAGTGTTAAAAAAGGCGTGGGTTGGCAGTGTGAACTAATTTCATCTGATCAGCCGAGAGGTGAGCTGAGGCATTGGAGATGACTGGGGGAAGAGCAGAACCAAGGAACTGTGAGGTGCTACTTTGCTTCTTGTAATGTGTGAGGATATGACATTTTCTACTTTTACTGACTGGGAGGTTTGAATTTTAAAGTGGTCTCTGGTGTCGTCCTTGAGCTTTCTCCAGGGGAACAATACAATAGTGAAACAGCATGACTTCTGGGCAAAAGACTGATTCAACACCCGAAAAATATATCAGCTGCGAACGCCAGACCACAACTGCTTACAGCATCGACTGGGAACGAGTCAAAGGTCATCAACCAGGAGTCAGTGGAAAACCAGAGAAAAACCAACATCTGACAGCAAAGACCATGACTGAGTCATATGACTGAAAAACATTTGTTATAAGAAATGTTCTTAAGTTATATGTTTTAAGCTTTACCCTATTCCAGTGCATAATGCCAGATAGAAATGGAAATTTTACAATGTTTCATTTATAGAAGAATGTATAATATACCTAAGGAAAAGTGCACTGGAGCATTACTGTGCACAGAGCTTATCAAAGAGGATAAAATGCACTCTGTAACTGGGCTAATTCATCCACAGTGAAACCTACTCAATTATTCATTTATTTGTTCCAGCCTTTCTCTTAAGAGAGAGGCTGATTAGAGAAGAGCTCACTGTACAAACGCCACAGTCGGACTTCTCCAGGAGCTTTAAGGCAAGCTGTGTGCATTAGCCCCCACCACAGTCATCATCACAAGGTTCACAGTCTGGATTCTGATAACCCTCTCTGCATGACTGAAGCAGCTCTCTGCAGCCTCAACACCTGATTGGTTGGCTGCTCTGAATGTTCAGTGTTCTCACAATAGCTCCACCAAATTGACAATACTAGTTAAAAACAGGTGATCTGAAAATGCACAGGATGTTGTCTGTCCATTAGATTAATGTATGAGTTTGCTGAATCATCGGGCTGCTGGCCCTACGAGCCGGTCTGTGTCATTAGCTGCTCATATAAAGAAAGTCCAGCCTGGAATACAGCTATATAAACAGTTCAGTAATACCAGCAATGACATGTTTTTCACAATTCTAATTTTTATTTAATAATTCAGTGATGTTTAAAATAATAATAATAATTAATATGGACGTAGCCTCCATGACATCACCCACAGGTTTCTGAAGGTGGTTTTGAAGCTCAGAGTTGGCCGTTCCGTCGCCGCCATCTTGCCAGTACCTGACTCCGCCGAACGCCCGGCTAATACGCCCCCAATTCTCCATAACTTTAAGCCTTAATAAGATGTAAACAGGTGAGTTATATAAACAGGTGTCATGAAGGAGGAAATTAGCTCTAGAGACCAAAGCTGTTTTTGTACCAGGCTGTAAACATGTTTATTACTGCTGTAAAGTTGGACATTTTAACATGGGAGTCTATGGGGATTGACTCACTGTTGGAGCCAGCCTCAAGCGGCCATTTGAAGAAATGTCGTTTTTGGTACTTCGGTGTTGGCTTCATTTTTCAGCCTCAGAGGTTGATGCTTGTGACAAACTCACAGAGGATTATCATTTTCAGCAGTTCTGGTCTTCAACTCAGAGCTGCAGAGCTTTTTAGTGTCTTTTCGATCATGGTTTTCACTGTCCAGTAAGTTCTGCTTTAATCAACCTGATAAACCCTCTATGGGGATAAATCCAATTCTGCCATTTTTTAAACATGTTCAGGCAATTAAAACCTAGTGCAAAGGAACATTACATCTAGTCTGCCATGCATGGAACACCAGTTTTCAAATTAAGATGGGTAATTTCCTTGATAATATAACGGAACAGAAGTTAGTCAGTCACCTAGTTAGACCAGTCACCTAGTCAGTTACCTCAATCGGATATGTCTATTAGCATGTGCTTTGTTAAGTTGCAGTGTATTTAGCTCTGAGAGCCACTGCATGAAGCATCCCCACAAATGATGGTTGTTGATTATGCTCATGAATCTCACACATGAATTCATCAGCTTTGTGAATCCAACTTGCAACAATCCTACGAAGAGGACTAACAGAAAAAAGGTCAGAGAAACTTTAGGACAATAACAGGAAAATGTTCTTGCATGAGGCCCATTGTTAGTTTTCCAGCAGCAGAAGCAGGTAGGTGTTTTCAACAAAGAGAAGCTCTGATAAACCTCCTCTTCACTACATGCTCAGCACCAAACAGCAGACAGCAACTATGTAGAAAACACACTGGCCCATTTAGCAGCTAAAATGCCAGATGTTTTACTCAGGTAACCAAACCAGAGCTAACAGAAAGTGAATATTGGACTTACAATGATCAGGTGAATACATGCAACTCCAAATGAATGCTTATATCTTTCTGGTTCTACTGAACATGTGACCAGGCAACTGTTTGATAAAATATCAGATATATCAGCTTTAGAAGTTGTTAACATGTCAGTGTTTTATGGAATTACTACTTTGATTTCTCTTGCAGGTTAAATTCAATTTTTTATTCATGAATTTTGTCATAAACATGAAAGACTCTGTATTCTTTGTTTATTCACAATATAATTTCTATTTTGTAGTTTATTTCCAGCAGTCTGGATCTGGATCTCGTTTATATTTATTTGTGGTGATTTGTATTTATGACACAATGATAAGAGCTTTATCATGATCAGCACTCAATTTAAAACTGCCTGTGAGAATATCAGCTAATATCAACAAACGGCATCCTCAACCTTCACGATAATGACTTTTAAAACACTGTAAAACAAAAACAACAACCCTGGTGAACAAACTGATCAAACAGGCTACATACACAGCTTTAAGAGTGCCAGACCACCAAGCATGAATTAGGGGCTCTAAGTATAACCTCATGTTCAAGTCACTGTGCCTTGAGCCGTCAGTTGGGAAACAAGTATATTCTTCCTCTTGTGGGTTAAAATGCACGTTGTACGTTTTGTTTGAATATTTTCACCGTCAAACAGCAATTTCCTTTGGAACTACATGTTATTACTACAGACAAGCCTACCTATGCTTAGCTCTGTGTGACTCAAACAGCTGATCCGTGGAGTAATACAGTACGACATAGGCTTGTGTGTAGTAACACTGTAGTTCAACTGTTCACAAATTGTAGTTCCAAAGTAAAGGGTTGTTTGACAACAAGATAAAGATGTGAAAATATTCAAAATAAAGCAACACTTAAAACTGATATTAGGTTTTTTTTCTGTGGCTAAAACAGGGTTTTTTGATGACCCGTCCACAGCAGTTCATAAGTTAGCATCTGTACCAGTACTCCTTCTGCTTGTGCAAATCTACTGCAGGTAACACAGACTACAGATAAGTACCTCACACAAACCCACATCAAATAACCCCAACTTTCCCGATAACACCAACATCACCCTCAGTAAGATAGTGGTCATACTAGAGCAAAGGCCTTCATCAACACTCACAATTTGCACATGGGATAATAACAATCTTGCTAACATCAGCAGCTCAGCCAGGCTCAGGTGATTACACTTCAAAATGTAATACTTCACACCACACTGTCGCTGATGTTTTCATTGTTCACCCTTAAAAATAAAATCTCTCGATTCATCTGATCTTTACAATTTTAAACCTTTTTCTAAGCCTCAGTAATTAGCCAAGAATTTAGATTTGATAGATATTGTAGCAGATCAACTGTCTGCTTTTATCCATGATATAATATTTTTGAGAAATTGCAATATAATTTTAGCAAAAAAACAGTCATAAATGGCTTGTTGCTGTTAGCTGATGCTGGCCATGGATCCATTCTCTTTCTCCAGGACCAAAGCGTAGCATTCAATACCACTGATCAGAACATGCTCCTGGAACCATGTTGAGAACTGGATTGGTATCAGTGGCACTGCTCTGCAATGGTTCAGGCCCCACTTGAAAAATGGGCACTGTATCAGTATCACTGATTCTAGGTCAGCTACAACGGGTTTTCACTGCTTGGTCCGACAGTCTTCTTCTTTTAAATGCTGCCTCTAGGCAACCTCAAAATAGTTATAGGGATTTAACAAACCTAAATAGAAATGCTGCAACTCCAAGTGATTATGGATGAAATATGTTAGGAAGTAGTCAGTTACAGTGGATTTATTTGCCCAGCATGTATTAAATGTAAATCCTGCTAAAGCTAAATCATAGCAAGCTGCAAAATGATAAAAAAAACAGTTAGTTAAATCACCACCTGATCTGCACCAGCATGAAACAGAGGCTCTTTAGGGTTTCATAATACTTGACCTCTACAAATTTCAAACGCCAGAAAGTGACTCAACAGGATTTTAGAAAGATTTTTGGGGCAGCTGTGATGTATTAATTAGATTTATGAGAAACTGCTTCTAAAAAATGAAAGGATTATGAATCTATATTTAACCTCTTGAACAAAATACGACCTCTTGCATTTTTGATTCTTGGTGTGGAAACACAATAAATTAAAAATTTTTTAAACACAGCGCCTTATTCCTGTTGTGTAAGTTACTGAAAATGATATATTTTACTGAAATATTACTGTTACGCAGTTACGAGTGGTGTTATCCTAAGTTGTGTGTGGCAGGCTTTGATCTGTAATGTATGAATGATCCACTGCATAAATCTTGCAGCAGCTGTTTAGATCCAGCTAGCTATAAAGAGGAGTGCTGGAGAGAATGTATGCTCTGCGTGCAGCTCAATACAGTATTGATCTGGGTGGGAGCACAGGGAGGCAGATATATGCTCTTATTAGCGGCTCCCTACATCTTATTGGAACATGGTAGAGGTCAGACCTGCCATGCAGGACCCAATTCCAGCCTCTTCCCCAAACCCTCCGTTCACGCAGCCCACCACATGGTCTGATACAAACATGTATGTGATGTGCACCATGATCAAGTGATGGTATGTTCAAAATGGTAATAGGATGGAAGTGAACTGTCTCTCACGACAATAAGACACATTATTTAGGTTGAGCTCCTTCTGTGTGTATCAGCTTTAACACTTAAAATACAATATACTGTTTAGCCACATGCAGTGAATATCTCCTCATGGTTTGCTCGCTGTTCGTCCGTTCTGTGTGTATGTTCCTTCACAGCCTAGCTCTGTATATGGAAAATAAAAAAAGTGGGGAGAGGGGGCAGTGGGAGTAAGCAGAAACCCGGCAATTTTGATAGTAGGTGACTCTGTTGTTAGGTCACTGTTATCACTTATTGTCTCTCTGAACTCATTCCGACTGTCATTGACCTACATCCCACTGTCAACATTGTTTTAATGAACATTGGAACAAATGACGCCACGGACAAAAATTCCAGCAAATTACAGGCAGACCTTGATTCCCTGTGCTACACAATTGAGAATCTGGGAAAACGTTGTCTAATGTCTGGCCCCATTCCAACTTTCTCCAAAAACTCTGAATGTTTCAGCCGACTCTTCAGTCTCCATGACTGGTTGAAATACTTCTGCGCAGCTGCAGGATTTGACTTTATCTCTAACTTAGACTACTTCTGGACTAATTTAAGCCTGTACAGAGCAGATGGTGTGCACCCCAACAGAAAGAGAACAAAGCATTTGACAACTAATTTCCAGATTTCCGGTCCAGACCTCTGTGTCTCCCACTAATACATCAAGTTTTAACAATGTGAGTCCTGCCACTGCGTGCCTCAATTATCCAACACAATCTCTGAATAACTCTAACCATTCTAGGCAAGAATCTGCCTTAATTGACAACTCCACTTTCTCGCCAAGCTGCTTAAAGATGGCTCTCCTCAATGTATGGTCCCTTACCAATAAAACCTTCATCGTTAATGATATTATAACATCTCATCGACTTAACTGTATTCTCCTCACTAAGACCTGGCTTTACTGGCAGTAAAGTGCTGATTGAAGCTTCACCATCTAATTTTTCATTCTCACACTGTACTAGGCCTAACAAGAAAGGTGGTGGTATTGCTGCTATTTTTCAGATATTTTATCATGCAAAAGTACCTCATTTGGTTTTTATTCTACATTTGAATATCTTGCTCTTATATTCAAATCTGTATATCCCTGTCTAGTTCTCACAGTTTACCATCCAGGGGACTGGTCTTCTCCATCAAGGAGAACCAGAGGGGGCAGTGGGTCGATGCCTCTGAGGCAAAGGGATCCACCTCGGCCCTGCCAAAAAGACCCCGGGTGGCATGCACCACCTCTAGATGGAGTCACCACTCCCCCAAATCTGCAGCCTTGTTCCTCTGCCCCGGCAAATACATTGCCTACAAGCTGGCCAGCTGCGGGGCCACCCATGTCAGCAGGTCCTGGGATACCTGCAGCAACCGTGCTTATTTGGTGCCCCCCTGGTTGTTGGAACCCATGGCGACACCCCTCTCGATATAAGACTTCTCCCTCCATGGGGCCAAAGCGGGGAGGCACTGCGTAGACACTCTCAGCCTCCCGTATTTGTGCCACTTGGCATCCAAGTGGAAGCTGTTTAGCCATCTTTGCAGAGGGCGAAGAGACAACAAGCCAAAGGGAACAGGGCCACTGTCAGTTTTCCCAAGAGGCGCAG
This sequence comes from Seriola aureovittata, assembly GCF_021018895.1. NCBI lineage: Eukaryota > Metazoa > Chordata > Actinopteri > Carangiformes > Carangidae > Seriola > Seriola aureovittata. The sequence continues at coordinate 1,369,176 of NC_079368.1, read as the reverse complement.
GAACCTGACATATGGCAAAGCCTCACCCTTTTGGAAGAAGGCAAGGAGCCCCAAAATGTCATCCACACGCTGAGGGGATGGACAGGCCCTCATAGTGATGTTGTCCTGGTTTCACCGGGACACTGCAGAGGGTCCTCCTGCATGTCTCCATCAGTGGTGACTGCACGAGCCAGACCTGGCGGCGAGTCTGCACCAAGGTGGACATTAGGCATCCAAGCTCCCTGGACATGAAGGCGAAAGCCTGCAATGAAGCATCAATGAGGCTAGTAATAGAAGCGTCCACCCCGGCTTCCTGAAGAGAAATTAGAAGGTCGAGCATGAGGTGAGAGAGGGAGTTGCCAATCCGCCCCATAACAGATTATCAGTGACCCGACACTGGGGTCGAGGACACCTGGCATCTGGTCTCAGAGCCTCATCAGGGGGCACTATGAGGGACGCGAAGGCAGGCTCACTTGCTGGCATGCGATCCAGGTCTATGGACCCGTTTACGCCTGAGACAGGTAGGTTGAGCTGGAGGCAACTGTTGTGCAGAGGGGAGACTCTCCTCATCGAGCAACTGCTCCACCTCCGCCAGCCTAGTGGTCCATAATGCCTGGGGCATGAAGCTGCAATTCATGCAAGGGTGCTCTGAGAGGCCATCCCTCAAGTGCTCGAGGCCAAGACAAGAGGGGGAATGATCGTGGCCATCCTCTGGCTGAAGAGGGGCCATGCAACACCACAATAATGGGGTGTCAACATGGTGGTAACTCGCAGATACACCAGTATAGGATACTGTATGTACACTGGGAGCGGAGCCAGTAAAACTTATCGTTAATAGCTGATGCCACCAAGTCAGACCCAGCGGAAACGCTGTCTGACTGTGGTCTGAGGAGAAACAAGGTACACCCTACCTTTGGGAACAGGCAGTGAAAGCACTGCCATCACCAACCTGGTGGTTGCTTTCAAACAGATTCAAACAACCATATTTCAACTTCTCAACACTCAACCTCCAAAAGTACATCTCTAATATTTCTAAGACTGCCTTTTATCATCTTAAAATTATAGCAAAAGTTAGAAGTTTTTTGTCTCAGTCAGACTCTGAAAAGCTGGTCCATGCTTTTATTACCAGTAGATTGGATTACTGTAATGCACTTTTTGCTGGACTGCCAAAGCAGATGTTGAATAAACTCCAGCTTATTCAGAATGCAGCAGCCAGCCAATTTTAACAAAAACCAAAAGGTCTGAGCACATTATTCCTATTTTATCATCTCTTCACTGGCTCCCAGTAAAACAAAGAATTGATTTTAAAATACTTCTCATTGTTTTTAAATGGTTTAATGGTTTAGCTCCTCCCTAAACCAAGAATTAACTCTAAACCAGCTCATGGTGCTTTCAGTCACTATGGCCCTACTCTCTGGATTTCTTTACCATATGAACTACAGTCTGCTACAACAGTGTCTTCTTTTAAAAGTAAATTAAAAATCTCTTTGCACAAGTTTTTAGTTGTGTTTAAGTGTGTGGTGTGAGTCAGTATTATTATTATTATCGTCTCCCTTTTAGGGCTGCACGGTGGTGCAGTGGTTAGCGCTGTCGCCTCACAGCAAGAAGGTTCCGGGTTCGAGTCCCGGCTCGGCCGTGTGATCTTTCTGTGTGGAGTTTTCTGTGTGGAGTTCTCCCCATGCCATTGTGGGTTCTCTCTGGGTACCCTGGCTTCCTCCCACAGTCCAAAGACATGCAAAATGGGGACTAGGCTAATTGGATAATCTAAATTGACCATAGGTGTGGCTGTGAGTGTGAATGGTTGTCTGTCTCTATGTGTTTGCCCTGTGATGGACTGGCAACCTGTCCAGGCTGTACCTGGCCTCATGCCCGAAAAGATGCTGGGATAGGCTCCAGCCCCCCCGTGACCCTACTAGAGGATAAGCGGTAGAAAATGGATGGATCTCCCTTTTAGAATAATGACAATAATAATACCTTATATAACCCTATTGTGTATGTTTTTTGTGTTTTATTTATGTAATATTTTCTTATCTTATATGCTATTTTATATTTTGTCATGTATAATGTATCATTGCTTTTATTTTGAAGCACATTGAAGTTATGCCTGCCGTATGAAATGTGCTATATAAATAAAACTGACTTGACTTTACTTGACTAACACTCTTGGTAAGCCCCACCTCCGGCCTCTCTGGACCCACCTCATTCCTCTTTGCCTGAATTCACAGTGGGGTGGTTTTTTTGTTGTTGTTTGTTTGTGCATTTATTTGCCTTTATTTTATATGACCGTAGAGATTGACAGAAAATGCAGGGACAGAGAGCAGGGGAATGACATGCAGCAAAAAGTTCGGCCTCTGCTCAGGGCATCTCCACTGACTTGGTATGCACCCTAACCACTCAGCTATCAGGTCGCCCGATTTAAAAGACTGTGGATGTGGATGGGCGGCAGTTGCTACTTAAAAAGGTAAATTGGGCACTGTTGCACCTGTTTTCCTCCATTTACAAACACAGGATTGCACTGGGAAGAAAACAGAAAGAAGGAAAAATTTAGGTTTTATTTTAAACTATAAAACTATTTCAAACTTTAAAAAAACACAAACAATCCATGTTCCGTGAAAGAATATTGATTAAATTAAAATAAAGTTAGCAGTCAAAAAGTGACTTGTTGCCATTTTCCCAGATCTCAGCAGTTAACATGACACGCACAGTGTTACTGATAAGAATGACTGCAAAGCTAAGGCCCAAGTACGAATAGCCCATAATTATCATTTAAAGGAAAAAGCACCCTACAGTTCTTAAATACTGCAGCTAAAGATGATGCTGTTTGTATTTTTGAACTATTTTGTTGCTCTGTTTCCTCTGTTGTTGTAATTGGCTGCAGACAAGGTCACGGTGTGTCAACCTGTTTCTAGCTGAGCTACAATATCATTTGACAGAAGCTTCTATGTAAAACATCCACAGTCAATATTGTTCCATGATCATACAGGGAGAGGCAGAAAACACCAGTTTGTCCAGACACACCAAAATAATAAGGATCATGACTCTCACTGTTTCTGCCTGCACCTCGCTCTCTTCCTGTGTTGATGCCACGACTCTCACCCTCCCCTCTCATGTATATAAATAACAGCCATGAAAAGACTTTCTAGGAAATCCACTGACTGAAGTCATGTGAGGATGAGTGCATTGAACAAAAACAAAACATGAAATACATCAATTCATTGACAATTCATGATGTAACAAAAAACACAACTTGAGATTACTGTTGAGGGATGACAATAAGATGACAAATAGTTTTTATGGCTATGCTAAAACTAAATTGTCATCACAGTTCTCTCAGTGACTGTCCTAAAGTTCTACTTACGGCCATAAAAAGCAGCAGGATAAGAAACCGAACTAAATGACGTGGTCTGTGTTCTCTTAACTCACAGCGCAGCTCCTACACACAACAAGCAGCATTACAATAAGCTGATCAGAGAGAGCTAATGGACACATGAATTTCCCCTAGGGGACAAATAAAGTATCTATCTATCTATCTATCTTTTAAAATGGTGCTCTAAGTCTCCTACCTGATCTCATGTATTTAAATATTTTCATTTTTATTTATTCAAATTAGTTTTTATTGTTTTAAAATGCAATTTTTCATGTATTTCCATGCCTATGTAAAGCACTTTGAATAGCCTTGTGTCTGAATGGTGCTAATGTAAATACTTCATACGTGAGTGTTAGCTTGTTCTTCAGTGTAGCTTTGAAACGAACGTCATTATGATGCTCTAACACAAATGAACAGTGAATTTGTTGGAATGCTCTCTAGTCTTCTGTGCATACACACATGTACATGTACACTACTATCCTGGTTATGTTCTGCACATGTAAACTGCTTATCCCAGTTTCAGAAACCTGGACACAGCACCTGGAGTACTCCCAAAGAAACCATGATACTGTGGCATGTAAACACTGTGTCCGGGTTTCTAAACAATGTGGCTCAGATGGTGAAAAATCAAGACACACCCGCAGGCACATGATCAGAAAGCTGGATACTGATATGATTGTATGTAGGAGTATGAATAACCAGGTTTTTCATATTCCATATACCATATCCCAAATATATTTAAAACCAGGATAAGACTCAAAATCAGTAAACTATTGCACACGCTCTGTTAACCTGTAGTCATACTTTATCCTTAGGTGTTTTATATTAGATATATTATATAAATATATTAATATCATACATTATATATGTCTTCTCTGTCGAGTCAACTTCTCTTAAAATGTAAAAGTTGATAATATAGAAAAAACAATGTTACAAAGTGTTAATAATTATTATTATTAGTAGTAGTAGTAATAGTAGTAGTAGAAGTATTATCATGGTGATAATAATAATAATAATAATAATAGTAATAGTAGTAGTAGTACATTTGCTATTCCCTTGTTTACAGAGTGGGCGTGTCCAACACGTGTTATTATTTTAACGTTGGACAACAATGTTGTTCACTTGGTGAAATGATTTGTATGTGTATTACTTTTGGAACATTTCAGCACGTTTTAACAATATCATGATACTACTGATAATTTTGGTCACTATAATCATGATATTAAATTTTTAAACCGTTTCATCTCTAATAATATTACAACAAGCTGCTCAGCTGACTTAGATTTTGAAGTCCTGGATGCTGATAATCAGTCAGTCACTGCTAATGACTAATTGCTATGGGTTTTCTATACAGCACATCCTGCAGGAAATGAACATCATCATGGAGAGGTCATTTGTTGGTATGTGTGTGTGCATGTTTACGGAGTAGATGTGTATGTCAGTTCAGCTGCGTGCGCTCTATATGAGTGACCTGGTATCTACCTCGACAACATGCTCAGCCTGTCAGTGTAGTGTGACACTGATAAGATGTCCAGAGCGCTGTAGTAATGCCCTCTAACCACCATCTGGCCCTTCAATTATGGTTATCATGTCAGCCTGCTCAGCTCCAATTCAATCATGGCTGCTCGGGCCGCTCCCATCCACACACACACACACACACACACACACAGTGGAGGAGACTGGCTGCACACAGGCCCTAACAACCTGTAAATAACCTTCACTTATACACTCAGCACCCTTCGCTCACAGCAAACATACATATATACATCTCACAGCTTAAACATACTCACACACAGACTGTAGACGTTATTGCATGTTACATAACTCATGCATCTGTTGTAGTAGTTCTTTAGATTTGATCCAGGTGAGTCTTCCCACCAGTGAACTGAGCTAATTAATACAAACAGCAGATGCTGACTGGATAGTCATGAAATTCAGTGTGTGGAAGTATTTTGGGTTTTACACCATAAATTGACAAATTACCAACAAAGATAGGGCTGTTTGCCAACTTGGTAAAAAGCTGCTGCTTTAAATATACAGATTGAAAACGCTGCTGTTCCTGAATCATGACTGAGAACTGCGCTCTGCTTCACTACAGGAGGAAGTTAAGAAAGGCTCAAATATTCTCTGACGCATTGTGAGTGACAGTAAGAGGCAAGAGCCAATCATGATTGACTTCACTCCAGTAGAAACAGAAGCACAGAGTTGTTTACTACTCCACTTCACTCAGCAAAGGAACTTTACACTTTAAACAAAATGGAGGAAAGAATGATGGCTGCGTCTGGCCAGAGGTTCCAGGCCCATTTGACCTCTCAGTTCATTTTTGATTTCCAAGTGGCGTTACTAACGGTTACAGACCAAAATGCCTTTGGACACAACTGGACAGGCATACAACCAATCAGACCAATGAATCAGATCACTGACATCACTTGCGTCTGACCAGGGTGGAAATGTCTGATAACAACTGTCCACTTGGAGCAGAGTATGTACATTACATGCTCAACATAGTACACCCCCAGAACTACAGATTCATCCTACTATCTTATATACAAACGTATGAATGCAACATTACTCTAGAACTACTACATATTTGAGGAGCTGCTGCTGCTGCTGCTGCGACTCCAGTGAAGCAGCAAAGGCACAAGAGACAAGTGGAGCAACATCAACTGTGCAGCCTCATCTGACTGCCTCCTTCTCACTACAGGAGCCAGAAGCTCATAAAAAGGCCTTCCCTAATAAGACAGCAAGATTTACGTCGGAGGATCTGCAGCCCATTGGCGTCATTCTGGGTGGATATAGGAATATAACATGACGAGTCATACTACAACATCATGAATTACAGTGCCGCTATGAGACCACTCGGGATGGTTACTGAAAACTTGGTAGTAAACAGGCCACGGGGCTAAATTTTAAAGACCGGATTATCGATAAACTCCAACGTTATCGGTCCTGCTTTCGGTACTTGAAAAATTATGAAAATATATTTCCTGTTAATTACTGCGACATAAAAGTTCTCCCACACATTTTATTTTATTATTATTTATTATTTCTGATTAAGACATTCGTCAATGAATGATGCATTTTCGCTGTTCCTAATCCAGAGGAGAGCTCTCTTTGTTCCTCCCTCTCTGACCCTGTGTGTGAGGGGAGGGGGCCAGCTCTTTTGTGCCATGCTCTGCAAAAACCTTCCCTTCCTAAAACACAACGCAAGTCTTTCATTCAACAAGAACCAGACCAGGAACTTTGGTTTTTGTGGGGCGAGGCCATTCAACCATTGGTGTCAAAAAAGTTTAGGGTACAAAGACCACTGAGGGATTTGATGACTAATAATAAAAAACTTGACTTTCTGATAAGAAACAAACAAGCATATAACACAATTAATAATTAGCTTAATATAAATAGACATATTTTGAGATGCAGTCCGTCATCATATATGAATTTACCAGAATCTACACTGTTGCCCATAAAGTTGGAATAATTTTGTTTTCAGACACAATCCTCTGTTTATTCCTATTTAAATGCATCAGTAATCACTTTGGAAGAGATTGACTACTAAAGTTTTGAGAAGATATACACTTTATCTATCAAGCAAATAAATCACATTGTCACAATCATTTCATGGAAAGAGGTAAAAAATATTTTATTCCAACTTTATGAGCAACAGTGTATAAATATGTAAATATATCTACTTACAGGGAAACTTTCAGCAGATGAATGTAAGAACAGTTTTCAAGTGTCAAACTCAAATAAATAATTTTGCACAGTAAAGTTATTAAAGTTAAATATTGTATCTATAGTTTCTGTCACACCCACATAGAGCGTACAATATTTTTCGGGGTATCATGGCCAGAGGGAGGGGTAACAGAATTCCTACCCTGGCCAGAAGTTATTAGAGATGGACAGTTTAAAAAATATAGCCCTTAAATCATTATAAATAAGCAACAAAAAATGAAATGTCTCTTCAGTCTCACCTAAAATTACATTACAAACAAAGCCTCTTATTTTGAAGGAGAAAATAGTCCAATTTTAGGGTGACTATTTTCAGCAGTGTAAGAACCCACATGTGTTGAGCTCTCGTGAGTATTTGGGGCAGCAAGATGGTGTATATGGGATTGAGCCATAATAAACTACAGTGTGTGTGTTCATGGTGAAGGAACATGTAACTCAGTACAACAGTGTGGCTCACTAATGTGATTTTAATAGTTAAAGAAGCTCCGTGGCTCAGAGGCATAGAATATATCAGCCTTTGGATACACACTCAGGACTTGTCAGTTGGTTTTATGGTTTTCATTGTTGACTTGGTCTTTTGATGGGACTTTTTGACAATAAGGAAAATATAGAATCACCAGTCTTATGTTTTAAGGTAGGTAATTCATTACATCATTTCTAGTGTTGTGAAAAACTGACCTCAGACAAGTTGCAAATCTTGTTTGAGGTAATTTCGTTTTTTTAGTGCAAATTTTCACACTAGTCAAATGAATGGACATATATTACTGCTTGGATCTAAAATACTACTGTTATGGCACTAATGCTTTTTAGTAAAGGGAATAAAACATACAAAAACACTGGTCTGGTCTTAGGATAAACCCTTATGCATATGCATATGCATGCATGCAGGCATACACACATACATTCAGATCTCTGCATCACTCCAGCAAAAGCAGACTCTTTCTGGTGGATGGCATTTATTACAATTTCCATGGACTACTTCCCCGTCCTTTCTGCCAGCAGGAATAAAGGCTCAGTGACTTCCAGTGGGTGGGGCTGGGCCACTGATGAGGGGTTTGGGAATTGGCAGAGTCTCTGTTTATTGCAGAGAGGTTCCTGACATAAACCCCAGTAGATGGGCCAAACAAATCTCTGTATCATTATGTAAGAGAAGCTAGGCTATCCCCTTGTGGAACCAGCAAGTGCCCAGGGACTTTCTGCAGTGTAACAGCATCCTCCGCCACTACCACCGCCCTTCCCCACCAACCAGCAACACTCCAGCCTCCTCTGTTCTCCATCTCTCCATCCCCCCACACCAACAGCACTATTCCCGTACTAGCTCTCTCATCCAATACCAAGGGATTCTCTCTGTTTACTTAGCCACAGACAATCAGAGATGACAGAGCAAACGGGTCCAGCAGGATTCTTTTCATCTTACTGAGCGTTTCTAAAACCAGCAACTAAATGAAAATAATGTATAGGACATGCATGATTTCAACAGTACAATCAACTGCTCACACTGTTCATAAATGAACACATTAGAGCCATGTCAGTTTTACAGAGTGCTGAAACAATAAGTTAAATATTCTTCAATAACAAATTTGATCACAGTTTAAGTGTTTTGTTGCTTGTTATAGTTACTCAACAATGATGAATTCTTTTGCATTTTTCACTGTTGGTTAAACAAAATATGCAATGTCTTAGTTTGGGCTCTGGTAACTTTTCATTATCAGAACATTATTATATTTATATTTATATTTTTATAGACTATACAATTCTTTGACTAATCTAGAAAACTGATAATGAAAATAGTTGTTAGTTGCATCCCTCGCTGCATGGGTGGGCAAAAACAGTCAAACCTTAACCCTAAGAAAACTTGGGCCAAAGTGTGGGCACAACAACAAGGGACAACTTGTTAATTTCATACTACAGTTTAAACCCCATGAATGTGCAATAAAATTTTAAGAAGGCTACAGTTGACAAACGTTTGACAAATTACATATATTTCGTTGGTTTCTGAGGTGTAAAGAACCCTAACCCTAATACAACCCCAAAACAGACAACTTTAAGAAATAAAAATAACATTAACATTTGAAAAGAGGCTAATTGATCGTGTCTGCTTACTACAGGGGTTGTATGTGGTTGTATCTGGAGCAATGTCCCGCCCACAGCACCATCTGATTGGTTACACGTCATGAGTAATAGCCTATCACACTGAAGGCTGCTGTGTACACAGACGGACACAGACCAGAGCAGCTCGGGTTAATGAGCAGCTCCAGTTAACAAGCGGAGCTGTGTGTCTAAAGTAAGACAGCAGACATCACTGAAGATGTAATAAACATCACTTTCCTCTACACTGAAGCTACAACAACACCTGAGGAACTCTGAGGAACAAGTTCATCTGCTGGTCCAGAGAGAGAGAGAGAAGCTCGTGCTAACTGATAAGCGAAAGTAACTAGCTGATCTGAAAAGCATGTAAACAACTGCTGAGTTAGTGAAAGTCACTAAAAGCAGCAGAGAGCTCTGGTTGCTGGAGCAGAACTAGTGTAAGTTTAAATGTACAGCAAGTAGTTAGACACTGTGATGAAGAAAACAACAACATTAACAGTGTTCAGACAGAGCAGCAATAAACTCTGCCAGTAACAGAAACTCCAGGGACTGGAGAGGAGACACTACACTGACTGCAGCACATCAGCAGGTGAACGGTCACTAACTACTGTTACTGAAAAGACATTTACTACAGAAGAAGTAAAATCACTGTGTGATAATGTTCTCAGATAAAAGTACAATGTACTTGTCTCTGTGTAAACGTGTTCCATTTCCCCTCTCCAAGGGGAGGGGTAAAACATGTTATATGGTGATAATAATAATATATGATAAAACTATTAAATTAAAGAGCATCTTTAGGCTGCCATGTTAATCAGTTCATAGGTGAGAACAGCCCCGGAATCAAACTATTCATTCCAGTCAGTTTCTTTGCAGTCTGAAACAGAGTGAATGTCCACTGTGAGGTGATGAATTGTTTTTGATGTAGGTGAGAATGTAATGTGATGTAACTGAATAATGATATTCATTCAAATATTAGAGCAGATCACCAGATTTCTTTTTATCCCCCAATGTTCTGTAATAGCTGAGAGTTTACTTACTGCTGAAAACTTTAAAAACTGTCAAACTATTCAAATTATTTCAGAAGCATCAGTCATTAATCATGTGCTACTACATCATTTAAAACAAGCTCTGACACAATGTAATGTTAACCATTGATGACCAATTTACAGGGGTGAAACAAGCGCCAGTGCCTCTGTGCATCACTTCTGAAAACTCAAAATTATTTTAACTGAAGAGGCAGAACTTGTTACTGATGGAAAATCGTTCAGTCTACACTAGTGGTACAAACACTACGGCTAAGTTCCCTGTCTTACCTCCTGTGCTACTTCTTTGTATTCCTGCTAATGCTTTGTCTGCCACAGTTCATCATCTCCTGTTGACTGTCACGTCCAGCCCCATCCTCATCCTGTTTGCCTGGTTTGGATTGTTCCCACCTGTCTGAAAACTGCCTCAGTCTCTCAAGTCCACCAACCCAGCCTCTGCTAACTTTGCAAGTATTTACAATAAATAACCTTAAAATCTCAACTGTTTCTATGTCTGTATTCTGCACTTTGGGTCAAAGAAAACAACTGCCTTCAACAGAACAATCAGGCCAACATAGACCGAGCAGGCACAGCCACAGAATCCACAAGCCTACAGAAAGCCATTTACAGCCGGGGCATTTTCTTAGGCCACCAGGAATACATCCTTCAGGCTCTTGCAGAAAACAATCAAGCCATGGTTGTTACGGTTAGACACTGCCTCTCCCCCTTTCCCATTGTGGCTGCTGTGTTTCCCTCCCTTTTTGTCTGCCATTTGTCTCCAGTTTGTCTCTGTCCCTGTCTCTGTGAGATCAACAGTAGTGGGTACCGCCACTACAGGGAGCCTCCATATTCACCAAACATGACCTTAGAAACACCTACCGACGTGGGGAGTAGGGTTGTCAAAAAAATACTCGATACTCAGATATTAATCGATACTAAAAATTAGTATCGGATTATATACTCATTTGCAACATTATCGATACCAACAGTGCTGTCTTCGCCTCCTCCTCCGACACACAACTTCATACAGCAGCACTGCAGACAGGCAGGCACACAGCCCCTCCTCTCACTAGCAGCTGAACACATGAACGCTAGTTGACGTTTACAACACTGAGCTGGTATCGCCAGCATAAAACTAAATTAGCATGGCAAGTGCTGCTGCTGAAGGACCTAAGCAACCTGTATTAGTTGAAATTGGAATAAGTTCCTTGGAATTATTTTGCATTATTATTTTATCTGGCCAGCAACACACATTAAAATTAGCCATTTAAGTATTAGCCACATTAGCTGTCTGTTAAGTTATCATTAAGCTAGCGGCTAGTGGCTATGGCTAATGTGGGAGCAAGGCAGCAAACGTTATCAGTAATGCTTGTCTGTAACATCAATAGACAGTGTTTTATTTATTATTAAGTCCCAAATTGAAGCTGAGAAAAGTCGACCAGCAACTACACAGAAACAGCGGCAGCCTACCCTACAACTCTATTTGATCAGCAACAAAAGTCACCAGAAGCACAGAAAATAAACGGGGCTGTACATGAATACATTTGCATGTCATATATAGTAAGGTTACAGTAAGGTTACGGTTGTTGTTTTTTTACACTACCTCAGACGACATTGATGTCAATGACAAGTTGACATTGACATCAATGTTGTCATTGATGTTACTGTTTGTATTTTTCTAATCTTTATTTAAAAAAGGGTTCGGGTCATTTTTCTCCCCGTGGTATGGAAAATGGTATTGAGTATCGAGTATTTTCCTGGGTATCGGTATCGAGTTTGAATTTCTAGTATCATGACAACCCTAGTTGGGAATAGAGAACTGTTAGTGGTAAAACTAGCATTTTAAAAGTAGAGACACTGACTGGAGAGGGCTAAACAACCATTTTGCAACCAATGCAAAACAAGCATTGTTTTAGACAGATCATAAAAATTTCCACCTGTTGGTTTTCCACAACCTTTGCCAGTTCCAAGTCATCCCTGATCCCATATTGCTCTGGACTTTGTTTCTTTGTTTCTCTGAAGCTGTCCATTTTGTCACCCTTCCCAAGTTGCCCTTCCGCCTGTATGATATCCCACTGAACATTGTGTGTGATCAAGGTCCACAATTCATCTCTCAGCCATGGAGGGGCTTTTGTCAAGCTTTAGGGGCATCTGTCAGTTTTTCCTCTGGTTTAAATGGTCAGACAGAGAGAGACAATCAGGACCTGGAGGTGGATCTGCGATATGTAACTGCTAACAATGCGTTCTCCTGGGGCACTCAGCTGACTTGGATCGTATACACCCACAACTGGCTTATCAGCACAGCCACAGGTCTGTCACTTTTTGAATCCTCTTTAGGTGACCAACCTCTTCTGTTTCCTCCACAGGAAGGTGAAATCATAGTCCACTCTGTCCAGCATCTCCTTCATTACTGCCATAGACAATGGAGAGACAGCCCTTCTTTGTTCCACAGACAAAAACCATTGCCTGACTGACCCCTTCCACCTGATTAAAAACCAAGTCAGAAAGTTTTTCAATTACAGTTACACACCAGAAACAAAGTCCAGGGCAATAAGGGACCAGGGATGACTTGGAACAGACAAGGCTTGCAGATAACAAGCTGGTGGACGATGGGAGGCTTTACCCTGAGTGCAGGTGGTGCGCCTTGAGTGTCAGCATCCACAGTAAGCCACCAGAAATGTCTCTATAAAAGAGACAGGGTGTGGTTGATGCCAGGGTGACAGGAGAAACAAGAGGTACGCACCCAGTGGAGGACTTGTGAGCAAGCAGAATCAGGGACAAGGATGACCATTACCTGGGTCATTTTGCAAGCACTGAGCCTCTCACTACCAACTTGATCACCCAGGTAAGAGGCTTGTGACTCAGAATCTTTTAGCGCCTGCTGACAGGACAGAGCATTGGGTTTAATGTTACATGAACCAGGCCTATAAATTAATGTGAAGCTAATCCTGCTGAAGAATAGAGCCCAGTGAGCCTGAGGAGAGTTGAGAGGATTAGCAGACTGTAAATAGGCTAGGTTTTTATGATCTCTACAAACAACAAATGGTTGTTCAGCCCCCTCCAGCAACGTCATAGTGACGAGTCAGAGAGTCGGCCAGCACACTGCAAGAGCACCACACCCACTCCAGTGTCGGAGGCGTCTGCTTCCACAACGAACCAGCAACACGGATCATGCTGAAAGAGAATGGGCGCGGAGATGAGTACAAAGACAGACAGTTACAGACACAAACTGGGGACTAACGACAAACAAAAAGGGAGGAAGACACAATTGGAAAAAGGGAGAGACAGAGCCCAACAACATGCCCATAACTCCTTCATTAGGTCTCTGTTATCATCCACCACTATTTCCTTCCCAGGAGGATCACAGTTCGTTCAGTCCAGTATCATTTACACCACTGTCAGAAGGTCTGGAATAACGCAGACCTTCAACGTTCAGTGTCCAGCAACGGATCCCAGCTCCCTGAACCAGGTCAGAAGGTTTCATTATCTTCCAAAAATATCCCTTAAAGAACTGAATCCAGGAAACTGTTACCCTATTACATTGGGCCATTTGTCCTTGAAAAGGTTATCAATTATCACTCTACAGTCAAACTCAAGTTGCCAAGTTCCATGAGGATTCAACCCACAGTCCTTGCCTCCACCAACCCAACCTCTGCCAGCTTTGCAAGATTTTACAATAAAAAAACTTAAAATGTCAGCTGTTTCTGAGTCTGTGCTTTGCCCTTTGGGTCCAATAAAAAGTACTGCCTGAAACAATTTGAATGGTTTTTCATCATTTCTAAATCAGTAATGCAGCGCCACAAAATACATTTCCCTGAAATCCTGTGTTGCACTAATTTCTGCACTGTGTGTGCACTGATTTCCCTCTGCACATCAAATGTAGACAATACCACCTTAAGACACAATTTATTTGGACAGGAAGAAAACAGAAAACACCCTGCCATCTGTAATGGCTGGGCTATACTGATCATTAGAAATGTAAAACATACACAAACACACACACACACACACACACACACACATACACACATACAGAGAGAGAGAGAGAGAGAGAGAGAGAGAGAGAGAGAGAGAGAGAGAGAGAGAGAGAGAGAGAGAGAGAGCAGAGCTATCCTCTCCTCTCATTAATCATTACTGCCCATCAGCTCTGTCACTTAGGAGCCGTATAAGCCATTAGGCCAGTGCTACTCACCCTGTTAGGACCACCACAAAGTCCATTACATTCCAGCCATTACGTAGGTAGGAGCCTTTGTGAAAGGCAAAGCCCAGGGCGATGATCTTGATGCCAGCCTCAAAACAAAATATTCCAATAAAGTAGGGCTCTGTGTCGTCCTGTTAGGAAAAAAAGGAGATTATAGTAAGGAGGATTCATAAAGTTACTAGTTGGCTGTATCAGTAAAATCAGATGTTGAAAAGTAAAATGAAGAGTATAATTTTCGTCAACAGTTTCAGGGTCACTGATGTTATGTCTTCTAATTTGTTAGTTGCAGCTTTGGACCAGAGGGTGTCCAACCGTAACAAAATGTATGTATTTAATTGCATGATTCAAGTATTTTTAGTTTCAGTATATTTAAGTTTGACTCTGTTTAAGCCAAAGAAATATATAGCTAGATAAGGGTTTCACTGCTTCACCACAAATGAATATGAATGAAGACAGAGTAGAGAGGGTTTAAAAAAAAATATTTAAACTTTGAAGAAAATATAATTGATCAGTTCAATACACAAAATATTAAAATTACAAATAATTAAAAACAAAAATTAAACACATTCTTTTTGGTGTCTGGTTAGATTTTTTTGAGGGGAGTCCATTCTAGCTACAGCCCTGGTCAAGAACTACTTAGTAATCCAGTTGCTTTTCTCTGTTAAGAAATTTGAGTTTAAATATGTAGTATATATATATATATACTGTATATATACACAATGTTATGACAATATGTGTCTGTAGCATCAAGTATCGAAAACTACTGAAATCTGTCTCAGAATGTCTGTTTACTTTCTCCCTCTTCCTCTTTGATAACATCCTCCTTGATTTAAATCATCATTTGATGATTTTAGATTATTTTTCAGCTTGTGTTAACATTTAACAAATCCTGTTATATTTCTCAAAGTAAGGGTGTATTTGGACTGACATTACCACTGTGGAAAAAGGGCAGTCACCTAATTCATTTCAATGAGACCACTACCTTGGTATAGTGGGTGTCCTGACACAGGGCTACAGCCAAAAACACAGTGTCATCAGCAAAAAGTAGAACCTGACTCTTCTTTGGCCACAAACACAATGTAACATTATCCAACAAGGTGCTGCGTTGGCCAGTCAGCTACATGCAAGTGCATATTCCTGGTTAACTTGTAACATGACCTAGGTATTTGTACTATTTTTTTTTTTTTTTTTTTTTTTGCAGTTCTGGAAACAAGTTAACTTTACATAGTTGTAAAGTTCTTTCTTGAACTATTATACATTTCTAACAGTGTTATGGCATCAATAAGCTTACAAACACAAAGATCCATTACTAAAACATGCCTTACTGGATAGATTTTCAGTGTCAGTGAAGCCACTCACTAACTTCTTACCAGAGAGAACTTAAATTCATTCCGAGCGTTTTGCTAGAAAGCAACTCCATAACACAACTTCCATAACTACTGTCCCCCAAAAAAGAAATGACTCATAAAAACTAGCAGCAACCTGCCATCATAACACAAGAAAAAAACATTATGCATGTCCTGATACATAACTGCATGTCAACACAGTATACCACACTAATCCTAATCAGACACCAGATATAGCTGATACACCATAGTGTCTAGACATACCATACACTGAAACAATGTGCTATTTATAGTGAGAAAACACTGCAATCCACATTGTCACATATTTTCCTTACTCTAATTCAAAACCTTCAAACAAATCAGTTAACAATAAGTGACAATGTGGATTAGTGTAAATCTTTGACACAAACAGTTCTTCGAGAGTGAGAGACAGTCTGTTGTGGCTTATTGATGCCTGTAACATGAACAGTCCCTGTGCCACCAGCGGCCAGTGGTTCCTCAGCTACACAGTCCGCATCTAGTGACCCTTGATCCTGCAGTGAAGGAGCATGAAGCCAGGAGGCGACTAAAAGAACCATGTTGGACTACCTGTTCCTGTCCACTAGAGTTCAAATGAGAGCCAACACGAAAGGTGAGTCCAGGTTCAACATGACAGTCCAACACACCCAAGACCCTGTTGGGTTCCTTCCAGTGGGGAGGCAGTCTCATACTGTCCAATGTAGGATTATGCAGCAATACCAGATCCACTTCTGCATACAGCTAGTGACGGACTACTCCATCATAGTTCTTGTGAGTATCAGCAGCACACTGCCTGGCATCCCAGAAAGCAGTCTCCACCCTCCACCAGGGAAGTCAATGTCAGCATGGGAAAAAGGTAAGTCCAAGTGCACCACCAAGTTAAACAGTAAGGAATGCAGTTGGTGCCACCATGAACATACGTGTTATAGGCAAAAACCATGTTATAGATAATCTGCAGGTGAGCAGGGATTTGGTGCGTGTTTTCTTAACCTCTAAAAGTTGACACAATCTCAGCTTCAAACTGCCAGCCCCAATCACTGTAAACCACTCCCCATGTACTAGCACCTATTATTCAAATTAACAATGTGCTAACGATTGGGCCGTTTGAGTAGGAAGAGTATAGATTTACAAACTTGGTAAAGTAGTCAACTACTACTAACACATATCTGTTTCCCTTAGAAGTCACTGGTAATTCAACAATGTCAGTTAATATCTTTCAAACATAGAGGGCCAGTAACAAGTTTGGCATGCTTGCTCTGATGCAGGGCTTCCATGAACGTGCTGCAGAACATTAGGGATAAGCAAGGAGTTCACGACCACTTGAGACTAAGCGTTCTCCGTGAGGGATGAATTCATGATATAGCAGAGTAGTTAACAGTAGTAGTAGTAGAGTAGTAGTCAACAGAAAGACGATAATCCAATCCAATCCAACACCTTAGCAATATCTGGATTGGCCTGTTTCAGCTCTTTCATTCCAGTGCTATCATGTCAAAGTGCATAAAAACAAGTCATCAAACTCATTGCCCATTTCCATACTCTGCCCCCCTGTGGTGGGTTCAGAGGACTGAGGGTTCACAGTGGGTGGTTGAGTGGGTGGTTGTGTCTGTCTGGGGAACACTAGACTCCTGGTCCAAGTTACTTCCTGTGAAGTGTTATTTACCATGTTGGGCTTGAGATCCTGAGGTTACCAAAAGAAAGCCTCAGCATTAGAATGCCTGAGCCAGTCTCTACATTGCCTTTTTCAGGGTTTTTCCTGCATAGATAATTGCGAGGCGGCCACTTCCATTAAATTTCGTGCCGCCTCCACCTCCCGACAAAATTCTAGTATTGTTTTCTTGTTACTCGGTGGATTTGACGTCTGTAACTGCAATTGCAACTGTATGCCACTACGGCAATGCTAACGCGCTGGATCAAAGATCCTCTACACATGTAGGTTTCTCTACTGTCTCTACGGAAGGATGCGGCGACCTGATTTGAGTGCAGACATAATTAGTTCTTCAATTATGGGAAAAAAAAGTTAATTCATGTTACTGAGGAGATACCTGGCCTTCTCAGCCACAAGTGGAAGGTGCCAGTGGAAGGCTCCCTTCTTAGATGAACTTAGATTCATTCAGAGCATCTTGCTAGGTGACTCAAAATCATTCAGATCAATCATATCAGTACCATTATGGTCTTGATACTGTAAATCAAGTATCATATTGGCATTGGTATTGAAAGATTAGGTGATTAATTGATTATTCAATTGATAGGAAATTAATTGAAAACTACTTCGATAATCAATAAATTATCTCCAGACCAAAAAATTCAGTCGTTCCAGCTTTTCAAATGTGGGGAGTCTTTGCTTAAGCAATTTTTGTCAAATTTTTAAAATTGATTTATAGAGAAAAAAATTGGCAGGTGAATCAACAATGAAAATAACTAGCATTTAGCACTAGCACACACAGAGACACATTTCCCTGACAAGAGTCAAGAAATACTGACTTGTCTTCAAAATGTTTACTGGGGCTAGGTAATAATAATAATAGCTAGTAGGCAAGACAGAAAAGCTGTAAAGGAGATTTCATCATGCTGCAGGACAATACTGATCACTTTATATCATCATGAACTCTGTGGTATGTCTGTCAGACAGGGTGTGAGCCTGACTCAGAGAGGGGATCAATGAAAGCTGGCAGCTAGGGGGTCTCAGGAGTGACATTTCATTCTTAAAACAGCCCTGCCCCTGCCACCCCCAGCTCTTTGACTGGACAGTGAGGCGCACAACACTGGCTTCTTTAATGGCAAGATTTAACAAGAGAGCTGGGGCAGGGGTAGGGCACAGCAGGGGTAACCAGACATAATTATACACAGTGGGGATCAAAGGCAGTTCTGCAGGGTTTTGCTGAACCTACAGTGCTGAGAGGGTCCGTATCACTGAGCAAAAATTAAAACATAACATATTCCAAAAGTTGTTGAGAAATGAATGAAAACAGTGTCACTATTGCTGCACATTTTCAGCTCTTATTAAAACATTTGCTATTTTCACTGAATGTATTCTGGCACTGAATTGTTCAAATCCATGAACACGTGGACTGGAAAAAGAGGAAAGATTGGATTAAGCAGAGCATAAGTCTATTACTTCACTGCAGCAGTCAGAGTCTGCAGCTGAAAACAACCAGACCACCTCTGTGAGCTGCTCTGCAAACTGGAGCCACTTCTTACAGAGAGATATCAAAGACACTCATACCAAAATGTCTCAAAACAAAAATAACAGCAAAACATCACTGTGGTTGCAGTTTATTATCTTTTCTACTTTATAAAGACATGAAGGGCTGTGCAGGAGGAAATAAAAATGAGGTATGTGGCTACTCACCAAACGCTCTGACATCGGTGTTTTGTCTAAGGCCGGTAGGTGTTGTTCCAAAGCCAGCACAATGCAGTTTGCGATGATGGTGGCCAAGATCATGTACTCAAATGGAGTAAGAGCATTAAGGAACTCATGTGGAAAGGAAATTCATAGTTTGCTGCACATGCAAACAACAAACCACACATTAAAACATCTACATAAAAACATCAGAAGCCAAACCAAAAAAAAAACATCCTGAACTTGTCAAAACCACAACTGGGAACAAACCTACGTCACCTGACTTGTTGCTTGGTGTTTGTTGATGTATCTTTCTAACAAAAGACCTGATGCCCGACTTTACAGCAACACAAAGCAGCGCCAATGCCTCCCAAGCTAGTTTCAAACCAACGCCGTTGTCATTTTCCCATTCAACACCCACGTTGTTAAAACAGCAAATGCACTTGCACCCATCTGAGCCGCATGGGCGAGATGTTTCCTATGCAGTAAAAGATTCTTTATTACTTCCTGGCAAATCTGCCATTATAAAAAAAATCAACCAAGCTAAGCACACCTGAATCTCAACTGACAACCTGTTGAAATGTTACAAATACTCAGTAAACTGTCTGTAGGCAGGTGTTACTCTACTACCTGCTAAAACAGTATGCAATAAAGATTAGTATATAGTAATTAGTAGGGCTGCACAATCTGCAAAAAAATCATATTGCCATTATTTTTGCCAGATATTGTGATTTCAGTTGAAATTATAATTTTTTCATTTAATTTTCACTGAAAAAAATATAAAAATGATGATAATGGGATTGTTGTTGGTCTTGTACGCAACAGATGTGTTCCTTTACATCTGGAGAATATGATTTGTAGGTCGGGACGTCTATGTAAAACCACAACACTTATGGTGCTAACAATGCACAACAACATGACACATTTGACCTTCATCAGAAAAAATTTGAGCTCCTATGATTTGGATATTGCACTTGGTCATATTGTGATATATATTATGTTTCAATTAATTGTGCAGCTCTACTAATGACTGCATAGAGTTTGGATCGAAATTGGGACACAGCAATACTTGAAGAGGACTGAAGGCGTCCCAGTTTCCTATTGAATTTTTCACGTCACAAACCCTGATGACATCACCAGTTATTTTTTCAGACTTTGGAAAGCTCCGTCCACAGCCACAGAAGACATCATTACACTGAGTTGACAGATGATTTTTTCTCATGACAATTGACTGAACTTAATGTGTAGATCTACAATTAGCTAGTTAACTAGTTGTATTTACATACAGACAAGTTCACACATCTTTTGCAATAATCACCTTTCTGCCTGCAGTGCCTTTACACAACTTCAAGAAATGACACACAGATTTGTACAGATTTTTGGGTATCTCACTTCCCTGCAGTGCACTGCTGCTACCACTCCAACTTCCCCTCAAGACTGTTCCAGCTCTGCCAGGAGAAAGGGGGGGGGGGGGGGGGGCATCCTCGGGACAGGGAGCCGGCCAATGGACTCCAGCTGCTTGGGGCCACAATAGATCATCCTGTGGCGCTGTCATGATTGCTCTGCGTCAGGATAAAGACTCAGTAAGGCAATGCGACATTAAAGCTTTAGAAATGTTTGTTCAGCACCAGGGGTAATCAAGCAGTGACTTAAGTAATGGAGGCTATTACACAACTTAATGTGAATTAATTGCAACACCTTTAACACTCATTAACATATGAGGCATTTAACATTGACTTTTCCTTAAAAAAAGTATGCAAATCTACAGCAGTGAGAAGTTATTTTGTTGGTGAGTCGATACACTAAACTCAACAGGTGGCAGCCACACTCACACAATCCTTCACTGCAAGCTAAATCAATTAGAAATGAACCACCAACTCATTTGAAATGCATCCTGCTGCATTTTATAGCTATGGCTTGTTTGTTTGGTGTCACACCCAATGCAGACTGCCACTGCCTTGATGCTGAGGCCAGCTTGCTGTTTGCTGGGAGTTCAGCACTCTGGACAGCACCATCTGCAGACTACAGCCTTGACAGTGAAATGACACGTGTCTACCACGTGAACCTCCACACTGATGTCATAAAGTCTATAAATTAACTTAAAACCCTGGTTTATGTACTTAATACCCTGACCCAATTCATGCCTGTACTGACCAGGCTCCACCTGCCCACAATAGAGACAAACAACAAGAATCTTCCTGGATTAAGATCAGCTGAGACAAATTTTGTATCCAGTGAGAGTCTAAGAAACTGGGATACCTTGTCAAGAAACCCCTGTAACAGCAGACTATAAAATCTTTAAGAACACCAAGCAACATGTCCTGCACCCAGCCTTCATACCTCATTTTACTAATAACTTATTTCTTGAAAGAAATGACACCAAGATCCAGGTGTGACTTTAAGCTGCATAGAAGAAAATGGTTGAAGACTTTCTCTGGAATAAGATCTTATTCTACAGGAAACGGACTGAGGAGCACAAGTCTGTGGAAACAACAGGAGAACCAACTGTGGAAGTTCTAGATTTTACTGATATAAATTAAAGTGATTGAATATCGTACATATGTAAAATTAAAGGCTTTTATGGACATATTTTTTGGCAGAGTTCGGCGCAGTGATCTCGGGTGAGAGCAGCATGAGGGTAAGACTGGGCTGGAAGGATATGGCCATTCGGTGATCTTTTTGGCATATTTCCGTATGATGTTGTCCTCGCTGAAGATGAACAGAGAGCGGTTAACGGTGAGGCAGTTCTGTTTGACTGGGATGGGGTTGTAAATGGCCATGGTCCTGGCTCTCTGGGCCATCGTCTGTTTGTACACTCTCTGGCCCCCCGGAGGCCCCGGCTGCCGGCTGGCCCCTCTGGCCGGGCCCGCGGGACAGCTGCCTCCATAGCGACTGGACAGTTCGTCTTCAAAGCGAGCCATTCTGGGATAGCAAAGATCTTGCTGGAGAAACCAAAACTGACAACAGAAAAGAAATGGAACAGAAGCATCACAACACACACTGTCGTCCCGTCCTCCAGGTCCTTTCGGTGCGTGAGTCGCCCGCGAACAGAGGAGTCAAACATTCACAACAAGACAAGCAGAGGGAGGCTCGTTTTCCTCCGTGTCAGGCTGTTCCCTCCGCAGCTCCGCCGCCTCCCGCGCTGCCTCTCTCTCCGACATGAAATTGTTGCTCAAAGTTCAGATGCTCAGACTCCATGATGCATCATTTTTCATCGGTGTTCCTTCCTCGTCTGCCTGCCCCGGTTGTCCGGGAGTAAATACACAGGCGTCAACGCTACAAGTCCATGCTACATACAGGATGCGCCTTCCACCAAACCCCGGGTAAAAAAAACTGAAAAAGACTACGACACAGAAAATGCTAAGAACCGTCACAGTGAAGAGTCGAGATGTATTTTCCTCCAGAAAAACGATTCCCTAAAGAGTCGTTTTCACTGCGAGTTGACCGCTGGACGTCGGACGGGTCCTCTGCGAACCGCCTCGCCCTCGGTCCCCGGGCACACACCACGCCGCCGTCACTTTCTCTCAACCGTTAACCGAGGAGGAAGCACGGCTGAGCGACTTGTTTCCATGAAGTGGCCGTTAATGTGCATGTAGGGGTATCACTTTCTCCGCTGCTCCTCATCCTCAGACCCCCACGTGATCGACAAGACGCCAGCCAGTGGCTCCACCTGGGCCGGCCCTGTTTCCATAGCAACAGGGAGGAGAGACAGAGAAACCTAGGAAGCTGTTCAACATACGCAGGACATAGATGGGACCCAGACAACAGCCAGCAACACCAAGAGGCGGCAACAGTGAAGAGATTAAAGAGTTTCTAGAAAAGCCCAGCCCTGCTCCTGCTGACTGTGAGGCTGCTCAGAGTATAAATGACATCTTCAAGAGCACAGCCAATAATGATTCAAAACTACAGACAAACAGATGAAAACAACAAAAAAGAAGCACTGGTTTGACAAAAACCTGAAGACACAAGCTAGAAAATGATCCAACCTGAAACAAGAACAGCTACAAACAATCAGGTTCCACTTTACAATAAGACAACCCTTATGAAAGATTTATGAATGGTTTATAACTAGTTTATTAATCATAGCCTGTTACCACTTTATAAGGGTAGTCTGATTGTGAACTCCTCCTGGAACCAGTGGACCTCTCTGTCAGTCTGAGTCTGAGGAGCTGGTCGTGCAGGACGGACACATATGGACCAAACATGTTCAGACCTTATTTGGGCCAACGCCAGGAACTGACTTAAAAACCCAACAAATACTTGAAAAACTAAAAAACATTGAACTGATATATAATCAAAACCCTCCGATTACCCCGTCACTATGAGAAGAGACATAAGACCCTGAAAAATCATGTGGACCTGAAACTAAATGAAATGCTCAAATACAGCATAGAGAAAAATCCAATTGAATGTTCTAAAATGATTCAGTGTGATTCTGATTGTTGGGTATTTCCCTGAGAGTTGGAAGAATGGTTTCATTACACCTGTATTTAAAAGCAGTAACAAGTGTCGTGATCACAGAGAGGTGTGTGGGCTCTGCAGCATCAGATCCTGTGTAGTTAAATTCCTCAATGACCACAACCATCGCACATCTGTACACATCTGAACACATCTGTACCCTCACAACTCTCCATATGGGAGAAACATACAGTGGAAGTCCTGCATGCAGACTTGTGCCAAAATCGTTGAATCACCTCCTCGTGGTTGTCTGCCTCCTCCACTCAGACTAGTTCCAGGTTACATCCCTGTTTCTCCAGAATCATAGAAAATATTAATCATTTGTGTGAAATTTTGTCATAATTGCTGTATGAAGTCTTGAGTAATGGCTAAAAAGTGTTTTCTGACATCACACTGACCTTGACCTTTAACCTTTGACCACTGAAATCTAATCAGTTCATCCTTCAGTCCCAGTGAACATTTGTGCCAAATTTGAAGAAGTTCTGTCAGGGTGTTACTGAGATATCGTGTCCACGAGAATGAGACGGACATACGTACCTGAAAACAGGGTCAGCAGTGCTGAGACATGATAATATTAAATACTGGAACAAAACAAGTGAATCAGAGTCAGTTAGAATTCTAGTTCAGTCTTAAACAAAGAGGAGGTGACATGGAGGCAGAATTACAGAGAATAAATGAGGATACTTCCTTAAGTACTCTCAAAATAAGAGCATGTTTATGGACATACCCAATATATTTTTTATTTATTACTAAATCAAAATGTAATGAAATATTGATAAAACATACATTGTATTGCAGTTGCAATACAACCTAATGTAGAGTGGTTCAATTGGATGGATTTGGGCTTCAGTCGATCAGACAAAGATTTCCATCAGTTCTGGATTGTGTCACCAACATAAAACAGCTGCTCTGTAGTTTCTACATTTATGTGGGTCTGCCAAGGTGAAACTACAATGATACATTTACATTTAAAATGTTGCTGCAGCAAGGAATTGTTGGACAGCATTTCTCCTTTCCTTTCCTAAAGGAAGGTCCAGTGTTTCCTATGCAGAAGGGGATAAGATAGGAAGCACTGAAGCTCCTTTCCTTATCATGAAGAGAAGTGGAGCAGCTGTGATCATGGCTGCTGCTCAGATACTTCAGCTCATTTCACTCAGTTTGAACCTTCCTGAGGAAAAAAAGACATGGTTTGGTGGTTTGCTGTGGAAGAACACATCCTGACCTGATCCCCATCATCAGTGTTGGACCTCGCTAATGCTTCTGTCTCTGAATGGGACCAAAGGAAGAAGCTGAATCTCTACTTTCATCAAATAAAAACAGGACAAAAAGATGCTTTAAAAATGTGTTTAATTGCTACTTAGACGTGTCGTAAAAAGTTCATAGAAGAGATCAGACTACCAAAAACATTAGTTCATTAACTCACAGATACAACAGTTTGCAGTATTAAAAAGAGTCTGTGGATGTTAAAATCATGTTAAGATTTTTTAACCTGATTGTTGGCTCTTTAAAAACTAGTAAGACCCTCTCTCACATACAGTATTTCTTCTTCTTCTTCATATAGAAACTTGACCTCATGTATAAATAAGTCACATCCTGAGCTCTTGGATGACACATTTGAACTGTATTCATCTTTCATTTGCTGCTTTAAAACTGGGAATTCAAACGAAAACCGTAAAATCCTGCTGGTGTTCACCTGATGAAAATGTGGTGTCTGGTTGAGGAGACAGTTTCTGACATTAGAGAGGAGACAGAAACACACAGAGATCAGGGGTCATCATCAGGGACCTTCTCTCTGCAAGAGGCTGAGTGGCGGCACTTGACGGAACCACACTGGCAGCTGAAGTACTTGCTCTTTACCCTCCAGTAGTGATCACCGTAGTCAAACCTGGTGAGGAAGAGACCCCAGTCCATCAAAAGTTTTATTTTGAAGTTCTCTAACGAGCAGGAAGAGGAAGACCAAGCTGAGACTATGTCCACACTACTACATTTACATTTTAAAACTGTGTTTTCAAACGAAAATGATTGCGCATACAATGAGCATGTGAAAGCCGGTGTAAAAAGGAAGCAGATCGTCTACTCTGCTGTTGATTAGTTGCAAAAAATACTACAAACAAGGAACAGCAAAGACAGCTGCAGTGTTAAAATACAGAATTTAACTCCTCAACAGCTGCTAGAAAAGACAAAAAGGTCAGTCACACTGTAATTTACTATCTCGTTGTATTCACCACTGGTAGTCCAGGCTGATGAGAGCCAATAGGAGAGACTGTGGGTGTCTATGTCATTTTTCCAAAGTTTTCAAAATAAAAGGGATACAGCACAGTTTCCAAAAGTCTCCGTTTTCGGTGCTCGAAAACTCCGGAGTCATGTCCACATAGCTAAAGAGGTGCACATAGCAAAAGAAATGAGTTTTAAAACAAAAGTTTTATAAAAAGGTCGTAGTAGCGTGGACATAGTCTGAGGCTGTTTCTCCAGCACTCACCCTATGTGGTCTCCAGCTTTGATGGACCGACTGGAGAAGAAGGCTATCCTGGGGAAGCGTAGGTCCTGGTGCATGGTGAACACCCTCACAGCCAGCAAGTTGGGCTCACACAGGTGGTTGATGAAGCGGCCGATGTTCCCGAAAAGTCTTGCATCAATACAGTGTACTTCCTTCACCTGTATGAGATTATAACCAAGAAGAGTCACAGTCACATGTGGCATCACAACCAGAAAAACAGCTTGTGAACAGTTTCCCCAGATTATCTCCAACACTTTTTAAAATTCACACAGAGTGAGGAACCTGAATGGTCATTAATAATGCAACCATACTAACTATAGCGAGTACAAGAGGTGAAAGCAGAAGCAGGAAGTGGGTCTATAGACTGTGATTAGCACCGAATCATATGAAAAAAAAAAAAATCATATTGCGATAATTTTCACAGACATTATGATTGTGATACGAGTCAGGACTTCAGCTGCAGTGATCATTTTTACATTTTCACTGAAAGAAATATAAAGATTATGATGATGTGATTTTTGTTGGATGTGTTCACTCATGTCTGGAGAATATGATCTGTAGGCATTTATGATATAATTCATATATTGTCTGTTGGTGTGACACATTTTACCTTTATCAAAAAGTTGCAGCTCCTTCAATTTTGGATGTTGCACTTGGCCATATTGTGATTTTGACAATACAAAACAAAACATGTTCAACATGTTCAACATACCAAGGATAACTATCAGTTATCTGGTTTAACTGAACCCAACATTGACCGCCCTGATAACTTGTACTACGAAGCTGGTTATCACCTGGTTTAGTTAACTCTGGGTTTACCTGTCCAGGTACGAGCACGTTCATGTGAAAGAGGCGGAGTTGTTAATTATAAGAAACATCGTCACAACCACGAATAAAGTGTATGCATGTATGATCATGGAATTATTGAACAGTGTGTGGATCATTGTTGGTTTAGTTGTTATTTCTCCTCATGTTGTTCTGAACTGCAGTGATGAATCATCACTGTCAGGAATCCTGTCGGATAAAAGAATCTGTGTTCAGGTCAAATGAAGCTACAATAGTTATTATGTAGTTATTTAGTGATAAACTCTCCTCTGTTTGTTAGAAGCTCAGTCAAAACCATCCACTGATCTTTACAAATATCTACTGATCTTTATTATTGATCACTTTATTGTAAAGTTTTTTGTCCCTGTCAGGATCCTGTAGGAATGATGACTCAGTTTTTCCAGTGATCTGATTGGTCAGTAGTTTGACTGTTGACGGGTTTTGATCTGATCCGGAGCACGTTAGGAGTTCAGTTACCATGGTGATTTACCCCGGTAACAAGTGAACCACTGTTGTAGGACTGAAAACCCAGAGTTAAACCTGAAGTTACCTCGATAACCTCAGCTCCTGCTTCAGAGTACAGGCCTCAGGTCTAATTGTGATGGATGTGTACAACAACAGTTTGAGTCATAGTTTTATTGTCCACCTTCATTTTTATATTTCATCTTAAATCTCTTCTAGAAACAAACTTTTATTGAATAGCTTTTTCCAAATTTATTTAATTTTACATAATTTCATTGACTACTTTTGTTCTCATTGACAACTTTTTTATTATTTTTTTATTTTTATAGATTTGAGCTGATCGCCCTCTTGTTGGTGGCACTTCCTTTGGTCTATTTGCACTAACACTAAGACACTTTAATTGTATTTTTCTTGTTTTGATTGTTGCCTTACATGACCTGCATGTTTTATTTTGCTGCCTTGTGTAAAGCTCTTTGTAACATGGGTTTAGAAATGCACTCTATAAATAAAGATTATTATTATTATTATTATTGTCCTCCACATACAGTGAGTTTGTTTCCTGACTGTCTGACTGCTCATATTTTTTGTCTTGTATTTAAGTACAATATTATAATTACTGATTACTGAAATGAGGAAGAAATCTAGGAAAATAAACCAAATCATCCTTAATTTCTAGTGAGTGAAACCATCTGGATCAGACTTTCTACCTACTACAGGGGTTCTCAAACTGGGTTTCCCATCATGTTCTCTGAGGAGACTGAGGAGGTGATGATGTTATGTTGTTCCTACTGTCTCCAGTTCTGTTACTGGTTGACAAAATGTTCCCAGCAGCAACAGAGGAGCCTGACAGACTGTGTTTTAAGAGTTGTTGTGTAGACAGGGCAACAGAGTTTTTGTCTTGTAACTCCATTGTTGTTTCCCTACCAGAATCAGTGATACTTTTTTCAGGCTTATGATTGGCCAACATGGCTTTATGGTTAGGGTTGTAGGTTGCCTATTGTTTTTTTTCCTTGACAGTGTATTTTGCGTTTATGCTCTGCTTCGTACATAATATTCTGATTTTGTGTGTCCTGTTAATCAGTATTTATTGTTTTTTGTTATATTTGGTATTGTTTAATTATCTTCTTGTTTTTCTTTTAAAGCTCCATATAGTCTAAAAGTCTCTGTCCATGTGTAGTTTGATTATAGATCAGGTCTAGGTTCTATATTAATACTGTGAAAGTATCAAAGCTTCAGTCCACAGAGAAATGCACACAGCCTGTATTCAGAAACTGAGCCTTAAAACCAGCCGTCAGGACTTCTGGAACTTTGTGATGTCACAACAAAGCAGTCACTAAGCCCCACCCACATGGATCCACAATCCAACCTTGCAGGATTTGGTTCCCCTGAAATCAGCTACATTTTTATTGGATCACTCAGAAAACAGTCAGCCAATCAGAAGAGAGGCTCAGAGTTCCAGAGAGAAGCCTGAGAGAGGAGATATGAAACTACACTGAAATGGTTTTTGGTTCTTAAAACCACAACTATATCTTCTTATAGATCAAGAAGAGAAAAATATGGAGCTTTAAGTGGACTGTCTAATTGTGTTTATACTGCATTATTGTTGTTGAGGACCCCCTCAAATCGAGATGGTTCTCTCTCCCTGACTTCCCTGTCTCTCTCACAGTCACTACCAGAATAAAGGCAAAAAATAACTAGCCCTAAAAAAAAATATATAAAAATAAAAACTTAAAGTGAAATAGAAAACTGGACATCAGTTCCCACAATGGCCGAGTTTGTAAACACTTGTGTGTCCAATTGTGTCTCACCACCAATGTGCACGGCTGCCGATTGCAGCTTTAAAA